>NC_051863.1:84284936-85033787 GCF_015732765.1 Culex quinquefasciatus | reverse complement strand
AAAATTGAGCATCGTAGTTTAAAAACAGCTTAAGTTATTTGCAAAACTTTAAAATGTTGTGTTTTCATCTAATTTTCATTGAACTTTCATTATGATTTTTGGACAATATAAAAAGCATTTATTGTTATTGTAAGTATTGAGGTATATAGTTTTTGCCATAATCTTCACTATTCTGTAGATAAATGAGTCCAAAAACATCAAAAAATGCATTTTTAATTAAATTTTCTGCAAAAAGCGTGGTCGGGGCAAAATGCACCGCTGTGAAGCTCCTTTGTAAAAACAGCGGTGTCATCTAGTGGTGACTAGTGAAAACTGCTTTTACCCGGTGCATTTTGCCCCATGTTGTGGTGCATTTTTCCCCGTTGTTGTAGTGCATTTTGCCCTATTGTTGTGGTGAATATTGCCCCGCATGGTTGTTTGAAATGGATCAAAAATGTTTTTAGAAATTTGTTATTTTCGAAAAATTTTGAGGTTTTTTAAGACTTTCTTCACATGGATGACGAAGAATAATAGTTGTTTTAGAACATCGAACAAAATTCTTCCACAGTAATGCTGTAATGGTTGAGAAATCACAGTTTTCCCTTAGGGGGTGCATATTACCCCCTCTCTGTACACATTTGGTTGGTCTGAGTCTGTTCTAACCGAAACCAACAAGAAAAGTCAAAATATTGTGCTCCAAAATGGTTAAAACTGCAGTCCCAATTCGCCTCATGTGTCCCGATTGACCCCAGTTTACGGTACAGAGCAATTCGCTCAGATTTCGGTCATTCGTTTTTTTTTTGTATTTTCTAAATCCGGCTGAAGCTTTTTTGGTGCCTTCGGTATGCCCAAAAAGCCATTTTGCATCATCAGTATGTCCATATAATATTCCATACAAACTTGGCAGCTGTCCATTAGGGTGTAATATCAAAATCGATTTTCCAGCACAGCATTATTTTAGTTCCTTTTGGGGTCCTAAACAACTCCCCAAAGTTTGAGAACGATTGGTTTAGTCCTCACTTTGCGCAAAGCGATTCAATTTTCCATACAAATTTGTATGGGAAAATTTTTTTTTTTGAATTATGATATTTAAAATATCCACGTTTCACGCTATATCAAAACCGGAATCATAATCGGATGCTCTGGAATGTGCTCTACAACTTTCCCGAAGAAAGTATGGTGCTAACTTGCTCCTGAAAGAAGATACAGCGTCCTCAAAACTCGTCTAAAACGTTATTTTCGATCAAAAAACACGTTTTAGACGAGTTTTGAACACGCTGTATCTTTTTATAGGAGCAAGTTAGCAACATACTCTCTTCGAGAAAGTTGTAGAGCATCTTTCAGAGTATTCGAATATGTATAATAATCTGTATTTTTGAGGTAATTTTTTAATCAATTTGGTGTCTTCGGAAAAGTTGTAGGTATGGATAAGGACTACACTGAAAAAAAATTATACACGGTAAAAGAATTTGATGATTTTTAATTTATTTTTTGTCACTAAAAAAGCAGGCCAAGGGTGCATGATACTGATGATACTTGTAAGAAGTTTTTTTTTATTACTTTTGCTTTTTCGTTTGTATTTAACTAAACAATTCTTAGGAATATTCCTATCAGTACAATCGGTAAAACTCTATATTTGGTCTGAAATGATGAAATGTTCCAAGAATGGAAATTTCTCTATTAGATTCTACCGAACCGGTTAGGGACTTGCCGGAACCTTCAACTGATCTATGGATCGGTAGAATTGCGTTCTTCGTGCAACTTCCGCGGAGGCTCGGGATCGATTCTACCGGACCGGTCTGCGGAATGAAATTTAGGTTAAATTCTGGTTTGATTACAAATATATGAACTTACGTTAGAATTTGCGAATCCGTTCTGGCCGGGGCCACAGGATCCGTGCTGTCCTTGCCGGAACCTCCAACTGGCGTCTCGATCGGTGAAATGGTGCTCTGGGATGTGCTCATCGAGGTCCTGTAAAATTAACTCATGTAATGAAGTAATAGTTTACTATTACTTGAAAAATAAAAAAGCAATAACTTACGTTACGGGTCCTCCACTTGGAAACAACTTCCCACAAATTGTTTAAGACGAATTCAGGGAATTCGTTCAACACGATTTGCTCTTCCGACGCCATTTTTAAGTTTGGGTGAAATAAGATTGACTTATGCTATTTTCACAATGCTGACATTTGTAAATAGCGAATGTCCAAACTATAAAATCCATAAGAAAATCTTATGAACTTTGTTGCCAGTTCTTATAAAAACAACAACATGGCATTGGTCGAACAGCATTGTAAAATCTTATGTAAAGCATGCGCTGATTCTATCTGATCTCATAAGCTTTCATAAGCTTACTTATAAATTTCGTGAGCGCCTCAATGGACACAGCTGGGACCTCGTTCATAAGACGTAACTTATGGTATTATTAGGAGCTTTTCTCTTAGTGCCGTACTGCCCCTGATCGCATAAATGTCCCATATGCATTTTCAGCGATTTCGAGTTTTTGATGCAGTTTGGTTCAAAATCGTGTGCTCTTTCAAAAGAGCCTATAACATCCAGTACTTTGTTCCAGAAATCAGGAGGAAATCCAGTTTTTTCGCGAAAACTTGACACGACATTTATGCGAACATGGGCAGCGTAGTGCTGTTTGGATAAAATAGCATGGCTCTGGTTCCTTGTAAGTGTCCTATTTTCTTACCTTCACGTTGGCTTGGGTTAGTCATCATGATGACAACCTAGCTGGTGGCCTGTGGAAACGACTCGTAAACTTTTGACCAGCGAGGGTCAGTAATTTCTGATGGTTGACGGTATTGTTTTGATTCGCAGTATGTTGAGTCAACTGCTGTGAATGTACCTGAAACATCGTACAACGGGGTTTCTCTTCTCTTCATTCTCAGCTACCACCTATCTTCTGTTGAATTTTGTTTCACTGATTTTCTAACGCGGCTTCTGTTTACTATCCTCCATTTGATTTCGATTTTACTTTCTTGATTCTCTTATTTCTCAACGTTTTTCCACTCTATTTCACCAATTGATGCTGCTGTAACAAACTGTCTGCTTTCCCTTAATTTGGCAGCGATGTCAATTTTGTTTATCTTTATTTATCTATTTGAATAATTTTTCATCTGCCCTATATATTGCACTTAATACAATCTAAGCTTGTTTGTTACCTCTATTTATTAACTATTGTAAATTTCTTTATCTACTTCATAAATTACTATCTTTCTTTTACTATTGATTCTTCAAATAGTATATTTCTTTCACTGTCCATTGTTTTCAATCTTTACCCTTTTCTTCAAACAAATGAGGTTCGAGCCCTTACTCAATTTTGGGAATGATCAAAGAATTAACACAAATATTACTATTGTACTTTTGAAAAACTTTTCTAAAATGCTTAGGGCCAAAATATTGTAACAAAGCACCGCGACAAAAGGAATAGCAACAGATAAACACGACTCAACAATCGGGAAGATTTCATGAGAAAACAATACACAGTAAATAACAATTAGTTTTTGAATTCAAACTAAAAATATAACAGTTTTTGCTTTAATGAAAGTTGATAGGCACACTATAAACGGTTAGGCGCTTATACTTACATCAAACCCTACGTAATGTACCACCCCCGGCCGAGTTAAAATGCGTAACCAAAAAGGAAGGTGTGCATGCCTGCCACGAACACTCAAAGCGTGTTCTAGCATGTTGCTCGTACTGACTCAGAGCAAGGGTGAGATGTAGGTGTAACATTTTTCATTCTTGAAAAAAAAAACAATTTTTAATGATTGATAACAATACTTTCTACTTTTCACGAACAGTAAATTAACTGTTTCTAACACATTATACTTCTTCTTCGCGAGCTAGCCCGTTCAATCGAGCAATCGGCGAGCAAAGCGCGAGTATACCAACACTGATATAAAATAACTTACCATTGAGTCCTGAAGATCTGACAACCCTACCGAAAATTTTAAGTATTAGTAACTAATTTTGAAGATAATGTCGTGTGTTAGCTTATAAATGACAAACCTTATAAAGCTTATAAATGTAATGAAAAGATGTAACGATTCGAATTTGCATTGTAGCAAAACTCTTGAACCTGCTCACAACATGACTAAGTATGTTTTTTCATGAAATTAATTTTTATTATGTCCATTCGGTACCGTAATTATATTTTACTTAAAGCTAAGAGTAATTTCAGAGGATCTTGTGAACCAAGTATGTTATGGAAGTACGTGAAATTTCAAAAAAAGTGTCCACGTGGTTTTTTGGATGGTCCATTTACGGATTTTGTTCAAAAGTTTGACAAATGTGGCTTTTTGCCAACCATCAAACTGTTAGTAACAACGGAAGCCGCGCGCCTGATGACTCATTTTGACCACGTTCTAGGGAGAAGAATAACTGTAGCGCCAAGCTGTCTAGAACTAATGCGTATCTGAGAAGCGTGCCTATTTGAAAACTGGAAATGGTCGTCAAAGAACCCTCGCTACAACGGCATTGTTTTAAAATTTTGTAGACATAACACGCAGTTTAGTCATCACCTTAAATTGTATTAGTGCAAATATTTGTATCTTTATTTCAAAACCATAAATAAAGACAAACCTTTTCGGTTTTCATTGTTGGTATTCTTATATGATTGGTATGGAAAAACGTGAGTGTTTCGATCGAAACATCTTCTTCAATTCAAACTTTGAACCATGTTTTGCATCGTGACATTATCAGTCGATTCAAGGTTAATCAATAATCCGCTACAAATCAATTCAGAGTGGTTACTATGTAATCTGTGGGGTGAGAGTGACGATGAAATCTTTCGCAACAGAGAAACGTTCTTGCTAATGAGGTCAA
Organism: Culex quinquefasciatus; assembly: GCF_015732765.1. NCBI lineage: Eukaryota > Metazoa > Arthropoda > Insecta > Diptera > Culicidae > Culex > Culex quinquefasciatus. The sequence continues at coordinate 85,028,973 of NC_051863.1, read as the reverse complement.
CATTCTTTGTTTCGCAAGCTCATGGAGAAGGACGAACAGAACTGGATTATAAACCAGAGCTCCACCATCCGCAGTAGATACGCTGGGAATCGCTTTACTTCATTCATTATAGCAGACTACCAATAATGATGCTGTCATGGTTTGAGAATTTGTGAATCGGTCCCATAATCGCACGAATAACAATAATTTTGCGGCGCTTCTCTTTGATTTTTTGTCGTCTGCACACATGATGATGCTGGCTGGTTGGTTGGCGAAAGTGAGATTGCATGAAGAAACGACATAACGAATGGATATAAGGGATTCGAAGCGTGCTGCCAATGATCGATACAAAATCACTTAACCCTCTTCAGTACGATGTTGGCTGCCATATTATAGAACGCACACCGCCCTGCTTGGCGATTTGTACTCGATGACGGGCAAACATTTCTAAAAATCAGTTCTATCGAAACAAAGACCTCCAAAACGGTGTTATACCCACTCCAAAATGTTTATTTAGCAATTCTATGGTAATATATTGACATTTAGTTGAATTAATTTTCAATTCAATTCAATTCGGTTTTATTTGTGAATAATCAATTTACAATGAGTTCATTTAGGTACACAACAGAGTTTTGGTGTTCCTTTCAGCTGTGATTTACATCGTAATTCAATCGAAAAATTATTACTTATAACTATGGAATAGACAAGAGTAAGAAAAAGTTTTCAAAAACATACAGAAAGTGCAATGGGAAAAGGATAGATAGAGAGAAAGCTTAAAACTAGATCACAGACAAAAATAATATCAATTATAGATGTGCTTGATCATCAGCTCCCCGAGGGCCAGAAATTGCTCTGCCTTGTTACGGCAGCTCCGAAACCGCGTCATCATCTCCCCCGCGAGAGCAAAGAACTCCGGCAGGGTGAAGAGATCTTCCCCGGTGACTCCTTGCTGGGCCGCATCGCCGCTACCGGCAGCGACCATGCTGGCAAACGACCGCCCCCATCCAGGAGGGATCGCTGGGTTGTCCGCTGGAACCGTACGCTGCCCAACTGCAGGAACGGCTGCGCTCGTACTTCGCTGAGGAGAGTGGCACGCTGCTGCTTTCTTCTTCCTCTTTCCTGCTCCTCGAGGTAAGCCCTGCGCGCGACGCATCCGCGGTAATTGCCGGTATGGTTACCGTCACAGTTCGCACACTTTACGCGCGGCTTAGTTTGTTCTGCCTTGTCCCCCAAGTCCACCTTACGTGGCAGTGCGCACGCCTCCGAGAGGTGTGACTCACCGCACTTCACGCAGCGGGGCCGGAGGTTGCAGTTCCGCGAGCCGTGGCCGAATTTCTGGCAACGGTGGCATTGCGCTACGTCTGTCGGGTTCTTGGTGTAAAACCGCCAGTTCACCCAAAAACCGTCCAGTGTCTTAGTCCGCCGCAGGTCTTGGATCTTGACGGTGCCGCGGTCGAAGTACAACAGGTACAGGGTGTGTGTACCTGTGACTGTTGTCAGTGTCTTGCGAACCTTCGTGGTGAACGGACACTAGAGCTGCGGTATTTTTTACTACCTGAGCTCAGAGTTATTTCAAAACAAAATTCACAGTCTTTTTAAAGACTACCTGAGTTATTTTCCAAAATTCTAAACAGTCTTTTCAAGACTAACCCCACCTGAAATTTTGCTGTATTTTACAAACAAAGCCATCTTTTTAAGAGAACTTTGCTTGCAAAATGCGTCAAAACAAAGGTAAACGCAAATCTTCTGAAGATTTGGTCGTTACGTCGGTGAAGCGTTTGAACGCTAAACCGGCTAACGGAAACAGCCTCTTCTGAGGTCTGATTCTGATTCTGAATGTGAGGTCAATCCTCCAATTCCATTGGCAAACAGTTTCGGTGTTTTATCCGAAACTGATGACAAGGAACCTTCTCCTCGTACTGAGCCTTCTGCCGTCGAGAAACGAGTAAAGGCTCCGCCAATTGTAGTGACTTCCGTCTCCGATTTGGCCACCTTTCGAACGCAACTGAAGAATTGCAAGGAAACTTGCAATTTGAAGGTTTCGTTCCAGCTTGGTCGAAGAGGAGAATGTCGCTTGTTGACGGAATCTTTACAAGATCCCCAACCTTTTGTTGGTTATTTGAAAAACCACAAACACAATTTCTACACGTATGAGACCAAGAATGCTCGGCCATTCAAGGCGGTCTTGAAAGGTCTCTCCAACGACTTGTCGGTGGATGAGATCAAAAACGAACTTAAGGTGTTGCTTGGCTTTGTCCCATCCCAAGTAATACCGATGAAGAAAAAATCAAACGGGAATATTTCTCGCTTTGGTTTGACTTCACAATTTTATCTGATTCATTTCAACAGAAATGAAATCAACAATTTGAAACTTTTGGACAAAGTTCAGTTTTTGTTCCATGTACGGGTAAAGTGGGAGCATTTTAAGAAACATGGCGGTAATGGCCAGAATCTGACCCAGTGCCGGCGTTGCCAGGCATTCAGTCACGGTACTGATCATTGCGCCATGGTTCCAAAATGCATGGATTGCGGGATTCTTCTCACGACAAGGACAATTGTCCCGTGAAAGAAGTCACCCAATTTAAATGTGCAAATTGTTATGGAAATCACAAATCAAATTTTGGGATTGCCCCATCAGAAAAAGGTTTTGGATTCTCGTGCTAAGCATCAGCCGAAATCCAAACCGAAATTTTCTCAAAGTCAGGTTGTACCTGCATCTTTAAATCAAACGTTCGTGCTGTCTCACTCGAACAATTCTAGAAATACCCCTACCGTGGAAAAGTTAGGTAACAACAATGGAGTTTCTTTTGCTAACGTCGTTTCGGGTTCATCCATGAATTTTAAATCCTCTACCAATCTTTCTGAAATTGGGCAGGTACCTCAAATCTCATTTGAAATTTTTTCTGCTGGCAACGTTTTGGGATCTTCTGATCTCGGCGATGTTACGTTTGAAAAAAATGACTTTTTTGCAAAACTCACTGTTCGGTTTGATTCAAACGATGAGTAATGCTACATCCATGATGGAAGCAATCCAGATTGGATTAAAATTTGCGAATGATGTTGTTCTTACCCTGAAGTTTAATCATGGATCTAAGTAATTCCATCAATATTATGAATTTTAATGCTCGCTCTTTAAAAGCGAAAGAAAATGAATTTTTCAACTTTTTTACGAGTTTATAACGTGCATGTCGCTGTTATAACCGAAACATTTTTAAAAACTGGCACTTATTTGAAAAGTGATCCAGATTATAAAGTTATAACTAATAACCGAATGAATCGAAATGGCGGTGGAGTTGCAATAGTTATCCACCGTAGTATGACTTATAGCACTTTACGTGACTTTAAGTTAAAAGTTATTGAAAGTTTGGGCATTGAACTTGAAACTTCTTTTGGGAAAATTATGATTGCAGCTGCATATTTGCCATTCCAATGCACTGGGGAAAATAAAAATTATTTCAAAGGTGATTTGAATAAACTTACTCGGCATAGATCTCGATTTTTGATCATCGGTGATTTTAATGCCAAACACCAATCTTGGAATAATTCAAAAGTAAATTCCAATGGTAAAATTCTGTTCAGAGATTGCACTTCTGGTCTTTATTCGGTTTTATACCCGAATGGGCCAACTTGCTTTTCTTCTGTTAGAAATCCATCAACAATTGATTTGGTTTTGACAAATCAAAGTCAGTATTGTGGTCCTTTAGTGACTCATGCTGATTTTGATTCTGATCACCTTCCAGTAACTTTTTCACTTTCTCATGAAGCAGTTACCAGACCCAATAGTTCTGTGTTTAATTGCCACAAAGCTAATTGGGACAGGTATCAGCATCATATTGAGAATAATTTGAATCATGATTTTGTTTTAGAAACCAAAGCTGATATTGATTCAGCCTTGGAATCTTTAACTAATGCAATTTTGGATGCTAGGAATATTGCTATTCCTAAAGTCCAAGTCAAATTTGATTCTCCCATTATTGATGACGATCTTCAGCTTCTGATTCGTCTGAAAATGTTCGCCGAAGACAGTATCAACGTTCTCATGATCCTGCACTGAAGCGAATTCAAAAGATTTGCAAAAGGTTATTGACCACAGATTCACTCTCCTGCGAAATGAAAAGTTCGCAAGAGATGTCGAACAAATTAAACCTTATTCCAAACCTTTTGGAAACTTTCAAAGGTTCTTAAGAAACCTCAAAACCCAAAGAAGGGTCTTTAAAAGATGGTGATATAATTCTATTAACTAATGGGGAAAAAGCTCAAAAACTTGCTCAGCAGTTTGAGAGTGCTCATAATTTCAATTTGAATGTTTTGAGTCCTATTGAAAAAAAAAATTTCAATAGAATTTCAGAATATTGTTGAACAAGAATTTTCATCAGATGAAGTTTTTAATACGGATCTTAATGAAATAAAATCTATTATCAAAAAATTTAAAAATATGAAAGCCCCTGGTGAGGATGGCATTTTTTACATTTTAATTAAAAATTACCAGAAGCAACTTTAAGTAGCTTGGTCAAAATTTTCAACAAATGTTTTGATTTGGCATATTTTCCCAGTAGTTGGAAAAATGCCAAAGTAATTCCGATTTTGGAACCGGATAAAATCCTGCTGAAGCCTCAAGCTATCGGCCCATTAGTTTGCTTTCATCTATTAGTAAATTATTCGAAAGAATAATTCTTAATAGAATGATGACGCACATTAATGAAAATTCAATTTTCGCTGATGAGCAGTTTGGATTTCGCCTTGGGCATTCAACTACTCATCAGTTGTTGAGAGTTTCAAATTTAATTCGAAGCAACAAATCTGAGGGCTATTCTACTGGCGCTGCTCTTCTAGACATAGAAAAAGCATTTGACAGTGTTTGGCATAAAGGATTGATTGCGAAATTGAAAAGGTTTAATTTTCCGATTTATATCGTGAAAATTATTCAAAATTATTTGACGGATCGTACTCTGCAGGTATGTTATCAGAATAGCAAATCTGATCAACTACCTGTACGTGCTGGCGTCCCTCAAGGAAGCATTTTGGGTCCAATTTTATACAATATTTTTACTTCTGACTTGCCTGATTTGCCCCAGGATGTCAGAAATCACTTTTGCTGATGACACAAGCATCTCCGCCAAAGGCAGAAGCCTTCGTGTCATCACAAGAAGATTACAAAAAGCTTGGATATTTTCAATTCTTATTTGAAAGAATGGAAAATTACTCCAAATGCTGCAAAAACTCAACTTATTATTTTCCCTCACAAACCAAGGGCTGATTTTCTTAAACCAAAAGTCATCACATTATAAAGATGAATGAAGTAAATTTAAAGTGGGAGGATCAAGTGAAATATCTTGGACTTGCTTTTGACAAAAACCTTACTTACAAGGATCACATTGAAAGTATCCAGGTTAAATGTAACAAATATATTAAATGTTTGTATCCACTTATAAACATGAATTCTAGACTTTGTCTCAAGAATAAACTGTTAATTTATAAACAAATTTTCAGACCTGCCATGCTTTATGCTGTGCCGATCTGGAAAAGCTGTTGCTTAACCAGGAAGAAAAAACTTCAGAGGATTCAGAACAAAATTCTGAAAATGATTCTGAAACTTCCTCCCTGGTTCAGCACCAGTGAACTTCATCAATTAGCCGAAGTTGACACTTTGGATGTTATGTCCAATAAGATAATTGATGCATTTCGACAAAAATCATTGCAGTCTTCAGCTGCATTGATCCGCTCTTTATATAGTTTATAAGTTAGTTTTAAGGTATCCCTTTTCCCTTTTGTACATGTAGGACCTCCTACATTTGAAATCACTGAATAGCGAAAGCTACAATATTTCATGAATAAATGAAAGTTGCTTGTATTTAAAATTGAGGTGAAAAGTCATCGTTTGTGATTGGACACTCAATAATATTTTAACTGAATGAATGTACATGGAAAAGAAATTTGAATAAATATAAATTAAAAAAAAACCTGTGACTGTTGTCTTTCGCGAGAGCACTTTTATCTCCCGTGTCTTTATTCCGGCGTTCGAGAGGTGTCGCTTCAGGTCGGCGATCGGACGGTCTTGGTAACCCTGCAAGACGACCTTAACAGGGGGCTTCACTGGGTCGTATGTGTAGAAGTTGAAGTTGCTACGCTTCAGTTCTTCAAGCACCAGTTCGAAATCTTTCTGTTCAGTGTGATCACTTGCACTGCCGACTTACCGATTTTCAGACAATATCCGAGGCCTTCCAGCAACTCGTCAACATCGTCCGCCAACGTGTCCAAAACAAAAATTGAGGTGGTCTTCGTTCCGTTGGAGAATTGTTCTTTTTTGGCGTCGACACTTTCTTCCGTGCACGCCCGTCATCGTCGTCGTCGTCGGTAGCGCTGCTACCGTCGGTGTTGTTATTTTCTTCGTCGTCGCTCAGCATCTGGAACTCGTTCCTGATGGGGATGTTGGCGGGTGTTGATGTGCCACTGGTCGTGGCACCGGAAGTACCGGAACGGGTTCGCACTGGTGATCTCGGAACATACCCGGGATGTAGTAACTTTTTGTCGATTCCATCTGCGCTCACGCTCCCCTGCGCGATGGCGGCCGACACGGCGTTGGTTTGTTTACCTTTTGCACACGGCCGGTAGACGAACTTCGCGGGTTTTCGAGGCCGCACTCGAACTGCCACGGCCACGGCCGGCCTTTGGCATGCTGCACGAGCAAACTCGCGACTAATCACGGTAAACTACGGCGAAAAAAATCGAAAAAACGATGGAGCACTGAGCACTTCACTGCTGCTTGCTCTCGTGCGTACACGGATGTGATTAGTCGAATTAAAAGTTTGCAAAATTAAGTTTTGATAAGTTTTATATAGACTTTCCCCCTGGGCTTTGTCATAATAAGTGTCATAGGTTTGATGCTTGTTTGGCAAAGAGTATTATTTGATTCGATGTGGAATTAAAATCGAAGTGTTCAGTATATTGCTGAAGCTTCCATTTTTACACATGGACACCACTTCGTGCTGCGAGAACCCACTTTGGCGCAGTCTCAGGGCTTAATCGATGGCCGGTAAGCTGTCATCGAGACCAGGAGGTTCTCCGATAGTGGAAATATCACATTTGTACAATGAACCGCTACATATGTGATTTTTCCCTATCTTAATGTGGGTGTCAGTTTAGGATGCGAGGAATTTAGGAATTTAGTTTTTGTAGAATTAAGGATTTTAACTATAAATATCAACTTTTAATACTTTGCCTTTAGTTATTTAGGGACAAAATTAGTAACAGTGAATTTAATATTTCTATCAGAATCGGTGATTTTCATTCAAGTAGCATAAAAACCATTATGATTTGTCAAAATTTCCGTAGAGTCTCGATCAATCAATAGTGAAATGATATCGAACTAAGTTCGTTGATCCGTTGAACTAACGGTTGTCGGATTATGATTGTATCGACCATTGTTGCGAATCGAGGATCTACTAAAATTCTGACGATCAAATGGTCGTCTCTATTTCAATTCACGACTTGTAAAATATGAACTGTTATTATTATTATTATTATTTTTTTCAAAGAAGCCAGACAGGTTTTACAAGAAACGTTTTTTGGCTATTAATTAAAATGTCGGGGATTTGAGATAAGAGTAGCTTTCGGATAGCTTGCTTTAAATCTTGTATTCAATTCAAGTCAGGAAAATATCCGCAAATGAAAATTTGGACTTATATGAATAATTGAACATTTTGGACTTATGAATAACACACAACTGTGCATTTATTCTAGAGTCAGATCCATACAGCGTCAGTGTTTATTTGGTCGAAGTGTACTAATTCATTGGCAGATCTGATTCTAGTTGTAATGTACGACAAGACTACTGACGGACGTGACAGGACGAGGGCCCAGTTTAGAGGTTTCGACATCAACGATCACCTAGGTCACCCTCCCAAAAAAAAAAAGTTTTATATAGAATTTCCAGAGTTTCACTTTTATACTAAGTAGTTAGTAAACTTTATATTACACCCAAATTATTTTTTTTTATCAGTCAGCCTATTTGGAGTTGGGAGATTTATGGTGATTTGTCAACAAATAAATTTATTTATATTAATTTTTCGAAACGTGTAAAAACTTTTTTTGTACCTTTTTTTTATTTTTGAAATAGTATTTGTTATAGAACTCTTAATAGAAATCATCTTTTCATGAGCTTTTAGTAAAAAAATGTTTGTCATGAGTTTCTGAACCAAACGTAGTACTAGGTTCCTGTCAAACTTTAAATTGTTTACATGTTTTACCACAAAATGTGCATAGTGCCCAAAAGGTGTAAATACTTTTTTTTACATACTGTATTTGTAACACGTAGTTTCAAAATTACTGTATCTCGAAACCATTGCATCCTATCAAAAAGTACAAACTTGTAAGAGAATGAACGGGGTTTCTGTTAAAATACACTGATAGAAAAAAAAACACGTCTCTTTTAAGCAGAGACGCATCGAGCTCTACAGGCTCAATAAAAACTCTTTACCTGCTTTGTATGGTAGAACAGAGCTAAGCTCTGGATGCAGCGAACAGAGCCAGCTCTGTATGGGAAAAAATAATATTGAATTGCATATACAGTCCAGACTCGATTATCCGAAGGCCTCGGAAAAATTTCACTTTGGATAATCAAAACTTCGGATAATCGAATCACGAAAAATATTTTTTTTTCGCTGTCTTATTTTTGATTGTTGAGCTTAAGTTTGAACCCTAAACTATGCTAAAGTGATTTAAATTTTTAATTGAAAATGGCGGTGACGAAATATTGAAAAATGCATTTTATTATTTTATAAGCAATCAACTATTCAAATTTGACTCACAGAACTCAAATTTGACGTTTAAAACAAGAAAAAAACGAAAAAAAATTGTTCGTGGTTCGATTATCCGAAGTCATATACAAACTTTCGAATAATCGAACTTCGGATACTCGAAACTTCGGATAATCGAATCTAGACTGATAAGTTTTGGAATGTTGACATATTCTAGAAAGTTGCTGGTACCAAAAGGTTCTATATTATTCTCTCAGACGTCATTACTATTTGATTGATTTTGTTCGTGCAAAACTGCCGTTCTACGCATAATTGTCCCATGTCAGTTTTGGACGATTTTGACTTTATGACATTTTTAAGTTTAGTTTGATGTGTACTTTAAGAAAAACACATAAAATCTGGTACTTTGTTCGGAAACTCATTAAAAACAACACCAAGTCTGTTTGTCCCATCGTTGAACTTCTACGCATAATTGTCCCACCAAATATGTTCTTACACGGAATCATTAGTTTTACTAAGCATTATGTCTTGTTTACCTGTTGTATAGCAAGAGAATCACAAATAAGGGTGATAAACTGCTAACTGGGGCGATTAGGGACACATAGGGCGAATAGGAACCCACGGGACAATTATGCATAGAAACGCAGAAATCGGTCGAAAAATTTCAATCGCGTTTTTCTCAGGTGCAATTTTTTGAATATTAAGCAAGGAAATCAGTTAAGCGTTTAAACTCTAAATGCTCTCAATGGAATTTAGGGTTTGCTATTGGCTGCGACTCCAAATCATGCTGCGTTCTCCGAGAAATAATCATTTGAAAAATCTACAAAAAAAAACGTTGCTTAATCCACCTTTAGGTGGGTGTTGCCTTCCTCACATTCATAAAGTTAATACACTACATACCTCAAAAAAGAGCATAAATAAGACTTATTTTTATCAAAATATCTGAGATCCGGCCTAAAAAAAGTGTATAAATATCACTTAAGTGGTTATAACATTTGATAGGGTTATCAGATCTTCAACGTTTTAGGCTCATTGGAAAGGTCTTTTGATTACCTATACAAAGACAGGTCGCATGGTGGATCCGGACAACGTTTTTATCAGAATATTTGTGATCCGGCCTCCAAAAAGTGCATAAATAACACTTGAGTGCTTATAACTTTTGATAGGATTGTTAGATCTTCAACGTTTTGGGCTCGTTGGAAAGGTCTTTCAAATACCTTTTTATAAATGTATAATATGACGGGTTTTCTTACAAAAACCACCCTTTTTACAATCTTCCGGACTTTTGTTAGAATCGTTTTTTGCCTTTCTTACTAAAGAAAGGTATAGGTTTTACTTTAAGGCTGGACGTCATTTTCATCTTCGTAAATATGTCGATTCAGCATGAATTTTCTTCGGAAAAATCGTCAAAAAAACACACTGCATCGATTTTAGACGCTCTATCGATTCACCTTGACAAAACTCGCCTATCTCCAACCCTCGAATTTTGAGAAAATAAATTCCGTGGAGTTCGAGTAATGTCCGTGTGTGGTAAATTTTTTGCCAAATTTTGTGTCACGTAATCCTCGGCTCCCCTATTTTCGATTTTGATTGTTCCAAGTGCATTTGAAAGCTGGTGTGCTGAACAAGGGTCATTTTGAGACCGAATTTCGAAACATCCATCTGTTTTCGGATGCGGCCAGACTTTTCAACAAATTACACAGTTTTCAAATGAAAATATGATCAAAATTTTTCATTTTCATATCTTTTATTTATCTCAAAAATTGCATTTTTCGAGCTCTACAACCTCCCAAATTTTCATCCAGATCCATAATCTGGTTCTGGAGTTAGAGCCGTTTGATTAACCTATCAAAAGAAAAAAAAATCCCTAAAAAAAGGTAAAAGCCCACCTGGTGACCTTTGCCAACACTTTCATTTCCGATTTTATCCGAAATTTCTTTCTACACTCATAGTGATTGGTGGTCCGATTGTCTGTGGTTGGAGGTTCGTTTGTTAGTCGGTCGTATTATTTTTCGCGTTTTATCAGTGTTTTAAAGATTTTTGTGCGTCGGGTTGGTGTTTGGTGTGGAGCCATGTGTTATAGGAGTTTGAGGAACATGAAGTTTTTGAAGAAAATGTTAAATTAGAAGTGAATTTAAATGAAAATCGATTCGTGAGATCTCCATTGTTTTCCTTTAGCAGCTCCAGCTTCACACCTTAAGTCTTTTTTTCGCCGGTTTATCGCCTCGCATCTCTATTTCGCCGATTTCGCTCATTCTACCGTTCACGCGCCATGTTTGTTTTGGTTTGGGAGGTGTTCGAACAGAAAATAGGGCTGGTGACTTTTTTACATTTATGTAAAGTTTATGACAACAAAAAGAAGACTTTCAGTTGCATAGCGGATTAACGGTAGCTTAATGTGGAAATTCAAGCAAAAGTGAACCAAGGGGTTGATTTAAGGACGAGAAATTTTGAAGAAGACGCGATCAGTTAAGTTCGGGTGTGTTTTTGTCCGGATTACTTTTTGTTTGAGTGATTGCCATCAGGAAAAAGGGATTCGATTTCGCTCTTATGAACGGGTTGTGCGGCCGTCGATTTTCGTCGATTTCCCTTCCTTGGTTCGGCGATAAATCATCCTCATCAACTGAAAAAAACGAGCACCAACGGCACTGATAGAAATTCAGTGCATCCATACAGAATCCTTTTCAAGTTATTCAAAATATTACTATATAAAATGTTTCACCATTTTTATTATGTTTCTCAAAAAAAAAAATCAAACCATCCACATTAACGACCCCCGGGTCTTTTGTGGTCTCTATTGTAAGTTTCTGCTCAAACCTAGGAGTCCGAAGGCTTGAATGGGGAGAGCACCCAAACTTCTTTTACTCCAAGGAACCTTCCACCCCAGTGTTTGAACTGACGACCTTTGGATTGTGAGTCCAACCGCCGCCAGCGATTCCACCGGAGTAGGCTTGGTTTGGTGTGTTGTTTGTACTTATGGCATGGAGACGACTCCTACACCTGGAATGACTTAACGGCTTAACAATCAAGGCCGGGACCGACATTTTACTTCCTCATCCGATGGAAGGTTATGTTTCTCATTTACGTCCAATCTTCTCTTCTTTACTTCTATTCATTTCTGATTATCTATCTAGTGAAATCCTCATCCAATAATAGTTTTGCCTAGTATAAAGTTCAATATCTATTTAAATTTTTAAGCCAAAAATTATCTTCTTTCTTCTGTACTATTTCTTCCCGCCCGTATTTATTAATAATTGAAAAAATATATTTCAGCTGCGATTAAAGGTAATTTATTATATTATCCATTACATAAACGGAAAATCATACTTATTTATTTCAATCGATCTATTTACTTTAATTTATCTTTGTATGTATCTTATATTTTAAATATTTTTCCCCACTTTCCCTCTTCTTTTTTTCTTTCCTTCTTTCAAGTCGCGTAAATAATAATATACCGGTCGTTAAACGAGAATGTCAAACTCGAGTTCATGCGTCGTTTTTACGGATTAGTTCTCCTTTTACTCTGTTCTTATTTTTCGATAATTATAAATATAACGTGGAAGATAGTACTACCTATAACGACTTCGGCTTAAAAATGTACCAATCATAAAAATGCACCATTCGTGATAGTGTCACTTTATTAATAACTGCTCGAAACGAAATTGTAAGTTACTTTGTTCGTAATCTTGTCGGTCTCGTAGATCACTTTTTCGGAACACTTCGTTCATAAAATCCCGCAACACGATGAAATCACTGCAAACCTCACTATAAAGTTTTGATATAATTTAATAGGAAACCACAGAAAATACAATTTGATATATTGCTTAAATAGCAATAGGAGTAAAAAGCCCTTCTCACAGCGTCGTTGCTCGGAAGGCACGCCGACGGGGGAATAAATGATAATCTGGCGCCGCGTTCGAATTAAAACTATTTCTAAATAAATGATTGTGTGTCTTACAGCAGCCGGCTGCCTAAGACCTATAAATTTGCAACTGATAAACAAATTGCTTATGGTCGCATCACCTACCACGGTGAATCCTGACCTCATACCAATCTTACTAACCCCTCAAAACTCATACTTGTCGGAGACGCAGTCGATTTGGCGGTCCCATCACTCAAGTATCGGACTAACATTCCCATCCACTTCCCCGTGTCTTACCACTGGTCGTGGCCGGCGTCGGTATTGATCAGCATGATAGGGACCTTTGAAAATTGCGAAGGGGTGATGATTGGTTCCTACTTTTCATCTGTGGTCCACGGAGCAATTTTTGGGGGTCCTGGTCAATAACGAAGTAGCAGCTACGGGTAGACACCAATGCTATGCTATGCTAATTTCTTTCTACACTCATAGTACAGACCATGAGTGAGCATCTGAAACAAATTTTACATCTATCGGCAATCCGGATCAATTTTTAGAGCGATTTACTTTTTGCCTTTCTTACTAAAGAAAGGTATAGGTTTTACTTTAAGGCTGGACGTCATTTTCATCTTCGTAAATATGTCGATTCAGCATGAATTTTCTTCGGAAAAATCTTCAAAAAATCACAATGCATCGATTTTAGACGCATCGTCGCCAAGTCGACAAGTTGTCAAGTTGAGCTTCTAATGCTGGCGCGTCTTGTTATTGGGATCCAATATACTCTAATATGTGTTGGGTGCCCTATCGATTTTCATTTGCTACTATAGATATCGTATATTTTTCGGCTCTTTAGTATTATCATTATATGCATAAATGTCCAGTATTTGTTTTGAAACCTGCGACATGAGACCATTATGTGATTTAAATTCTGTCATTTATTTTTATTGTGTGGTGGTCTAGAGGTTTGTGTCCTAACTAATATTTTATCTAGATCAGACCATGATTTAAATCTTGAGAAACATTGAGGTGAATTTGAAAGAGCTTTTAGAGAGTGGGGATCTTTTTAGAAAGTGGGGATCTTCTTCGAAAGTTCTTGGCTTGCTTCTTGTTGTTGGGTGAAAAAGGAAAGCTTTGATCGCAAGCGAGCGAGGGAGAGAACTTATATTCCTTACTCGCGCTCACCGCACACGGCGCCTTGTGCTAAAGAGGCGATGGTGTAGAGGTATATCTTCAAGCGTTGTGTTGTTGTTTTTTTTTTCGTTGCCAACTGGTGCTTCTTTTCGCTCGCGGGCAAAAAATCGTTGGCAACAGTGTCTGCGGCACATTCTGAAATGCCGCGCGATGTGTACCTTTGAAAAAAAACGGACAATACCAACACACAAAAGGGCTCGTACCGAAGCTAAAAAACCAAAACCGCGGTGTGCGTTGTCACTGGCGCATGTGAAGCTTGCTATGATCGCGTTTGTCATAAACGCTTGTTTGATTACAAACTTACAAACATATTGTACGATTGAAAATATTCTTTTGGTGAAAATTGCGTTTTTATTTCCTTTGGAAATCATATCATTTATAATACATTGCTTTCATCATAAGACTTTCTTTTGTGCTGACGTTATAAATAAACAAAGTCGATGTTATGAATTGAAAAAGTTCTACCATTGTTATATTCTTTAGTAAGAAAGGCTCTATCTCACCCCAGGTGGGATTAAATCGGGTTTTAGCATAACTTTTGAAGTACTTAACTAAACTTCATAATATTAACTAGGGTCTTGTGGGACTCCAAGACGGATCGAATGAGACCAAAACGGCCGAAATCGGTTCAGCCAATCCGGAGATAATCGTGTGCATATTTTTCGGTGCTCGGACTCACATCCAGACGTACGCACAGACATTTGTACAGAATTTGATTCTGAGTCGATAGGTATACGTGAAGGTGGGTCTACGAGATCAAATAAAGAAGTTCATTTTTCGAGTTATTTTATAGCCTTTCCTCATTGAGGTGTGGAAGGCAAAACATGGACAATCGATTATCGACGCCCGATCGTTTGACAATGACAGAATTGGTCTATCTCCAATATCAGAATTTTGGCGCTCAATTTATCGTAGAGCACGCGTGACGTCCGTGTGTGGTAAAAAGTGCTCAATTTTGTGGTAGGGGTTTCTCAGAGTCCATATTATGGATTTAAGCTCTCTTGGGCACATTTAAAAGGGCATCTGAACCATTTCATACCAAATTTGAATTTATCCATTTTTTAAGGGGACTCGAGTATGTTTCCACCTGATCAGGTGGTTTTCAAATAAAAATTCGGTCGGAAATTGAAATATTGAAATTGTTTATTTATCCAAAAAAATGCATTTTTCGAGCTCTACATCCTCCCAAAGTTTCATCCATGTCGGTAATGTGGTTCTTGATTTACAACTTGGGGACTAACTTACTGTGAGGCAAAAACCCCTAAAAAGGTAAAAGCCAACTTTTCACCAAATGCCAATACAGTACCTTTGGCATTATATCTATTTTTTTTTCTCCATAACATAATCTAGACCATAATCGAGGCTTTGAAAAAAAATTGACCTCATTCGGATTTTCATATTTTAGGGAATTTCCATTTTTGCCTTTCTTACTAAGTATAGGGTTTGCTTATAGCTCAGACTCCAAATCAAGCTTCGTTCTCCAATCGTTTCTCGGAAATATTCATTCGAAAAATCATAGATGATCGATTTTCGTCGCCTCGTCGACAAGTTGTCAAGTTGAGCTTCACATGCAGACGCGAGTTATGCTGGCGCGTATGGAGTTTTGATACTAGAATAACCGCCTCCCCCCCCCCCCTTTTGTACAAGAACAAGTTGCCTTATCGATTGCTCGTTCATCACACATCGCCTATCAAGATTATCTATGCTAAGCTTCAGTGAACGCAAACACGACGCAAGCAGCTATCCGTTCTGAAGCCCCATAGAGTTATCTACGTGCGCATGTATTGCATGTACGTACACGAAAAAGATTGAGGTTAAATTTTGTACCAGCCAGCAAACCAAATGGCGTGCTAGTGTGCGTGAGCGCGGGCTTAGATAACTCTATAGAGTTATCTTAGCCCGATCTCACGCACACTAGCTTACCATTTGTTTTTGCTGGGGACCACAAATTTTAACCTAAAATCTATCGTGCACGTACACGCAATACATGCGCTAGTAGATAGCTCTATGTTCATTCTGTTGCCTTTCTTTTGTTCTTGCTCATTCTCTGATCGATCACTGAGCGAACGAATTTCTGGTGAGCGTCCAAGCTTCCCATGCGCCAGAGACAAGGCACATCGCGGGTTTGGTTTTCTAGCTTCAGTAGAGGAGAAAAGCAACTCGCGACAAAATTTTGAGGCTAGGAATTTTGACAGGTATGATTTTCATAAAGTATTCGCCTCTTTTTCTCTCCCACAGAAAACTGGGGACAAAATAGCTGTCAAACAAGGTCAAACTGTTAAAGTCCCTCACAAAATGAACTTTAAGTGATTTGAGTTCATTTCTGACGTCACGATTTTTTTCTCTGTACGAGCCTATTTGTGTGTTAGTATTTTGGTTCATCGTACCAGTGCACCAAGAAACGCGTCGGCTCGTCGGCAATGAACCCAGCATATGAGTAAAGGTGGTTCACTCGGTACGTTTGCGTTAGGCGTAGTGAAGTCTCACCGAGCGCTCAGTCGCAGTATGCTTCCCAAACCCAAAATCGCCTAAATGCATACTACATAATATTCTGGCTTGCTTTAAAAGCTCACAATTTTGCCTAACGCCTAAATGTTAGTTTAGTGAATTCCAGTAGTCGTTTCAAAGCTTTCAAGAACTTTTAAGTGGCTTTATCGTTACTTCGTTTACAACACGAAAATGTTCGGGTGTGGAAACACTTTCTGCCAGTCATTATGTAACCACTCTAACGCTCTGGAGCAAGACGGATTTTTTTGTTAATTCTTGATATTTTGAAAAATGAAAAAAAACACTCAGCAAATACGAACAGTTTTGCGTTAGGCAGAAAACATTACGAACATCGCAAATTGTGAGCTAGTTCTCTGTCTCAAAATAATTTGTTCTGATTTTAAAAATCGAAAATGCTTGTGTGCAAGCACAGCTTACAGCCGGCCATGGTAAATGGGGCAAAAACCAGCGCTTTTCAGTTATATGAAAAAATCATGTTGAGTTTTGATTTGATTATTGAATTGACCATTCTTTATTTTGCTATTCCTTTGAAAAAAATTCAACTGCCGTTATCTTTCTTTTGTAAGAAAGGCTCTATCTCACCCGAGGTGGGATTAAATCGGGTTTTCAAAAAAACAACTGAAATCAAATTAAAAAAATTTTTTTAATTATTTTCAAGCAAGAAAATCAGAGAAGAGCAATAAAATGGCCAAATTCTATTGAGAGCATTTAGAGCTTGAACTCTTCACTGTATTTTTTGCAAGCAGTATTTATTATAATAATAGTGCGGAAAATCGCACGCAGAACTCCCACTCGCTCCGCTCTTTAACACCTTCCACAACATCGGAAAGACAATCTTGTCAAAGTTCAGGTGCCCACTCCAGTCCGTAATCTGCTTCGGCACCAGCACGATCGAATTCCAAACGTGCGTCTCCACCGTCGGATTCGTCTCGTTCATATTCGTGCTGAAGGGACGCCGACACGACCTAGAACCACGCCGACAGAATGGCGGGATTTTGTAAAGCAGGGCCCCGTGTTTGTCGACCGATTTGTGGAGCTGTTCCTCGGGGACCTTGCTTAGGGAAAGGACGATCAGTACGCGCTGGTACTTGTTTTCGGGGCGTTAGATCTTAATGGGGGAAGAGATTGAGAAAGTTATAATTTAATTTTAAGTTTTGTCCTTCTCTAGCTTCACTTCCAACATGCTTCGGATTGCTCAGCGTGTTTCCACCCCGCAAAACACAAACACTTCTTTTAACTTGCTGGCATGAACGTACCTACTGCCGAACGACTAGAGGTCAATCCAAACTGTTCCGATCCGGCGCGATTTTTCGATCCGGTACCGTTCCAATCTGTCATTTTTTTGCCGTCCGGCACAACGATCCGGCAAAATAAAATTTCTTTTTGACATTTGCTGCTTCAATGAAACGGATGCGTCGAAATCCCGTCCACATCCATCAGGCTAAAAATGACGGACCGCATTTAACGACGCCGGATCGGAACAGTTGGGATTGACCTTAGCTCGATAATCTGGCCGCCGATTGTGTCGTATTGAGCCGAAATGCAGACCGGCACTAGCTTCTACGGTGACATTCTTACCTGCCTTCGTGACGAACGCCGCCTGTTCTACGTCGGTGGACAGATTCCCATACAGGCGGGGCCAGAGCGGGAGGACGGCTTTGACAAAGTCCAGCTCGGACTTGTTGCACTTACACTTTTTTCTGCGAACGCATCTGTTTAGACACTTTATAATAAATAAACAACGCGATGCGGCACCAAACCACACTCGGCTGGCTTGGATCGTTTTTTTCTTCAGTTTAACGTTTCCTGCTGATTTTCTAAGTAGATCGGGAAGAACCTTTCGCTATTTAAAAAAAAGAAGAGGAAGTCATAGCGCTCGACACATAAAATACACGAACACCGTCAAGCGATGCATTGGTGTGTGTAATGTTTACGGCGATGTTCATAGATGTGAACATCGGATGGTCAAAGGCAAGTGAGACTTCAATGTTCAACGGATTTGGGCTGCGTGTAGAAACACAGAAATCGGTCGAAAATTTACAATCGTATTTTTCTCAGTAGCGCTTTTTCGAACATGGGACAATTATGCGTAGAACGGCAGTATGCTATTCAATATTATTTTTCCCATACAGAGCTGGCTCTGTTCGCTGCATACAGAGCAGGTAAAGAGTTTTTATTGAGCCTGTAAAGCTCGATGTGTCTCTGCTTTTAAGATGATGTACCGAGACACAAGAAAAATGCAGGATGGTATTTCTCTACTAAAAAATACAAAAATCATTAATAAAAACTGTTTTTAAAGGTGGTCCAAGCGTCGAAATTTTCAACAACCAATTGTGGGAATCGATTCGCCAGACAATTTTACATTAAAGAAAAAAAAATAAAGTATAAAAATTGAAGTTACGAGCCATGGTTTCTAAGTATTGAGGAAATTTTTATTTTTTATATTGGAATTTTATAAAAATTCAAAACATTCTTAAACAAGCCCAAACATGCTAAATATGATTATCAATGCAGAAAAAGGCATTTAAGATAGTTTTCAGTTGATTAGACTTATATTTTCATAGAAATTTTGAAGTTTTATGGAAAAATATTTTATTTGCCCCCTGATTTTTCTAACCCATTTTGAAGAGGGGGAGGGGGGTGCGTGACATAAGCTTTGAAAAATATTTGCAACGACCTTAACATTTCCTATATCCCACTGAGAATTTTGACTCGAGCCTCGACTCGATCCAGGCTCGATCTCGAGCCAGATCGACGGTTTTTAAATCGGAATAGTTGATTTGGCATAATAGCCGAATCATCAATTATAGTCAGTGCACATCTTTGCTTACGGAACACAGCCAATCGAGCAGTTTTTGGTTTATTTCTTCAATGTATTTCTTAAGAATGAATTTTAATTCCTACCACTATTTAGAAGAAAATTTAGGCTGGATTGTTATGTTACAAAAGCACACTATACGATTTCCTACAAAACTCTTTATACTATAGATTATGTTTTTCATTTTGTAATGTAGATTTCATGAATGATCGTTGTTGTAGTTAATTCTCAATACAAACACTACACATACAAAAAAGAATGAATTCCAAAAATCCGATTAAGTAAATTGTTTGTAATTATCTGTTGCACACTTATTGTACTCGAATCAAATGCTAATGGTTTTACCATAGGTTATATACACAGGTTTTATTACACATTTTGATTGTCTTTGTGTTATTTGTTTGTACTTTATTACCACTCCAAGTAAGTCCGTTTTGCATAAATTTTGTTTATTGTAGCACAATCGAAGACATTCCTTAAAAATTATGAAATAAACATTTACATGAACTTAGGAAAGTCAAGAGAAGTTATATTAAGTGGCAGTATTTGAAAATTTTGCTCGGTTTGTTCTAGAGGTCGTATCGAAGTGCTCCGATTTTGATAAAACTTTCAGCGTTTGTTTGTCTATACATGAGATGAACTCATGCCAAATATAAGCTCTCTACGACAAAGGGAAGTGGGGTAAAACGGGCTATGAAGTTTAAGATCCAAATACATATTTTTTTTTAAAGGTGCTCGCATTTGCGGAAAAATTTATCAATTCCAACTCTCTTAGGTGCATTCGAATGGTCTTTTGAAGCCCTTCAAAATGTGTCATAAACATCCAGGATTGATTTGACTTTTTCTCATAACTATTGCAAAATACTGTTACTTTTTTTTTTTGAGCCGTAATATCTTTTTGCGACAGCCTCCAACACCCATAGGTGTAGGTGAAAAGTTAGGGAATTTCATGGACTACATATCTGGAGTTTTTTTTTTGAAAAGGTCAAATAAACCAAATTTCCAGTTTTTGCTTTTTGGGTGTTTTTGAAACCGCATTGAGTCAGGGGTATTAAAAAACACCCAAAAAGCAAAAACTGAAAATTTGGTTTATTGGACCTTTTCAAAAAAAAAATCCAGATATAAGCCTTCGGTATTAACTTTTTGGAAAAACATGTTACAACGTTAGTTTTTGTCCTGTAGTCCAAAAAGACGGCACTTTTTGGTCTTTTTCGACATATTTGGAATCCTTGGGTAATTTAACATTTTCAAGGGCTTCAAAAGACCTTTCGAATGCACCTAAGAGAGTTGAAATTCATAAAGTTTTACAAATGCGAATGCGAGCAATTTTAAGATTTTTGATGTTTTTAGATATTAAACTTCAAAGCCCGTTTTACCCCACTTTGTCGTAGATTGCTCATATTTGGGTTGAGTTCATCTCATGTATAGACAAACAAACGTTGAAAGTTTCATAATAATCGGAGCACCTCGATACCTTGACCTGTTTCACATTGCACAGTGGTCCAGAACGCAAAATTAAGTGGAAAATGGATTTTCCAAAAAAATGTCGCCAGTTTTGGAGCTTTGGTGTCTTCAGACAAGTTGTTGCAAATAGAAAGGGGCAACTTTTGATTTGGTTGAAAATTAGGTGGTTCACGATTAAGGTGATTTTCAAAATCTAACCTTTCAGGAATATTTTTGGGAATTTTTCGTCTTCTAGAAAGTTGTCAGGCTTGCCATTTCATGCAACTTTGTCGAAGACATCAAAATTTATCTCGTAATCTACGCCTACGACCAAATTTATAGAAAGCATCTGAGCAAACCTTCAAAATCCGTTTTTGAACGTGGCAATTCAGGGTTAAGTTTTAGAGAATTAATGTTCGGGGCACTTTTAGAACTCTAAAAACAAACATTTTTTATTTGACATGCCAATTTGGACCTAAGGGTCAAAGTACAGCCATTTAAGGTAAAGATGCAAATTTAAAACTTAAGTATCTCGAAACCGCAAACCAGGTTGCATTTGAAAGAAGAGATCCAGCACTACAAACGGTGAAAAATCTCAGGGTGTTTTTCTTTAAACTCGAGATATCTCCATTTGAAAAAGCATAATTTTCAAGGAAAACTATATGGGACCTTCCTAACGAAATTCGAAAATTTTCCTAATATATGTTTTTCCACTTAATTTTGCCTGCTGAATCTGAATCTTCCTCAGAATTGAGCCAAAATGTCGAAAAATCGATTTTTGGTCATATTTTGGGTTTAAATGATAATTTTACATGGAAACCCAAAATATGATCAAAAATCGATTTGTTGACAATTTGACTCAATTCTAAGGACAGATTTAGATTCAACGGGCAAAACTACATGGAAAAACATATATTTGGAAATTTTTCGAATTTCGTTATGGTGGTCCCATATGGTTTTCCCTTGAAAATTAGACTTTTTCAAATGACGATATTTCGAGTTTAAAGAAAAACACCCTGAGATTTTTCAGGGTTTGTAGTGCTGGATCTCCTCTTTCAAATGCAACCTGGTGCTTCAAATTTGGCTAGCGCCTTTTCGAGATACTTAAGTTTTAAATTTGCATATTTTCTACCTTAAAATGGCTGTAACTTTTGACCCTTAGGTCCAAATTGACATGTCAAATAAGAAAAATGTTTGTTTTTTAGAGTTCTAAAAGTTTAAGGTCATCACTTTTCTCTAAAACTTAACCCTGAATTGCCACGTTAAAAAAACGGATTTTTGAAGGTTTGCTCAGATGCTTTCTATAAATTTGGTCGTAGAAGGTGTAGATTACGAGATAAAATTTTGGTGTCTTCGACAAAGTTGCATGAATTGGCAAGTCTAACAACTTTCTAGAAGATGAAAAAAATCCCAAAAATATTCCTGAAATGTTAGATTTTGAGAATCACCCTAATTTTCAACCAAATCAAAAGTTGCCCCTTTCTATTTGCAACAACTCGTCTGAAGACACCAAAGCTCCAAAACTTCACCATTTTTGGAAAATCCATTTTCCACTTAATTTTGCGTTCTGGACCACTGTGCATTGGCGAAAAACTTGTTCTTAAAATTTATTTTAAATAATTGTGTTTATTGTCCAACGTTTTTAATAAGCAAACTGACTTGCTTTGATGTTTGCAGTTTATTGGTGTTTTCCTAATTAATTCAATTCCAACATTTTTAAAACTGTACAAAAATCACCAGCTAAAAAAAATGTGTACTGAAATAAATTTAGCCAGTATCCGTCTCTGCTCTAATCAACTGCTGTAAATTGCCAAGTTCAAATTGCTTCAAATTTTCTAGTCAAATTACGCGTATGGTCAGGACTCGGACTTTTCTTACTCTCCGCGGACGAGGATGTACGACCTGCCGTCGAGCAACACCTTCGGCAACGTGCCTAATACATCGTCTTCGAGCACAAGTTCACTGTCCGGAATGAACTTTGGGCCCGGCGGTAACAACTACAGCGGAACGAACCTGATCGTCAATTACATACCGCAGGACATGTCCGAGCGTGAGCTATATTCGATGTTTTCCACGATGGGCCCAATTGAAACCTGTCGCATTATGAGAGATATGAAGGCAAGTTGTTAAACTCGTGTTTGATTTGTATTGTGCAACTGTTGTTGACCATTGAAACTCTCGTTTTTAGTCTGGTTATAGCTACGGCTTCGGTTTTATCAATTTCCTGACCGAAGAAGCAGCACAACGCGCCATTCGATGCCTGAATGGTTACACTGTGAGGAACAAGCGCCTGAAGGTTTCATACGCACGGCCGCAAAGCGATGATATCAAGGAGACGAATCTCTATATCACAAATCTTCCACGAACCATTACCGACGAGCAGTTAGACATTATTTTCGGTAAATACGGTACAATAGTACAAAAGAACATCCTAAGAGATAAATTGACTGGCCACCCACGAGGTGTTGCGTTCGTTAGGTTAGTATGGCGGCTCGAAATGGTAGTGAGACGTTTTATAGTAACTTTATTTGATTTTTGATTTCCAGATTCAACAAACGCGAAGAAGCACAGGAAGCGATATCGGCACTCAACAATGTTATACCACAGGGTAGTAACCAACCGTTGAATGTCAGAATAGCAGATGACCACGGCCGAGCCAAGGCTGCTCTCTTCGTGCCCTCTTATAACTCGATCGTTTCAAACAACAGAGGTAGAGTACGAATGCGAAATAATCCCTATTAAGTCGATAATGAATCAATAGCAACTGCTTTCGCTTCATATTTATTCATTATCAGTGCTGAACATTTGAAGATTAACTTTCGATGAGTTTCTTAAAGCAGTATAATTTTCATAGAGTTTTGAGTTCTTAAGGTTAATTTCAACGATTTAGTTTATATGTTTCCTTAACGTGTTTTGATGATCAGTTAAAGACAGCTCAGATTACTTTTAAGTTAGTTTTTAGCAATCCGGAAGAACCGACATAGATCATTCATATGAATTTTATGTTGATTTTAAAAGAGATCATAATAAAACATTGATTGGAAATCCACATGCATGTTATGATTGTACACTTTTTAATTATTGCCTCTCTGACATTATTGAGCTTCTTCATTTCCTAAACCTCCCCCTGGCCATCGTGTACTACACACTTACAATGTATATTGGATTGGCTCGACATGATCGATTTTCCAGAACAGGCATTTTCCGGTTCCTTTTGTGTCCTTTAACAACCCCCTGAAATTTAGGAGCAATTGGGTTTGACCTGGCTTTCCGCAAAGCGATTCAAATTTGTATGGACAACCCTCTTTTTTACATTGTGATTTCTATAGTATTCATTTTTCACTCAATTTTAAAACTAACACCGTAGAAGTATAGTCCTGAATGTCCTCTAAAATCTTCCCGAAGAAAGTATGGATTCCCAAAAAAGTGTCCAAGTGGTTTATGGGTGGTCCCATATGAATTTGACTTTAATTTAAAAATATAGACATGCAGGGTGACACACCTACAGGGTGTCAACCAAGCCCTATCTTCTACTGGTGACCTGTTAAAGCCGACTTTTCCTAAGACACCAAGGAAAAAATGCTACTTATTTCAATAAATTTTGGCATGGTTGGAAGACAGGGTGGCACATCAACAGGATGTCAACCCATTCCTAGCTTCTATTTTAGACCTTTAAAAGATCACTGTAAAGTGGACGAAAAGGGTACAAATCACAAATGATCACTTTACAGTGTTCTCAAAGGTATGAAATAGAATCCAACCATGTCAAAATTTATTGAAATAAGTAGCTTACCAATTTTTCCTAAGACACCAACACGCAACCAGTAGAAGTTAGGGCTGTCACCCTGCATGTCAATATTTTTAAATTAAAGCCAAATTCATATACAACAACTTTTCTAAGACACTATTTTGCTAGGTTGCTTCCTTATTAAGTTAAAAATTAGGATTTTGCAATATTTAACAAATTACTGGCAGTGTTGGCAAGAAATATATTTTTAAGCACTTATTTTGGAATTCCTCTTTTAAAAACTATAATGGAGTAAAAGATGATCGAATTGTTCACCTAGCGCTCACATGTGTTTCGAGACCAAGTTGCCTGGGGTATGGGGATCATACATACATACATACATACAAGAAGTTTATTTAACACGGTCTGGTTAAGGTTTAGGGGTTAATGAATATTTTGTGCCTAAAAACAATCTTAATTTTACAATTAGTCAACGATTTTGTGGCAGCGCGTGGCCGAATGGTTACGCTGTCCGCTTTGTAAGCGGATGATTCTGGGTTCGATTCCCATCTGCTCCAACCTTCCATCAGATGAGGAAGTAAAATGTCGATCCCGGCCTTAGTTGTTGTTAGGCCGTTAAGTCATTCCAGGTGTAGGAGTCGTCTCCATGCCATAAGTACAAACAACACACCAAACCAAGTCTACTCCGGTGGAATCGCTGGCGGCGGTTGGACTCGCAATCCAAAGGTCGTCAGTTCAAACACTGGGGTGGAAGGTTCCTTGGAGTAGAAAGAGGTTAGGGTGCTCTCCCCATTCAAGCCTTCGGAATCCTAGGTTCGAGCAGAAACTTGCAATAGAGACCACAAAAGACCCGGGGTCGTTAATGTGGATGGTTTGATTTTTTTGATTTATTTGAATACACTTAAGTTTTCACCGAAATTTTTTTTTTTCATTAGCACATATTTTATGAGTGGGTGACAAAAACTTTCAAAAATGGCATAATTTGATTTTAAAGTAAAGTGCAACAAAATTAATAAATCGTTGCAAAAGCATTCGTCAACAATTATTCCTTAAGTTTCAAAAAAAAAAAAATAATAAATTTTGATCTGCCTGAATCAAATGTTATGCAATGTGTGTGTGGTGCAACCAAACAAACGGGACCACGCGGCCACTTCTTACAAATTGCGTTGTTTCCATGTATTTTTAGATCTACATTCTATACATGCAAATAACTCGCATAGGCATTTGGATGGTGTTAGCTCTGCCGAGCTTCGGTGACCCATTTCTACGCTGGCTAGCCGAGCGCGAGGTATTTCAGCTTATATCGACAAGCCCCGCCCTGAAGAACGTTTGCACCAATTGGATTCAAACGTTATTTAGAACTTCCGAACCCTTGTCAAATGGACAAGGGCCCAGCGCGTATATAGTTGATAGTAACAGTATTCCTAATTCCAGCCATAGCTCACCAAGCCGTGATGGCCTAGTGGTTAGCATTTTTGCTTACCAATCTAAAGGACGGGGGATCGAACCCCGACTCGAGCGATTTTGATTTTTCGTTCCATGCTCACAGTTTCAAGATTAATATTTCCTATACTTTCTCGTTGTGAGCAGATGGGAATCGATCCCAGGACCATTCGCTTACAAAGCGAACACCGTAACCAGTTAGCTACGGCCGCTCCTTGCCTGAATCAAATGTTATGCACTAAGTGCAAAATAAGTTTGAGACCCTGCCCATAAAAAGCGGTGCGCTATGTTTTTTTTATTAAAATTGATTATTTTGTTGCTGTCATCTTCAATGTTTTTTACTTTAATCTAATTAGAACGTTTCATAACTTATTTCCAAAAATGTTTGATGAACATTTTGTCAAAGCGTGTGAAATTGTTTCAATAAGAGAGATTCTTCCACAAAATATTTGTTTCTTATAATCGGGATCAAAGTATGAATTAATAATAAGTTTAATATTGACAAAAACTAGAAAGGTTTACGAAAAATAGCTTAAACTAACCCTTAATGTTGAAGAATTATCAAATCTCATTACAGAGATGTCAAAGGGCCATTTTACATGATCATTCAAAAAGGGTCCGCGGGCCATTAAAAATCATCTCGCGGGCCACGTTTGGCCCGCGGGCCGTACTTTGATCACCCCTGCTCTATATCTTTTTTTTTTCAGAAGCAAGAAAGGGCCATACTTTCTTAGGGAAAGTTTTAGAAGACATTCAGGACTATACTTCTACGGTGTTAGTTTTTAAATTGAGTGAAAAATTAAAATTATAAAAATCAAAATGTCAAAAGAGGGTTTCCCACAAAAATGTCCATACAAATTTGAATCGCTTTGCGGAAAGCCGGGTTAAACCCAATCTCTCCCAAATTTCAGGGGGTTGTTTGGGGACCCAAAAGGAACCGGAAAATGCATGTTCTGATTGAATTAGTCAATTTTGAAATTTTCCCATACAACTTGTATATATAATGTGGTTTTTGGATGATGGATGAATGTTCTATACGAAAGAACAACGAGGTTACCAGAAAACCTATATGAACTATTTTATTTTATAACTTTTGCACACGCTCGCTTAAGTCTCCGCTGTAATCAAATTTGCTTAGTATTTTTGACAATTGAGTTCGAGTTGATACATATCTTCATACCCAGCAAGACAATTTGAAACGTTTCGCAAACCACCCGTACCACAATTATTATTTCAAACAAATTAAGGGGTTACATACAGTATGTAAAACAAGTATTTACACCCCCTGGGCACTATGTACATTTTGTGATGAAACATGTAAACAATTTAAAGTTTAACAGGAACCTAGTACTACGTTTTGTTCAGAAACTCATGCCGAACATTTTGCTAGAAAAAGCTCATGAAACGATGATTTCTATAAAAAGTTATATAACAAAAACTACTACAAAAACCAAAAAAGGTGCAAAAAAAATTGTACACCTTTCGAAAAATTTACATAAATAAAGTTATTTGTTGACAAATCACCATAAATCCCAACTCCAAATAAGCATCCTTGACTGATTAAAAAATAATTTGGATTGAATATGAAGTTGACTAAATACTTAGTATAAAAGTTTATATAACTCTGGAAATTCTATATTTTCATAGAATTGCTAAATAAAAATTTTGGAGTGGGTATAACACCGTTTTGGGGGTATTTGTATCGCTAGAATAGATTTTTCGTGAGAATTTCGTGACAACCGGGAATTACGTCGTCGGAAAATCCGCCGGCATCCGAACCGGTCCACAATTTACAAGTCAACCTATGTAGTATCGGAAAGGACATAAAATTTCCGATTTTTTGATACCCACACATCGATTCCCATCTGCTCCAACTTCCATCGGATGAGGAAGTAAAATGTCGGTCCCGGCCTTGGTTGTTAGGCCGTTAAGTCATTCCAGGTGTAGGAGTCGTCTCCATGCCATAAGTACAAACAACACACCAAACCAAGCCTACTCCGGTGGAATCGCTGGCGGCGGTTGGACTCGCAATCCAAAGGTCGTCAGTTCAAATACTGGAGTGGAAGGTTCCTTGGAGTAGAAAGAGGTTAGGGTGCTCTCCCATTCAAGACTTCGGACTCCTAGGTTCGAGCAGAAACTTGCAATAGAGACCACAAAAGACCCGGGGGTCGTTAATGTGGATGGTTTGATTTTTTTTTTAAATTAATAGTTTGCAAAATTAGGTTTAGATAAGTTTTATATAGAATTTCCAGAGTTATATAAACTTTTGTACTAAGTATTTAGTGAACTTTATATTCAATCCAAATTTTTTTTTAATCAGTCAAGGATGCTTATTTGGAGTTGGGAGCCTGGATTTATGATTGATTTATGACAAATTGCTTTTTGTAGCAAATGTTCGGCATGAACTTCTGAATAAAACGTAGTACTAGGTTTCTGTCAAACTTTAAATTGTTTACATGTTTCATCACAAAATGTGCATAGTGCCCAAGGGGTGTAAATACTTTTTTACATACTGTACATGTATATCGACAAAAAAGTCAGAGGTTAGTATGAGCATACACTTCACTTTTTTAATTCTTTTTCGGGCATTAAAATATACATTTTCACCTACTAACAATACAAATTTGAAGATATTTGGTTGCATCATTGCCGAGATATAGCAGTTTCAAGTTAGCAGTTTCAAAAAACATGTGCCACGATATCATAACACTGTCTTTGCCAAATCGGCTCAAAATTTTGGTGAAGACTTGTTAAACCGATTCCGTATGCATGACGAAGGCCGATTTCCAAAAAGTTTATTTTTAAAAAAGAAAAATAAAAAAAAATAATAATAAGAAAAAAAAGAATAATAAGAAAAAATAATATAAAAAATTTCGACGGTTTTGTTCGAACGTGAATCAATTCAACACAGAACGTCGGATCGAAGTGCTCTTCGTTGCGTTGGGTTCGTATAAGTCCAAGGAAGGTTCTTACGCTCAAAAGTTACAACTTTGGCCACTCTGGAACCGATTCCGGAAAATCTGTGGATTGTATGGGAAAAGTTACGTAAACTCAAACTTAGATCACAGGAGGCTGAATTAGCAAGCAAGCAAGAAACGTCAGGAAACCAAACAAGGGCAGGACGAAGTTTGCCGGGAAGAGCTTGTTTTATATAAAAACCGTTAGTTTTTGATCTTTGTATTTTTTGAAAGCAAATTTCAAAAATTGGGCTTTGTCATGCACACGGGATACGTCTTGAGAGTCTTCACCTCAAATTTCAGTCAATTTGGTTAATTCCATCTCAAGATTTTGTGGCACCCTAAATCAACTCGGCGCCAACAAAGTTTGACAGCCCGCTTTGCGCATGGCATAAATCGTCTCTTACTCAGTTTAATCATGAAATATCTTCATGAAACTTTCAGGAGTGATTAATAATCATCTTTTGAGTGGATTTAACAAATTTTCTGTAATATAAAATTTTGTGATTTTCTACGTGTATAACCCTTAATGCCCCAAGACTACGTTCTTACAGTCCCGGGTCATTTGGATGGATAGTTTTTTGCCTTCTTCACCTCACTGAGGAAAGGCTATTAAATCACTCGAAAAATGAACTTCTTAATTCGACCTCGTAGACCCACCTTCGCCGTATACCTATCGACTCAGAATCATGTTCAGAGCAAATGTCTGTGTGGATGTGTGTAGGTGGGTGGACAAAAAATAGTCACTCGATTATCTCCGGATTGACTTCACGGATTTGGATCGTTTTGGTCTCATTCGATCCGTCTTGGGGTCCCATAAGTCTCTTTTTAAAATCAGCAAGTTTACCCAAGTAACCGCGAGGCACTAAATAGCGGCATTAACTCAGCATTATATTGGCATTTAATACCAGCAAATAATGCTTCAAAAGATTTAATCAGCACTTATCCCTTAAGAAATATTTCAAGTGGCGCACAGTGATGTTGATTTAATACTTCAACGAAAGCTCGAACAAAAATAAACTGCTTTATCGACGTCAAGTCTGGGGAAAAAACAGCTGCTCCACACACTTGGTGGTGGGCCTCCTTTGTTTTTTTTTCTCCTGTTGCGTTTCATAAGTGAGTGTGACACTTTGATGTTATTCTTGCATTTTTCTTGTCGATCTCCAGGATGCGCGCCAGCCAACTGATGTATTCTGGAATTTGTGTTTGTTTTGAAACTTTTAATCGATGTGGTTGATGCATCGAAACTTTAATGAAGACTTTCTTTCTGCTGTTTAGTGATTCTGGTTCATGGTTCTGGTTCACAAACCCGTTGTCATTTCGTTGGACGGAAATTATTTACGAGTCACTCAGCAAACTGCGGCCAGCCAGTAAGTGCAGTGCAGTCAATTACGGAAAGCTTGAGGTTATTAGGGACAAGTACTGGCTAACGGCTAACGGAAACTGTTTTTCCGAGGAGTGTTTAGTCCACGGTTGGCAAAATTTCGCAAAGTGTATCAGACTTCCGGGAAGCAGCTTTTGCGTGCGAGAAAAGTCATTCAATTTACCAGAGAACTTTTGATAATGTCCTTTGTGCTATGGACATTTTGAAAATTTGGCTTCATTACAGGCTGCAGTTTTCCACAAAAAAAAAAAAAAAATGCCAGTTGTAATGCTGCAAAGTCTTGGTACTTTGAGGCATTCGCAAAGCTTATTTACTACTTCAAAACATTCCAGTGCTGATTTAGTACTGAATTAATACTTCAATTAAGTGCTTGTGGTTACTTGGGTACTTCAAATGTCATGCTAAAAAAACATTTTGAGGAAAGTCCGAAGATCGTAAAAGGGTGGTTTTTGTAAGAAACCCCGTCATGTTATACATTTTAGAAAGGTATTCAAAAGACCTTTCCAACATTGAAGATATGATAACCCTATCAAAAGTTATTAACACTTTTTGGAGGCCGGATCTCAGATATTTCGATACAAATGGTGTCCGGGTCCTTCATGCGACCCGTCGTTAGTCAGATAATTGAAATACCTTTCAAATGAAAACATCAAAGATCTGATAACCCTATCAAAAGTTATTAGCAATTATGCACTTTCTGGAGATCGGAGTACAGTAAAAGCAATATACAGATCGATATGTTCCATCGTTTGTTGGATAATTAAAAGGCCTTTCTAATGATACTAAGGTTTTTTTGTTCACATAGTGGTAAAAGTGTGGGGTACAAATAAAGGTACAAAGTCTTAAGAGCAATCTGGCAAATTTTTCCCAGATTTCTGGCGAATATGCGGAAAACCCGATCGTGAACGGTTCAACAGATTGAACCGATTGATTATTCGTCAGACAGCCGCCAGATATTCTGCACAATTTTCGCAAGATATCGCCTGGTTCGTATGGCGCAGGGCTGTAGGGGCAGGGGGGAAGAATGGGCCACCCTTGGTTTTGGGCTTTAGAATGGATTTAGACCAACTGTAAGGCAAGGGTCTTATAAAGGACGTCAAATAACATCACCATACCGAAAACGAGGTTTGAATTCATTGTATTTTTCGAATCATGACCAAATATGTAAATTTATTATGTTGTTTATTACGAGGTTTTTAAATAAGCTTTCTGTAAAGTTGGGTTGTTTGAAAAAGTTTGTTCAATGCTTATAATGTTACTAGATGTTACTACCATGGTAAGCAAGCAACAACGGAACCTTCAAATCATTTAGAGGCTTGGTGGTGAAAAGTGTTAAATTAAAATCCACTTGGGGGCAGAATGGGCCACCCTTTTTCTGCCTTATAAAAGCAATCAAAAGTTAAATAAATTATGTCGCTCCTGGTAGTTTCACAAATCACGTTTAATGCTACATTAGTTGATTTTTTAGTTGTTTTGATGCTTATTTGTAAAAATAGTGTCTTGTTACAACATACTAACACTATTTTCAAAAAAGTTTGTTTTGGTAGGTGACTATTTTTATAAAAGTGGTCTAACTTCATGGAAACTATGTTACGAAGGTCCCTTAAGTCATTTCTTATCTCCCTTCTATGTTGTATTAGACAAAATGGCTTGTTTTCTAAGGTCACCCATTCTGCCCCGCAGGGTGGTCCATTCTGCCCCGCACCCTGGAAAAGTAGTCGAAAAACACATTTTTTAAATTGCATCAAAAATAGTTTTAAGCTAAAAATTTTCATCAACCAAGTATACAACATTGAAAGGAACATCCCAAAGCATATGCCTATTACACTGAATTCATACATTTGTATGTTTTGGCGCATTTACATAGGCGGGCCATTCTGCCCCGCCTCCTGCCCCTTTATCAACATTTATTTTCGCCTCGTTTGTTTTGCTAAAAACAGTAACATTCTTTGTCAGTGTGACAGATCATTTGCTAAAAAATCAGCAATCATTGCTGGTTTTTCCGTTAACATGATTTGAATTATATGCCATTTTTAGCCAATCCCTAAAAAAACTTGTGTTTAGCATCGAAGCATTTGTTTTTCGTATGTTTTTTACCTTTGTTGCTTAATATCATTATAAAATATTCAAAATCAAACACAACACATTTAAAAGTTGATTTTCACTCGGAAGCATCCACACAGTAAGTAAAAGTGACATTTCAGTTTGTCAGATTTACTGTTACTAATTTGGTGTGTTCAGCTAGAATGCCAAAACAAGTGTACCAAGTAGGATTTAACAAAACCACACTTTTTGCGGGCATTTCAGGATGATCCCCTAGGTGTACTGAGTCAGAATCCCAAATATGAGCTCGATCAGTTGCGACAGGACCTGGCGCCTTCAAAGTTTAAATGGGATTTAACCCGTAAAATCGGTGCGTTTTGGTTTTTGTCCTTTTTGAGTCCTTCAACGATTTTTTGATTTTTCAAAAACCTCATGAGCTTATAGTTTGTGTTCCAGGGTAAAACATGTTCTGGCAACACTCGTTTTTGATGCGCGCTTTCGGCAAACTATGCAACGCATGCTACGGTGCGTCGCGATGCGTCGGCATGTATTTGTCCAGCGTCGTGTTGTTGTTTTTGTTGTTGTGATGGTTGAGAACGAAAGTTCTTAGGAACTGCAAGAAGCTCCGGTTGACTCTCAGGGTTCAGTTGGAACCGATTCTAAACCTTGCTCGAGTGCAACCTAACGAGGCTGTCTTGAAAGCGCTTTATTACGCACGGATGTTGTGTGCATTTTGAATATTCCGTATTTCGGAAGATATTTCGAGAGACACGCATTTTAGTGAGAGTTTTCACTCGCTTTGTAATCAATCAAAGAGTTATGGCAATTTGGCAATAAAATCGGTCATAAACAAATTAATGTATTGCATTGACAACATTAGTAAACACTATTTTCATACAGCAGACTTCTCTGGCTAGATATTTTGCGAATTCATTAGACACCAATTGCACTATGTTCGAGCATAGGTTCGCTAACATGTCTCCCAGCACCACAATTGGTCGCGACGAAAAAGATCCACACGGAGACAGGACCAGGTGGGCTTAGAACTAAATCCTGCGATTCACTGCCAAATAGAATACCGGAATCTACGACAGATTAAAAGAGCAGCACCGGTGATCAAATCCTCCGGCACCATCGAAAACATAAGCACAACATCCAAATAAAGCATTTTTTCCATGTGTCAAACTTTGACCGTTGTACGCTGGATGTTTGTTTTTCAGCAGTAGTGTGCAACATGGAGAAATGTGAGTTGCTGTGTGCAACATGGAGCTTAATTTCTGTATCAGTATGTGTGTGACATGGGTTAAACTTTTCAAGGTGCCATGGTAATCTTCACAGCAACTTCACAGAAAGTTTAACTCCATGTTGCACACACTCTCACTTTTAATTTCTCGATAGTTACGACGCCTGGCTCTGGATGCGCGCGTTCAAAGAAAGTGTTGCCAATACTAATCAAACAAATTAATGGCAAAAAGTTTTTTTATTTTCAAATCATTGTACAAGCAGTATTAATAATCAAATCTCTTCGCAGTCTTCGGCAAAGTTGTGCCCTGAAACTTAAACTATAAGCTCATGAGGTTTTTGAAAAATCCAAAAATCGTTGAAGGACTCAAAAATAAAAACCAAAACGCACCGATTTTACGGGTTAAATCCCATTTAAACTTTGAAGCCGGAGCGCCAGGTCCTGTCGCAACCAATCGTGCTCATATTTGGGATTCTGACTCAGTACACCTAGGGGATCATCCCCTGAAATGCCCGCAAAAAAGTGTGGTTTTGTTACATCCTAGTACCAAGTCACAGAGTAGGGTACTCTATGGCCAAGTGTTTTTGAACTGCACGACATACGTGAATTTGCGTCAGACAGAAATTTCTAAATTATTTTTGTAACGGGATAGTTGTTTGATTTTTCAATGAATTGAATTGAATTTATTTGAATACATTTTTTAGGCAGTAAAAACCAGCAATGCAGCGGCACCAAAAACCTACCACTTTTTTTAAACACATAATATAAATAAAAAACACATAAGTAACGAAATACTTATGCCGCATTCAGGCGTTGCAACGTGACGAATTTTTTTTTAGAGATATGTCTCGTATGATACCAAAACCTGTCCCAAACATAAATATTATTATTCCAAATTCGGATTGGAAATTGAATTTTCTACAAGTAGTGACTATGGAAACCTAATTTT
Organism: Culex quinquefasciatus; assembly: GCF_015732765.1. Lineage (NCBI taxonomy): Eukaryota > Metazoa > Arthropoda > Insecta > Diptera > Culicidae > Culex > Culex quinquefasciatus. The sequence goes on along the minus strand of NC_051863.1, from coordinate 84,994,652 downwards.
AAGTCGAAATTTTCATTTGTGACGTTGCAACGAAGTGAGCAAAAGCGAAATTTCGACCCTGTTAATCCTGCTGCGATTGATGATTGGACCAATAACACAACGAATAAATGATTAAAATATTTGACCTTTCAGCCAAAAAGTGTTGATTTTGTCGCTGGTCTTATATATACTTGAGTTTTGACATTTTGATGATAATCTACAAACAAGAATGATAATCGAGATAGTGAATATGTGAAGTAAAAGTAAATTTTTCCCATGACCCATGAAGAGTATCGGTCCGCATTTACAAAGCGGATTCAGTGGTGATGATACACTACACCCTTTACTAATCAATCGAATCCAGAAGGGAAAAGATCACCAGTTGTGTTGGTCCGAGCCGGGATTTGAGCCCCGATCTACAGCTTACGAGGCGGAAGCTTTACCACTAGGCTGTCAAATTTATCACCATCAACCAGCGGCATTGAACATTCGCTGGATTTGTCTATAGGGTTGTCAGATTTCAGACGTTCCAATCAGCGAAATTGGTTCACAAATCCGAATGAATTTTCATTCTAATTTTCAAATAGGCTCAAGATATTTCAAATAGCTACCAAAATGCTAAATGATGGGGTTTCTTACAACAGCAATAGTGCTAAAAGCAATAGTTGGACACTTGACCATTATCTCCTGTTCGACCTCTCTCAGGCTTCAGTTAGGCACGCTGTCACTGAATCATCAGTAGTTTCATTTCAACGAGCTTCAATTTCTAGTGCTAACTCAGTGGTTTTCATCGTAAAGTCATAAACTAGGGTTCACTATACAACTTTCAATGTCGTTCTTGTTTTTTTTTTATAAAAAGGTAATCTTGTAGGAAAACATAGTTTTATTTTTGTACATTTAACCCTAGTTTATGAGTTTGCTTGGTGTTATCTAACGCGATATTTTTGTTTGACAATAGGAGTCGCTCAGTGGTGTTTGTAATGTAGTGCAAAATCAATTAAATTAGAATCGCTAATTTAATTACAACAATTTGTCTGCTGGTTTGAATTCTTAGCTGACGGATTTGACTTCAGCAGCAGGAAAAAGGTTGACTCCTATCCATATTGATATTTAAGGTACTATTAGATTGTAGTAGAACTTTTTACTAAATTGTACATGAAACTAGTGTGGCAAGAATATATTTATATATATAAATATATATATAAAAAAACAAACACAAGGGATAGTTTGTAGTAATTAATTGAGACAGAAACTGAATATTTAACGGCAATATGCGTATTCCAGCACTTTTCCTAGAAAGTAAAAACAACGTAAAATACAAAACATTTCCTTTGAGGACAATCATAAGAATTCTCAAAATGTTTTCATGAATCTTAACATAAAATTATTCATCACCACCAGACAGAATTCTTAGCTCCTGCTTCAATGGATCACCGGCATTCGAGCAGTTTTTACATTACAATGGAGGACTGTTATTCATACTATTCGAATCCGGTACTTCTTTGGAGTCACATAAACTCGATTGGAAGTAACATGAGTTTGCGCAGTTCTGAGTTTTTGTTTCAGTTCATTATCTAAGAAGGCAACACTGGTTTGAATATTTCATGCTTCGAATAAGAGACACTGTATCCGAAAATTAGACTTTTGTAAAGAGAAACTCATCTATGATTAGGTTTGTTTTAACATTCCAACGCCCAAGGCTAAAAAGAACGGTAACTTCAACTCAATGGTTCTCGGGCATAACTCAACCAATCAAGATGATTCTTCTTTCCAGTTATTTGTTAGGATGTCTAGATGATTCTAGATCTTTGCAGAACTTCATTTGATCAAATCTGTAATTTTGCGACCAAAAACATCGTTCCAAAAAATTTTACGTAAAACAAAATTCGCCAAAAATTCCGCGGAGGCAGTCGTTTTAAAAAAGGTGGAACGATGTTTTCGGTCGCAGAAATTACAGATTTGTTCAAATCAAGACCTGCAAAATTTTAGGATCTTCTAGACATTCTTACAAATTACTGGAAACAAGAATCGTCCCGATTGGTTGAGTAGTGCCCGAGAACCAGCGAGTTGAAGTTACCGTTCCACCTTTTTTGGAGGCTTGGGCGTCCGTGTGTTGGACATGCGTTGGGCGTTCCAGTGTTAATGCTGTAAAACTGTTTAATGATACTTTTGTCCCCATAGTGTACTTTTTTATCAATCTCAGATGTTTTTAGTTTGCTTCAGGATTCCTATAACATGTTATTACGCCATAGACATTTTTTTACTGTTCTGTTAATTAGTATTTTAATTGGCTTCGTTGCTTTGCTTCTTGTTTTAAATGCATGCGCGTTGTAAACCAAAGCACTCTCATCTGATATCAATTAATGTATTTTTAGCGACAACTCCACGGCAAAACTCGATGAAATTTAATGACAGGTCTAGCGGGCTCCTTAAATCACACCATTCGTTAATTTTTTATTAGCTTTGCACTATTTATTCAACCATTCACGCAAAATGAACAGCATCAATACTAGATGTAATAGGAAATAGTTAAATAATAATGCGTTACATATAAACTCCACAGGTTGCTAATATAGACAGACAGTGTAGGTCTTGATCGCGGTATTATTTCTAAAAACATTCAAAATAACAGAAGAGATCGAAAAAAAACTTATATTCATGTTGGTTTTGCTGAATCTACCTAAAAAAATAAATATCAAAACAATAGAAATACGCATTACAGAGCAATGAAACTGCTCAGCCATGTATAATCAAAAACCAGAGTTTTTTTTAGAGGTCCTATAAACGATTGTCTTTCATATGTTTATAGGACCTAATAAAAAAAAAACTCTAGAAATGTACATTGAATTGCCGTTATCAAACCAGTCGGTTGGAATTTCAGACATGCATTACACACTTAACTCTTCTTGTTCTAACTTCCCACTGAGAAATGTAACGCGTTGCTCAGTCTGATGGTAGAATAAAATCGGGCTGACAAGGGCCGATCGGGGCGTTAAATTTCTCAGTGGGTTACCGGATCAGTTGGATAGCTCCGTGTAACGTTCCAACACTATTTTGTAAACTTTATATTTGCAGTGTTTGCTATCATTTATTGCAATGTTTTTTCGTAAGCTTTTTATATGTTTGGAAAATATAAAAACACAAAATTAAATCTATTAAAATATATTATTGTGATTTTTATGCACCTAATCCTTATATTTATTCGAAATAAATTTCCTTTTACAATTTATTTGCGTATCGATGGGCTTCAGCCCACTAATGCAATTTTTAAATTTTGTTTTTAATATTCCTATTTATACTCAAACAAAATCAGATCATTTCACTTTAATCTCATTCTACGCGCAAGCGTTTTACCTTGTATATGGTGACCCAAGCTACACAGTGCGTTTAACATTAGGTACCTACAAACAATATTGTGCGTATTTACAGAAATTTGATTTAAATCAAAACAGGAAATTCAATTAGTTTTTATAGAAAATAAGCTAAAATTTACATTAAAAAGTTATACCAAATTATATCTGCTAGTTGGTTTCCGTGTGATACATAGATGAAAATTATGGCACCGGGGTCACTTTTAGTTTGACACCACTGTTACACGGGTTTACACAGACTACCAAACGTTTATTTCGATAGTGTGCGTGGGCGCCCTATAAAAGTGACATTTGTCACTTTTTAGTTTGACTTTGTCAAACCAACGGGGTACAAACTAAAAAAGCGTCAAACGAAAAAGTGACCAACCACAGGGTCATACATCTGGGAATGTTGACAGATTTTGTGTTCGAGAAATATTTAAATTTACATCTTGTTATGTGTATTTTAACTTGTTCCACTTAAAATGAAGCAAAATTACATCGAGATAGAGGTAATATTCAATTCAAATTAAACGTTTTTTTACTGTATACCTCATGGTGACATTCCATTCGTCTAGTAAGGCAGCGTTCTTTTATTACGTAACGCAGTGGGGGTCGTAGTGTTACGCTCAAAAATTTTAAACTTTGTATGGAAATTTTGTTAATAAAATAAAAGAACGCTTTCATTAATCCGATCACGATGTTTTCCGTTTTTGACAGTGGTGGCGGTGTGGTGTGGACAAATGGATTGCTACACCTAATACTGTTGAGAGTTCTCTCAGATTTCGGTCATGTGCCCAAAGCCATTTTTATCATTAGTTTGTCCATATACTTTTAAAACTTGGCAGCGTCCATACAAAAATGATGTATGAAAATTCATCATGTTGAAGGATTTGATCGATTTGTCTTCGGCATAGTTTAGTATGGATACGGACTACACTGAAAAAATTATGGTAAAAAGTGATTTTTTATTTAATTTTATCATAAAACTGATTTGCGAAACACTTTATTTATTTTTTTATATGTTTTAGAGGAAGTTGGCATTTTTCAGAAATTTCAGTTTGCAAAATCTTTGAGCGAGTTATGAATTAATACAGATCAATACAGATTTTTCTAAAATCGAAATATTAGTCGCAAATTTTTTTCAACTTCATTTTTCGATGCCTTGCAATCGTGTATTTTAATGAAATTTTGATAATGCTCCGTTTTCAAGTTATCCATTTAGGTGATTTTTGAATAGTCGCTTTTTCATTTTAAATTAGTGCATAGCGGCTCACGGGATTGAACGCTGACCGAAATTTTGTAGCATTATAACCGCAGAAGCTAGCCATATTGCACAAAATCCGTCGAGGCGTTCGAAATTGAGCACTTTTGTCTTTTTCATATATCCGTGAGCCACGCTAGTGCACATGTTGCCATGTTGCCCACTGTTGAAAAAAATATTTTTGAAAAGTTGAGAAAATTCTCTATATTTTGCTTTTTTTGAACTTTGTTGATACGACCCTTAGTTGCTGAGATATTGCAATGCAAAGGTTTAAAAACAGGAAAATTGATGTTTTCTAAGTCTCACCCAAATAATCCACAAGCTTCAAAAAAATCAGAAGCGGGCAAATATGTGCACTAATTTAAAAATGAAAACTGCTACTATTTTCAAAGTCACCTCAAATATTTAACTTGAAAACGGTGCACTTTATCAAAATTTCACTGAAGTACTTTTGATTGCAAATTTGATTTTAAATCGATAAATGAAGTTGAGAAATTTGCGACCAATATTTCGTTTTTTTAAAATCAGTATTGATTCAAAATTCATAATCATCAAAGATTTTGCACAACCTGGAAATTTCTGAAAAGTTGGCATTTGATGTCCTCTAACATACAGACATTTGAAAAAGAAATTGTGCTTTTTGCATATTTATCCATAGGTGCCTACATCGCTAGGTGGTCGCACATGCATATTGAAATCATTTTAAAAATTTGCTGGCCGATGCAAAGAGGTGATGAGCATTATTTGAAAATAGTTGCCAAAACTTTCGGCGAGGTCCAAAAATTTAGCGGATACGTTCGGATCAGAAATTTCTTCAAAATATTTTAGCGATTTTTGAAATTTCATTATCACGATGTCGAACCGAAATGTTTTGCATAGATTTGAAAATGGACAAAGCCACGCGCAAAAACAGAATGGCAAAATCGTCTTTTTTCACTAAATGAGATAATTGCTTTTCAGCGATGATCCATACATGTCTAAGTACCAAAATTTTCGTAATTGAGAGACGCAACTTTTGGTACCATAAATTATAGGTCATCGCTGAAATTTTAAAGTTATCGCAGTTTTAGTGAAAAAGTTGATTTTTGCCGATTTCTGCCATTTTCCCGTTTTTGCGCCGCGTCGAAAAAGCAGTTTTTTTTTCAAAAATCATATCTCGAAAGTACGGTTCGACATCGCCAATTTTTTGAATATGTTATGTGAACTTTTGAGGAATCCGATAAAAATATTTTTACAGCAAATATTGTCCAGACACGGTCAAAACGCCATTTTAAATACGATTTTCAAAGTTAAGCAGATTTTGAATTTTTACTATTTTTCCAAATGAAGCTTAAAATATTTGCGTCTAAGACAGCTAAAATCGGATGAAATCGAGATGATTTTTGAAAAAGTGGTTTTTGAAAAATGACGAAAATTGCCATTTTTTGAACCACGATAGCACGATGTATTTAATTGCAAACAAAAATTCGGCCATATTGAACAAAATTCATCCGGAAAAATTTTTGCACAACCTGGAAATTTTTTGGTTTGTGTCCTCAAAAATTATAAAAAAATTGTGTTTTTTGCAAATCAAGTTTTAGTGACAAAATTTTATTTCACCAAAAAAATTTTTTACCGTGTATCATTTTTTTCCAGTGTAGTCCGTATCCATACCTACAACTTTGCCGAAGACACCAAATCGATCAGAAATTCCTTCAAAACATACAGATTTTTGAATTTTCATACATCATTTTTGTATGGCCGCTGCCAAGTTTGTATAGAAAATTATATGGACAAACTAATGATGCAAAACGGCTTCTTTCGGCACACCGGAGGCACCAAAAAAGTTTCAGCTGGATTAAAAAATACAAAAATTAAAATTGAAGAAAAAAGACCGATTTCGTAGTGTTGCGATTTTGAGCGCTCATCCGCTCATGAGCGAGCATTTTTCGCTCATTTGTGAGGAGGAGCGCGACGCGAGCTAGCTCTCGTTTGCTCATTTATTTTATGAGCAAAAATGCTCATTGATCGCGCTCGGCTCATTTTTGAGCATTTTTTGATTATTGAGCAAAATGAGCGGTATTTTTTACCTGTATCGGGTAAACGATAATAATTTTATTCTTCAGCAGAGCTTCGAGGTTGTTTTTTTTAATGGAGGCTTGAATAGGCTAATCTTAATAATATTGAATGAAGATATTTTTCATAGTTTTTGTTTTGAAGCTTGTTTTGAGTCAGAATTAAGGTGTTTAATCACACAGTAAAAAACAGTAATATTACATCTGGGAAGGGGTACATCTTTTATGTCAGAAAATGCGTAATTTTACTTCTGAAAATCTGTAATTTTACCATTTTTCTTTTGTAATGCCACTTTTTCAGTCTAAACCAAGGTAAAAATACAACATTCAAAAGGTAATATTCAACCTTACAAAATTACACCTTCCAAATGTACAACTATTTTTTTTACTGTGTAGAAATAATTCGATTAATTAAAAAAAAAGTTTATTATAGAATAACACGTGAAAGTGGACTATTAATGCTTAAAAGTTTCTTTTAAGGAACACAACAATGTTTTCTTGGTAATACGTTCCGTCATTAATAATATTAAACCGATCCAAATAAATAAATGAGAAATGAGTGTGCTCACAAGTAAAAACATGTTTTAATATAAAAAAAATCGATTGCCATCCTGTTAACAGCTTATGCAATACCTAAAAATTCCGCCTTGACAGTTTACTCTAAATTTAAAAGTTAAATAAGCTGAAAAGAGTGTCTGAGACTCTGAGCAAATTATGACACCTTAATTGCGAATCAGCCATTTTTCATTTATCGTGAATTTAATCAAAACTAGTTTCTTAATTATCAAACTCTGAAAAAAATAAGCTGACAACATTAGAGTTTCATTGTTAATTTGATTTTGGTTCACCGCAATAAATTTTCTTGAAATATTCCGAATTTACCACATTGATCACACAAACAAAAAATGTGGTAGAAAAGTATCCCCACAATCCACCGCGTTCAATTTTTGACAGTTCGACGCCATCGAATTATTTCATAAAATTTACCGCGGTTAACCAAAATCAAATTAACAATGACTTTGATCAGTTCATGTCCCTTTTTCGCGATGAAATTATCTTCAAAAGTGGCAATCCAATTGGTCTGTGCCAGATTCATCAACAATACTGAAAACCTACCTGCTTTGCTGATGAGCGTTCATTGAGCGCGATCGCATGCGATGAGCATGAGCGAGCACGAGCTACCTGTTAAGTCCTCATGCTCATGAATGAGCGAGCACGGCTTCTGGCTCGCTCGTTCATTCGCAACCCTGGTTAATAGAGTAATCTACGTGCGCATGTATTGCGTGTACGTACACGAAAATAAAGTCAGGTAAAATTTTGTCCGGCCAGCAAAATAAAATGGTGCGCTAGTGTGTGTACGCGAAATGTCGTAATCGTAAAGCCTTATATCATGATCGAATTACTAGACGAATTTTAGCAAAACAATGTAAATGAGCCAAGGTCGAAGTGTAAACAAACAGTCCATCCTGCTCATGTCAGTTGATGTTTTTTAAATATCTTTTACATTCAACTACCAATTTTATCGTTAATTCATAATGAAACTGTCAAAAGTGTCAATTGCATCATGTTTTAAAACAAAGTTTACTGTAATGGAATACCACTCCCTATCACTACAGTGTTGTTTTGTTTTGCCTTCCTCGCCTTACTGAGAAAAGGCTATAAAATCACTCAGAAAATGAACTTTTTGATTAGACCTCCTAAACCTACCCTCCTTTTTGGCTTCCTCACCTCAATGAGGAAAGGCTTTAAAATCACTCGAAAATTGAACTTCTTTATTTGACCTCGTAGACCCACCTTCACGTATACCTATCGACTCAGAATCAAAAGATTGAAGATCTGACAACCCTATCAAAAGCTATAAGTACTTTAGTGTTTTTAATAAACTTTTTTTGAGGCCGGATCTTAGATATTTTGATAAAAATATGCGAGGAAGGCACCAACCACCTAAAGGTGGATTAAGTAACGTTTTACATATCGACTCAGAATCACTAGCTGAGCAAATGTCTATGTGTTTGGCTGTATGTCGACATGTGTACAAAGTCAATGTCACTGGAATATCTCGTCACTGGCTGAAACGATTTTGACTGTTTTGGCCTCATTCGATTACTCTTGGGGTCCCATTAGTCCCTATTGAAATTTCAAAAATCAAAAAATCACACCATCTACATTAACGACCCCCGGGTCTTTTGTGGTCTCTATTGCAAGTTTCTGCTCGAACCTAGGAGTCCGAAGTCTTGAACGGGGAGAGCACCCAAACCTCTTTCTACACTGAAAAAAAGTTGAATTTTGGAATGTTGAAAATTTGGTAGGTTGAATATTACCTCTTTTTTGAGTAATATTACAAATGTGTAAAAATGTGAACCTGATGAATATTCATCAAAACTGATGAACATTCATCATTTTCAAATTTATAAGATTCGGTAAAGCACATCAAAAGTTATGCTTAAAAAGCTGCTGCATATAAATTTCACAATTTAAAAAGGGTGGTTTTTGCATAAAACCTGCCATATTATATATTTTCAGAAGATTCTGAAATGACTTTTCTTGTGGATTAAGAATTTTCAAGATCTGACTTACCTATCTAAAATTACAAGAGCAATTCTCTACGAAATCGGTATTTTTTCTTCAATTTTAATTTTGGTATTTTTTAATCCGGTTGAAACTTTTTTGGTGCCATTTTGCATCATGAGTTTGTCCATATAATTTTCCATACAAATTTGGCAGCTGTCCATACAAAAGTGATGCATGATAATTCAAAAATCTGTATGTTTTTAAGGAATTTTTTGATCGATTTGGTGTTTTCGGCAAAGTTGTAGGTATGGATACGGACTACACTGGAAAAAAATGATACACGGTAAAAAAAATGATGTTTTTATTTTTTTGTCAATAAAACTTGATTTGCAAAAAAACACTTTTTTATATGTTTTAGAGGACATCAATTACCAACTTTTCAGAAATGTCCAGGTTGTGCAAAAAATCTTTGACCGAGTTATGATTTTTTTAATCAATGCTGAGTTTTCAAAAAATCGACGCAAAAAATTTTCAACTTCATTTTTCGATGTAAAATCAAATTTGCAATCAAAAAGTACTTTAGTGAAATTTTTATAAAGTGCACCGTTTTAAAGTTAAATCCATTTTAAGGTGACTTTTTTTTAAATAGTCGCAGTTTTTAATTTTTTTAATTAGTGCACATGTTTGCCCACTTTTGAAAAAAATATTTTTGAAAAGCTGAGAAAATTCTCTATATTTTGCTTTTTTGAACTTTGTTGATACGACCCTTAGTTGCTGAGATATTGCCATGCAAGTTCAAAAACAGGAAAATTGATGTTTTCTAAGTCTCACCCAAACAACCCACCATTTTCTATAGTCAATATTTCAGCAACTAATGGTCCGATTTTTTAAAATATGAAACATTCATGAAATTTTCCTATCTTTTCGAAAAAATATTTTCAAAATTTTAGAACCAAGATTAACATTTTAAATGGGCGTAATATTGAATTGAATTTTGAAATATTAGCCTTGATTTTTTTTAAATATTGTTTTCGAAAAGATCGGAAAGTTTCACGAATGTTTCATGTTTGATTTGATTTTACATCGAAAAATGAAGTTGAAAAATTTTTGCAACCAATATTTCGATTTTTTGAAAAAATCAGTATTGATCAATAAATTTATAACTCGGTCCAAGATTTTTTGCACAACCTGGAAATTTCTGAAAAGCTGGCATTTGGAGTCCCCTAAAACATATCAGAAAATGGAAAAAATAAAAATAGTGTTTTTTGCAAATCAAGTTTTAGTGACAAAAAAAATAAAAATCACCAAAACTTTTTACCGTGTACCATTTTTTTCCAGTGTAGTCCGTACCCATATCTACAACTTTGCCGAAAACACCAAATCGATCAAAAAATTCCTTCAAAACATACAGATTTTTGAATTATCATACATCATTTTTGTATGGACAGCTGCCAAGTTTGTATGGAAAATTATATGGACAAACTAATGATGCAAAATGGCTTCTTTGGACATAGCGAAGGCACCAAAAAAGTTTCAGTCGGATTAAAAAATACAAAAAAAAAAATCGAATGACCGAAATCTGAGAGAACTGCTCACAAGCAGTTTAAAAAATGGTCTGAATTTACATAACCTCAAATGGTCGGGTCTGATCGGTCTGATCGCTACGGAAAAGCCGTGTAGAGGGATGCCATTTTTCTCAAAGGCGGTGTCTGTATTATCTTGACAAAAAGTCTGTAGGTAGTCTGTTTTATTTTAGGCTTCATACATAAAGTACGTCACGCTAAAATCAGCCAAAATTTAACCCCCTCCCTTTGTCACGCTTTTCCTATACTTATTACCTGCAATGTCACACTTGCTCAGACCCCCTCCCCTAGAGCGTGACATACTTTATGGATGACGCCTTACTCATCATTTATTTTTATTAGGACCTCTTAGGTGCTGCAGGGGAGATCCATAAACCATGTGGACACTTTAGAGGGGTTGGAATTACTCTATAAATAAGAGGAAGGCACCAACCACCTAAAGGTGGATTAAGTTACGCTTTAATAATACATCCAGTCTAAAATGATAAATAATGAACTTTAAAATGGTTGTTTTTGTATATGTTTCGGATATTTACTATGTACATAATGCTTATCAGAAATATCATAAAAGTATCTTTAATTTAACTGAGTGAATACTGTGCAATACATTTTATTTAATTTGAACGCAAGCTGTACAGATTTCCGCACTGATGCACTTATACAGCAATCTCGGTTTGTTGCTAACGACTATTATGAAACGTAGTTCTACTTAGTAAACAACGTCACATTTCTTCGGTTCACGTTAGGTGTTGCCAAAAGCACACAATGACCAGCATGGAAATGTAAGTGACTGTACTATCTTCACTGCGATGTAAAGTTATAAGATTTAAGACATGAATAATCATACCTCATCACTTCCTCCTCTGACTATGATATATTACAAAAGCATAACAAAACAAGAGCAAAAAACCGATTGAAACGACGAATAGTTCTTTAGATGAAATTCGAATCAGAGTCTGACGACATTTGTGAAAAATGTAAATTCATGAGAAATGAACCTAAGCATAATTACTGTATTGAGAAATTTACGTGTCTTGTATTTCAAATTCTTATATAAAGGGAACTATATAGTATATTTATAAATTTTAGCATTTCTTACAACATTGAAGTCGTATATATATTTATATTATTCGTTTAATCGAAGTACGGAGCATTAGAAGCAAAAACACAACAAAACTAGTGAGGACACACACATCTAGCGAGTTTGGTGTAAAAACGATTGAAAATTATATAGGAATTATGAAAATCGAGATATATTACAGGGTGACTTGCAGATGGAGTCACGTCCAACGATGGTCAACATAGGAATCAAAAGAATATTGTTCGAATCGTATTCGCAATTGTTGTAAAAAGTTTGAGATTTGTTGTCAATTGAAGAATGCCACTTAATTAAAAAAAACTTTATTCTTCTGTTTGGTCATAAAAAAACATTAATGGATCATCCGGCCCCATTCAGGATTGTATTATTGACCAAAATTGTTATGTTAACCGTATATTTATTATTTTTCCAACGACTTAATAATTTCTTAACTTTGATTTTGTTATAGGGAAGGTGGAGCAAGATGACCATATGGTAAGAGCAACAATCGCTCGTACGGCCGTAATTTTTACAATTGATAACTTCCAGTATGAGGAATTGTTGCTAGCAATGCAATTATCTGATTCCACTACCACATAACCGCCAAAACGACTTAAACGCCACGGGGAACATAATATTTAATGAAGTTTTTTTTTCAAAACCTTTGTTTTCTTATAATATTTGGAATGTACAAAATAAGGCTTAGGGTTCGTTTTAAGGATCATTTTATCAAAATGCTATTTTTCCTAGATTAGTAGTGTCCCTACCAATGACTTGCATCTATTATAAAGTATGATTTAACTTTTGGTTATTTTTGTTGAGAGCTTTTAAAAAATCTTGTTCAGGTGGGGCAAGTATACCATATGAATTTTAGTATGGAAAAAATACGAATTGCTGCAACAACATATTTTATTGGGAAATAAATACATCAAAGTACTTAAAAACTGATAAACAATTGTTAAAGAATTGTCCATGCAAAATATAGTGATACTTTGAAAATTTACTATTTATCATCCAAGTTGTATTTTTTTCGTAAAAAAGATAAACTTTTTAGTAAAATATTATTATTTAATCTAAAAATGAAAGAAACGTTACAAATTCATTCTAATCTGATGTATCTAAGTGATAACAGTTTAATTGTTAGCAAATCGACATGTTGTTTCATGCATTGTTCCTCTTGCCCCAACGGATTGTTCGTCTTGCCCCACTAGTAGAACATATGGGAAATCAAAAAATTTAAAATCAATTTTTTACATAGAAAAGCATGATTTTTTTTTAAACTTGTTCTGCCAAAGTTTTAGTCAAAACCTGGAATAAGATGATTATAAAAAAATTCAACAGATTTTTTAACGTTTTTAGGCCGTTGCAAATATTTTTTAAAGTTTATGTGTAATCGTGAACTGACTTCACGGTTTCGAGAGTTGATTTTTTTCTGTGTACACCTGTCCAGTTGTTTTGCAATAATTGATTTCCAAAATTTCTAAGTACTGACGAAAATTTTATTTTTGCGAGAAAAAAAAGTTTTTGTGGTGCTGTACATTGTAATTTCATAAAAGTTCAAAATATTTTTAAACGGGTCCAAACATGTTATATATGATTATCAATGCATAAAAAGGCATTTTAGATTGTTCTCAGTTGATAAGACTTCTATTTCCATTGACATTTTGATATTTTTTTGACAAAATACGTTTTTGCCCCTGATTTTTCGGACCAATTTTGAAGGGGGCCTTAATGGGTTATAACGAGCATTTAATTGGCTTGTTACACTTGCACCACTTTCCCCTACAATCAGAAGCAACGATAAAGTCTCCACTGCTCGATTGAAACGGCATTACATATAGAGTTATCTACGTGCGCATGTATGGCGTGTAAGTACACACAGAAAATGAAGTTAAATTTTGTACCGGCCAGCAGAACATATGGTGTTCTAGTGTGCGTGTGAGGTGGCTTAGATAACTCTACTTTTGTAACGAAATATTGTATAAGTAATCCGCTTATGTTTCCCCAAAACATGGTACATAGTGGCAGTGTAACTTTGTTACACAACTATTTCTCTCTTGGTTAGTTTATACCTGTCAAAACAACCAAATTGCAAGAAAAATATCTACATATATTTGAATTCAAGTGTTCCATAGTTCAACTTCATACAAATATAAAACTTATGTTCCTGCAATCAATAAGTTTAACTTGTATATGAAACCAAAACAAAATAAGAAAAGCCGGCGCAAGGTCCATCAGTTGAAACAAATTTGTTAAAGACCAAATAACCATTGAGTTTTTTTGTTGTTTTCTTAACAATTGGTGGTCAGTTGATAGAGAAACTAGGTTAACTTTAAAAGAGACAAAGAAAAAATAGAGATTAGCTGTGATTTTCGGTTGTGTCAACCAATGAAAATAATGAAGATCAATAAGTTGAGGTACACGAACGGAATTTGTAAATATATATAACAGAGAATTATAAACAGAGAATTTAAGCTAAGACCCTTATAAAGCGAGAGCGAAGATTGATAAATAACGAACGACAGATAATTCAATCAGCTCTAATAGAAGAACTCGAAGTGCAGAATATTTGAAAGTAGTTATTTTATTTGGAGTTTCTTATAAATCTTCACAATTATTACAGCAAAGGATACAACTTTCCGATAATTCTCAGGATACAGGCGGTTCGTGAATGGGGAAATCTAAACATTTTATTAAATTTTAGGTATGTATGATACAAAAAAAAAGTTGAATAAAACCTCATTCAGTGAGTGGTCAACCCACGTTATCAGAATCCTCTTGCAAGGACCGCATCTATTTGGAGAATCGCCGCTGAAAGATTTTCGTATTGTAAAGTGTCATTGATGATAAAAACACGCATACTATTTATTGAAAAACAAAAAAACAAATTCATGCAGGCTCGGTTTGTTTGGCCTCTAAAAGTTTGTGAAAACGGAACAAATAAAAAAAAAAAAAAGAAGTTTTGTTTTATTCATTTTACTCACTACGATTTTTTAAAGTTTTCCCTTTCTCATGAATGGCTACTTGCAGAGCTGTGGAGTAAGAGTCCCAACCGGAGTAGAAGTCGACCGACGGAGTCGGTTAATATCCAACAATATGGGATTTGATCATGTGATAGTTGAATTGGATTTGCAGTAGAGCAGCAAGGGGCTGCGCTAAGGTTATGAAAGTCAAACCGAAAAATCCAATGTACATTAGGGTGACAATAAAAAACGACGTTAGGAATCCTGATTTTTGTGATTTTTTAGAAAAAAATATTTTCTTATATACTTCCTATGGGTAATTCTCCGCCAATTCACACAGCAGTTGCCCCGACCCCTCTTCGATTTACGTAAAACTTTGTCCTAGGAGGTAACTTTTGTCCCTGATCACGAATCCGTGGTCCGTTTCCGGAGGGCGGTACGACCCCTTCCATTTTTGAACATGCGAAAAAGAGGTGTTTTTCAATAATTTGCAGCCTGAAACGGTGATGAGATACACAGCTAAAAATGTAGTAATCCAGCTGCGTGAAGACCTGGGTGTAAAATAAATATTGCAATATTTTATGCAATTTTATGTGATTTTACACCCTGAAATTTGTAGCCCATCAGTATGGGAAACCTACTTGACCGAAATGTCAAGCTCATACAGTATGTAAAAAAGTATTTACACCCCTTGGGCACTATGCACATTTTGTGATGAAACATGTGAACAATTTAATGATTTAATGTTGACATAAACCTAGTACTACGTGCCGAATATTTTGCTAGAAAAAGCTCATGAAATTATGTTTTCTATAAAAAGTTATACAACAAATACTATTACAAAAATCAAAAAAGGTGCAAAAAAAGTTTGTACACCATTCGAAAAATTAACATAAATAAAGTTATTTGTTGACAAATCACCATAAATCCAGTCTCCCAACTCCAAATAGGCATCCTTGACTGATTAAAAATAATTTGGATTGAATATAAAGTTTACTAATTACTTAGTATAAAAGTTTATATAACTCTGGAAATTCTATATAAAACATATCTAAACTTCATTTTGCAAACTTTCAATTTAAATAAATGTCAATATATTACCATAGAATTGCTAAATAAACATTCTGGAGTGGGTATAACACCGTTTTGAGGGTCTTTGTATCGCTAGAATAGATTTTTCGTTGGAATTTCGTACTAACCCGGAATTACGTCGTCGGAAAATCCGCCGGCATCCGAACCGGTCCGCAATTCACAATATATTACCATAGAATTGCTAAATAAACATTTTGGAGTGGGTATAACACCGTTTTGGGGGTTGACTTGTGAATCGTGGACCGGTTCGGATGCCGCCAGATTTCCCGACGACGTAATTCCGGGTTGGTACGAAATTGCAACGATAAATCTATTCTATCGATACAAATACCCCCAAAACGGTGTTATACCCACTCCAAAATGTTTATTTAGCAATTCTATGGTAATATATTGACATTTAGTTAAATTAAAAGTTTTCAAAATTAAGTTAAGATTAGTTTTATATAAAACACGCCAAAGTTGTTACTTTTTGGCGTAAGAACCTTCCTTGGGCTTATACGAACCCAACGCAACAAAAGCACCTCGATGCGATGCTCCGTATTGAACTGATTCGCGTTCGAACAAAACCGTCAAAATTTTTTATATATATATATAGATAGATATAGATTTCCAGAGGTTTATAAACTTTTATACTAAGTTGTTAGTAAACTTTATATTCAATCCATTATTTTTAATCAGTCAAGGATGCCTATTTGAAGTCGAAAACTGGATTCATGGTGATTTGTCAACAAATAACTTTATTTATGTTAATTTTTCGAAACGTGTACAAACTTTTTTTGTACCTTTTTTTATTATTGAAATAGTATTTGTTGTATAAATTTTTATAGAAAACATAATTTCATGAGCTTTTTGTAGCAAAATATTCGGCATGAGTTTCTGAACAAAACGTAGTACTAGGTTTATGTCAACATTAAATTGTTCACATGTTTCATCACAAAATGTGCATAGTGCCCAAGGGGTGGACACGATTTCGAACCAAACTGCATCAATAACTCACGAAGAAAATGCATATGGGACATTTATGCGATCAGGGTTAGTTCAGCTGGATAGGTGGAGGAATTTGCGACTTCAGGGACTGGTACGGGAGCCCTGAAGATTTCCCTAACCTCGCTGTTATCCAGTACGACTCCGATCCCGATCCCGGAAGAGGTCTTCATCTTCGGCAACAGGCACGTTCGAAATCTCCAACGTCTTGCGCAGCATTTCCTGCCTCAGTTGGTCAATTTCGATTTCGTTTAACTCCAGCTGTCTTCGCAACTCGTAGTTGTCGGAACGAAGCTGCTGTTGCTCATCCATCAACGTTTCCGTTGTTGTCCGCAATTCTTCTAGCGTGTTTTGAACTTAAAACTGGCACTGGTGATTAAAAACTCCGAAGATTTTTTAATTTTTTAAATTATATTTATTGAAATTGGTTTATTGGTATATTGGTTTATTTATATAAAGCTTTTTTGAATAAAAAATTGCCAATCAATTATTTGTATGTCATTATTTGTATAATTATAAATTTCAGTAATTGCACTCGTCGTCACTATGCTAGAGTATTTTCATTTGCTCAAAAATGAGAGTCATGTTTGTGACATTGAGTTAGAGGGTATCATTCTATTTATTAACTATGCTATTAAAACTCCTCATGATACCCTCTGTTGGGTGTTTGATAAATCGTTCCTTCTTCAATGGTTGCTGGGTCGATCTGAAATTGATTCGCCATTTTATAATTTGCATCGCACAGATCATGTTCAATTAGATACAATACCTCACTTTCTCTTTGGTTATCATCATCACTAGAGTTTACAGAATAAAGTTCTTCTTCGCCAATAGGTTTTCGATTCAAATATTCTTCTTCATTCGAC
Organism: Culex quinquefasciatus; assembly: GCF_015732765.1. Classification (NCBI taxonomy): domain Eukaryota; kingdom Metazoa; phylum Arthropoda; class Insecta; order Diptera; family Culicidae; genus Culex; species Culex quinquefasciatus. The sequence goes on along the minus strand of NC_051863.1, from coordinate 84,976,928 downwards.
TCGATATCGCTGCTGGTGGATTCAAATTCTCGCTTGATGAATGCAATCAATTTTTCCTCATATAGTTGTCTTTCACGATACTCCGCTGCTTCCTATGAATGTAAGATAATTTTTAAAACTGGATTTATCTTTATACCTTGCAGATTCATTTTTTAAGATGAGTTTTTAAACTATGAATTTAGTTGGAAATAGGTTTTCGTAATATATTTAAGTTAAACCTGTGTTTAATTCGAAAATATTTTTTATAAATAAAAAACACTGACCCTTCTATCTTTGAACGCATCTTTTCCAAGCAATCCTTTGTGTTCTTTGCTAATAAGTTTAAGATTATTGTGCATGTCTTCGTTATGTTTGTCAAACAAAAGATAACTGAGACCCGTGCGGTAGGATTCTTCGTATTTTTTCACTGAAAGAAAAATCACACGGTATTTAAAATTGTATGTTTCATACCACTTCCGCAGCTAGACGTACCTTCGTAGTATGCCATTTGCAAATATTTATAATGAGCAGCAAACATGTTCTCATAAAACTTGCCTCGTACCTGGTTTTATAATTAAATAAGTTTGTGTAAGAATGTATATATAACAGAGTGTTTCAAACAAACAAAAAAGTTCTCAGATTACGGCAAACCAAGGTTCTCCTTGTAGAGGATACAAATAGGGACTCTCATGCCAAATATCAACCCATTTGGTTGAGAATTGGCCTGTCCCCAGCGGTTTAAAGTTTATATGGCAGAGCATACAATCAAGTTTTGGCTCAGAAACATTCAAAGTAATAAAATTATAATTGTTGATGTTCCTGTAAGAATTTCAACTATCTAATCTAATCTAATCTAAGCCTAGCGCAGCCAGTCATTCGAGGGCATCCTGGAAAATGCCTTAGGTTGATTAACGCCTAGCATCCTCTTGTCATTATTAACAATTGCAGTGCCCCAATGCAATAAACACCACAAACGTTAAAGCGGCCAGGCCAACTGCGTAAAGTTAACCGCAAAGATGATTCGTTGAATTGGATTGAGTTTGAACACGAATGTTCAAACAGCAATACAGTTCTGAATCTACAGTACAGACTGTCTAGGGGAAACAGACTGGCCGATGCAAAATAAATAGGCACTGGCAACGTATGTTTTGTGCTTGCAACACTGCCAGTTTTGCTGGGCGTAAAGGGCGTTTGGTGTCCAGCGAGTTTGGATCTGTCAAACATTGGCCAAACTGTTTCCTAGACAAACTTGAATCTACAGGGGAGGAAGAAACGTTGGGATCCCCCGCTCACGTTCCTGTTTTTATAGGCAATAAATCGTTGGAAGCAACCATGCTAAGAAGTGTTGGTGCTCCGGGACCCTCGAGGATGGGACATTGTATTTCCACAAATGCCCTGGACACTACTTTTAAGTTAATTTTATTAGTTTTCATTTGAATTACCATTTGAAGAATTGTTAGCAAAACATACATTAACATAAAACAGCCATTCCACGTCAAACAGGAAGTCTCCAAATCAAAAGTGCTCCGATTTGGCTCAAATTTGGAGTGGGGGTTCTTTAGCCCAAATAATTAGACCCATATTTTTTTGTTCGGCGATTAGGGTGGTCCTATCCGAAATAGGGTGGTCCATAAAATTGCGTTTTTCGTCGATTTTCGCAAAACCAAAAAAATCAAATTATTCGCTCTACAGCGTTCTCGATTGCGAGATTCCTACTCGAAACTAGGTGTTCGAAGGCTTGATTGTTGAGGCAATTGCAAACCTCTTTTTACACCTAAGCTTCCATCCACCCCGGGATTCGAACTGACGACCTTAGGATAGTTAGTCCAACTGCCTACCAGCGACTCCACCGAGGCAGGACCTAAGGAGACGACTCCTACACCTGGACAGAGCTAACGAGGTTAGACCGAAGGTTAGACCGAAGCCAACAATTACTTCCCCATCCCACGGATGGCGTGATCAGAAAAATCTCGTCTCGAAAAATGCCACTGGGACCGTCTGCGATCGAACCCAGGCCTACTGAGTGAAAGGCAACCAAGCTTGCCCCTACACCACGGGTCCCGGAAAGCAAGAGGTCAGCAGTTGACCACGGATCATACCCACATAGATGCCGTGTGTATGATAGATTGTTTTATTTTTTGAGTTCTTCAGTTAAGATCTGTGGGTCTACCGTTGTAACATGCAAGAGTTCAGCGGGTTTTGACCACAGATCATACCCACAGAGCTACCGTGAGTAGGGTAGACTACTCGTGGTCAAAAACCGCTGACCTCTTGCTTGTTTCGATGGTAGACCCACAGATCTTAACTACATGGAGTCCTTGGGTGACCCAAGACATCCCAATATAATAGAAAAGTCTACCATACTCACTGGAGCTATGCAGGTATGATCCGTGGTCAAAAACCGTTGACTTCTGACGGTGGTAGACCCGTAGATCTTAACTCCAGGGAGTCCTTGGATGACCCAGAACAAGTATCGTTATCGTGCCGACGATAAAGATAACCATTATCGTATCGAACCTTGGGGACCATCCATAAACCACGTGGGTACTTTAGTGGAGAAGAGGACGGTTTGTGAATTGTCAACGCTCCATATAAAAAAGGTTTTTTTGTATGGAAATTGTCCACAACGGGTAGGGAGGCTTAGATTTCCAAAAAAGTGTCCACGTGGTTTATGGATGGTCCCTTGATAACTTTATCGTTAACAAATTTGAGAAATTTTGTGGGAGACAATTAAGTTTTTCCATCAGTGCCTACGCCTACATTCTCCGTTGGCAACCTGTTCGCTGAACGCTCTCTTTACTCCGATCAGAGCTGAGCGGCAAGCGAACAGAGGAATGATGATCGAGATTTTGGTTTGCAAACGGTTCAAACTCGCCGCTCTGAGCGATTCGATAAATCGATGAGTGGTTGCGTACGTATGAACTGTGACACCACTGGTGTTCGTGCACCGTCTGACATGGGGCGTCGTGGTTTTCACCTAGCCGTCATAGCATACTAAGGACAATGCGATGATTTTGAAGGATGAATGTGTTCATTGGACCATCCCCTGCACACCTGTCTTTATTCCGAGTGAATCCATGTTGTCCCCAGACCTGTAGGAACGAAGCACAAACTCCCATAGAAATTTCCATGTAAAGTTTAAACCGCTGGGGACAGGCCAATTCTAAACCAAATGGGCTGATATTTGGCATGAGAGTCCTTATGGGTTTCCTCTACAAGGGGAACCTCGGTTTGCCGTAATCTGAGAACTTTTTTGTTTGGTTGAAACACTTTAATAAATATATAGTATTATAATTACCTGTCCCATTTCCATGGAACAATTTTTTTTGCAGTATAAAGCATTGGTGAAATGATCTAAAAAATGTTATGAGTATCAACTAGAAAAAAATATATCTTTGAACAACAGAGTAGCTCAATTTTCTTTCCATTTCACGACTTAACATTCCAACTCCCAACCCCCCAAAAAAGTTGGAACAGTAACTTGAACTCGCTGGTATAACTCACATAACTCAATCAATCGGAACAATGGAGTGACTTGTAAGGATTTCAAGATGATCCTAGAAGTTTGTAGAACTCGATTTGATCAAATCTTTATTTTTTACGAACTAACACAGCGTTCCAACTTTTTTTTACCACGCGTAAAATAAAACGGGCAAAATTCCGCGGAGGCTAGCGTGACAGTTAAGTTCTAGGATCGTCTAGACTTAAAAATCATTGGAAAAAAGAATCGTCTCGATTGATTGAGTTATGCCCGAGATCCATCGAGATGAAGTTACCGTTCCAACTTTTTTGAAATGCTGACGTTCGTGTAACATGCGTTGGGTGTTCCAGTTTTAAAAGGTTGATTTTTCGAGAGGCCGTTGTTGCCCAAAATCAATTTTTAAGACTACTGCCAAAATGACAGGATTTGTTCTAGGAAAGAGATTTTTTCAGCAAAGTTTACTAAAAATGGCTTCTACACAACCCGTTCAACTGAATAAGTTTTATTGAGAATGGCCTGAGTAATTGCAAAACGATTAAAAATCCTTGTCACCCTCACTGACGGTACCGCTATTTTTTTTAGTATATTCATGTTTATGAAATAGCATTAAAATTGCATCAATTAAACAAAATCCTCTTACTTACTTACTTATGCGTCCTGCTCCCCAGTAGAGCATACGGCCGCGTTGAAGGATTTCCAATGTTGACGATTCTCTGCTTTCGCCTTCACTTGGCGCCAGCTTAACGTCCCGTCAACAGCACTGATTTCTTGGTGGAGGCTTCTCCGCCATGAGCTTCTTGGTCTGCCCCGACCGCGTTGTCCTTGAGGGTTCCAGTCCAGCGCTTCTCGGCAGATCTCGTGCGCATCCTTACGTAGCGTGTGGCCGATCCATATCCACTTGCGCTCTCGGATCTCGACGTGAATGGGCCTCTGCTGACACCGCCGATGCAACTCCGCATTCGATACCCAGTTGCGGGGCCACCAGGCGCGAAGGATGTTGCGTAGACAGCGGTCCACAAAGACCTACTTTATGTTTATTTTGAGGTGAGGCTCGGACGGCTTGCACAATCCAGTGATATATACATATATTAGGGTGGGTACGGATTTTGAAAAGTTCTCAGATCAAGTTCTGGTGTGGTTCCCCTTGTAGGGCATACCCATAGGGACTCTCACGCCAAATTTTAGCTCATTTGGTTAAAAACTGGCTTGTCTCAAGCGGGTTCAAGTTTACATGGAAATTACTATGGGAAATTTTGAATTTTCGTTCATTCGCTCCTACAGGCCTGGGAAAACATGTAGAAACAACTTTCCTAAGAGACCAGGTCGATTCGTTCATCCCCATCGAGCTCAATGGCAATACATCCGGGGTTTCGGAACCAACGGTTTTCCCAGAAAAGCATCAAATTTTCTTAGCATGCTATGGATGCTTGATGAACACCGCGACGCCACATGTCAAACAGCTACCACGTGATTGTAAAATTTGCACCATAACAGTTTTTTCTTATTTGGAGGTTCAGAATACAGCTGAATAGTATCAGGATCACCATAAATGATAATTCTATAGTTCAAAAAGTAATAAAAAGTAATTTTTATAGGCGATGCTAGTCCACGTGGTAGCTGTTTGGCATGTGGCGTCGCGGTGTTCATCAAGCATTCATAGCATGCTAAGGAAAATTTGATGCTTTTCTGGGGAAAACCGTTGGTTCCGGAAACTCCGGATGTATTGCCGTTGAGCTCGATGGGGGATGAACGAATCGACCTGGTCTAAGGAAAATTTGATGCTTTTCTGGGGGAAACCGTTGGTTCCGAAAACCCCGGATGTATTGCCGTTGAGCTCGATGGGGGATGAACGAATCGACCTGGTCTCTTAGGGAAAGTTGTTCTCCAGACGATTCCGCTCATTTTTGGCCATCCTAGAAGTTTCTACATGTTTGCCCCAGGCCTGTAGGAGCGAATGAACGAAAATTCAAAATTTCCCATAGTAATTTCCATGTAAACTTGAACCCGCTTGAGACAAGCCAGTATTCAACCAAATGAGCTGAAATTTGGCGTGAGAGTCCCTATGGGTATGCCCTACAAGGGGAACCACACCAGAACTTGATCTGAGAACTTTTCAAAATCCTCCTCCTTTCTTTTCTCTGTTAAGAATGTGCACATTTCCTCTCTGCGAGAACAGCACAATGTCATCCGCAAAGTAGGTCGTTGAGATGCTCCATCCTAATCGGCTGCCAAAGCAGCCCACGGTTTTGAATACGGTCCAACTAGTGCGTACATCCGGGAATTCCGGGACAAAATCCGGGATTTTTCGAAAACCGGGAATTCCCGAATCCCGGGATTTTCTATAATTTATCCCGGAATTCCCGAAATTGAAAAAAACATATTTTGGTCTGGAAATTCAGATTTGGTTGTGAAAATAGTTGCCGGGTCCGGTGGTGTAGTGGCTAGCGTGGTAGTCTCTCCCTCCAGTATGGCCTGGGTTCAATCCCAGACGAACCCGGTTGCATTTTTCGAGGCCAAATTTGCCTGACCACGCCTTATATCGGATGGGGAAGTAAAACGTCGGTCCATTTGCGTAAAAGAGGTTTTGAGTGACTCACCACACATAACCTTCGGACGCCTAGATATGAGTAGAAACTTGCAACAGAGACCACAAAAGACCCGGGGGTCGTTAAAGTGGATTGCTTTGCTTTTGTGAAAATAGTAGCACAATAAAATGAATTAAAATTTGTATTCAGCAAATCTCAGCATTAAATTGGCTTTTTAGGAAAAAAATATTATAATTTTAATTTTGTCGTTTTTTGTTTTTTAGACATATAACATATTTTTTAAGCTGTTTCAGTCATGTCATATAAAAATATATATAAAAGACAAAAAATATAAAAGAATTCCAAAGTTTTTTTTGAATAGGTTCTATCAACATATGGAAGGCAAAAGCTTATTGGACCTTTTCCAAAAAAAAACTCAAGAATTATGTAATTTGATTCGCAAATAAAAAAAAATAATTAATCATACTGGAATTAAAAATAGTAGTTGATATAAGATCCTAAACACCAAAAAAAGCAAAGTAATCCACTTTAACGACCCCCGGGTCTTATGTGGTCTCTGTTGCAAGTTTCTGCTCATTTCTAGGCGTCCGAAGATTATGTGGTGAGTCACCCAAAATCTCTTTACGCAAATGGACCGACGTTTTACTTCCCCATCCGATAGAAGGCGTGGTCAGGCAAATCTCGTCTCGAAAAATGCCAACGGGTCCGTCTGGGATTGATCCCAGGCAATACTGGGGTTTAGAGGCTACCACGCTAACCACTAAACCACCGGACCCGCTGAACACCACAAACACCTAAACACCACAAAGACAAAAAAAATCTTTTAGGCCATTTTAAAACTGTCGTCTTTGTTTAGATTGAAGTGATGATTATCACCATTTGATATTATTGTGCTAATTCTATGATTTTAAGCTTGAAAACATAACAAATATAATGAAACATAGATTTTATTACTGATTCAAAAATTTCCCGAGATCCCGGGAATTCCCGAGATTCCAAAAATATTTTTCCCGTTTCCCGGGAAATTCAAAACCCGGGAAAATTGGACACCCTAGGTCCAACGCTCCAGCTAACACTTCATCGATGACGATGAGGAACAGTAACGGCGACAGGATGCATCCTCGCCTCACCCCAGCTACCACCCGGATTGGGTCCGACAAGACTCCGTTATGCACAACACGGCAAACGAAAGCCTCGTACTGCGCCTTGATGAGGTTAATGATCCTCTCTGGGACACCCTTGCGCCCAAGGGCTTTCCACAGGTTTTCATGGTCGAGTCGGTCAAACGCTTTTTTCATAATCAACGAAGACCAGATGGAGAGTAGCCTGGAATTCGTTAACCTGTTCGGGGATGACACGGAGTGTCACTATATGATCCACGCATGATCGGCCACTGCGGAACCCTGCTTGCTGCCGTCGAAGGGACTCGTCGATCTTCGATTTGATCCTGCACAAGATCACTTTGCATAGGACTTTCAGAGCTATGCACAGCAGCGTGATGCCATGTCACCCTTTTCGGGAACCTTCACCAAAATGCCCTGCATCCAGTCGACCAGAAAAGTCGTGGTGTCCCAGATTTTGCTGAAAATCCGATGCAGCATCCGGGCTGACAAATGAGCGTCAACTTTGAGCATTTTTGCGGAGATCCTATCTATCCCTGGCGCTTTTCCAGACTTCATACATTTCACGGCTTCCTCAATCTCCCTCAGCGTAGGTGGACTGGAGTTCACCCGGTCGTTCCGCCTAACATTTTGCGGATGGTACTGAGGGCTTGGACGTGGATGCGAGATTTGTAGCAGCTGCTCAAAATGCTCGAACCATCGTTTAAGCTGATCAGCTGGATCGGTAATTAGCTGACCGATCCTGTCTTTCACCGGAATGCGCGTATTCGTCCTGGCACCACACAAAACGAAATCCTCGTTTGTGCGATATCTTATGAAATGTCTGCTTTAAAATTATGACGGGTCACAAGATAGCACCCGAGCGATTAGGAATTAACAAAAAACTTTTATAATATATGCATTAGCATTACATACACGGTGTGTTTTCTGGGCAACCTTGAGGAGAAAAATAGTCATCGCTACTTTCAAATGTGTCTTTTACGAAATTTTCTCAGCTTTCCAATGCTTCTAAGAGCGAAATGTATCATCGAGAAATTTCTGAGATCTTTATTTTAAGTTTTTTGTTTTAAAATCCTTCATCATTTATTGGAAACTTTTTAATAACAGTTAAGGAAACTTGTCAATAGACGTGTTTTATGTGTCATTTACTCATAAAAATGTGCAAAATAATACAAGAAACAACTTTGTAAAAGGTTGCAAATTGCTAAATATTTTAAAATTAAGTTCTAATTGAGTCTCTGAATGTGCGGAATTTATTCAGAAATTGTCATGTTAGAGTAATGAGAAACGCAGTGGATTATAAACACGTCCAATCGGTAGAAGTTTATTTGAACTAATAAATGTAACCAAGCTGCCGGCACACAGTGCCTACTTGATTGCGCGCAGTTTTCAACTCAACACTCCTCCTAGACTGCTGCAGTCAAGCCGATCATCCCAGCCAGCTTCTCCGTCCTAATCCTGGCTAGTGGCTTCGTGAGAAGGTCCGCCACCATGTCCTCCGTTGGACAGTAAACGCATCTTATCTCCCCCTTCTCGATCTGGTCCTTCGTGAAGTGGAATCGCGTGGCAATGTGCTTCGTCCTGTTGCTGAACTTCTCGGCAGACAGCATCTTCAAGCAGCTTTGGTTGTCTTCTTGGTTAACGATCTGCTGCTCGTCATTCAGTTCTCGCAGAGGCACCTTCAGCCACAGATACTCGGCCTCGGCGGTTGATAGCGACACACAGCTCTGCTTTCTACATGCCCAGCTTGATAGAATTTAACTATTCTGGGCTTAAATATAAGACGCGCACATGGAGTCCCTTAGGGGGATTGCTCCATAGGGCGGCACACGTATCTACCCAGAGATTTCTCACACAAAGACAAACATTTCATACTCACGTGAACCACACTAATTTTCAACCAAAGACTAATATTTAGGATTTTAAATAAATAGGACAAACACAGCTTGATTGAGACCACATTTTAACTTTTTATTTAGATTTTAAGACTTTCAATAATTTTAAGAACTTTTAGGGGTGATAAATTAAGGGAAAGACGGGGGGAATTTGTTTTAATGTTTATTTGTGTACGTTACTTGCATGCATGCGTTTTATCGTTGGGATCCTGATGCTCGGTGGCCGGCTTGTTGCGTCGCTGTCGTGGCTGCTGCTGCTGGTCGGGTTTCAGAACAGGAGGGAACGAGCGGTGGGTCCGGTTGGACCGCCGAGAGGGCGTCTTCTTCTTGGCTTCGCCCCAGAGGGCCACAGGTTGGTGTCGGCGCGGTCTCAGAAGGAGACCGCCAAAACACGTGATCGCGGACCCTATTTGTAGCGGAGGGTCAAGTTCACGGGTCCGGAGGGTGGTGCACGCGCGAAAGGGGGGGAAGTGGTCGATCCGAGCGAGGTACCACTGGGGAGTCTTTGACTCGGGGGCTGGCCAACAGGTTTGACGGTGTGCCACTTGGCACTCAGTACTGCGGTGCTTCGTGCGGCCAGTCCCGACCACTTCACTACACTTCACTGCAGGTTCTTGTTCTTTCACCACGCTCGCTCGGATCCGTACGATGGTGACCGGAGGGACCTAACTCGGTTAGGAATTTTTAACGTGTTGTGGTGTACGTCTAACCGTCCGTGGTGCTGTCACACTCCGATCCGTACTCTTTAGGCTTATTGGTTTTAATGTGTTTGTGGCACTTCACTGTTTCGTAACCAATGTTTTATTCGTGTAATTTTAATTAGGATTTTTCAATTACACACGCGAACTTTTCTTCCCGTGTCGTTTGGTGACGGACGAACTTCGGGGCGATCACTGTTCTTCACCACTCCGGACCAAAATGCGCCCGTATTTATGCGCCGCCTAGATGTTCCCTCCAGAACTGTTTCCTGTTTTGCCACAGGGATCGGTGACAGCTCGATGACACTGACGTACGGTGATGATGATGATGATGTTCGCAGGGATGGGGTTAACAATATTCATATGGGTTGGTGTCCCAGATACAAAAGGCCTTTCTCCCTAATGTCGACTATTTTTAATTGCGTGCTAATTTTTAATAATAAATAAGTAATAAATAACTAAACGAAACTATTGGCACAACGCCCCCCGGGGCATGGCCTTCCTCTATAAATAAATAATAACAAATAAATAAATAAATAACAAAACTCCTAAATCTGAAAGACACCAACCTGGACGCTCAATAAACATGAAATATTATATGTTCAGAGTGTAAACACAGAACAACAAATACTGCACATTTAAACATTTACAGACAATATTTTACAATCTTCCTTTTATTAAGCTGGTTTGGAGTGGTTCGAGTATGATTTTATTGAAACCGATTTTCAAAAGGTTACAAGCTCACCGTTCCGCCGTTGACCTTGAACTCGAACCCGCTGTTGGATTTTCTGTCCTCACGGTTTTCCGCCCAGTCGGCGTCGCTGAATCCAACGATCCCGTTGTCGGTTCCGTTCTGGCTCAGTCGCATTCGGTAATCTTTGGTTTCTTTCAGATACCTCACGACCCGCTTCAGCTCGTTCCAGTTGGCCTGCTGGTCTTGCGGCTGTAGATGGACCCCGCCGCCGATATGTCCGGCCTCGTGTTGACGGCAATGTATAACAGCTTCCCAACCAACTTCTGGTACTCCTTGTTGTCCGGAAGAAGTTCCTCCTCCGACTCGCGCTTGATGTACCCCGGATCCAGGGGAACAGTGGACACCTTCGCGTCCGCAAGTCCGCTCGACTCGACGACTTCCCCGATGTACTTCCGTTGGCTCTGGAAGTAATCACCTTGTGCGTTCTTTTCGATCTCCATGCCGAGGTAGAACCCGATGTCTCGCAGAACGCTCATCTCGAAGTTTTGCTGCAGCGCTCCGGCCAAGGCCTCGATCATCTTCGGATCTTCGCTCGCAACAATCAAGTCGTCCACGTACACAAGAACATAGCACCAATGTCCAGCTCGTCGCTTGCGGTGCAGGCATAGGAAGGCGGTCTTGATGTCGTACTGCTTCACGGTCATGCGTTTCTTCGCAGCAACAGCCATCAGCGCGCGAAAGGTCGTTTGTCGCACCACCGGCGCGAACACCTCGTCGTAGTCGGTCCCGTATTGTTGGCTAAATCCTTGTGCAACCAACCGTGCCTTGAACCGCAACACGCGACCATCCGCGTCCCGCTTGATTTTGTAGACCCATTTAGAGCCAACGGCCTGTCGACTCGGGGGCAGTTCGACGATAGTCCACGTCTCGTTGGCCTTGATCGACTAAAGCTCGTCGACCATCGCTTGCTTCCAGCGCTCCGCGTCCAGCGACGCCATCGCCTCCGCGTAGGTCCGCGGCTCCGCAAGTGGATCGTCTCGATGACCAGCTGCTAGCCCTCCAAACTCAACATCGGTAGACATTTGCCAGAAACGATTGTACTTGCCTGGATGGATGAGCTCCCGACCGCTGCGCCCCAACACCCCTGACCCGGGTGGCTTGCAAATGTCTTTCGGAGGGAGCACGTTGGTCATGGTGAAACTACTGCCAGCTACTTGGTCATCGACCACAGCATCGGTCCTAGACCCAGGGACCACAGCTTCCACCACAGGCTCTTCGTGGCCGTCGTCTTCGAGGACATCATCAACATCGAGAGGCTGCTCCTCCTCAACGGCAACCGGTTCCGGCGGAACCAGTCCAAGCTGCTGCGCGGCATCAACCTTCTTCGTGACAGCCGCTTTCTCGCCTAAGCCTTCGTTGATGTAGTCACTTCGCGACTCTTCAGGAATGTCTTGCTCGCGAGGTCGTACAGGCGGTACCCTTTTGTGTCCTCTTCAAATCCAATTAGCACACACTCACGCGACTTCGAATCCCACTTCTTGCGCTTGACTTTCGGCACTTGCACCATCGCCTTCGTTCCGAACACGCGAACGTGAGAGAGATCCGGTTTCTTTCCGCTCCACATCTCCTCCGGTGTGAGACTGTGACCGCTGGTTGGCGATCGGTTCATGAGGTAAATTGCAGCATTCACCGCCTCCGCCCAGAACGGTTTCGGTAGCTTGGTTCTGCTCTGGAGTGTAGTCGTTGGTGGTCTGGTGTCGGATACCCATCTGCTTCAAGTACTCCCGGAATCCCTTATTGACGTACTCTTTGCCGTTGTCCGTACGCAACGTCTTCAACTTCCGGCCTGTCTGGCGCTCCGCCAGGACATGGAATTCTTTAAAGCAAGCTAGTACTTCGTCCTCCGACTTGGTCTTGAGAAAGTACACAAGCACTCGTCGGGACTTGTCGTCGATAAACGAAACGTAGTACCGACAACCGCCGAGGGACGGCAGCTCCATCGGACCAGCAATATCGGAATGAATTACCTCAAGGGAATGATGAAACGAGAGGAATCACAAATCCGCATAAATAATTTCAAGATTGTTCAGGTGTAAACCGAAAACGCTATCAAAAATTAAAGCGGAAGAATAAGGCTTTTATCTGCTTATTTAATTGTCGGTGTGCAGGACGCCGCACTGTTCAATCATTTTCTGGCGTAAAATAAATTTTGCAGTCCAAAACCAGTCATTGAATTGGAAAAATAAAATTTATTTTTCAGATTTTCTTTTCTTGATTTGTGTGCACCTACGTCGAATACCAAGATTGTTTATTTTTTGCTCTTTGGTCTGACAGTCTTGGTCTGACAGATTTGGTCTGACAGCTTTATCATGGATTTTGGTCTGGTCTAGGCGAGGGATAGGACACAGCACCTTCCTGAATTACCTCAAGCAACTCCTCGGCGCGGGAACCACTCTTGCTTAATGGCAGTCGGGCTTGTTTCCCCATCGGGCAAATCTGGCAATCATCCATGCCGTCTCCGTTGATCTGCACATCGCTGGCTACACCGTTGGCCAGTTTCTGGATGCTGCTCACGTTCTGGTGACCAGGGTAGGTAAACCATCACCATCGCACTATGATTGATGTATATTTCGGTGCGTTCCTCGTCTCTTAAAATTTCTCTTCTCTTTCGCAGCCGAGTGAAGGTCGGCTTGCTATCGCGAATATCGAAAGCCCATCACATCGACGAGAAATACCCTCTGGCTGGCTCCGATGGAACTATCGTTCCAACCGGAGAGGCACGCACACGAAATTGCTGTATACATACACTGGAGCTCACACACACAAATGAACTCATTTCTACAGGGCTTACGGGCGAGAGAATTTCACGATTGCTCTTTCTCTTGCTTTTTGAGCGAGGGGACTGGCTGTGTGAGAATTTTTTTTCCGTCTTATGCATCGGTTTGTTCGTTGCTCGCTATTTCATCGGCGTCGTTTTCGCTTCGCTCTCTTGATGCAGTTTTGAGAGAACGCCAAAAATTTGATGATTTGAGCGAGGGACGATATCTAAAAGCCCTCGCCATCGGCGAGGAAACGAGTAAATACCATCCCTGCTGGTGACCCAGGCGCTTGTGCCAAGTCTCGAGGGTCTAGCACGCCAGCGCCTTGTCCTTACGCTGGTCCACCAGACCATTCCATGGCATTCCAGTTCGGAAGGCACGTCGATGGTATAAAATACCGTAATCTGGGGCGAATCGGGACTACAGCCTGAATAGGGACAGCCGTTTTTAGAGCACTTAAAGCTTTTAAATTTGGAAATGGATGTACACATTTTGTTGGTCTGAGTCTGTTCTATCCGAAACCAACCAGAAAAATCAAAATATTGTGCTCCAACATGGTTAAAACTGCTGTCCCAATTCGCCCCATGTGTCCCGCTTGACCCCAGTTTACGGTACTGATTCTGTGATTGTCGATCTTCGCTGTGTCGGAGTTCGGAAAAAACGGACAAGAAAAGTTGCGCATTTGTTTTGTGTGTTAAAATTACAGAATAAAAACATTTCTAAAAAACTAAAAATTCGTTGTACAGCAATGTAAAATAATACTGTGTAAAAAGTTTACTGCAAATTTGTAATTTATTTTAAACTGGCCCAATGTTCAACGATTGCAAAATTGATACGATTGCAAAATTTAAAATTGATACGATTGCAAAATTGATACGATTGCGCGTGTGTTTGTGAGAGTGGCCTTCAGAAGGCCAGGTGATGGCTAGCAATCGTTTAACTCCAGGAGGCCGGAACGTCAATCGGTACAGGAATGCCGTCGCTGGCGGAACGCCGCAACCAGGATAAGCTGGCCGTTACGATCGAGCCGATGCGCGGAAAAAGTAGGTCCCACTTAAATCTACAGCAAAACTCACGTGCTGAAGCATCTTTCATTGTAGTGAGATCTCCGAGGAAGCCAAGGATCAGCCGACGGACCTCAAGGGAGGCAGGAACGGGCAGTCGGCTTGCGGCGGAACTCGATCTCGATGCCCACGCTGACGGCGGAAGATCTGGACGCGCTGCACCAGTCCAGGATCGATGAGGAGAGCAGCATAATGGTAAGTGGAGGCATCCGCCGACCAGGAGAAGCGCGAACTCCGGGATGCGTTCCGCGTGTTTGACAGCACAACCGGGGCTACATCACGGATCACGGCGTCGGATCTGCGGGCGGTTCTACAGTATCTGGGCGAAGATTTGGACGAGGAAGAAAGTTAGTTCGGTGATCTTACACTCTATCAATGACTAATTTTTGCCGTCTTTTCCAGTCGAAGACATGAACAAGGAGGTGGACGTCGATCCAACCTCCTGCGTGAGACCGCTTTCCTCGAACGCGCCGACCAGGTTCTTCCAAGCTTCTTGCGCCGTCTTCGCTTCGCGTACATGGTAATAGTTTAACGGTTCCAGGAACTGGATGATCTTCCCTTGCGCAAGCTTGCTCTTGGCCGGGTCGACCGCTTCCACCGCACAGTGGGCGAAATGGAACCCAAAATCGGACTTAATTGAACGCGGCTGGTTCCCTACTATGAATAATAGTGTTTCTTATGTAAAAAAAATCCGGGGAATCGATTGGTGATGGTTTCATCCACCGCACGAAACGGCAAAGGGTCCATTTTGCCCCAATTCCCCATTTTTAACATTTTTCTTGAAAATCGGTCTGTATTTAGAGCGGAGGCTTTATGCGGCCTTCAAAATGCACTTAACTTATGTGAAAATGTCCCAGGAATCCAGTAAAATAACCACTTGCATGCAAAATCATCTAGGTCCATTTAACAATTCCGCTATAAAAGCTTTTTTGGCCGTTTTCAAATGTTAGGTCAGATTTTAAAAATCTGAAAATATTTTTATCGTAAGATCAGACAATTTACATAAGAATGATGATTTGCACTTGAAAGTTTGACACATTTATGTTGATTAAAATAAAAATTATGTAAAAGGCAGTTTATTCTGCGTTTGAGAAAATTGGCCAAAACTGATTCTTCAATCTTTTATTTAGTTTAATTTCTATATCAACATAAATGTGTCAAACTTTCAAGTGCAAATCATCATTCTTATAAAATTGTCTGATCTTTGATATATTTTCAGATTTAAAATCGTTTGAAAACACTTATCATGGGGTTGGTCAAATGGACCTAGATATTTTTGCGGTGCAAAAGATGGTTATTTTACTACAGATAAGTGCATTTGGAAGGCGCATAAACTCCGCTCAGACCATTTTCAGAAAAAAATGTTAAAAATGGGGAATGAGCAAAATGGACCCTTTGCCGTTTCGTGCTGATGAAACCATCACCAATGATTCCCGTTTACATAAAGAAACACTATTATTCAGTAGAGAACCATGATCTTCAATTGTCGATTTTCTTTCCTTCGCCCACTGTGCACCGTTCCATCCGCCTTCACCTTCGGCTCGACGGCATCCCACAAGTCTTCAACTTCGAGGTGGGTTTGGACCGCAAACTTCCAGTCGGACCAGTTCTCCCGACCGACCAGCCGCTCGATCCCGTAATTCCGATCGGACATCTTCCGTTAGTCTTCGCGGACGTCCGGGCTCATAACCTCTTGTTAGAGTAATGAGAAACGCAGTGGATTATAAACACATCCAATCGGTAGAAGTTTATTTGAACTAATCAAAGTAACCAAGCTGCCGGCACACAGTGCCTACTTGATTGCGCGCAGTCTTCAACTCAACAAATTCAAATTAGAAAACCGTATTTAAATATATGTTTACAAGAATGAATAGATTATTACAAAAATTGTGTGTACAAATATCAGCCGTCTGTTCTGATTTAGCTTGGATTTAGCTGATACAATCGTTTTTTTGCAGGTTTAAGATTGTTTTTAAGGGTAATTAGATTTTTATGAACAATGAACTAGGTGGACCAAATCGGGCTTTTTGGGCTACCCCTGAATTCAAAGATTGACCCATCACTAGGCTAAATTCCAAATTTGAGCTCATTCTGACCACGGGAACCCCTCCTCCAATCGCTTAAAGTTTGTATGGGAATATCTTTGATTTCAGGGCTAGCCCCAAAAACCGGATTTGGACCACCCTATTGAACATATATCATATTTCCTTAACCATATATCATTCCTTAACCATATATACATATATCATATTTCCTTAACAAAACATTAACCAGTTGCATGGATACCAAAACATGTTATTTACTTGAAATTGAACTACAAATTACTGTGTAGAGTTTCAGGAAAAATACTTTTCATGAGTATGAAAGATTTTTAGTTTTTTTTTTTTGTATGAAATGATCAAGTAATCAGCAATGTTATAGAATTCTTATCTGTTTTAAAAACATTTTACAAGCATCTTGAGTTTTGTTCAAATAGCTTTGTAATGAAGGCTTCTGTTTGATTATTTGTTAAAATTAATATTTTATTTTTGTTTCAACCAAAAAAATGTTAATGAAGGTGTTTTCAACATTCCCAGTTGAAACACAAAATTTTAATGATACCTTCAACAGTAAAAAAATTAAAAAATATATATATTTACTTTATACCTACGAGCATGCAACAGTATCAGCCAAACCAGAGCAGACACGTGATATAAGTTCACAAAAAATATGTAATAATCTATTAATTGTAGTAAAATTTTCATTTAAATACGGTTCTATAATTATAATTACTGAATAAATTCCACAAGTTCAAAACTCAGCTAAAATATAATTTTAAAATGTTTAGCAATTTGCAACATTCTACAAATTTGTTTCTTGACTTATTTTGCCCATTTTGATGAGTAAAAGACACATAAAACACATCATTTGACTAGTTTTCTAAACTGTTTTAAAAAAGTTTTCAATAAATGATGAAGGGTTTTTAAACAAAAAACTTAAAATAAAGATATCTCAGAAATTTCTCGATGAAACATTTCGCTCTTAGAAGCATTGGAAAGCTGAGAAAATTTCCTATATTTTTCCTGATAAGGATGTTCTAGAGAACACGCCGTGACATATTTTTATAATCTACTCTATTTGATGAAATCTAGAGTTTTTTTTAAGGTCATATAGACTATTGTCTTTCATATGTTTATAGGAACTATTAAAAAAAAATCTAGAAATGTACTTTACATATCTTAATAAAAAAAACTATTAGATTTGTATTTAATTGCACCGAACGGAAAGAAATTCATAAAGCCTATAAATTTTCATACTACAAATGATGATATTTGAAAAATACCGAAGTCATCAAATTTCTTCATAGTACAAGATTATGTCATGTAATGGAAGGAACAGTGAGCCACATTGAATCACACTATTAAACAATGGCACCACTTACTTCCTATAGCAGAAATAAAGTCTGGTAAGAATCCGTGATCGAATTCTCCTTCACAATATGCTCGACACTAAATAAAAATAAATAAATTAAAATAATGTTAACATTTCGAATAGCAGCTTCAACCTGATTCTCGTCGAAAATGTACTGCATGACTGAACTCTCCATGAACGACACGGCATTTTCCCAATTCTTATCATTCAGGGCTAGAATTCCAGCGACAAAAAGTTCGACAAATTTCTGAAATTAGAACATTACTAGAGAAGATAAACATCATGTCTCGAGATAATAAAAAATACCTTCTCCTCCATGTCTACGATCTCGGTTTTATTGACACCAGGAGTTTCAATTGAGTTTTCGAAATTTTTCTGCATTACAGTGTCTCGGGATGTTTCACCATGTATGTAAGCGCTGCGGATGCTGCTTCTGTGATCTGATCAGTCTGTAATTGGAAAATGGATATCATTTTTTCAAATTTCCTTAAACCAGTTGCTCACCTTTGTATAGCATGAATGAAGATAAGCGTATGCTCTTCGATTTTGAACAAGTCCATGTAATATCCTCGAAATCTTCCTCAAACGGCAAGCTTTTGAAATTTCTTTTGCGACAGTTGGTTAAACATAATGTTCGCTTCAGAATCAGCTCATAAAACTGAAGGTTTTCGATATTAACAGGATGGATGAAATCACCTCGATTTTTCACGTCACGAGTAGCATAATCACACTCTATTCGGCAGTTTGCGGTAGTTTCGTAATAATTACGATACCTATCAACAGCCTGCTCCAGGTAATATACGCAATCTTCGAACCTGTGGAGGTTTTTCTTATTATAGGTACAAAATACAATACGATAAATTCACGTGCTTACTCATTTGTCAGGTAACTCTGGACACCTTTTTCGTAAGAATCTATGAACGAACTGGATGAGCTCGCTTGATCCTCATCGTGATCTTCCGCATTAGCGAACGCAGATTGTTGTATGAGTGATAACGATATTATAATATACAAAATAGACATATTTCACTGATGTTTGCAAGTCAGAACCTCGAACTACTCTCGAGAACAATTAGCTACACGAACGCAAAGATTATAACTCTGTGTTTACATGATCGGGTTTCCGCCCGCATATGCTTCGTAACAACAATAATTTTACTGAGAAATTTTTCACTTTATATTAAGATTTGGTGTAATAATGTGGCTTGCATACTAAATTGTATATGTCTGCAAATTAGTGTTTTAGTGCCGGACATTAACAGCTTTCAAAATTTACTTGATCGTAGCATAGGATCACTCGTTGAGATAACTTGTGTGAATGTATTTGTGTAAGAATCATGCAGTGAAGAATACAGGGATGTATTCATTTTTTTTGGAATCTGATACACTATCCAAAAAATATCTGAGATTAATTTGTTCCTCTTAGTTTATATAGGGTATTTGTCCCTATTTTGGGCCTACTAAGCCGAGCGAACTTTTTATTTGATGTATTCTCAAAGGCTGCTATAGGCAGCCTTGCTTGTATTATTTGAATAAGTTGGTTTTATAATGCTAATGCACTTACTTAATCACATTTTTGACGAAAATACATTATATTTCTGGAGTTTTTTTTGAAAGGACCAATAAACCAAATTTCCAGTTTTTGCTTTTTGGGTGTTTTTGAAACCGCCTTGAGTCAGGGGTATTAAAAAACACCCAAAATGCATAAACTGGAAATTTGGTTTATTGGACCTTTAAAAAAAAAACTCCAGATTTCTATACTGCCCATGTTCACATAAATGTCCCATATCGACGTCGTCGTGCTATCTTGTCGCACCCGCCATTTCGACGTTCCGAGAAAAACGCGTTTTAATGTTTGACCTTGAATATACAAAAACGAGAGCACGCAATGTAAACAATAACAAACACGTTTTGTTTGGCTGACCATTCTGTGCATTGTCCCAAAGTTTGGTTGAAGTTGGTTCTGAGTCCCGAGTTATAATTACAAATGTTTACGGTAGTCTAGCTTGTACGTGCGACAAACGCATCCTGACTTTCTGGCCAAATCCTGGCCTTTTGTCACACTTACATCAATTTTGATGGAGTGACAAGATGTACGACAAGATTGAAACTACTTTCATATATAAAGTGACAAAAATGCACGGAGGTTTTTCGGTTTTTGTTGAATATCTCAGGATTGAAATCGAATTTTGGGGATCTGTGAAGGTCAAAAGGTGAGGCATTGTGAGCTGCACAATATGGTGTTCTTAACTCAATTTGGCCCAAAATGCACGTACGACAAGTTAGCACGATGGCGACGATATGCAAAAACAGCAAGCTGAGAAAAACGCATTTGAAGTTTGTCCCATACATAAGGCTATGTGTTAAGTTTTCGCGAAAAAACTGGATTTCCTCCTGATTTCTGGAACAAAGTACTGGATGTTATAGGCTCTTTTGAAAGAGCACACGATTTTGAACCAAACTGCTTCAAAACTCGAAATCGATGAAAATGCATATGGGACATTTATGCGATCAGGGCAGTATATAAGCCCGAGAAACTAAAACATTTTGTTCCTATTTTGGGGATATTGCTTCTAGCATAGAGTTATCTACGTGCGCATGTATTGCGTGTACGTACACGAAAAAAAGTTAGATTAAATTTTGTACCCGCCTGCAAAACAAATGGCGTGCTAGTGTTCGTGAGAACGGGCTTAGATAACTCTATAGAGTTATCTACGTGCGCATGTATTGCGTGTACGTACACGAAAAAAAGTGAGGTTAATTTTTGTACCAGCCAGCAAAACAAATGGTGTGCTAGTGTGTGTGAGATCGGGCTTAGATAGCTCTATACGACCTTCTTTGTGCATATTTTCGGCCTACCTTCTGATTGGTTGAAATCTCGAAGCACGTGGCGAACTTTTTTGAGGTACGGTTCAGCCCCAGCTCGTACAGTGCAGCCGCACAAATTCGGTTGACAAACATGCTCAATCATTGTGATGTTTTAAGCCACAAATCAACTTTAGAACGATTGATTTCACTTGCATTACGTGCATAATTAGCTTGGACATGATTAATATCATTCTTTACGAGTTTTCAACATATTTAATTAAACATTTGTTGCGTAGCCAAACAACAAGCCCGTAATTTGCAAGAAAGACTGTAACTTGTGAAAACCGCACACACACTGTCGCAATTTGTAGCGTCAAATGGACTGAATATAGAGCCATTCTCTCCGAAATGGACGAAGTAACTTTAATCAGTTATTTTATTGATTTGGTGGCAGTTTAGTGATTGTTTTTGCAACGGGTTTGTGCGATGAAAGCCATGACGCTGAGCGTTAACAAGCGGTAAGCATAAGTGGTGAAAATTTTCGACCTAATGTGCAACTAGCGATTCGCCAGGAAAAAGTGAAGAGGGCTATTTTTATTGCTTTATTTCTAATTTAGGCAGAAAAAGTAAATTATTCTTGCTCACCAAAATGAAGATAATGACTGCACGTATTATTATCAAGTGGCAGATTCCTGACAGATTTGGAGAAATGCTCAATTTTGTTGAATTAAGTTTGGTAGACCCAAAGTAGACCCAAAATAGGTACTAGGCCCAAAATAGTGACAAATACCCCAAGCAACCTTGACTTAAAATATTTACGACTTGATCGAAAGAGGACTACAATCATAAAAGGGACAGAGGTTTTTAATGTACCAAATAGCATATATAGCCGATTCAGAGAAAATGTCCGCACTCTGCTAAGAAATCATGGGTTGGCTTGAGACATTTGTCTCTGTAATGGCAATATTTTAAAATTTATCTTCTACACGGATAAAATCCTGTAAGCTAATCTAGTAACTCTGTGTTGTCGAATTCGAAAACAAGGAAAAGTTTCAAAATCGTCAACATTTCGATGCCTCTGTGCTCTCTTATGCTAACTAGATAGGAATCCCAGCAAGCGCACAAGAGAACACAGAGGCATCAATGCTGTTCAGATTATGAACAACAATGTAGTCGATTTTGAAAACATTTACAGCGAAATCGAGAACAATGTTGTCGATTTGGAAACATTTCCGTGTCTTCGAATTGGACAAAACAGAGTTACCGGATAAGCTTGCAGGATTTTTATCCCTGTACACAAATCTCATTTTTTTCTAACCTGGAGGATAGTATGTAAATTATCAGGATCACTACAAGCTTGCACTTACTTCACTACCATTTCAAAAAGCGCTACGTCTCACGCAAAGGCTACGTACCGTAATCTGGGGTGAATAGGGACAGCAGTTTTTAGAGCACTTAAAGCTTTTAAATTTAAAAATTGATGTACACATTTTGTTGGCCTGAGTCTGTTCTAACCGAAACCATAATGAAAAATCAAAATATTGTGCTAACATGGTTAAAACTGCTGTCCCAATTCGCCCCATTTGTCCCAATTGACCCCAGTTTACGGTACATAGTTTTTTTTTATTGTTAGCGTAGATTTATTTTAGCATATTTTTTATAAAGAAAGTTAGTTTTTATTCATCATTTAATTTTAAATAAGGTTCAACATCATTGCACGATGTATCATATCGGTTATGGAAACCCTAGTTTGTACTTGCCTGTACAGCTGATTTTTACTAAAACTACCACAAGGTATTATTTAGCATTTTGGACGGATACTCGCTCACCAATACAAGTCGAAAGTCTTGCGTGTACCCGTTATCGCACAAATCCTTTGCTAAGACATCTCGAAAAAAAACATTTGGCAGGTCGCACATTGAACAAAATTTCTAGTAGGTTTTATATCGTAGAATTATTACTAGAATCAAAATATGGTGACTAGAATGAGAGAAGAGTGAAGCAGTTTTCAAGGTAAGTTGTAATTTACTCCGGGATTATTTTGCAATTGATAAAAACAGAGCTTTTATTAGGCACTTTCTTAATTCACATTTTAAGTGACGTCATACTTTCATTACATTACTGCAAACGCAAGTGACTCGTAATTTAGTTACAATCATTAAATTAAGATTTTTGTGACTTAAATTGTTTTCTTTTAAATATAATCTTTGCTTTTCTTGAATCTTTGTGTTTTTCTCAATTATTACCAGTTATATCAAGTCAGCTAAGTCAAAACATTTTTAAAAAAGAGAGAGGACAATTGAGGCAAATATTGACTGCAGTCTGCATACATATAGTGATTTAAGTATATATATTATCTAAAAATTCGAAAATTGACAGAGAAAGCAAATATTCTCGATTTGAATCAGAAGAAAAACCAAAACAACCAATAAAAATATAGAATATAATAAATAGCTGTCTCTGAAAAGCTTGTTTGCATAAATAGCTAATCACACTAATTTATACAGTCGTTTATCATCATTATATAGTAATTTTGATTTCAGCTTTTATCGCGAAGAATTCATTTTGGTTCATAATCTGTATAACTTTTGATCAAGCATTGAGAGTTATTAACTACTCTGAAGTATTGGTGCCGAATGATTTCCATAATAAAACATCCTTTGAGCCAAACAAAGGGCCTTTTTCATAAATATAGTTTTTTCGAACAATAATGACACTCTTGAGGAAACGGTTTATGTTGCAAATTTGTATTTACAGCCTTTTTCATCTTATTCAACTACTTTTCGATTGTTACCAATACATGATAGGCAATTGGTTCCACGTGGTATAACTTTTCATGCTTTAAATACAGTTTGTATACGATTACCATTATATTTACCGTGAGAAGAGGTGACAATGTGACATTTTGCATTGTTTGATTTTTCGTAGGCTCAAAGATAATCACGTAATCAAAGGTTGAGAATTATAGTGATGTTATAAAATAATTCGTTACATTTGCATACTACATTTAAAATTAGCAGTTACATGAAAAAATGGTTAAAATTTAGTTTTTTTAGTTAAACTTATCAAAACATAATCTAACCCTAACCCTAACATGCATTGAAAGATCACAAACGTCGAAGCGGCCAGGCCAACTGCTTATCAAAACATAAGTTAATAAACAACTATTTTTATAAAGTTGCTATTTTATGTTGTAAGAGTCTCTAATGAACAAGTTTCATCAATATTTCTTCAAAAAATACATTGATTTCATCTTTTTTATTGACATTTTTCGACCAAAATACTGTTTCGGAACAAATACGTTAAACAATCCGAATTGTCCCGGAACCGGTTTAACCCCCAAAGTGAAATTTTATGGTGGTCCACTCCAGCCCGATTACGAGTCCCTAGTCTGAAATTTGATAAACAAAAAGCAACAAAAGCAAAACATTTTTACCCAGGACGGTACAGAAATGCTTAGCACGAAAAGTGAAAATTTAAAATTTCAGACTAGGGTTTCGTAATGGGGCTGTAGTGGACGAATTTGGATGCTTTAAATTGCAAGAGGTGGGTTTTTTTGCTCTCTATCTGACCACCATAAAATTTCCCTCTGGGGGTTAAACCGGTTCCGGGACAATCCGGATTGTTTAACGTATTTGTTCCGAAACATTATTATTGATCAAAAAATGTTAATAAAAAAGATGAAAACTATGTATTTGTTTTTTAATATTGATGAAACTTGTTCATTAGAGACTAAAGACATTTACATAAAATGCAACTTTATAAAAATAGTTGTTTGTTGACTTATGTTTTGATAAGTTTTACTGAAAAAAAACTAAATATTTGACACACTGTATGTGTCGCAGTCCGTGTGTTTGATTTACCAAGAAACCAAATATATTCGTAATACAAAGACAAAGTGTTACTTGGTGCAATTTATAATGAAAGATGTAAATCAAATTTTCAAAAAAGGTAATTATTTCAGCTCAAAAGCAGGCCATATTAACTAGCCAGACTTTTTGTTGCGATAATAAAATGCACATCCATGCTAGACGATTTCTGCATAGCGAAGTCGGGAAACACGAATGCACCCAAAGAGTGTTGACGTTTATATTGCCATACAGACGTGTAGTTCGGCCAATAGCACAAATACTACTTCGCGTATACGAGCTCAATTTAGTAAACATTCAATCAAAACAATATTGTGCAGCTTGAAGTGAAAAATGGTCCCAGTCTGGCTGTGTATTCCTTCGAAGCCATCGGTTTGTTGCTGTGAGTTTTCAAAATTTTGAAACAAAACTATATATACACAAATGTTTTATAATAAAATTATTTCTGTGATGCTCAGTGGATTACTTAAATCATTTAAGTTGTGTGACTAGATATTCATTAAATTGAAAGTGTGAATAATTTTTTTTATGATGTGTCTATTTTACAGTAGCCATCTTTGTTTCCTAACGACCTTGAAAAATATTTCACGGGTTTTCAGCAAATTTGAACACATAAGTTGTTAAGCTGAATGGATAATACTTTGGTTTTGAAATTTATGCAATAATTTTATATAATTCATCGATGATCTGAAGTTTGTAACATCAGCTGATTTGAAAGAAATTTTCGTAATTAATTCGACGTTTGGCCCTCTTCTTGGGTACAAATACCTACAAAGACTTATGAAAATTACATACCTGATTACCTCGACCATGTATTCGTGAACGCGTTAACTCACACTTGTGTTTTGCGAAGTGTTAGTACGACTTTCCGCGAGATAGCGCATTGGTATTGCGCCGAGTATGTGTTTTCGTTTTGAATGAATGTTACGATAATGTTGTGATAACTGAAAAACTTTATTTAATTAATAATTACTCTAAAGGCTTATGATTTGGGTTTTGAAAGTGTTTTATGTAAATGTAATTAAAACGTCTCCTACAAAATCCAAGAAAATTGACGATGTATTTAGTGGAAATACATCTTTGGCACACTAAGCGTTCCGACAAACTCTCATCACTGTTGGCAGTTTTCCGCTAGCAAAATACAATTTCTACTTTATGTAAGCTGTAATTTAAGGCCAAAGTGCCGATAGGCCGATAATAAGCGATGCCATGAGAAAGGATTTTTGACAAAGGACTTTGTCTTAAAGCTCTATCTGCGGTGTCAATGCAAAATTTTTCGAAAATGTAGCGTTACCGTCGCAAGCCCTCGGCGTGACATTCTGTTTCTGTTGCGTAGATGCCGTGAAAACTATTTAAGCTAAAAGTTAGCCTCTGGAGGATTTAGTGTCCATCAGACTTTCATCAAAGACGGACCTTACGTTGGGAATTTTATTGCTCACACACACACGCAGGTGGTGCACGAACTTGAGAGGAGGTCCAGAAGTTATTGACGGTAGCCAGAACGGTCACCGGAATACCGAAATTATTGGGAACAATTTGGTAGGATATCGGTCACACCCGGAGTGGCCAGTGCCCTGTGGGAAGGTTCTACCGGGAGGACATTTACGGAACCATACAAATTTGGGCAATATGGGTATCAAAATTCATGGTTTTTGATACTGGTAATGAAAATGACCATTTTGGCAGGATTGGCCACACCGGAGTGGCCATTGCCCTGAGGGAAGGTTCTACCGAGGACATTTACGGAACCATACAAATTTGGGCAATATGGGTATCAAAATTCATGGTTTTGATACTGGTAATGAAAATTACCATTTTGGCAGGATTGGCCACACCCGGAGGCCATTGCCCTGAGGGAAGGTTCTACCGGGAGGACATTTACGGAACCATACAAATTTGGGCAATATGGGTATCAAAATTCATGGTTTTTGATACTGGTGATGAAAATGGCCATTTTGGCAGGATTGGCCACACCCGGAGTGGCCAGTGCCCTGAGGGAAGGTTCTACCGGGAGGACATTTACGGAACCATACGACTTTGGGCAATATGCGTATCAAAATTCATGGTTTTTGATACTGGTGATGAAAATGGCCATTTTGGCAGGATTGGCCACACCCGGAGTGGCCATTGCCCTGAGGGAAGGTTCTACCGGGAGGACATTTACGGAACCATACAAATTTGGGCAATATGGGTATCAAAATTCATGGTTTTTGATACTGGTAATGAAAATGGCCATTTTGGCAGGATTGGCCACACCCGGAGTGGCCATTGCCCTGTGGGAAGGTTCTACCGGGAGGACATTTACGGAACCATACAAATTTGGGCAATATGGGTATCAAAATTCATGGTTTTTGATACTGGTGATGAAAATGGCCATTTTGGCAGGATTGGCCACACCCGGAGTGGCCATTGCCCTGAGGGAAGGTTCTACCGGGAGGACATTTACGGAACCATACAAATTTGGGCAATATGGGTATCAAAATTCATGGTTTTTGATACTGGTAATGAAAATGGCCATTTTGGCAGGATTGGCCACACCCGGAGTGGCCAGTGCCCTGAAGGAAGGTTCTACGGGAGGACATTTTCGGAACCATACGACTTGGGCAATATGGGTATCAAAATTCATGGTTTTTGATACTGGTAATGAAAATGAACATTTTGGCAGGATTGGCCACACCCGGAGTGGCCATGGGTATCAAAATTCATGGTTTTTGATACTGGTAATGAAAATGGCCTTTGGCAGGATTGGCCACCCGGAGTGGCCAGTGCCCTGAGGAAGGTTCTACGGGAGGACATTTACGGAACCATACGACTTGGGGCAATATGCGTATCAAAATTCATGGTTTTGATACTGGTGATGAAAATGGCCATTTTGGCAGGATTGGCCACACCCGAGTGGCCATTGCCCTGAGGGAAGGTTCTACTGAGGACATTTACGAACCATACAAATTTGGGCAATATGGGTATCAAAATTCATGGTTTTGGCTAAAAACTTTGTCCTATGGGCACTGTCTACGGGTGTCAATCCAAAATTTCGCGAAGGAAAGTGTAACGATTTGTGTAATTGTTTCAAACGCTTATATCTTCCACCCAATTCAAGCAATCTGCATGCTTTATCCACCAAACGAAAGGAAAGTCTTAAATTTAAGTAGACTATTTCACAAAGTTGATAAAACTTTGTTAAAGTATTCAAAAGTTAAGATGAAAATAAAATGAATGCAGGAAAATGGCTGCTGATAGGCTGGAGAGCACTTAGCAAATTTTGCATCCTCTTCTGTTTTCGGAACTGTCACGCGAGAATGTTGCACCACTGTTGCCACATTTCATGCGAACTATTTAAGCTAACAGATAGCCTCGGAAAATTCAGCCTTACGAGGTTTCGACAAAAGCGGATCCACGGTAATTTTATTGCTCACACACACACACGCACACATTGAGACACAGTTTGTGCACTAAATGGGAGGAATTCTGTTCTTATGAAAATTAAAAGGACAGTCACTGACCAGAATGATTTGGGGCAATGGGCTTGGGACCACATTTATAGGATATTGGCCACACCCGGAGTGGCCAGTGCCCTCGGGAAGGTTCTACCGGGGGACATTAATCGAACCATACGACTTGGGCCAATATGGGTGTCAAAATTCATGGTTTTTGAAACTGGTCATGAAAATGGCCATTTTGACTGGATTGGCCACACCCGGAGTGGCCAGTGCCCTCGGAAAGGTTCTACCTGGGGGACATTATTCGAACCATACGACTTGGGCCAATCTGGGTATCAAAATTCATGGTTTTTTAAACTGGTAATGAAAATGGCCATTTTGACCGGATTGGCCACACCCGGAGTGGCCAGTGCCCTCGGAAAGGTTCTATGGGTCATTAATCGAATCATACGACTTAGGCAATATGGGTATCAAAATTCATGGTTTGGCCACTACGGGTGTGGCCAATACGGGTGTGGCCAATCCGGTCAAAATTGCCATTTTCATTACCAGTTTAAAAACCATGAATTTGAATTCATATATTGCCCCAAGTCGTATGGTTCGAATAATTTCCCGGTAGAATTTTCCCAGGGCACTGACCACCGGGTGTGGCCAATCCAGTCAAATGGCCATTTTCACATTTTCAAAAACCATGAATTTTGATACCCATATTGCCCCAAGTCGTATGGTTCGATTAATCCCCCGGTAGAACCTTCCCAGGGCAATTGCCACTCCGGGTGTGGCCAATCCGGTCAAAATGGCCATTTTCTTACCAGTTTAAAAACCATGAATTTTGATACCCATATTGCCCCAAGTCGTATGGTTCGAATAATGTCCCCCCGGTAGAACCTTCCCTAGGGCACTGGCCACTCCGGGTGTCGCCAATCCAGTCAAAATGGCCATTTTCATTATCAGTTTAAAAAACCATGAATTTTGATACCTATATTGCCCCAAGTCGTATGGTTCGATTAATGTCCCCCCGGTAGAACCTTCCTGAGGGCACTGGCCACCTGCCAATCCAGTCAAAATGGCCATTATAATTATCAGTTTAAAACCATGAATTTTGATACCCATATTGCCCCAAGTCGTATGGTTCGATTAATGTCCCCGGTAGAACCTTCCCGAGGGCACTGGCCACTCCGGGTGTGGCCAATATCCTATAAATGTGGTCCCAAGCCCATTGCCCCAAATATTCTGGTCCGGCAGGTCCTGTCTTTCATAAGAATGAATTCTCCCAATTTAGTGCACAAACTGTGTCTTTCAATGTGTGTGTGTGTGTGTGAGCAATAAAATTACCACCGTGGATCCGCTTTTGTCGAAACCTCGTAAGGCACTGAATTTTTCTGAGGCTATCTGTTAGCTTAAATAGTCGCATGAAATGTGGCAACATGGTACAAATTTTGCCTCCCCTCCTGTTTACGTGGAACTGTCACGCGAGAATGTTGCACCACTGTTGCCACATTTCATGCGAACTATTTAAGCTAACAGATAGCCTCAGAAAAATTCAGTGCCTTACGAGGTTTCGACAAAAGCGGATCCACGGTAGTAATTTTATTGCTCACACACACACACACGCACACATTGAAAGACACAGTTTGTGCACTAAATTGGGAGGAATTCTGTTCTTATGAAGATTGTAAGGACGGTCACCGGACCAGAATGAAAATTCATGGTTTTTGAAACTGGTAATGAAAATGGCCATTTTGACTGGATTGGCCACACCCGGAGTGGCCAGTGCCCTCGGGAAGGTTCTACCGGGGGGACATTAATCGTACCATACGACTTGGGGCAATATGGGTATCAAAATTCATGGTTTTTGAAACTGGTAATGAAAATGGCCATTTTGACTGGATTGGCCACACCCGAGTGGCCAGTGCCCTCGGGAAGGTTCTACCGGGGACATTAATCGAACCATACGACTTGGGGCAATATGGGTATCAAAATTCATGGTTTTTTAAACTGGTAATGAAAATGGCCATTTTGACTGGATTGGCCACACCCGAGTGGCCAGTGCCCTCGAAGGTTCTACCGGGGACATTAATCGAACCATACGACTTGGGGCAATATGGGTATCAAAATTCATGGTTTTTGAAACTGGTAATGAAAATGGCCATTTTGATGGATTGGCCACACCGGAGTGGCCAGTGCCCTCGGGAAGGTTCTACCGGGGGACATTAATCGAACCATACGACTTGGGGCAATATGGGTATCAAAATTCATGGTTTTTTAAACTGGTAATGAAAATGGCCATTTTGACTGGATTGGCCACACCCGGAGTGGCCAGTGCCCTCGGGAAGGTTCTACCGGGGGACATTAATCGAACCATACGACTTGGGGCAATATGGGTATCAAAATTCATGGTTTTTTAAACTGGTAATGAAAATGGCCATTTTGACTGGATTGGCCACACCCGGAGTGGCCAGTGCCCTCGGGAAGGTTCTACCGTGGGGACATTAATCGAACCATACGACTTGGGGCAATATGGGTATCAAAATTCATGGTTTTTGAAACTGGTAATGAAAATGGCCATTTTGACTGGATTGGCCACACCCGGAGTGGCCAGTGCCCTCGGGAAGGTTCTACCGGGGGGACATTAATCGTACCATACGACTTGGGGCAATATGGGTATCAAAATTCATGATTTTTGAAACTGGTAATGAAAATGGCCATTTTGACCGGATTGGCCACACCCGGAGTGGCAATTGCCCTCGAAGGTTTTACCGGGGGACATTAATCGAACCATTCGACTTGGGGCAATATGGGTACCAAAATTCATGGTTTTTGATACTGGACATGAAAATTACCATTTTGATTGACATTTTCCGAACCATACTGCTTGTTTTGAAATTTTTTCCAAGAGGTGCCAAAGATTGAAAACATTTTATAGGAATAAATTATTTTGGATTAAGTACATAGGCAATGTTTTAAAAATATAAAATAAAATAGAATATTTTTTAGGAGTTTTGTACAAAGTTCTTTGTCATATTGGTCATGTAGAACATAACCACCTGCACCTTTTTTCTTCGATCTCTTACGAATAAACTGTAATTTATACCACTCAAATCCGGTACTCGATTACAACTATAGTCTGAGTAGGGACATCAGTTTCTTAAACACTTCAATGCTTCTAATTTGGAAATCTCAGTTTGTTATTATATAATTTATAATATGGAGCCACGTGGTTTATAACACGAAACGTGGATCGAACCAGTAACTTCGGTTGGTAAATCTAAACGTTAACACTGCGTCGTGGAGCGTCATGAAGTAAATGGTACAGAGCACAACCATATTCTTCTTTCTGAATTGTTGCTCGGGGATGCATATATATTAGACTGGCTCGCCGTTAGGCCGTTGAAAATATATTTCAAAGTTTATGTCGCCGTGGCCGAATTTCTGGCAACGGTGGCATTGTGCTGCGTCCGACGGGTTCTTTGAGTAGAACCGCCAGTTTACCCAAAACCCGTCCAACGCCTTAGTTCGCCGCAGGTCCTGAATTTTGATCGTGCCGCGGTCAAAATACAACAGGTACAGGGTGTACCTGTGACTGTTGTCTTCGTGAGACTTTTATGTCACGCGACGTTATTCCAGCACCCGAGAGGCCCTTCTTGAGGTCGGAGATCAGGCGGTCTTGGTACCCTGCAAGACGATCTTAACTGCAGCCTGTCTTCACGTGTTGAATGTGAATTTTGAAGCTACGCCAATTTCCACAACCAGGTCGAAGTTCTTTTCGTTAAATGTGTAAACTTGTATTGACGACTTACCGATTTTCAGACAATATCCGAGGCCAGCAACTCGTCAACATCGTCCACCAACGTCCAAAACAAAAAATTGGTAGGTCTTCGTTCCTAGAGCATTGTTCTTTTTGACGTCGACACGTTCTTCCGTGCACGACCATCGTCGTCGTCGTGCTGCTACCGTCGGTGTTGTTGTTTTCTTCGTCGTCGCTCAGCATCTGAACTCGTTCCGATGGGACGGCGATGTTGATGTGCCACTGGTCGTGGCACCGGAAGTACCGAAACGGGTTCGCATTTGGGGATCTCGGAACATATCCGATGTAGTAACTTTTTGTCGATTCCATCTGCGCTCACGCTCCCCTGCGCGATAGCGGCCGACACGGCGTTGGTTTGTTTACCTTTTGCACACGGCCGGTAGACGAACTTCGCGGTTTTTAGAGGCCGCACTCGAACTGCCACGGCCACAGCCGGCCTTTTGGCATGCTGGAAAGCAAACTCGCGGTAATCACAATCAATTACGAAAACCCAAAAAACGATAGAGCACTGAGCACCCACTGCTGCTTGCTCTCGTGAGTACACGGAGGTCCAAATGCATTTTAAAACACCTTTTCATGAAAATGTTAAAACCAGGCTCGTATTTTTTTGTTTTTTTTGAATTTGACTGTTTATTCTACATCTTTATGATATTTTTACATTTCCTACTTATTACATGATTTTTTGCCAGCTATAATAAAAATTATATGCTACAGTCATCCCACATATTCGGAACGGTTTCCAGATTGGCCAATGTTCAAAAACTCATAGCAAATCGATAATTGAACTTAATGATTCGTTTTTACCTTCATTTGAAAGCTTTTCTTGCGATCTTTCGAATGCTGTATCGAACAGCTGTGTTAAACAACTAGTTTAAGCCTTCCGCATCTAACTTGGATTTTTAGCTTTATTTGGAACCATTTGGTTGGTTTATTTATCTCCGTTTTCTATCTTAAAGTTACCTCCTTAACCTGATAAAAAGTTGTAAACTAACAGGCTCTCGTCACAAATAAACAATCAATTACAATTACAATTACAACAGCTGACTTCAACAATACATTGCATGTAAACATTGGCGCAAAAGAAGATAGCTGAGCAGTTCTCTAGGATTTCGGTCATTCGATTTTTTTTGTATTTTTTAATCCGACTGAAACTTTTTTGGTGCCTTCGGTATGCCCAAAGAAGCCATTTTGCATCATTAGTTTGTCCATATAATTTTCCATACAAATTCGGCAGCTGTCCATACAAAAATGATGTATGAAAATTCAAAAAATCTGTATCTTTGGAAGGAATTTTTGATCGATTTGGTGTCTTCGGCAAAGGTAGGTATGGATACGACTACACGAAAAAATAATACACGGTAAAAAAATTTGGTGATTTTTGACAAAGAACTTTGTCCAAGGTTTCTATACGGATGTCAATCCAAAATTTTCGCGAAGCGAAAACGTTACGTGACGAATTCTCCGGCAAAACCCTCTTTGGTGCACGCTGGTTGGATGAACGAACGTTTCCCAATCAGTCAATCGAGACGATTGATGTATCTAAAATCACCCCACTCCACCTCATAATTTTCGGATCGTCGACGCCAACAAACTCGGCTCGGTCGGTCCTAAAAATTCATTCTATTGCTGGACGTCGACGAGAACACATCAGAAGCAGATGGCCTGGTGGCCCGGTAGCAGAAGGCCTGGAGGTCTGGGAGCAGATGGCTTGGAGGCAAGGTAGTCGCGGGAATCGATCATTGGAACTGGCCACCACCTGGACTGGAGTGGCCGGAGGCCCCAGGGATGTTCCGATGGGGGGACATTTTCCGGACCGTAAGAGTTGGAGCAATATGGGTATCAAACTTTATGGTTTTTGCTACTGGACATGAAATTTGACATTTCGGCAGTAGTGGCCACAATCCGGAGTGGCCGGAGGCCCCGCGGATGTTCCGATGGGGGGACATTTGCCGGACCGTAAGAGTTGGGGCAATATGGGTATCAAACTTTATGGTTTTTGATAATGGACATGAAATTTGACACTTCGGCAGTAGTGGGCACAATCCGGAGTGGCCGGAGGCCCCGCGGATGTTCCGATAGGGGACATTTGCCGGACCGTAAGAGTTGGGGCAATATGGGTATCAAACTTTATGGTTTTTGATACTGGATATGAAATTTGACATTTCGGCAGTAGTGGCCACAATCCGGAGTGGCCGGAGGCCCCGCGGATGTTCCGATTGGGGGACATTTGCCGGACCGTAAGAGTTTGGGCAATATGGGTATCAAACTTTATGGTTTTTGATAATGGACATGAAATTTGACACTTCGGCAGTAGTGGTCACAATCCGGAGTGGCCGGAGGCCCCGCGGATGTTCCGATTGGGGGACATTTGCCGAACTATAAGAGTAGGGGCAATATGGGTATCAAACTTTATGGTTTTTGATACTGGATATGAAACTTGACATTTTGGCAGTAGTGGCCACAATCCGGAGTGGCCGAAGGCCCCGCGGATGTTCCGATGGGGGGACATTTTCCGGACCGTAAGAGTTGGGGCAATATGGGTATCAAACTTTATGGTTTTTGATACTGGACATGAAATTTGACACTTCGGCAGTAGTGGGCACAATCCGGAGTGGCCGGAGGCCCCGCGGATGTTCCGGTAGGGGGACATTTGCCGGGCCGTAAGAGTTGGGGCAATATGGGTATCAAACATTATGGTTTTTGATACTGGATATGAAATTTGACATTTCGGCAGTAGTGGCCACAATCCGGAGTGGCCGGAGGCCCCGCGGATGTTCCGATTGGGGGACATTTGCCGGACCGTAAGAGTTTGGGCAATATGGGTATCAAACTTTATGGTTTTTGATAATGGACATGAAATTTGACACTTCGGCAGTAGTGGCCACAATCCGGAGTGGCCGGAGGCTCCGTGGATGTTCCGATGGGGGGACATTTGCCGAACTATAAGAGTAGGGGCAATATGGGTATCAAACTTTATGGTTTTTGATACTGGATATGAAACTTGACATTTCGGCAGTAGTGGCCACAATCCGGAGTGGCCGGAGGCCCCGCGGATGTTCCGATGGGGACATTTGCCGACCGTAAGAGTTGGGGCAATATGGGTATCAAACTTATGGTTTTTGATACTGGACATGAAATTTGACATTTCGGCAGTAGTGGCCACAATCCGGAGTGCCGGAGGCCCCGCGGATGTTCCGATGGGGGACATTTGTTGACCGTAAGAGTTGGAGCAATATGGGTATCAAACTTTATGGTTTTGCTACTGGACATGAAATTTGACATTTCGGCAGTAGTGGCCACAATCCGGAGGCTGAGGCCCCGCGGATGTTCCGAGGGGGACATTTGCCGGGCCAGAGTTGGGGCAATATGGGTATCAAACATGGTTTTTGATACTGATATGAAATTTGACATTTCGGCAGTAGTGGCCACAATCCGAGTGGCCGGAGGCCC
The DNA here is from genome assembly GCF_015732765.1 of Culex quinquefasciatus. Lineage (NCBI taxonomy): Eukaryota > Metazoa > Arthropoda > Insecta > Diptera > Culicidae > Culex > Culex quinquefasciatus. The sequence continues at coordinate 84,941,845 of NC_051863.1, read as the reverse complement.
CGCGGATGTTCCGATTGGGACATTTGCCGACCGTAAGAGTTGGGGCAATATGGGTATCAAACATTATGGTTTTTGATACTGATATGAAATTTGACATTTCGGCAGTAGTGGCCACAACTGAGTACGGAGGCCCCGGATGTTCCGATTGGGGACATTTGCCGACCGTAAGAGTTGGGGCAATATGGGTATCAAACTTTATGGTTTTTGATACTGGACATGAAATTTGACATTTCGGCAGTAGTGGCCACAATCCGAGTGCCGAGGCCCCGCGGATGTTCCGATGGGGACATTTGCCGAACCATGAGTTGGGGCAATATGGGTATCAAACTTTATGGTTTTTGATACTTGACATGAAATTTGACATTTCGGCAGTAGTGGCCACAACTGAGTGGCCGGAGGCCCCGCGGATGTTCCGATGGGGACATTTGCCGACCGTAAGAGTTGGGGCAATATGGGTATCAAACTTTATGGTTTTGATAATGGACATGAAATTTGACACTTCGGCAGTAAACAATCCGAGTGGCGGAGGCCCCGCGGATGTTCCGATGGGGGACATTTGCCGGACCGTAAGAGTTGGGGCAATATGGGTATCAAACTTTATGGTTTTTGATACTGGACATGAAATTTGACATTTCGGCAGTAGTGGCCACAATCCGGAGTGGCGGAGGCCCCGCGGATGTTCCGATGGGGGACATTTGCCGGACCGTAAGAGTTTGGGCAATATGGGTATCAAACTTTATGGTTTTTGATACTGGACATGAAATTTGACATTTGGCAGTAGGTCAAATCCGAGGCGGAGGCCCCGCGGATGTTCCGATTGGGGGACATTTGCCGAACTATAAGAGTAGGGGCAATATGGGTATCAAACTTTATGGTTTTTGATACTGGATATGAAACTTGACATTTTGGCAGTAGTGGCCACAATCCGGAGTGGCCGAAGGCCCCGCGGATGTTCCGATGGGGGACATTTGCCGACCGTAAGAGTTGGGGCAATATGGGTATCAAACTTTATGGTTTTTGATACTGACATGAAATTTGACACTTCGGCAGTAGTGGGCACAATCCGGAGTAGCCGGAGGCCCTGCGGATGTTCCGATGGGGGACATTGCCGGGCCGTAAGAGTTAAGCAATATGGGTATCAAACTTTATGGTTTTTGATACTGGATATGAAATTTGACATTTCGGCAGTAGTGGCCACAATCCGAGTGGCCGGAGGCCCTGCGGATGTTCCGATGGGGGACATTTGCCGACCGTAAGAGTTGGGGCAATATGGGTATCAAACTTTATGGTTTTTGATACTGGACATGAAATTTGACATTTCGGCAGTAGTGTCAATCCGGAGTGGCCGGAGGCCCCGCGGATGTTCCGATGGGGGACATTGCCGAACCATAAGAGAGGGGGCAATATGGGTATCAAACTTTATGGTTTTTGATACTGGATGAAATTTGACATTTCGGCAGTAGTGGCCACAATCCGGAGTGGCCGGAGGCCCTGATGTTCCGATTGGGGGACATTTGCCGACCGTAAGAGTTGGGGCAATATGGGTATCAAACTTGTGGATTTTGATACTGGATACAAATTTGACATTTCGGCAGTAGCGGCCACAACTGAGTGGCCGGGAGGCCTCGTGGATGTTCCGATGGGGGACATTTATGGACCGTAAGAGTTGGCAATATGGGTATCAAACTTTATGGTTTTTGCTACTGACATGAAATTTGACAGCAATACGTAACTGAACGAAGTGGCCACAATCCGAGTACGGAGGCCCCGCGGATGTTCCGATGGGGGACATTTGCCGGACCGTAAGAGTTGGGCAATATGGGTATCAAACTTTATGGTTTTTGATACTGGACATGAAATTTGACATTTCGGCAGTAGTGGCCACAATCCGGAGTGGCCGGAGGCCCCGGGATGTTCCGATGGGGGACATTTGCCGACCGTAAGAGTTGGGCAATATGGGTATCAAACTTTATGGTTTTTGATACTGGATATGAAATTTGACATTTCGGCAGTAGTGGCCACAATCCGGAGTGGCCGGAGGCCCCGCGGATGTTCCGATGGGGGACATTTGCCGGACCGTAAGAGTTGGGGCAATATGGGTATCAAACTTTATGGTTTTTGATACTGGACATGAAATTTGACATTTCGGCAGTAGTGGCCACAATCCGGAGTGGCTGGAGGCCCCGCGGATGTTCCGATGGGGGGACATTTGCCGGACCGTAAGAGTTGGGGCAATATGGGTATCAAACTTTATGGTTTTTGATACTGGACATGAAATTTGACATTTCGGCAGTAGTGGCCACAATCCGGAGTGGCCGGAGGCCCCGCGGATGTTCCGATTGGGGGACATTTGCCGGACCGTAAGAGTTGGGGCAATATGGGTATCAAACATTATGGTTTTTGATACTGGATATGAAATTTGACATTTCGGCAGTAGTGGCCACAATCCGGAGTGGCCGGAGGCCCCGCGGATGTTCCGATTGGGGGACATTTGCCGGACCGTAAGAGTTTGGGCAATATGGGTATCAAACTTTATGGTTTTTGATACTGGACATGAAATTTGACATTTCGGCAGTAGTGGCCACAATCCGGAGTGGCCGGAGGCCCCGCGGATGTTCCGATGGGGGGACATTTGCCGAACCATAAGAGTTGGGCAATATGGGTATCAAACTTTATGGTTTTTGATACTGGACATGAAATTTGACATTTCGGCAGTAGTGGCCACAATCCGGAGTGGCCGGAGGCCCCGCGGATGTTCCGATTGGGGGACATTTGTCGGACCGTAAGAGTTTGGGCAATATGGGTATCAAACTTTATGGTTTTTGATACTGGATATGAAATTTGACATTTCGGCAGTAGTGGCCATAATCCGGAGTGGCCGGAGGCCCCGCGGATGTTCCGATGGGGGACATTTGCTGGACCGTAAGAGTTGGGGCAATATGGGTATCAAACTTTATGGTTTTTGATACTGATATGAAATTTGACATTTCGGCAGTAGTGGCCACAATCCGGAGTGGCCGGAGGCCCCGCGGATGTTCCGATTGGGGACATTTGCTGACCGTAAGAGTTGGGGCAATATGGGTATCAAACTTTATGGTTTTTGATACTGGACATGAAATTTGACATTTCGGCAGTAGTGGCCACAATCCGGAGTGGCCGGAGGCCCGCGGATGTTCCGATGGGGGACATTTGCCGAACCATAAGAGTAGGGCAATATGGGTATCAAACTTTATGGTTTTGATACTGATATGAAATTTGACATTTCGGCAGTAGTGGCCACAATCCGGAGGCCGGAGGCCCCGCGGATGTTCCGATGGGGGACATTTGCCGGACCGTAAGAGTTGGGGCAATATGGGTATCAAACTTTATGGTTTTTGATACTGGACATGAAATTTGACATTTCGGCAGTAGTGGCCACAATCCGGAGGCCGGAGGCCCCGCGGATGTTCCGATGGGGGACATTTGCCGGACCGTAAGAGTTGGGGCAATATGGGTATCAAACTTTATGGTTTTGATACTGGACATGAAATTTGACATTTCGGCAGTAGTGGCCACAATCCGGAGTGGCCGGAGGCCCCGCGGATGTTCCGATGGGGGACATTTGCCGGACCGTAAGAGTTGGCAATATGGGTATCAAACTTTATGGTTTTGATACTGGATATGAAATTTGACATTTCGGCAGTAGTGGCCACAATCCGGTGGCCGGAGGCCCCGCGGATGTTCCGATGGGGGACATTTGCCGGACCGTAAGAGTTTGGGCAATATGGGTATCAAACTTTATGGTTTTTGATACTGATATGAAATTTGACATTTCGGCAGTAGTGGCCACAACGGAGTGGCCGGAGGCCCCGCGGATGTTCCGATGGGGGACATTTGCTGACCGTAAGAGTTGGGGCAATATGGGTATCAAACTTTATGGTTTTTGATACTGGACATGAAATTTGACATTTCGGCAGTAGTGGCCACAATCCGAGTACGGAGGCCCGCGGATGTTCCGATGGGGGACATTTGCCGGACCGTAAGAGTTGGGGCAATATGGGTATCAAACTTTATGGTTTTGATACTGGATATGAAATTTGACATTTCGGCAGTGGCCATAATCCGAGTGGCCGGAGGCCCCACGGATGTTCCGATGGGGGACATTTGCCGGACCGTAAGAGTTGGGGCAATATGGGTATCAAACTTTATGGTTTTGATACTGGATATGAAATTTGACATTTCGGCAGTAGTGGCCACAATCCGGAGGCCGGAGGCCCCGCGGATGTTCCGATGGACATTTGCCGGACCGTAAGAGTTGGGGCAATATGGGTATCAAACTTTATGGTTTTTGATACTGGACATGAAATTTGACATTTCGGCAGTAGTGGCCACAATCCGGAGTGGCCGGAGGCCCGCGGATGTTCCGATGGGGACATTTGCCGAACCATAAGAGTAGGGGCAATATGGGTATCAAACTTTATGGTTTTGATACTGGATATGAAATTTGACATTTCGGCAGTAGTGGCCACAATCCGAGTGGCCGGAGGCCCCGCGGATGTTCCGATGGGGGACATTTGCCGGACCGTAAGAGTTGGGGCAATATGGGTATCAAACTTTATGGTTTTTGATACTGGACATGAAATTTGACATTTCGGGTAGTGGCCACAATCCGAGTGGCCGGAGGCCCTCGGATGTTCCGATGGGGGACATTTGCCGGACCGTAAGAGTTGGGGCAATATGGGTATCAAACTTTATGGTTTTGATACTGGATATGAAATTTGACATTTCGGCAGTAGTGGTCATCCGAGTGGCCGGAGGCCCCGGGATTCCGATGGGGGACATTTGCCGAACCATAAGAGTAGGGGCAATATGGGTATCAAACTTTATGGTTTTTGATACTGGATATGAAATTTGACATTTCGGCAGTAGTGGCCACAATCCGAGTGCCGGAGGCCCCGCGGATGTTCCGATGGGGGGACATTTGCCGGACCATAAGAGTTGGGGCAATATGGGTATCAAACTTTATGGTTTTTGATACTGACATGAAATTTGACATTTCGGCAGTAGTGGCCACAATCCGAGTGGCCGGAGGCCCCGCGGATGTTCCGATGGGGGACATTTGCCGAACCGTAAGAGTGGGGCAATATGGGTATCAAACTTTATGGTTTTTGATACTGGATATGAAATTTGACATTTCGGCAGTAGTGGCCACAATCCGGAGGCCGGAGGCCCCGCGGATGTTCCGATGGGGGGACATTTGCCGGACCGTAAGAGTTGGGGCAATATGGGTATCAAACTTTATGGTTTTTGATACTGGACATGAAATTTGACATTTCGGCAGTAGTGGCCACAATCCGGAGTGGCCGGAGGCCCCGCGGATGTTCCGATGGGGGGACATTTGCCGGACCGTAAGAGTTGGGGCAATATGGGTATCAAACTTTATGGTTTTTGATACTGGACATGAAATTTGACATTTCGGCAGTAGTGGCCATAATCCGGAGTGGCCGGAGGCCCCACGGATGTTCCGATGGTGGGACATTTGCCGGACCGTAAGAGTTGGGGCAATATGGGTATCAAACATTATGGTTTTTGATACTGGATATGAAATTTGACATTTCGGCAGTAGTGGCCACAATCCGGAGTGGCCGGAGGCCCCGCGGATGTTCCGATTGGGGGACATTTGTCGGACCGTAAGAGTTTGGGCAATATGGGTATCAAACTTTATGGTTTTTGATAATGGACATGAAATTTGACACTTCGGCAGTAGTGGCCACAATCCGGAGTGGCCGGAGGCCCCGCGGATGTTCCGATGGGGGGACATTTGCCGAACCATAAGAGTAGGGGCAATATGGGTATCAAACTTTATGGTTTTTGATACTGGATATGAAACTTGACATTTCGGCAGTAGTGGCCACAATCCGGAGTGGCCGGAGGCCCCGCGGATGTTCCGATGGGGGGACATTTGCTGGACCGTAAGAGTTGGGGCAATATGGGTATCAAACTTTGGGTTTTGATACTGACATGAAATTTGACATTTCGGCAGTAGTGGCCACAATCCGGAGTGGCCGGAGGCCCTCGGATGTTCCGATGGGGGGACATTTTCCGGACCGTAAGAGTTGGGGCAATATGGGTGTCAAACTTTATGGTTTTTGATACTGGATATGAAATTTGACATTTCGGCAGTAGTGGCCACAATCCGGAGTGGCCGGAGGCCCCGGGGATGTTCCGATGGGAGGACATTTGCCGAACCATAAGAGTAGGGGCAATATGGGTATCAAACTTTATGGTTTTTGATACTGGATATGAAATTTGACATTTCGGCAGTAGTGGCCACAATCCGGAGTGGCCGGAGGCCCCGCGGATGTTCCGATGGGGGGACATTTGCCGGACTATAAGAGTTGGGGTAATATGGGTATCAAACTTTATGGTTTTTGATACTGGACATGAAATTTGACATTTCGGCAGTAGTGGCCACAATCCGGAGTGGCCGGAGGCCCCGCGGATGTTCCGATGGGAGGACATTTGCCGAACCATAAGAGTAGGGGCAATATGGGTATCAAACTTTATGGTTTTTGATACCGAATATGAAATTTGCCATTTCGGCAGTAGTGGCCATAAACCGGAGTGGCCGGAGGCCCCGGGGATGTTCCGATGGGGGGACATTTGCCGGACCGTAAGTGTTGAGGCAATATGGGTATCAAACTTTATGGTTTTTATACTGGACATGAAATTTGACATTTCGGCAGTAGTGGCCACAATCCGGAGTGGCCGAAGGCCCCGCGGATGTTCCGATGGGGGGACATTTGCCGGACCGTAAGATTTGGGGCAATATGGGTATCAAACTTTATGATTTTTGATACTGGATATGAAATTTGACATTTCAGCAGCAGTGGCCACAAACCGAAGTGGCCGGAGGCCCCGGGGATGTTCCGATGGGGGGACATTTGCCGAACCATAAGAGTTGGGGCAATATGGGTATCAAACTTTATGATTTTTGATACTAGATATGAAATTTGACATTTCAGCAGAAGTGGCCACAATCCGAAGTGGCCGGAGGCCACGGGGATGTTCCGATGGGGGGACATTTGCCGAACCATAAGAGTAGGGGCCAAATGGGTATCAAACTTTATGGTAATTATGAATCTAGTGAATCTTGGGAAATTTGGACCAGACAATGTAATCGAAAATTTCAACAACCATCTTGCAAAGTTCTTTGTCATACTGGTCATGTGTAACATAACCACCTGCACCTTTTTTTATTTAACTTTTTATCACTAAAACTTGATTTACAGAAAATTTTCTTTTACTTTTTTATTTTTTTTGATATGTTTTAGAAGGCATAAATGCCAACTTTCGAAGTTTCTCAGGTTGTGTAAAATACCGACCGAGTTATGAATTTTTTAATCAATACTGATTTTAAAAATCGAAATTTGTCGTAAATTTTCAACTCATTTCGATGTTAATCATTTGATCGTACATTTACTGAATTTTGATAGTGCCGCTTTGTTATAAAGTTATATTTATGACTTTTTAAAATCGTGTTTTTCATTTTACTAGTGCAGCCAGCCTGAAGTTTGAAAATATTGAAAAAGCTGAGAAAATTCTCATATTTTGCTTATTTGGACTTTGTTGATACTTACTTTGTTGCTGAGATATTGTAATGCAAAGCGTTTAAAAACAGAAAATTGATGTTTGTTCACCAAACAACCCACCATTTTTTATCGTCAATATTCAGCAACTAATGGTTCGATTTTCAATGTTAATATATGAAACATTTGTGAAATTTTCCGATCTCTTCGAAAAATATTTTTGGAATTTCAAATCAAGACTAACATTTCACAAGGGCCAAACATTCAATATTACGCCTTTTAAAATGTTTGTCTTGATTTGAAAATTCCAAAAATATTTTTTCGAAAAGATCGGAAAATTTCACAATTGTTTCATATATTAACATTGAAAATCGGACCATTAGTTGCTGAGATATTGACGATAGAAAATAGTGGGTTGTTTGGGTGAAACTTAGAAAACATCAATTTTCCTGTTTTTAAACCTTTGCATTGCAATATCTCAGCAACTAAAGGTCGTATCAACATAGTCCGAATAAGCAAAATATAGAGAATTTTCTCAGCTTTTCAAAAATATTTTTTTCAAAACTGGGCAAACATGTGCACTAATTTAAAAAAATGAAAAACTGCGACTATTTTCAAAAAAGTCACTTAAATATGGCTATAACTTGAAAACGGTGCACTTTATCAAAATTTTAGTAAAGTACTTTTTGATTGCAAATTTGATTTTACATCGAAAAATGAAGTTGAAAAATTTTTACGACCAAAATTTCGATTTTTTGAAAAAATCAGTATTGATTAAAAAATTCATAACTCGGTCAGTGATTTTTTGCACAACCTGGAAATTTCTGAAAAGTTGGCATTTTATGTCTTCTAAAACATATCAAAAAATAAAAAAAATTAAAAATAGTGTTTTTTTGTAAATCAAGTTTTAGTGATAAAAAGTTAAATAAAAAAATCACCAAATTTTTTTTTACCGTGTATTATTTTTTCCAGTGTAGTCCGTATCCATACCTACAACTTTGCCGAAGACACCAAATCGATCAAAAAATTCCTTCAAAAGATACAGATTTTTGAATTTTCATACATCATTTTTGTATGGACAGCTGCCGAATTTGTATGGAAAATTATATGGACAAACTAATGATGCAAAATGGCTTCTTTGGGCATACCGAAGGCACCAAAAAAGTTTCAGCCGGATTAAAAAATACAAAAATTAAAATTGAAGAAAAAAGACCGATTTCGTAGAGAATTGCTCAGCTAGTGAATAGAGGGAAGAGAGAAAAATCGGTTGACAGATTGTTCGCTAGAAGCAAAAACGCCAAACAAGAAGAAGACAACTGCGGTCAAAAGTAGAGATCCTAAAAAGGGAGACTGGACGAATTGAATTTGACGTACCCAAATAGACGCGAGTTTGACGTATCCAAACGAGCATTTGCCTTTACGCCCAGCAAAACTTATCAGTGTTAAGCTCAAAACATTCGTTGCCAGATCGATTTAGCAAGCTTAGACCAGTCTCCCTATTTAGGGTCTCTAGTCAAAAGTGGTTTGCTCGTGGCACGTCAGTTCGTCAGTGGTATTGTGCTGTCTTGCTCCTGTCAAAAGATACAGCGTGCTCAAAACTGGTCGAAAACTTGATTTTCGAGCAAAACCCCGTTTTAGACCTATTTTAACGCTATTATGTTGGTTTGAAAACTTTAGTGGAAAAAAAAAAATGATAAAAATCAAAATGTAAAAAAGAGAGTTTTCCATACGGATTCCCATACAAAATTGAAATCCAATGCGCTAAGTGTGGACGCAACCAATCGCTCCCAAATTTCGTTGTTTGGGGGTCTAAAAGCAATCGAATAAACATGTTCTGAAAAATCGTCCATCTCGAACCATCCTAATATATATGTATTGATAAAAAGTGTAGATCGCTGATTGTAAGGGCTTGACGCCAAATCTTTTATAATTTTTTTTTTGTAGTTTATCAACTATTACAGATTTTGATGCAGTTTTTTCCTGTGGGGGTTGTAGTGTAGGTAGTGTATCATCATAAGCTGAACCTTATCGCGACACTTTATGAAAGGTAACGATGGCATGTTGAAATTATCATTCAACATGTTACCACTAGTTGACTAAAAACTTCCACTAAATCCGCATGGTAAATGCCGGCCCCGATGCTTTTCAAGGATTCCCATTAGAAACAGGGATAAATTTACTTCCTTTGTGAAAATTTCCTTAATTCAATAAAAGTTAACTGCATTTATGTCAATTGTGCTGAATCTGTCTAATCATTTGCTCAACAACTTGGTCTTGGCGATCTCTGTGGCAAGATTACTATTCGGCTCTATACGCTCGGAGGCTCGAATACCATGTAAAAAATGCAAACGAGCGACTTTTTCAGCGTAAAACCTACACAGTAAAAATAATGTAAATTTGAAAGCTGTAATTTTGGAAGGTTGAATATTACCTCTTTTATGATGTAATTTTACCTCAATTTAGACTGAAAAAGTGACATTACACCAAAAAAGTGGTAAAACTGCACATTTCCATAGGTAAAATTATACCTTTTTTCTGACATAAAAGATGTACCCCTTCCCAGATGTACACAGCTAAAAAAGTAGTAATCCAGCTGCATGTAAAAGGCTTGGGTGTAAAATAAATATTGTATTATTTTATGCAATTATATGTGATTTTACACCCTGAAATATGTAGCCCATCAGTATGGGAAACCTACTTGACCGAAATGTCAAGTTCATATATGCGTTTATCCTTTCAAATTTTCATCAGTCAGATGGCCGAGTGGGCTAGGGCGCCAGCCCTTACTGTTGGTGCTGGGTTTGAATCCCGTCGGTTGCAAGTTTTTTTTGTGTTTGCAAAAATTGTACATGCAGTTTGTAATATTAAGTGTTTATTTGCATGTGCATGCTTTTGCATGCGATTTTACCATCGGATTTTTTGCTGTGTAATATTACCATGATTTTTTTTCTGTGTAACCGCGAGGCAACCTAAATATCTTTTACAACCTTTCTTCTTTCCACTCCGGGATTTGAACTAATGACCTTTGAATTGCGAGTCCAACTGCTGACCAGCGACTCTACCGAAACAGGCTTTGTTTGGTGCCGTCTTCCTGGGCGAATTGGGACAGCTGTTTCAGCCAGGTTCTTGGACTATATTTTTATATGTTCATCTTTTATGAACTAAATTGTTTTATCGATTTCCTCATTTGAAAGCATTTAAGCTATACAAACGGCTGTCCCTATTCAGACTCTAGTCCCGATTCGCCTCAGTTGACGGTTATTTTTTTTTTTGTTATTATATCAAGGAGCCTCCTACGCCTGGACTGAACTAAAAAAAATGCTTGAATGGTAGTGTTCCATTGATGATACCTCAATTCTAAAATTGGTGCTTCAAAAATCAGTTGCCTATTCAAGCTGCAGTCAATATTCATCTCCTTTCATGATTGTTTTCCGTTCGATTGGATGTGACTTTTTCGACCAGCCGTTTTTTATTTCATTCGCAGTTTTATGAGACGTTGTGTTTACATTGGAAAACAGTTTGCCAAGCATTTTCGGTGCATCTCGGATTTAAGTTGATGGTAGGATATTCAACTATAAACGCGCGGGCTTATCTGCATATTTTCATTTGATCCGATGTCAGTTTCGCATAAGATTTCACCGCAAACGGTTAGTAGTGACGGGATTTCTGAAGAAAAGCATGCTAGTTGCGTGAGCAATTAATGTCTTATTTTGTTTAAATTGAATTAATCAGTCAAAAAGCAAAGAGAAGCTATTGTTGTTTTTAGATTTAATTTCATTTGAACACAATTGTACCATTATTTCAATGATTTTAAGTGAAATTGGATTGATAAAAAAGATCAATTATTATTGACAAAAGGTTTAAAGCATTTATTTTTCAAGTAGGGTATTTTAACCATTAGTGGACCCCCTAGTAGAGTCAACGAGCATTTTAAACAATTTTTCAATATTTTAAGCACTATTTCATAACCCTTTGTACAAAAAACCCGATTTAATCCCACCTGGGGTGAGATAGAGCCTTTCTGACAAAAGTAAGATAACGGCAGTTAAAATTTTTTCAAAGAAATAGCAAAATAAAGAATGGTCCATTCATTAATCAATTCAAAACTCAACATGATATTTTCATAAAACTGAAAAGCGCTTGTTTTTGCCTCATTTGCCATGGCCGGGTGTAAGCTGTGCTCGCACACAAGCATTTTCGATTTTAAAAATCAGAACAAATTATTTTTGAGACAGAGAACTAGCTCACAATTTGCGATGTTCGTAATGTTTTCTGCCTAACGCAAAACTGTTCGTATTTGCTGAGTGTTTTTTGCACTTTTCAAAATATCAAGAATTAACGAGAAAACAAAATAACTCCGTCTTGCTCCAGAGCGTTTAAGTGGTTACAAAATGACTGGCAGAAAGTGTTTCCAAACCCGAGAATTTTCCGTGTTGTAAACGATGTAACGGTAAAGCCGCATAAATGTTCTTGAAAGCTTTGAAACGCCTACTGGAATTCACTAAACTGACATTTAGGCGTTAGGCAAAATTGTGAGCTTTCAATAAGCAAGCCAGAAAATTATGTAGGTTTGGGAAGCATACTGCGACTGAGCGCTCGTTGAGACCTCACTAATACAAACGCAAACGTATCGAGTGAACCACCTTGGCTCATACGTGTCTTGGTGCGCTGGTACGATGAACCAAAATACTAACACACAAAAAGACTCGTATCGAAGCTAGAAAATAAAACCCGCGATGTGCGTTGTCACTGGCGCATGGGAAGCTTGTACGCTCACCAGAAATTCGTTCGCTCAGAGTTCGATCAGAGAATGAGCAAGAAAAAAAGACAGGCAACAGAATGAGCATGGGGCTTCAGAACGAATAGCTGCTTGCGTCGTGTTTGCGTTCACTGAAGCTAAGCATAGATAATCATGATAGGCGATGAGTGATGAACGAGCAATCGATAAGGCAACTTGTACAAAAAGTACGCGCCAGCATTACTCGCGTCTGCATGTGAAGCTCAACTTGACAACGTCGAAAATCGATCGTCCACGATTTTTTGCAGATTTTTCGAATTTATATAGACAAATCCAGCGAAAGCTCAACGCTGCTTTTTGATGGTGAGAGATTTGACAGCTCCCATACTAAATGTCTCGATTTTCATACTTTTTGTTAATTTTCTTCTAAAATAAAACACTTAACATATGAAAACTATATATTTTTGGTGCCCAAAATTCCTGCTGAATCGAATGGTCTACTTATCTCAATTGCAAATTTTTTGAACAGTTTTTATTTTAATAATATTCTAGACACATTTTATGCACCTAATCAATCAATACTTTTATCATAAATAATCATTTTATTGCTTAAAAATTGAGTTTTCCTGAGCTCCCATATTCAAATACATGGAAGCTGTCATTTCTAACACCATTGGCCACCTAGCGGCCATTTCAAACTGGATACGTCTATATCTCGAGAAATGATTTGGGAACGAAGCTTGATTTGGCGTCGGAGCCAAAAGCAAACCCTATACCTTTCTTTAGTAAGAAAGGCAAAAATGGAAATTTTCTAAAATCTGAACGGTAAATCCGAATGAGGTCAAATTTGTTTCAGAACCTCGATTATGGGCTAGATTATGATTTGGAGAAAAAAATGTAGATAAAATGCCGAAGGAATAGTTTTGGCATTTGGTGAAAATTGGCTTTTACCTTTTTTAGGGGGTTTTCCCCCTCACAGTGAATTAGTCCACAAGCTGTAAATCAAGAACCACATTACCGACATGGATGAAAATTTGGGAGGATGTAGGGCTCGAAAAATGCAATTTTTTGGATAAATAAACGATTTCAATACTTCAATTTTCGACCGAATTTTCATTTGAAAACCGCCTGATCAGGTGAAAACACACTCCGAGTCCCCTTAAAAAATAAATAAATTCAAATTTGGTATGGAACTGGTTCAGGTTCAGCACATCCCCTTTCGAATGCGCCCAAGAGAGCTTAAATCCATAATGTGGGCTCTGAGAAACCCCCTACCACAAAATTGAGCACTTTTTTACCACACACGGACGTCACGCGTGCTCTACAGTAAATTAAGCGCCAAAATTCGGATATTGGAGATAGATCAATCCTGTCATTGTCAAACGATCGGGCGTCGAAAATCGATCGTCCACGATTTTTTGCAGATTTTTCGAATTTATATATCCGGAGAAATGATTTGGGAACGAAGCTTGATTTGGCGTCGGAGCCAAAAGCAAACCCTATACCTTTCTTTAGTAAGAAAGGCAACAATGAAATCTGAAGTTCCCCCCTTCGCCTTTGATCAGGTTCGAGAGACATAAACTTCAAAAAATATTTGCAACGGTCTTACTTAAAAACGGTACACCTTTTGAAAAAAATTCAAATGTACATTCAGATGTAAACTCAATTTTACATCATAGAAAATATCAATAATGTTTGTTTTAAAATCAAAATTCACCTGATAACAATTGGTACATTTGTAGCTGAATAGTTCTGATCACAACAGGGGAAATATGCCATTGCATTTCTATTATCGGCCTATCAACACTTTGGCCATACATTATACCATAAAAACGGTGTTTTGGAATATTTCAAAGTAAAAAAGACTAAAATAAAACTAAGCACCTCTACTTTTTTGATTTCTCTAATTGTGTTTTGAAAGCGGATAACTTGGTTCGAGAGCTCAGTGTGCTGAAAATGTGTATAAATACAAATATAAAAAAAAAAATACCCAAGAATTTTGAAGCAAGATATTAGCAAATTTTACTTAGTTTTAAAAAAATCTTTGAATTTTCTTCCCCAATTTTTCTAAGCATTTGCTTAAGAACATAATGTTAATTTTGGTACTTTTATTATTTTTTTTTAATCGTGTATTCAGTTTAGAAAATAGAATAGTTATGGACAGTACTGATGAACAAACACTCGACAAGACTCGAATATCCGAAGGTTTGTATGGAACTTCGGATAAACGAAACACGGTTTTTTTTCGTATTTTTTCTTTTTCTTACTTTTAACATCAAATTCGAGTTTTGCGAGCCCATATTAGTCATATTGGTTGATTGCTTATTAAATTACAAAACATGCACCCAAACGGCGGTTGCATGATTGTGATGCATGGCGGCATGAAAGTATATCAATATCTGCATGAAATCTGTCCTCATGCATTTTTTTGCGATATAGAGGTATGATATTTTTGCCCGTTACCGACAATTATCGACATTACCGACGGCTGATTATATTGCAAAAAAATCTCTATTGACCATCAACTTCTTGGTTGATGATCCGACACGCCACCACCGCGCCATGGACGCTAGATGAATTAAGAAGGAAGGAGCACCAACATATTCTTCTCTTTGAAGTTTTGCGCCAGCATTATATGTGTTGGTGAGAACTGCAGATCGCTGACATGTTTACACACGAACAAAAATGATCCACGGGCTTGCTGCAAAAAATGTTTTTTTATTCATAAGATATTTTATTAGGTCCTTTAAGGTGCTACGACCAGGTTAGGACCGAGGATCAGTTTCCAATCAAAATATAAAATAAAAATAAAAAAACTCATTACACTCCATACTTGGAGATTATGTAACTGACGAGGGTTACTTGGTCCAAGCGGTCCTGTAAGATTTTGAATCTGCCGATGTACTCGGAGAAAATGCCCCACAGCTCAGCCGAACTATAGAGCACCTCTCCGGCTTCCTCTTTCGTGGCTCCACCGTCTCGGGAGCCACTGCTTCCTTGGCTTCTTCCTGCGGGGCGAGGGCGATTCTTCGATTTTCCGTCCGGGACTGCACCCGGCAACGGAGGGAACTCCACCGGCGTGAACG
This sequence comes from Culex quinquefasciatus, assembly GCF_015732765.1. NCBI lineage: Eukaryota > Metazoa > Arthropoda > Insecta > Diptera > Culicidae > Culex > Culex quinquefasciatus. Next base: position 84,926,453 of record NC_051863.1, on the reverse strand, counting down.
CCGGAACTGCTGGACTCTGCTTCTCCGCCTTCCTTGCCGGCGGTTTCGGTTTCGACGCCTGCTGGCGCCTACGGATGAAGTCCGCACGCTTAGGGCAGCTGCGGTCCGTGGCTTCGTGGGCTCCAGAGCAGTTGGCACACCGCTTCGGCTCGGCTTCTTGGACTTTGCACTCGTCCGTCTTGTGCAGCTCTCTTTCAGGTGACAGTTCCTGGTTCCATGACCCAGCTGCAAGCAGTTCCTGCACTGGGTCACGTTCGGCCGCTTGTTCCGGTAGGCCTCCCACCGGATGATAGTGCTTGCCACAACTTTCATTGCAGAGAGCTTCTTCAGATTGGTGTATCCCTTGGGGAAGACCACAATGTACGGAGTTTCGTCCACGGTGGACTTTTCCTTCCGCTTGATGACATGCACCTCCAGCGCGTCCAGCTTGAGATCCCTCTTCAGCAGGTACTTGACCTCGTCCGGTTTCAGTTCATCAGGTAAACCACGAAGAACCACCCGATGATTTCGTTCGCTCCGCCGATCGTGGGTGTAGAATTCCACTTTCTTCTTCTTGAGTAACTCTTGCAACTTGTCAAAATCTTTGACAGAGAAGCAGGTCACCTTGGTTCCAAATCGGGTTAGTTTGTAAATCGGTTTGAAACCAAATTTACAACTTTCCACTATCGCCACGAGCTTGTAAAAAGCCGTGGTGTTCTTCACCACCAAAGGTGGTTGCTTTTGTTTACCTGCCGACTGGCCGGGTGGTGGAACCGCCGGGGCGTCCCCTCCTCCTGCTGGGCTGGCATTGTTGTTGTTTTTGTTATCCGCTAGCGGGCTGAACTTGTTATTGTTGAGCAGGGTCTTCTTAACTTTTTCTCCTTCGATGCCGATTACAGTGACCTCGCTTTACTTCTTCCGCTTCCGATTCCCACGGACGGGACGAAAATCTTCCTCCTCGGAGGATTCCTCCACCTCCATCTGTCAAAAACTTCCAAGCGCGCGAGATGACAACACGAGCAAAACACGTCTTAACTTGTCGCTGGCTGGTGACTGAGTCGTACGGGCTTGCTGCAAAAAATGTTATAAAAAGTAACATTTTCTGCAGCAAATCCACTGTTGCAGATTTTGATATATTTTTTTCCTTTGGGTGTGTTTGGCAATTTTGTTCGCCATCTTGGATTTTAAGATCACAGAAAAAAAAAATGATGGTAATATCCATCCGGGAATGGTGACAGATTTTCTGTAAAAAAAATATTAATTTTACCCCAAAAAATGATGAATTTTCATCAGTTTTTGATGAATATTCATCAGGTTCACATTTTTAAAGTACAGTCGACTCTCTGGTTGTCAATATCCAAGGGACCGTCGAGGAAGTTCAGTTTACAGAACGATGCAAAATGAAGACTCGATTGAAAATATTTTTTCTTGATACCCAGCTATGGGAGAGAATCATGGCAACGTCCAGCAAACAAAAACAAACTAATGTCAAACATCCTTCAAAGCTTCGTTTCGCCAAGAAAAATGTCTATGCAAGCCATGGGAAAGTGAAATTATTGACAACCGGAAGAGATTTGTAAACAGAATCCAAGGGACCGTCGAGGAAGAGATCCTTCAAGCAAGGGAAAATATCGAGGAATGAAGATGATTGAAGTATGCAGATTGAAGGGACTGAAGAATTCATCGATAGATGGAGAATTATTGATATCGAGAAGATCGACTGTAGTTTTACTCAAAAAAGAGGTAACATTCAACCTACACTGAGCAAAACTTACACAGCTCAACGAAGTGTTCTACACATGATCTGGCCCTGCTGTACAGAGCACTCAAATATCAATCGCAAAACACTTGAAATTTCGGTGATTGGCCATGAAATAATGTCAATAGCCAAACACTTGAATTTTAAATGGTGTTGAAAAAAAAAGTACGTCAAGCGATTTACAGGTTCTCGCTTGCTAGTCGTGCACGCTACCACTGCGCCGGCCGGCCAGTTGAAGATGGGAGTGTTTTTTGTGCTATTGATTCTTGCCTCGCTTCTAGCCTTCGATGAAAGTCGCGCAAAAATCAATCAGTGAAACACATTAAATTCATGTGGATAATCACGTTGACTTTGAATAGTGCCTGTTTTGGGTAGATCTTAAGATCATTTTCAAGTGTTTTGCTCATCACTTTGAATAGTTCAAGAAGGTGGGACAAATTCATGAGCAAAACAATTGAAAAGCTTGAGCCACCCGAATGAAAATAACATGTTAAAAAATACCAAAAAGTCAACCGCCCAAACACTTGCATTTGATAGTGGTTTGGATTGATGTTGAAACACAAACCAATTAGATCTACGATGTGACTTTATTCAATCATTCAAGTGTTTGGGCACTTGAATAAAAAGTGTGGCATATTTTCAGTGTACCAAATTTTCAACATTCCAAAATTCAATTTTTTTCTGTGATTTCAAATCACTTTAAAGAGTCATACTAAAGCTCGACAATCAAAAATATGACAACGAATAGTAGTTTATGCAACTAGTTGCAAAAAGAGATTTTTTCAGCACGAGTCATAAATACGACCGATTATAAATGTGTTGTAGACTGAATTTCGTTCATACGAGTGTCCATTCTTGTATCAGAGCATGTATTTCATGGCTTGGAGTACATAAGTTACATGAATAGTACAATGGCATTGTTTTTACAATCGCATCAATTTATTTATTTATTTATATTGTATGTAATTTTCGTTAGCCCAATAGGTTAGTTTGAGTAATTATGTAAAAAGCCTTTTTGTCTGTTTTGGTGGACCTTGGACTGGTCCGACGAGGCAGAACCGAGAAAAAGACACGCCAGCTAAATTAAAACTAAGCTCGCTTTATTTACGTCCGACTTCTTCGTGTGTTTGATTGCGACTTAACTGCTGTCACGGCTCGCGCCGGGAACTGTCAAATGCACAGGGGTGTGCATTGCCATTTGGGGGAATAGGGATGGTCAACCGAAACATACTCCCCCGCCTTGAGGCACGAGTGCCTCAACCCAATGTCCGCACGCAGACCCTTCAAAACTTTCGCACGTAATTCGCCCCTGCTCTCCCCAGTGTCGCCATCCGGTCGTCTCCCGTCGTTTCCGCTTACTCCTTCATCATCGTAGCTTATCTGACTCCGCGGTTCGCCAACCTGAACCTCCTTAACGCTTCGACTCCAAATCTCGCTTGTTGGGCTGTGCATTAGGTGCCACTTGTTCTGCCGCCTCAGCGGGATGTGAATCGTGGCAGGTTTTCTGATGGATGTGATCCGCTTCGACAATGAGAAACAGGTGTGTATCGGATTTACACCGACCTGCCACTTCGCCTTCTTTGCTTGTAGCTCAGTTTCCCGAATCCCGGCAGGAACGCGGTTCCGGTCCATCGCGTCGACCGACCTGAGCCGGCAGAGAAGTTTTCCTGCCGCAAACGTTACCTCCACGTCCGTTGCTATCCCGTTTGTGTTCGTTGGTTCCTGGCTATCCGTGTTGTTGGTCACTGTTGCAGTTGACTTCGAATCGTCGACCGGAAGTCGCACGATGAAGCGTCCATCCTTGTCCCGTGTGAGCACTGTGGCTGTCTGACCAGGAGTAAGCTGCTGCGGCTTCGGAACCTCCTCCTGATCCCCAAAAGTGAGCAATGATGCTTAAAAATCCAAATCGTCGTGAATCCGCGCTTGGGGAAGATTACCATCGATTCCCCGAAGCGTCTCCGGTTTGTTGTTGTTGTAGGCCGGTTCCTCCTTGGCGTCCCCCGATGACAGCAACCGCTTAGCTTGGTCGAGCATTTCCTCCAAATCAGGCCCAATAAAGAATCATCGTGGCGCGTTGCGTCTCGAGAAACAACTGCATCGCATCTCGGATGTCGCGTTCGTTGTCAATGGGTTTGTTTTCGTCTGTCCGGAAACCCGATTTTGCCGGTTTGTTGGCCGTAACGTATTCCTCAAGGATGTTCATCGCGCTGTAGTAGGACTCGTTGAACTCTTCCCGATAGTCGTGCAGCGCTTCCGGGTTCTCCTCCACCTCCTCGATGGCCGTCTGCGTTCGCCGGAAGTTTCCAGCAAGCTCCCGGAGAAGGTTGAGCCGATCCTGGGCCTCGCCAACGGTCGCTTTCCGCCCGGCCAGGTTCTCAGCTGCCGCCAACTCCCCTCTCACTCGCACCAGGTTTGCGTTCCGAATTTGGACCAGTTTTTCCATGTCCACCGATTCGCGACAAAAACTATCCGGACTCCGAAGGACCATGTTTTGGTGGACCTTGGACTGGTCCGACGAGGCAGAACCGAGAAAAAGACACGCCGGATAAATTAAAACTAAGCTCGCTTTATTTACGTCCGACTTCTTCGTGTGTTTGATTGCGACTTAACTGCTGTCACGGCGCGCGCCGGGAACTGTCAAATGCACAGGGGTGTGCATTGCCAGTTGGGGGAATAGGGATGGTCAACCGGAACATTATCATTTGGACTGTAAATCTGTTGACAATAAAAAAAACAGGTTTTGTGCCTATTTGAGAAGGACCCATCGGTAGGCGATCCACTCAAATGGGCTTTTGCCTCCAAACAAAACAAAACAAATTCTTAGGCTTTTCTCAGGCTCAAATTTGTTTGTACAATACAAGCTGGCCTTTTAAGCTACTTTTAATAGTGTGTTTTGCTCATGTGTTATTTATTATTTCGAAATTTGTCAAGATGTGCGGGATTTCCATATGTTGCTCTAGATTTGTTACTCAATTAATTAAGGATTCCAATAAAGATTGCAACTTTTATGTAGCTCATGCTTAGTCAGAAATATTAACAATGTGGTTCATTTTTTTTTTATTTCAGCATTGAATTGATGTGATGAATTTATTCACGAATTGGCCTTGTTGACTCGACATAAAGTGCAAATAAGAATGCCTCCATAAGCACTTGAGAAAAAATAGACATCTTTAACGATTTTATTAAGTACCTTCTACGCTCCTGAGAGCTTCTCTAACAAAAACCCTAACACAGAAATAAGCAAAATGATGAACAGTACCTGCAATCAGTCTGATCAACATAATTCCGATGTGAAGGGGAATAGTGCTGGGTCTCCCAACCAGCAGTCAGGAATGAATGGCAATAATAATGTTAAGAGTTACGTAAATAACAATACTGCAACGGTTAACCACAATTACAGTGTGAATAGTCAACAAACCAAAAATGCAGCATCCTATGGTTTCACATTGCAGAAAAGCATAACTATGTTCAATTTGTATGCTAAGAAAGATAAACGCGATGCAACCAAAGAGTTTGTGGTTCCAAAGACATTAGCTTAAATCCTATGACTACCAACAAAGACCAGGGCTGGAGTGTTTCCGGCAACAGTAGCAATGACCTACAAAACCAACACCACAACTATTCCAAGTCATGCCACAGTAATGAGGACGTAAAATCGGAGATTGCAAATGATCCATCAAACGACGAGGATCATTTCCCTGAAGACACTGACAGCGCTGTTGCGTGTGAAAATGAGAGCCTTGCTGCTAAACCGGACGATTTTCCGCCAGCATTGAGCACTGCTACTCCAGATCATCATGCGAGGCGACCGATGAATGCTTTCTTGATATTCTGCAAACGCCATCGTACCATCGTTAGAGACAGACATCCAAACTTGGAAAATAGGTTAGACTGCAACCTTTGAAACTTTATTGAATTGCAGTTTTGTTTTTTTTTTCAGGTCCATAACTAAAATACTTGGTGATTGGTGGGCAAATTTAGATAAGGAACAGAAATCAAACTATACGAATCTCGCAAAGCAAGTGAGTTATTTTCATTGGTGTTTTTAATTTGTGCCTTGTGACTAAATCTCGATTATTTACAGTACAAAGATGCTTTCTTCACTGCTCATCCCGATTTCAAGTGGTATAAATTACCAGCCCCACCATTGCGGCCACCAAGTTTTGGTGCACGGATAGTTCAGCCCGAACCTACATCTAGCAACATGGTAGAAAATGGCCTTCTGTATGAACTAGATGAACCGAAAACAGTGGAGCTCCAGGACAGCGGCGATAAAGTCACGCACCATGCCTGTAATTTGGAACAGCTTATAAATCCGGACAGTGAGTTGCAAGCCATGCCTGTTGCAAAGAAAAAGGAACCACAGATGGGTGTTTTTAAGCTAGCTGACGAAGCACAAATGGGAGGCCTCAACAGTTTGATGATAGACTCGTACGAGATGAAGGCAAACCAAAGTGGTACAAATGATTGGAGCCATCCTGAAGAGACTTGGCTTAACTAACTTGTTTTTTTTTTAGATTTTTCTAGTGGTGTTCTTAACCAAAGTAAATCTGACACTCAAAACTCTCTGTTCGAAACATTGTCACCTGAGTCTAAGCAGTTGACTGAGCCTTGTTTAAACATGAAGAACCATTTTTATTCCAAACGTCCGAATGATACCAGTCGTGAAATGAGTGCCTATGATAGTAAACGGTTTAAGAGAGCTTTCGATTCGATGCATTACGAATATTATGACGACGACTTCACTAAGAAGACATCGCGTGCATGCAAGGGAAAGCGTTACCAGGAATTTATGACCCTTACCAAACTTTCGTCAACTTCTAAAAAGACATCAAAAAGTGCCACCATCGTCAAAGAGGAGCCGCAAGCTTCTGTCTCTGGGTTTACCGGCGCACCTGAGGGAACAATGTGCGTTAAGGATGTTACTAGTTTGGACGTGAGTACAAACAGAGAGGATCTAACGCTGTACATGAAAAAGCCTATGAATTTTGCCATTAAGTCTGAAGTCAAGTTATTCGATGCATCAGATTTTGATCTGGATACAAAAATCAACGAGTTGCCTTGCCTCAATCTGGATGATTATTTGGCCAAGAAAAAGGACACGAAAAAGAAGAAGAAAATAAAAGGTAATGGAAAAACTTACATTTCTCACGAATAAAAAGTAAAATAAAAATAAAAACAAAATTTTAGGAAAATTTAAACCAATAATCAAACCACGAGTAGCTATAGCACCGGAGCAAAAGGAAAAGATCGTCGGCAGCCGCAAGCGGAAGGCTCGCAAAGAAAGCATCACACGCCGGGATGTTAGCTCGTCATCGATGGCGGAGACTTTGCCGGTGCCGGAAGCGGACGCCTTGTTTGCGCTCGCGACACTCGCGGAGGTGGCCGCCAACGAGAACCATATCGACGATAGCAACACAGTCTAAGTCAGTCCAAGGGTCCATAATTTTGTACGCTGAAAAACCGGCCAATCAAGAACGAACAGCCAGTGTGTAATGATAGAAGAGAAAGTTCACGCTTTAAGTAATCACAATACACTTTGTTTCATAAACTTTGCTATAAGCATAACCGCCGTACGTCCAACGTATAAAAGTCCTATGAAAAGATGTTTATTAGAAAAGAAAAAACGATCGCATCGTTTATATATTTTTAGATTGAAAAAACGTTGATCTGTTCTGAATTTTTATTTCTACTGGATTCTTCAGACCACGCGATTAAACAGTCTGATGTGTCCGATTAATTGTTATGAATATTTCCAGAAAATTGCTGAAGAGTTTAATTTTTGTTTATCAACAGAAAAGTATTCTTTGAAAGTAATAATCTAAGCTAGATATTTCTCATTTATTTATGATTAAAGTTTAATGCAAATGTTTCGGTTACTAAATTTCTTCTAATATTATTTAATAATGCGCTAGAATTCCTAATGAAAATAAGGTTATTGAATTGTCTATTTAAAAACAAAAATAAATATTTCCACCTTTATTATTGATGCTATTTGTGCTTAAGTTGAGAAATAAATCTGTTTAGGTTTTATTACCCTTACTTGCTATTTTTGTGTACTTCTTTCATCACATTCCTGTGGGCCATCCATAAACCACGGGGACACCATAGGGAGGGTTGAGATTTAAAAAAAAGTGTCCACGTGGATTGTGGATGGTTCCTATCGAGAAATAAAAAAAAGAGAAATGTGAGCCGGTAACATGGAGTGAAACTTTCGCATATGTCATGGAAAACTTCACAGAAGCTTGACAGGAAGTTTCACTCCATGTTGCACTTTTAATTTCTCTATTACATGCATAGATATCAGTGTGCACTTGACAAACTTTTTTGTTATATTAAGTCATGGAAAGTGGTGGAAGATGCGTTTGGATTACGGCATATTTACCATAATCTTCTCTTAAAATTACCATACCATGAAAGTTTTTAGATAAAAACTTTACTTAATCCACCTTTAGGTGGTTAGTGCCTTCCTCTCATTTATAGAGTGATAACAATCCCCTAAAGTGTCCACATGGTTTATGGATCTCCCCTAACGACGAGTTAAAAAATAGACTTCCTACAGACTTTTTGTCAAGATTATACAGACACCGCCTTTCAGGAAAATAGCATCCCTCTACAAGGCTTTTAACGTGGCGATCATACGGGACCATTTGAGGTTATGTAAATTCAGACCATTTTTTAAACTGCTTGTAATTTTAGATAGGTAAGTCAGATCATGAAAATGTTCGTTTACGAATCAAACTGGAAAGGCCTATAGGAAATGTCGGTTTACGAATTTGACTGGATGTGGAATTGCATCAAGGAAATGTTCGTTTACGAATCGAACTGGAAAGGCCTCTTGGAAATGTGTGTTTACGAATCAGACTGGATGTGGACCGGGATGAATTGTATCAAGGAAATGTTCGTTTACGAATCGAACTGGAAAGGCCTCTTGGAAATGTCTGTTTACGAATCAGACTAGATGTGGACCGGGATGAATTGCATCAAGGAAAAGTTCGTTTACGAATCGAACCTGAAAGGCCTCTTGGAAATGTCTGTTTACGAATCAGACTAGATGTGGACCGGGATGAATTGCATCAAGTAAATGTTCGTTTACGAATCGAACTGGAAAGGCCTCTTGGAAATGTCTGTTCACGAATCAGACTAGATGTGGACCGGGATGGTCGCAAGGAATTGTTCGTTTACGGGAATAAATGTGATGATCACTGATATATGATATACCGCATTTCCGAATTTGTAGGAAAATTCCACTGGAACAAATTGCAATGGGCCGCTACGTGGCTCGGTCTTAACGCGGGGAGGGATGCCCACAATCATGGATGAGATTTGTTTGTTTTGGAGTGGACGCAGAATTGATTATCATTGGAAATCAACCAAATTAATCGCGTTGTGGAATGCACGTGAAGAACAGGACTGCTTGGATGAAAAGCGGAAGTGGTGTGCGAATACAGTTAACTTCATCCATCGGATGTTCGGTTTATTTATATCTATTTAAACCACGAATGGGTTCAGTTTCTTGTGCGAGTACTAAGACTGGTTGCAACGCGTAGTTTTATAATTGTTTCAAATTGCGAGCAGTTTTAAATTTTTAGAACTGGCGGAAATGAAACTAGAACACGGTGCTCGCAACGCGCTGATCTAAATGTTGTTTCAAAAAAATGCTTTTAATTGTGTGCGTATGATTATCAACACAGCATCATAGTGTGTGTGTAAGAATACGTGGATATCTCTATATATCTGATTTTTTTTGAAACTGAGTTCTATTCCCGTTCCAAATCGTCTCACGTTTGAAACAAACTCGTCGAGCAGTTTTATTCCGGTTTCAAAATACTGCTCGAAAAATAAAACTGCAACTCCGCGTTGCGGGTGGTCTGTTTCAGTTCTATTTGAAAAATGAAACAGCTAGAACAAAGAAGAGCCGCGTTGCAACCAGTCTAATAAGAGCAGAATACGAAGAGAAGGCAGATGAGCCCAGCAGGCTTCGCAGGCTCGTTTAAGTCTAAAAGATGTCTCGTTGAGGTAAAGGTAAAGTAGGCAAAAACAGATTCAATTTCGATAGATGTCTACAAGAAGTCTCGATGAAATGCATGGAAAAAGTCGATTAAATTTTACGAATTTTTCTTTGATACGATCACCTAAAAAAATAGTCTTTTGCCCATACATGGTTTTCTTTTTAAAACAAATAACAGTTTCATATATAGGAGCAATACGTAAGGAAATGTACGCACTTTGTAAGGAAACTTGTAAGGGTGGATTTTCATGGATTTTTCGATGACCGACATCGAAAGCGGCTTTCGATGCTCGTGCTCATATTTTGCCAAAAACTCATTTTTATCAATCAGGTTAAATCGCAAAATGGTTTGGATTGATATTTTATGGTAGTATAAGCACAAACAAATACATACCCATCGCCGGAAAGTTGCGAAAATGCGATTTTCCGACTTTTCATTTTCGATGCACGAGCATCTTCAGACGACCGACATCGAAAGCATACTCACGACCATGCTTTGCTAAAATGTCCGTGCATTGAAACCCACTCTAACGTTAGGGGGGCTGCGGCCGAGAATCGGGCATCGCCAGTGCCAGTTAAGACGCTTAAGCAAAGACACGCACCATAAAAATTTAATGTTTTGTGTTGCTCACTCACACCAATATCATTCGCGCTTGCAAGCACGTACACTGCCTCAATAATCGTAACGCGCAAACTGTCAAACATGTTTGTTTGCTTTTGCAAAAGGTTTTAAAAATAGTTTGTTGCTTGCGCGTTTTTTTTTCGTTTTTCGTGAAAATGAAGGTAAGTGATTACATTAATTAGTCATTCAAGCCATTTAAGCTTAATTTCGCGGCAACAGGTTTTGTTTATTTCCCTTTGCAGCTTCCTCCTCCGCCACCTCTTCCAAGCGGCGCACCGCTGGCATCCCCGAAGACCCAAACAACAACCGAGGCCCTGGCCAAACCAAGGAGGAAGAATGGTTCGTCCTCCAGGGCACGGTCATCAAGGAGGATCCAGCGCGGATGGCTGCCAAAGGAGGATGAGAAGCAGAGGTAAGTCCAGCGGGATGAGGTCAACTTGAACACAACCTGAGTTTGTTTCGATTTTCAGGACCGATTGCTGCACCGGCACCAGTGGCGCTCTATCCGGATCGCACTTCCGCAAATGGTTCTGCCGTGGTGCGAATTCGCACAAACGGTCAAGCGAGTGAACTTTCTCCCTTCGGCAACAGTCGCTTCCCCAGCAGCAGAACAAACGTCCAGTACGGCGTTCAAGTGCCTAGTCGACACAGTGGCCCAAAACCATTCCAGCTACTATCTGCTGACCCAGCTGCTCAACAAGAACCAGCAGAGCGAGATCTTGCGCCGCATGAAGAACGCCGAGGCCGACACAAACCAACTAAAACAGCAGCTGGCAAGTCAACAGCCGCGCATTCCGATCCCGCAAGAGCTGCAGTTCCCCATCCAGAAAACACACAGAACGTGCTGCTGCTAGACCAGCGCGGGATACTGTACGAGTAGGCCGTCGAACTGACCGCTGCCAACATATCCAGTCCTTTCGTCGGGGCAGTTCCAACCTCCGGAGCAAACAAATTTACCGCGCCGTCGGCTGCTAACCCAATGTTCCCCGGCGGATCAACCGCAGCCGAGCTGTCCAACTCGCTGCAGCAGAGGATGCATCTCTAGCAACCCCTGGGACGTCATGCCGCCGGAGCCGGCCGTGGTCCGTCACCTGGAACCTCAACTGACCAGCTTAGAGTGCTGCGCATTTGTTCCTTCATTTTCCGAGAGAGAATTAACTTCTTGCAGGAAAGCAGTTTTTCTTGTTCTGTTCAAATTTCTGAATTGTTAATTCCCCCAAACATAAATTAATATTATTCTCTATAAAATTCAAAAACACAATTGTTCAAACATAAAAAATAAAATTGCAAAAAACACAAATACAATGAAACAAAACCACAAAAATACTAAACAATAATAATAATACTGATATTCTAAGCCACAAAAACAATGACACAAAAATAAAAAAATTTAAAAAATATAAACACTAAAATAGAACAATTATAGCATTCTACAAGCCGATGTACTGAAATGCTAAAATATGGATAATTAAACTATAAAAATACAAAAAAACAAAAAAAAAACAAAATACAAAAATTCAAGAATACAAAAATACAAAAATACAAAAATACAAAATACAAAAAATACAAAAATACAAAAATACAAAAATACAAAAAAAAAAACAAAAATACAAAAATACAAAATACAAAATACAAAAATACAAAAATACAAAAATACAAAATACAAAAATACAAAATACAAAAATACAAAAATACAAAAATACAAAATACAAAATACAAAAATACAAAAATACAAAATACAAAAATAAAAATACAAAATACAAAATACAAAAATACAAAAATACAAAAATACAAAAATACAAAATACAAAAATACAAAAATACAAAAATACAAAATACAAATACAAAATACAAAAATACAAAAATACAAAAATACAAAAATACAAAAATACAAAATACAAAATACAAAAATACAAAAAAAAAAATACAAAATACAAAAATACAAAAATACAAAAATACAAAAATACAAAAATACAAAATACAAAAATACAAAATACAAAAATACAAAAATACAAAAATACAAAAATACAAAAATACAAAAATACAAAAATACAAAAATACAAAAATACAAAAATACAAAAATACAAAAATACAAAAATACAAAAATACAAAAATACAAAAATACAAAAATACAAAAATACAAAATACAAAAATACAACTTAATATTTAAAAAATAGGCAAAATTATTTAAATTAAACTGAATTCAGCCACATTTAACTTAATTTACAAAATTTTACTCATTTTAGCCAATTTGAACTAAATTTTACCAAATTTTGCTAAACTTGACATACTTTAACTAAATTTTACTAAATTTAACGGAATTTACCTTAATTTTATTTAATTGATTTAAATTTGATTCAATTTTACTAAATATAACTTAATTTAACGAAATTTAACTTTTTCCAGTTGATTCTACCAATTTCAACTAAGTTTAATTGAATTTAACCCAATTTAACTTTATTCAACTCAATTTAACCTAATTTAAATAAATTTTGCGAAGTTTAATAAAATTTATTTAACTTAACTGAATTCAATGGAATTCAATAAAAAATAACCAAGCTTAATAAAATTTACCTAGTTAAATTAATAAACTCAACAAACAAACAACAAACTTTAAGACAATATAACTTAATTTAGCCAAATTTAACTAAAATTAGGCAAATTGAACTAAAATTTACCAAAATTTAGCTAAATTAACCATAATTCAACTTAATTTCAGTAGATTTAACATGATGTAACTATATTCTACTTAGTTTTACAAAATTTAATTTAATTTGACTGAATTGAAAGTAATTAAACTCTATTTAACTAGTTTAAAAAACAAATTTAGCCAAATTTAAGTAAATTTAACTCAATTAATCAAAATTTAAGTGAATTCTGCTAATTAAGCTCAATACCACTTTATTTAGTCAAACTTAAGCCAAATTTTACTAAACATAAATAAATTTTGCTTTATCTAACCAAATTTTACGTAATTTAACCAAATTTAACTGAATTAGCTCATTTTAGCAAAATTAAACTAAATTATATGAAATTTCGCTCAACTTAACATTTTTAAACTAAATTTTACTTAATTCAACTCAATTAACCTTAATTTAAATTAATTGACTTAAGTTCTGCCAAATTCAATTCAATCATACTAAATATAACGTAATTAAACCAAATTTGACTCTATTTCACTTGATTCTACCAATTTTAACTAAGTTTATCTTAATTTAATCAAATTTTACTTAATTTTACTCAATTTAACTTAAATTTACTAAATTTAACAAAGATTATAAAAAAATATGAAACTTAATTGAATTCAACAAAATTAAACATAGATTAACTAAACTTCACTAAATTTATCTAATTTAACGTAATTTACCTAAATTCAGCCAAATTAAAGTAATTTCAATAAATTCAGACATATTGAACTAAATTATACTTCATTTCATAAATTTTATCTAAATTTGAATAAATTCAACAAATTTTATATTAATTTAAATAAATTTAGCAAAATTTTAGTAAATTCAGCCAAACTTTATTTAACTTAGTTGAATTCAACTAAGTTTAAACACATTTAGGAAAATTAAACATAATTTTGCTTAATTAAGGTAAATTTAACTTATTTCAACAAAATTTTACTAAATTTTACTAAATTTTACTAAATTTAACCTAATTTTTCTAAATTTAATATAATTCGACTTATTTCAATAAATAACTTTCTTTAAACTGATTTCATTAAAATTAAGCCAAATTTTTATGATTTTAACTCAATTTGAATAAATGCACTTAATAAATTTTACTAAATTTAACTTTAATAAATTTTACTTATTTTTACTAAATTTAATTAAATCCAACTAAATTTAACTATACTGAACTTAATTTAACCGAATTTGACTAAATTCAGCTGAATATAACTGATTTTAACTTATTTTAAGTTAATATAACTTTATTTAGCCAAATTTAGCTTAATTGAAATAAATTAAATAAATTTAATTAATTAAATTTATAAAATTTTACTGAATCGTACTAAATTTTATTTTTATTACTCAATTTAATTAAATTAAACTAAATATAAATAAATTTAACTAAATTTGAATAAATTTAGCTAAAGTTGAATAAATTTAATTAATTTAAACTAAATGTTACTAAATTCAACTAAATTGAATTAAATCTATTTGAATTCAACTAAATTCATCTAAATTTACATGAACTAAACTAAACATAACTAAATTTTTCATTATTCAACTAAGTTTAACTAAATTTAACTAAATGTATCTAAATATAACTCAATTAAACTAAATTTAACATAATTTTACTAAATTTAACTTAATATAGCTTAATTTAGCCAAAGTAAACTAAATTCAAGTAAATTATGTGAAGTTTTACGAAACTTTACAAAATTTTACTTAACCTAACTAAATTTTACTTATTGCTACTAAATGTAACTAAATTCGACTAAATTTAACTAAATTTAACTAAATTTAACTAAATTCAACTAAATATAACCAAATTTAACTAAATATATCTAAATTTAATTAAATATAACTCAATTTGATTACATTTAATTAAATTTAACAAAGTTTAACTAAATATAACTAAATTTAATTAAATCTTACTAAATTTAACTAAATTTGACTAAATCTAACTAAATTTAACTAAATCAAACAAAATTCAATTGAATTTTACTAAATTTTACTAAATTTACCTAATTTGACCAAAATTTTACTAAATTAAACTAAATTTCACTAAATTTAACTAAATTTAACTAAATTTAACTAAGTTTAGCTAAGCTTTACTAAGTTTAACTAAATTTAACTAAATTGAAATAAATAAATCAAAATTTTCGAATCCTAATACTTAATCTTATTCAACTAAATTTAATAAAATCTAACTAAATTTAACAAAATTTGACTGAATCTAACTAAATTTAACTAAATCTAACTAATTTCAACTGAATTTATCTAAATTCAACTACATTTAATTAAGTTTAACTAAACATAACTAAATAAAACTCAATTTCACTTAACTGTACTATATTTTCTAAATTTAACTAAACTTAACCAAGTTTAACTAAGTTTAACTTAATAAATCTTAATTGAAATAAATTAAGCTAAATTTACGAAATTTTATTGAATTTAACTTAATCTAACTAAACTAAACTAATTTTGAGTAAATTTTGAGTAAATTTTGAGTAAAACTGAATTTTATTGAATTTAACCAAATCTTACTAAAATCAACTAAATTTAACTAAATTCAACTAAATTTAACTAAATTTAACTAAATTTACCAAAATTTGACTCAATTCTGCTAAATTTAATTAAATTTTACTAGATATAACTTAATTTTACTGAATTTCACTAAATTTTACGAAATTTTACGAAATTTTGCGAAATTTTACTAAATTTTACTGAATTTTACGAAATTTTACTAAATTTTACTAAATTTTACTAAAAAATACTAAATTTAACTAAATTTTACTAAATTTTACTAAATTTTACTAAATTTTACTAAATTCAACTAAATTTAATTAAATCAAACATAATTTAAATAAATTTAAATAAATTTAATTAAATTTAACTAAATTTTACTAAATTTAACTTAATTTAACTTAATTTTCTAAGTTTAACTAAATTTAACTTAATTGAAATAATTTTAGCGAAATTTTACGAAACTTGAGTAAATTATACTTAATCTAACTAAATTTCACTTATTTTGACTAAATGTAACTAAATTAAACTAAATTTAATTAAATGTTACTTAATTTAACTAAATTTTACTAAATCTATTTAAATTAAACTAAATCTAACTAAATTCAACTACATTTAACTATGTTTAACTGAACATAACTAAATTTAAGTAAATCTAATTAAAATAAACTAAATTTGACCAAATTACCAATAAAATCAATTTAAAGTCCTGTAAACATACTAACCTAACTTATATCTTTTAGCTAGTTAGGTAATTAGTTTAAGGTTGTTTGTTGTTAATTCAATATTTTTTTAAATAAAAAAATAATCTGTCGTGTTTATTTGTCACCCTATTTTATTTAACCGCCCAAACTTGAAATCCGAAGTAAACTGGAAGGAGAATCCCCCCGGTTTCCGGCACGTCAGTCCCCCGTTTATAGGCCCGTTATCGTGGTCAAAACGGGCCCAAAAGCGTGCCACAGACGGGCGTAACACAGCGGCCAAAATGCGTAACGCCCGCCTTAATGTTGCATTCTGGCACGCAATGGGCCACAACGAGGGGAAAAAACGGGCTGAAAATCGGGCCCGCTTTCAGGCAAAACGTCCCCGCTTTTTGGCCGTTTTCCGCCCATTTTTCTATGTGGGAACTCGATGCTCGTCCAGTCCCTGTTTGAAAAATGTCGCACGTCGTACGAGATGTCGCACGGATTTGATTTTACCGTTTCTATATCGATTGGTCGAAAGGACGACAAATGGACGACAAACAATCGACATGCATGACATCGTTTTTTGCATCGATTTTCTGACAGATTGACGTTTCGGCGGCGTCGGCGAAAAAACTTTGACAGTTTACATCAAGCAAAAACTTGTTCAGACTGGATTGAACCAAAGTTAAAGATTGAGGTTGAAAATGTTATGTGCAAAACCAAATCGGAGCAAAAAGTTGGTTGGTAAGTTGGTTTAAGTAGTTAGAGGTAGTTAGTTACTTTCTATTTCTATGAATATTTATTGGGAACCTTCTTTACCTCGTGTATTATGATGCAGTACAGCCGGATACCGGGCCACCCGTGGAAATATGGTTCGAAGCCGGGCATGGCATTGGCCTCCCCACAGTCAGCACCGATCCTGGCCCAAGGCCAACACCATCCGGCTGGTGGTAAAGGCGGTCTCTTCAATGTAAATACCACCAAATTCTTTCATCATCCGGTCGCCTCTCTTACGAACAGTGCCACTAATCCACTTGATCCTGCTCCGCAGATGGTAGTTTCCGTTGCCCAATTCGCTACCCCCAAATCATAATGAAGCGTGGCGAGCCATTTCCATCATCAATCCTAAAATACATGAGGACGTACATACAACGATTCGGCTTTTCCACCTCCTCTTTGACATCTACAGCCGGATCCGGAGCTCAACAACAACAGCAGGCTTCCACAACAGCCTCAACGTGCCGCCGACTCCGACCTACAACACAACTCCTCCGAATGTAACGTAAGTTCCACTGTACCCAGCCGTTGAACCAAAAACAATAATAAACACCTCACAACATCCTCACCAGGCTACTCCGGAACTGAGCGGACCTCCCGCCGGCATGGGACCGATGCATCATAAACCACCAACACATCTCCACCATCCGCCGCACACGTCCACCAACACGGACCGCCGCAGATGCCCCAGATGCAAATGTCCCCGCACGATCACCGCTGCGGACTAGAGAACCTCTATGTTCTCTTATCAGTTCAACACCCAGCAGCATCTTCCGCACCATCCGAGCCCCGCGGAAATGAAGCAAGAAGTCAATATAAGCGGAAGTGCCGCAGCAGTTCAAAAGCAAGAATCGATGGAATTGACGCCACCGCCAAGCCAGCGACAGCCGCCACCGCATCGATGATTCCTGCTAGCTTAACCTCATCGAGAACGACGCGGAACAGTGGGTTCCGGACAATCCATCCAGAAAGCAGAAAATACTCGCGCGATCAGCTGATGCACCTCAAGAATACGGCAACGGCATGCAAAACAAAAAAAAAAAACGAGAATCTGCACAACAGATTGAAGAACGACTTGGAGAACTACTCGTGCGTGGTCCAAACGAAAAGGGCATGAACGAGCATCTCCGAGATGCTTCTGCCACCGTTCATCAAAGATTGCAAAATTATTTCCGAGATGCTGCTGCCAGGCCTGCTAGGCAGAGGAGTCGATGGCAACATGATCCAAATGAGACAACGATACATTTCGAAACGACCGTCTTAGCAGGGCAACAGCGGCCAATTTGGATCACAGTCAAACAAACAATCCCAGCATGGTTCCGGATGTGTATCGCAGGTCCCAGATGCTCAGAGACATCTGGGAGAAGACGATGGAGGTGGACGAACGACCCACGGAATCAAACTCGGTCGTCGTGGGATGGCCAACGGCATCAGAACCAGAATCTATGGGATGGCCAATGGCATCAGAACCAGAATCTATCTCAGTTATTTTGAAAACAGTGAAATTAAGTGCAGTGATTTTGAAAATGTTCGGAAGGTTATTCCAGTATCATGTTAAATTACAAAAAATAATTACAATCCTATATAATAATAAAAAAAACTTTAGTTTTTCTTTTAAAAAAAAGCCTAAAAATAACAAATGACAGCACACGACAAAGGCACGACATTCTAAACAACAAAACCGTGCGACATCGGTCGAATGTCGTACGACAATGTCGTACAATTTCGATTATCGATCGCACGACAAACACGACTTTTTGGTGCAAAAACGTATGACATTCGTGCGAAAGTCGCACGACATTGTCGTGAGACGTCGTACGAGTGCACGGACGACAAACGACGGACGTCCGACGGACTTTTTTGTCGTGCGATCGATCATCGAAATTGTTCGACATTGTCGTACGACATTCGACCGACGTCGCACGGTTTTGTTATTTAGGTTGTCGTGCCTTTGTCGTGTGCTTTTTTCAGGTTTTTAGGTTGCAGTTAAAAAATAGATAATTGTTTATTTTTAATTTATTTTATTTTTTATGTAATTTGCACTTTTCCTCGGAGTAAAAAATCAATTAATTCATTATACTTGTTGTGTCGCGGATCTTCACGTACATCTTGGTGTCGTCTTCCGGTTGGTCTTCCTGTTCTCCTTGTCGCTCGGCAGGAATTCGTCAGTCATCTTCCCGAGCGCCGTTGCGAGTCGCTTCTTCTGATGCAGGCGGGGCAGCATCTTGGTCAAGATGGACTGTTGCTCCTCGTTGCTGCCGCAGATGCTGATCAAAGTTGGACTTGGAAACAGTCCTGGTGCTGCCCCACAGTTTTATGTCCGATGGACTGATAGTCACTGAAGTAACGGATAACGTGGGTTTACGCACTTTGCAAGACTTTCGGCAGGATCAGATAGGAATATTTTCGAATGTCTGAAATAAGATAGGGTGATTCCGTTTAACCATTCATATTTAGAGGTTTTTGCTTACAGGAAAATACAAGATTTTAAAATTACATAGTAAAAATACCCAATTTTATTTAATATTATTCGAATAAAAGATTCTAGAAATAAGAATTTTTAAATCACAGAATTTTAGAATGCTGAAGATTTCAAATATTTTAATTGCATAAATTTAGAAATATGCAACCATTTAAAAAAATAATTTGACGATTTTATAATTTAACAATTTTATAACTTATCAATTCAATACATTAGACAAATCAAGAATTAAATTAATTAAAAATTTCATAACTAACATCATTTCTAATTTTTATTTATATTATAATTTCATAATTATACAAAACAACAATTTTATTATTTGATAATTCAAGAATTTCATAATTTAGGAATTTCATAGTAAACATTATTTTAAATTTCAAGAATTTCATAATTTAAAAATTTTATAATTTTATGATTATATAAATTTAAAATTTTATAATTTTATAATTCTATAATTCCACAATTTTAAAATTTTATTATTTAAAAATTATTAAATTACAAAAATTTTATTATTTTAAAATTATTAAATTACAAAAATTTTAAAATTTTTAAATTATTAAATTACAAAAATTTTAAATTTTAAAATTTCATAATTTTACAATTTTATAATTTTATAATTTTATAATTTTATAATTTTATAATTTTATAATTTTATAATTTTATAATTTTATAATTTTATAATTTTATAATTTTATAATTTTATAATTTTATAATTTTATAATTTTATATTTTATAATTTTATAATTTTATAATTTTATAATTTTATAATTTTATAATTTTATAATTTTATAATTTTATAATTTTATAATTTTATAATTTTATAATTTTATAATTTTATAATTTTATAATTTTATAATTTTATAATTTTATAATTTTAT
This sequence comes from Culex quinquefasciatus, assembly GCF_015732765.1. Classification (NCBI taxonomy): domain Eukaryota; kingdom Metazoa; phylum Arthropoda; class Insecta; order Diptera; family Culicidae; genus Culex; species Culex quinquefasciatus. The sequence continues at coordinate 84,906,065 of NC_051863.1, read as the reverse complement.
AATTTTATAATTTTATAATTTTATAATTTTATAATTTTATAATTTTATAATTTTATAATTTTATAATTTTATAATTTTATAATTTTATAATTTTATAATTTTATAATTTTATAATTTTATAATTTTATAATTTTATAATTTTATAATTTTATAATTTTATAATTTTATAATTTTATAATTTTATAATTTTATAATTTTATAATTTTATAATTTTATAATTTTTAATTTTATAATTTTATAATTTTATAATTTTATAATTTTATATTTTATAATTTTATAATTTTATAATTTTATAATTTTATAATTTTATAATTTTATAGTTTTATAATTTTATAATTTTATAATTTTATAATTTTATAATTTTATAATTTTATAATTTTATAATTTTATAATTTTATAATTTTATAATTTTATAATTTTATAATTTTATAATTTTATAATTTTATAATTTTATAATTTTATAATTTTATAATTTTATAATTTTATAATTTTATAATTTTATAATTTTATAATTTTATTATTTTATAATTTTATTATTTTATAATTTTATAATTTTATAATTTTATAATTTTGTAATTTTATAATTTTATAATTTTATAATTTGATAATTTTATAATTTTATAATTTTATAATTTGATAATTTGATAATTTGATAATTTAATAATTTAATAATTTTATAATTTTATAATTTTATAATTTTATAATTTTATAATTTTATAATTTTATAATTTTATAATTTTATAATTTTATAATTTTATAATTTTATAATTTTATAATTTTATAATTTTATAATTTTATAATTTTATAATTTTATAATTTTATAATTTTATAATTTTATAATTTTATAATTTTATAATTTTATAATTTTATAATTTTATAATTTTATAATTTTATAATTTTATAATTTTATAATTTTATAATTTTATAATTTTATAATTTTATAATTTTACAATTTTATAATTTTATAATTTTATAATTTTAAAATTTTATAATTTTATAATTTTATAGTTTTATAACATTATTATTTAGAAATTAAAAAAATTTAAAAAATAAAATTTTCAAGGACAGTAGAAGTTTAAAAATTTAAAAACGTGTATGAAATGTGATTTATTTTAAGGATTTTATAATTTTTGAAATCATAGATTTCTTAAAATTGTATAATTCTTTACAAATTAAAAAGAACTTAAATTTGAATAATTTTTTTTTAATTTTATAATTTGGAGTTTTGTTATTTTTGAATTATTGTTTTTTAGTTTTTTTTTTTAATTTTTGAGCTTATGAATTTAGAAAAAATATATATTTTTTTAATTCTGAATGTTTGATTTATGCATTATTTCAAAAACATAACTCACCATTGATAAAAACTTCTGGCGAATCAGAAACGCCACCGGGAGTGTATTATTCCGTCCTCCTCCGCCTTTTCATTCACCCAGAACAGGGAACAACTTCTTGGGAATTGGAAGTTCCGTTTCCTTCTTTATGTTCCCTTGGCCGGAACTTGGTATTTAATCCTTTTTCTCCATTGGGAATGCACCGCAACCTCCCGTGGAAAATAAAACATCCGCTTCCTCGACCGCAGACCGGTTCCTTCCCATCCCGTCTTCCGACATGGCTGCCGGGTTATTTCTATTTCCCATCCTCCTTCGCCTCCACCACCACGATAACCGAAATCAGGAAAGCTGGAACACATTACACTATGATCTGGCCGCACGACCACTCCGGCAGAAAAAATAACACAACTCACCTATCAACCGGACAAAATACTTGCGAAGCTCAACAGCAATCAAGTTCAAACAAGTCCAACTGAAGAGAACTGTCAAACTCTTGCGTCGACGAAAATCGTTGAAGGAAAATCGATAGAAAAAACAATGTCGGGCATGTCGAGTGTTTGTCGTACGTTTGTCGTCTTTTCGACCAATCGATATCGAAACGGTAAAATCAAAACCGTGCGACAACTCGTACGACGTGCGACATTTTTCAAACAGGGTTTTTGCTACCTCAGCGGCACCCTAGACACAAACCTAAATAACGCTTTGAAACGCTTGGTACGGGATGGGAATGAAACTTGACGAAACAAATTCTATCTGTCAAACCAGACCTTGTCAAAAATCAAAACAGCTGATTTTGCATGGTGAAATGAAGTTGCTCTTCTGGCCATTGTTTTGCAGGTGGAATCCGCCACCGGTGGACGGATTGCTTGCCTAGGTTAGCAAGAGGAACTGATCCACCGGTGGCCGGATATCTGGACATTGTTTTGCAGGAGGATTCCGTCCACCGTTGGACGGATTGCCAAGTTGACAAGACTTGTGAACCGGTGGATGGATTTCGGAGCATTGTTTTGCAGGAGGAATCGGTCCACCGGTGGCCGAATTTCTGGACATTGTTTTGCAGGAGGAATCCGTCCACCGGTGGCCGGATATCTGGACATTGTTTTGGCAGGAGGAATCGGTCCACCGGTGGACGGATTTCAGGGCATTGTTTTGCAGGAGAAATCCGTCCACCGGCGGACGGATTGCCTGGCCAAGTTGACAAGAGGAACTTGTCCACCAGTAGATGGATTTCGGAGCATTGTTTTGCATGAGGGTTAATGTTTAACCGGTGGCCGGACTTCTGGACATTGTTTTGCAGGAGGAATCCGTCCACCGGTGGTTGGATTTCGGGGCATTGTTTTGCAGGAGGAATCGGTCCACCGGTGGCCGGATATCTGGACATTGTTTTGCAGGAGGATTCCGTCCACCGTTGGACGGATTGCCATGTTGACAAGACTTGTGAACCGGTGGATGGATTTGCATTGTTTTGCAGGAGGAATCGGTCCACCGGTGGCGGATTTCTGGACATTGTTTTGCAGGAGGAATCCGTCCACCGGTGGCCGGATATCTGGACATTGTTTTGGCAGGAGGAATCGGTCCACCGGTGGACGGATTTCAGGGCATTGTTTTGCAGGAGAAATCCGTCCACCGGCGGACGGATTGCCTGGCCAAGTTGACAAGAGGAACTTGTCCACCAGTAGATGGATTTCGGAGCATTGTTTTGCATGAGGGTTGATGTTTAACCGGTGGCCGGACTTCTGGACATTGTTTTGCAGGAGGAATCCGTCCACCGGTGGTTGGATTTCGGGGCATTGTTTTGCAGGAGGAATCGGTCCACCGGTGGCCGGATATCTGGACATTGTTTTGCAGGAGGATTCCGTCCACCGTTGGACGGATTGCCAAGTTGACAAGACTTGTGAACCGGTGGATGGATTTCGGAGCATTGTTTTGCAGGAGGAATCGGTCCACCGGTGGCCGGATTTCTGGACATTGTTTTGCAGGAGGAATCCGTCCACCGGTGGCCGGATATCTGGACATTGTTTTGGCAGGAGGAATCGGTCCACCGGTGGACGGATTTCAGGGCATTGTTTTGCAGGAGAAATCCGTCCACCGGCGGACGGATTGCCTGGCCAAGTTGACAAGAGGAACTTGTCCACCAGTAGATGGATTTCGGAGCATTGTTTTGCATGAGGGTTGATGTTTAACCGGTGGCCGGACTTCTGGACATTGTTTTGCAGGAGGAATCCGTCCACCGGTGGTTGGATTTCGGGGCATTGTTTTGCAGGAGGAATCGGTCCACCGGTGGCCGGATTTCTGGACATTGTTTTGCAGGAGGATTCCGTTCACCGGTGGACGGATTGCCTGGCCAAGTTGACTAGAGGAACTTGTCCAGCGGTGGATGGATTTCGGGGCATTGTTTTGCAGGAAGATTCCGTGCACCGATGGACGGATTGCCTGGCCAAGTTGACAAGAGGAAATGTTCCACCGGTGGATGGATTTCAGGGCATTGTTTTGCAGGAGGAATCCGTCCAGCGGTGGACGGATTTCTGGGCATTGTTTTGCAGGAGGATACCATGCACCGTTGGACGGATTGCTTGCCTAGATTTTGATTAAATTTCTTAAATTCCAAAATTTCTAAAATTTCAAAAAAAAATTTAAATTTTCTTAAACTTATAAATTTATCAAGTTTTTTAAAAAATCAATGTTTTCTAAAATTTCAAAGTTTTCTAAAATTTTATAATTTCTAAAATATAAAAAATATACACTTTCTTTAAATTCTTAAATTCCTTTAATTTCTTTATGTTTATAATTTCCTGAATATCTTAAATTTCTTAAATTTCTTAAATTTCTTAAATTTCTTAAATTTCTTAAATTTCTTAAATTTCTTAAATTTCTTAAATTTCTTAAATTTCTTAAATTTTTAAATTTCTTAAATTTCTTAAATTTCTTAAATCTTAAATTTAAATTTCTTAAATTTCTTAAATTTCTTAAATTTCTTAAATTTCTTAAATTTCTTAAATTCTTAAATTTCTTAAATTTCTTAAATTTCTTAAATTTCTTAAATTTCTTAAATTTCTTAAATTTCTTAAATTTCTTAAATTTAAATTTAAATTTTAAATTTTTTTAAATTTTAAATTCCTTAAATCTTAAATTTCTTAATTTTAAATTTCTTAAATTCTTAAATTTCTTAAATTTCTTAAATTTCTTAAATTTCTTAAATCTTAAATTTCTTAAATTTCAATTTCTTAAATTTCTTAAATTTCTTAAATTTCTTAAATTTTTAAATCTTAAATTTCTTAAATTTCTTAAATTTCTTAAATTTAATCTTAAATTTCTTAAATTTCTTAAATTTCTTAAATTTCTTAAATTTCTTAAATTTCTAAAATTTCTAAAATTTCTAAAATTTCTAAAATTTCTAAAATTTCTAAAATTTCTAAAATTTCTTAAATTTCTTAAATTTCTTAAATTTCATAAATTTCATAAATTTCTTAAATTTCTTAAATTTCTTAAATTTCTTAAATTTCTTAAATTTTTAAATTTTTAAATTTCTTAAATAAATTTCTTAAATTTCTTAACTTAAATTTTTAAATTTCTTAAATTTCTTAAATTTAATTTCTTAAATTTAAATTTCTTAAATTTCTTAAATCTTAAATTTCTTAAATTTCTTTAAATTTCTTAAATTTCTTAAATTTCTTAAATTCTTTAAATTTCTTAAATTTCTTAAATTTCTTAAATTTCTTAAATTTCTTAAATTTCTTAAATTTTTAAATTTCTTAAATCTTAAATTTCTTAAATTTTTAAATTTCTTAAATTTCTTAAATTTCTTAAATTTCTTAAATTTCTTAAATTTATAAAATTTCTGAAATTTTTAGAATTCCTAACATTTCTGAAATTTCTAAAAATTTTAAAATTTCTAAAAATTTTAAAATTTCTAAAAATTTTAAAATATCTAAAAATTTTAAAATTTTAAGAATTTCTAAAATTTCTAAAATTTTTATAATTTCTAAAATTTTTATAATTTCCATATTATTTCTATAATTTCTATAATTTTAAAAAAAAATTCTAAAATTTCTTTTATTCTTTTAATTCCTTAAATTACTTATTTTTTTAATTTCTTTAATTATTTCAATTTCCTCAATTTCCTAAATTTCTTAAATTTCTCATATGTCTTGAATTATTTACTTTTCTAAATTTCTTTAATATTTTAAATTACTTAATTTTTTTAAAATTCCTAAGATTTTTCTAATTTTTTGTCCACTCTATTATCTCTCATCTTTTTTGCATGATTTTTCGCAACGAACATGAGGCAAAAGGTTTTATTTAATTAAATTATGCGCTAGTCTAATCATACGACTTTTTGAAAAAGATTTATTGAACAACATCAGCTTATTTCAAAAGTTGTTCTGGAATTCCGATCGCCACGCAATAGAGCTATCTAAGCCCGATCTCACACACACTAGCACACCATTTGTTTTGCTGGCTGGTACAAAATTTAACCTCACTTTTTTTCGTGTACGTACACGCAATACATGCGCACGTAGATAACTCTATGCTGCTTTTTTTACGTTTGAATCTGTCATTTTCCATCCTTCGTTAACTTGCATGCAAGTGTTCCTTATTCCGGGAAGACGATTTTAGGGTTGTGTCTAAGCTAAATGAAGTAACGCAAGCCACGAGCATCGAGTTGGTTCGATGCTCGTGCTCTCGATGTCGTTGCACAATCCATGAAAATCCAGCCTAAGAGACGCCATAACACGTGACTGCTGAAGAGATAATTAAACTCCTTCCTTGACTCCTTCTCGATAGAGTGGGTGGTTCGCCAGTCGCTGTGATGTCTGGTGGAGGTAGCATCATTAGAACGGTTGGTTCACGTGTTCTTTTGCGTTTCAATTCAAAAAAAAATCCATGCGTCTTCGTACATTTTTGTGATACGCAGCCTAAGGCTTAACATGATTGTTTTGGAGGAGTCATGACTATATTATTTTGGTTTTATTAAATTAAATAAATTGGAGAAAATGCAGGCCAAGGATTGATACCTAAGAACATGCAATGGCACTGACCTTGTTGCGCGCTCTTCGGTTGACGTCCACGTAAGGAACATCCTGGAAGGAGCGTAACTAACTACATCCGTAGTTCTGTTAGATCATCCGAATTATCTTGATCAGAACAGTATAGCTCTAGTTCCTTGCGAGTGTCCTATTTTCTTACCTCCACGTTGGCTTGGTTTTCATGATGACCAGCCTGGTGGCCTGGAAACGGATCGTAAACCTTTGACCACCGCGGGTCAGTCGAGTCGCTGAAAGAAAGGGGTGCGACAATGTGGAAAGAAGTAATTTGTGATTGTAGACGGTATTGTTTTGATTCGCAGTATGTTGAGTCAACTGCTGTGGATGTACCTGAAACATCGCACAAAGGGGTTTCTCTTCTTTTCATTCTCAGCTACCACCTATCTCCTATTTTTATTTTTCTCTTCTGATTCCCAATTCTTCACTGATTCTTCTATTTAATATCCAACATTTGATTTTAATTTTACTAACTTTCGATTCTCTTATCTCTCAAAGCTTTTCCACTCTTTTCTATTAATTGATACTGCTGTAACAAACTTTGTTTGTTGTTTTTTTCTTAAAAATATACTTTTTCTTAATGTACTAGTAATATCAAGTCTATTTATCATTCGCCTAATCTTTTTTTGATTTTATTTCGAATTTATTTATTTGAATAATTCTTTATCTGTCCTATAAATTATCATTACTATAATCTATGCTTGTTGTGTATCTCTATTTATTAACTATTGTCTAATTTCACATCTAATGCATCTAGCTTCTCATTTTTATTCTTTAAAATACGCTCATCATTCTCTTACTTTTGATTCTTGATTTTATAAAATAAATTCTTACTACCCTATTGTTTTGTTTTCAATCTTCACCTTTTTTAAACAAGTAAGGTTTGAGCCCTTACTCAATTTTATGGAATAAATAAAGATTAATTTTACTATTATTTTTGGTAAACTTTTATAACATGCTTAGGACCAAAAATTGTAACAAAACACCGCGACAAAAGAAATAGCAACATATAAACACGACTCAACACTAGGAAAGATTTCAGGAGAAAACAATACACAGTAAAATAACAATTAGTTTTGAATTCAAACAAAATAAAACAGTTTTGCTTTAATGAATGTTGATAGGCAATATAAATGGTTAGGCGCTTATACTTACATCAAACCCTACGTAATGTACCACCCCGGCCGAGTTAAAATGCGTAACCAAAAAGGAAGGTGTGCATGCCTGCCACGAACACTCAAAGCGTGTTCTAGCATGTTGCTCGTACTGACTCAGAGCAAGGGTGAGATGTAAGGGCAGTGCAGTTCGTGGGAACCTAGTGCATAAGATCGGTCAAGGCCCGTTCTTACACTTAAAAATTGCGAATTGCGAATTAAATAAATTGGAGAAAATAACGTAAGAGATTTGTATTTTTAATCATTACCCCGGAGAAGAGGGAAGATGTGAGTATTGTGCCAACCTTGTTGTATAGGACCCCATTGTACCGCTGTAAATAGAGCCAGGCAGTTTGAGCAAAGACGCTCAAAATTCGTCTGGAAACCAGTTCGCTACCCTTCCTGTGGACGTGAGCGAGAAGAAAGAATTTGAAAGACGGGAAAAGTTGCCACCAATTTTTGTGAAAACATCGTCATCGGATTCGGTGCGAAAGTGGCTGACCGGGTTTATCAAATCTGGTGCTTTACGAGCTTCCATTCGGATTGGTCTGGCAACACTGACCGGACTTGGTCTTGCTGGAAATCGCGCTCGATTATTTTCGCTTTTTTTTCGTAGCTAAAGCTGGTTTTTCGGGTCAAAAAGTGTATTAATCGCCGCAGAAGTGTTTCGTCGTTTTGGGAAAGATGGAGTTCTTGTTAAATTCCATGATTTCAGCATTTTCAAGTGTTTGTTTTGCCGTCGCCGAGTTCTAAAGCATTTCTTCATACTTTCTGTTGTATTAGTGTGTACGCAAGGCGGCAAAAAGGTTTTGGTGTTCCCTTGCGAATCTTGTGTGTATGACGTGTAGCTTTTTAGCCTGCTTTGTTGGTGTTTTAAAGCTCATTTCGGAAGAGAGCAGAAGTTCGTAGTATGTGTAGTGCGGTTTGGTTTGAGTTAGGCTGCGGAGAACGACAAAATGCAGGGGGAGAGAGAGAATTTTCGTTTGACTGTATGGTTCAGCGATGACAGTGGTGCGGAGGTGTTGATGTGTTGAGTTGACGCGTTGAAAGGAAAAAGGCGAAAAGAGCTTTTGCGTTTGTTTGCAATGGTCTCACGAGTTCGAGCGGTGTGTGAGGGTAGCGCTGTTGCTGCTAGTGTTTGTGTCGTCATCATCATGATGATGATTCATCATCCGTCTCTGGCAGCAGAGGTCGGACCGACAACGTCGGTGTGTTGGTGTGTATGCTGAAAATATTTCCGGTGAGTTCGCTCCATGTTGAGCAAACACTTTGGCGTCTGGGAGCATGGATTAGGCTAAGCTCGATGTCGCCTATTCTGATTATTTCATTTCCTTTCGCGAAACTCTGTGATCGTGGCGTGAGACTGGTTTCGGCGGAAGCAGCGGCAGAAACTGGTGAGGAAATTCCAATAGGAATTCAGAGTGAGAGAGTGCACGTATGAGGGTTTGCGTGTTTGCATGTGAGAGTACAATTGAGCTAGATTCAGTGTTGCCGGATTGTCCAATATTTTTTGAATCTTATATTTTTTCCATAATTTATACGCGTTGACTTTTGTGGAACAATCGGCTACTAAATGAGGAACTACTAAACGGTTTAGTGAATTCGCTACAATGTGGATTAAAGCCTGTGTATGTGTGTGTGTGTTTGCGTGTGTTTGCTTGTTTGTATTTTCTGTGTCAGTGTTTTTATTTTTAGAGTATCAGTTCATTCGGTGCCGTTAAACGTTCCGTGTCGTGGTCGTTCTTCCGCCGCGTAATTCCGTAGTTATCGTTCCGTACCGCCGGTTTGTCGTTCCATGTGATTAGATCTGATCGAAAAGATGTTTATTTTTATCCGGCTTCGATTCGAGCGCGTCAGCCTTATTGTAATCATCGGTTTTATCTCTTTTCCGTGCGTGGTTGATTCGACTTTACATTGCTTTTAAATATTTTCTCAATCTTCTCAATGAGGAGTCGAGTTGAGTTGAATTTGAACGGTGCGCGTCGCGGTCCTCACGCAGGATTTTCGTTGCCGTTTCCGTCTTTGTTGTCCCCCGATTGTGTGTGTTTCGATCCGGGCGGTTTCGGGATGTTTGACAGTTGTTGGAGAATTTGAACGGTGTGCGTCGCGGTCCTCGCGCAGGATTTTCGTTGCCGTTTCCGTCTTGGTTGTCCCCCGATTGTGTGTATTTCGATCCGGGCGGTTTCGGGATGTTTGACAGTTGAGTTGGAGAATTTGAACGGTGTGCGTCGCGGTCCTCGCGCAGGATTCTCGTTGCCGTTTCCGTTTTTGTTGTCCCCCCGATTGTGCGTGTATTTCGATCCGGGCGGTTTCGCGTTTTCGCATTTTAGTTGGTTTTATCTTTCCACAGCCGGCTGTCTAAGATTAAATCATTTATGCTAAACTCAACACCAAATAACCAATAGTCTCATCGCACACCTGACTGTTTGCCTTTAAACAAAATTTATTGATTATTGGGTCGCATCATCATCCTCTATGTTGAATCCTGGCCATTACCCTTACCCACTAACAAAATCCCAAGTAGAAGTAGTTTTCCGGCACATGGGTGTGGATATCGTATAGAACCCACCCTTGTAGCAGCCTGTGCTAACTAACATTCCCGTCCCATTCCCTCGAGATCTACAAACTGACATGGCGGGCGCCGTTGGTGGCCAACGACTGTTTCCTGTTCGCACCGGCTCTAGTTATGATGATCGTGGTGTTTTATCTTTTCAGCGCATTCATGTATGCTGTTGATAAGGGAAACATCATTTGATCGTTGAAGCGTGTGACCGGTTGTGCTGATGGGATATTATGGTCCTGTTCAGCAACGGAGAAGGACAACCATGGGTGGTCTCTCATGCTCATGCTCTGGTGCTTTACGAGCTTCCATTCGCTTGTGTGCTGATGGACTCAAAATTCTGCTACCTACCTACCAGAAACGATTACAACTACGTTCGGGATTTCCTGAACAACACAAATATTGAATTCTACAGCCATGACGATCCAGATAAACGTCCCATGAAACAGGTCCTCCGTGGCCTGTACGACATGGATGTGAGTGTGCTGAAGGAAGAGCTCAAAACTCTTAAGTTGAACGTGATCGAAGTCTTCAAGATGACGATTCACAACAAGGACATCAAGTATCGTGATCAATTGTACCTGGTTCATCTCGAAAAAGGATCGACAACGCCGTCTGAACTGAAGGCAGTTCGGGCAATTTTCAACATCATCGTGACTTGGGAACGTTATCGTCCAGTGCACCGTGACGTGACGCAATGTTCGAACTGCTTGCAGTTTGGACATGGTAGAAGGAACTGTTTCATCAAGAGTCGTTTTGCAACCTGCGGAGGTGAGCACAAAACTCAAGCTTGCAACACAATCAACGAGAACATCGAAGCCAAATGCTTCAACTGTGGTGGCGACCATTCTATCAAGAATCGGAACTGCCCAAAACGTGCTGAGTTTATAAAAATTCAGCAAGCGACAACGAGGCACCAACCAAATCGTCGCAAACACCACCAGGGTTCACGTACGTGGATTTTCCTGCTTTGGCGTCACCAGGAGCAGGATCTACTCGAGTAGTTCCAAATCTGCAGCCATTGCCGTTGAATCAGCGGCAAAGAGTTGCAGAGCATACAAAACCTTCAGGCTTCAGTCAGCAACCGAGGGCAAACCAACCAACATCAACGGGTGAAGGCAGTAGTGACCTGTTTTCACCACAAGAACTTTTGAACATTTTCATCGAGATGACAATAACACTGCGTGGTTGCAAAACTCGCTAAGAACAAGTAAGAACGCTTGGAGGATTCATCTTAAAATACAGTTCGTAGTTTACTCGTTCTAGTGATTTTGAATATTTCAATGAATTTATTTTTTAGTTTTAAGTTAAGATTAGTTGTTAAAGTTATTTTTTATTCTTTTTTTTACCCAAATGTATTCGATATAATGCAATAATGTAAAACAATTTGAAGTAAATAAAATAAATGTGATCAGTTAATAAAAAAACGAAAAATACAACAAAGATGAAGAGCATTAGGCCATACCATAGCTTAGCAAAAGAAATATATAAGAAAGTTCAATAAAGGCATATTTAATGAAAAAAAACAGACGAATCAGAAGGTATTTGATATTTTGTGAACCACACCGTGTGCTGTACTCGACAGGTCGTCAGTTGTGTGCTATCTTGTGACAACGACCATTTAGTACTTTTCGAGAAAATCGATTTTTAAAGTTTGTTGGTAAATAATTTCAAAACTTTGAATAATAGAGCCAATTTTTTGAAGCAATGTACTCGACAGGTCGTCAGTTGTGTGCTATCTTGTGACAACGACCATTTAGTACTTTTCGAGAAAATCGATTTTTAAAGTTTGTTGGTAAATAATTTCAAAACTTTGAATAATAGAGCCAATTTTTTGAAGCAATCGGTTCGTATACTATCGCTTAACAAACGCTCCAAGTTTCAACTAATTTGGTTACACCAGTTAAAATATACAGTAAATTATGTAAACAAAAATCTGAAAAGCACGTGTCACAAGTATGTTTCGAAAGTAAAATTGTACTACGTGTCACAAGTGTGCACAGAATTCCCATACAAACTAAAATAAGCTCAAATCAATGGTTTAATCAACTTAATCAGTACATTTTTATAAACAAAAGGTTGCATTGCCTTTAGAAAGTATGTGTGGACATAAATTTGTGAAAAACAAGAAAAATTTTCCACATTTTCCAACAACATGTATGACGTGTCACAAGTGTGCACAATCATTTTGATGATAAATTGGTCTATGTCACAAGTGTGTATTGCGATATCAGGGAAACGGAAGCGAGTTTCCAAAATCGGGTTAAAGCATCTTGTAGTGTTTGTTAAGTATAGCAAAACGTCATCATTAACTCATTTTCGACCAAAATGGTCTATGTCACAAGATAGCACACAGCTGACGAGGTATGGACTGGTTCCCGGTCAAGCTGATGGGTCTCGCAGCAGGCTAGTTGAACGTACCTGTTAGAACATCAAAATCATAATGTTTTATCCTTTTGATTCCTTAGTAACAGGAGAATAGTTAGTTCAACAAGGGAAGCAATCGTTTGATCCGTTCAGCTGTTGAAGTAATTGCTTTCGTTTCAAACTTGTACTGAGCATTGTTGGACTACCTAGACTACTGATCAAAGGAAACAAACACGAGGGTACAAAAGGATGGCTCCCCCCGGATGGGGCTAAATTGTGGAACGCTCCCAGTGAGTTTTGCTGAGCTGCTTTGGACATTTTAGGTAATAGTTTTAAAATATCAACTTGCAAAACTGTAGCGATTGTTTTGGCTTGCCTTTAAAAGTCTAGTTTTACGATGTTGTCCCGTCACGCTACATTTTGATTTCAGGGAAGCATATGAACAATATTGTTCATTCTATATGACATTTTATGTAAAAAAATCAAATATCTTTCCAAATATGTAAAGTCTAGGTAAAGTATGTTGGGATTCCTATTTTATTGTTCCACCATAGCCAAAACCTGTCAAATAAAGGCTACATGAACCTTGCGACGAAAAAAAAGCATCATGAAAAGACGCCATGAACGTTTAGCGACGAAAAGCTAATAATAACAAAGCTTCCCCACCTTTTGCAAAAGGCGCCATATACATTTGACGAAGAAAAGAGAATCATGAGCAATTCTCTACCAAAACCGGAAATGGATTTTATTAGTATTTTTTGATTTGGCTCAAACTTTGTGGGGGCCTTCCCTATGACCAAATAAACTTTTTTGTGTGATTGGTTCATCCATACAAGTCTCCATACAATTTTGGCTGCTGTCCAAAAATGGTATGTAAATATTCAAACAGCTGTAACTTTTGAGTGAATTTTCTGATCAATTTGGTGTCTTCAGCAAAGTTGTAGGTATTGTTGAGGACTTTTGAGAAAAAATAGGTACACGGAAAAAAATGGCAGATTTTAAATCTATTTTTTCACTAAAACTCAATTTCAACAAAATACGTATTTTTGATTTTCGGGTTTTTGATATGTTTTAGGGCAAAAATCCGCAACTTTTGAGCCATAGAGAAACATGGTCAAACAATCTGCCGCCGAGTTATAATTTTTGAAAATAGTGTTTTTGGAAAATAATCGAAGTTTTATGCAAAAACAAGTTTAACATTAATTTTTAATGCAAAATTGAATTTGCAATTGAAAAGTACTTTACAGATTTTTTGGTAAAGGGCTCCGTTTTCAAGATATAGCCACCGAAAGTTTGATTTTAGTGAAATATTTGCAGTTTTTCAATTTTAAAAAATAGTGACCATGAGTGACCATTTCTAAAAATATTTTTTTTTGAAAAGTTCAGAAAATTTGCTATATAAAATTGTCTATAGATATATATAAGATTGGATATCATATATGCTGATATATATATATTAAGGAAAATAAACACGATAAATATAAGTTTTCTATATATCTCATATAAATATATATACCATATTTATATATATATATATATATATCATAAATATATATTTATAGCACAGCACTTTTCAGTTCCTTTTGGGGTCCTAAACAACTCCTTCAAAGTTTGGGACCGATTGGTTTAGTCCCCACTTTACACAAAGGATTCAATTCCCATATAAAATTTAAAGAAAACCACTTTTTTTTTTGATTATATTATCAAATATATTTATAGCTCTATAAATCGATACTTCATATTCGGATGTAAAATAACCTTAGTCTGCCGAGAGGGGAAAGCTAAACTGTCTCCTGAAAGAAGATATAGCATGCCAAAACTGTCTAAAACGTGATTTTTGAGCAAAAACACGTTTTAGACGAGTTTTGAACACGTTGTATATTTTAGGGCAAGCTAGCACCATACTCTTCGGGAAAGTTGTAGAGACATTAAGAAATCCGAATATGAGTCCGGTTTTGATATAGGAGGAGGAGAACTCTTCGCTTTCCACGAGGAGCAGCTATTAGAACAACAAGTTTGCTGACTGCTCGGACGAGGACCAGGTAGCGGAAGCAAAGGAGAATGAAGGAAACATTAGAAAGAGAAATCATTTTTACATGAGTCAAATATTGTCCACCCCCGTACGGAAAATGTTTGTGATATAAAAGGTACAAAATTCGACTAAAGTGCCATGTTTTGCATCAATCGACGCGGCAGAATGTCCTCTTTAAAGATACTGTCATTGGATTTGCAAAAACTTTTCTTAAAAATACAAAATAGTTTACTGAAAAGTCAAAAAAAGAGGTCAAATAATTGTCCGTACCCTTGTAAAGTACAAAATCTGATCGATTTAAGTGAATTTATTTATGAAATGTTGTTTCGTGTCAAATACTAGTACCTCTAGCCAGTTTATGGCAACTTTGAACTTGAATAACTTTGTTTAGTTTTTATATTTAGAATTGGTTTGTTTAGTTTTTAAAGTAAAACTTATCAAACATAGGTTATAAACAACTATTTATAAAATTGCTTTTATGTTGTAAGAGTCTCTATTTAACAAGTTTTAACAATATTTGTTCGAAATATACATTGTTTTCATCTTTTTATTGACATTTTTCGACCAAAATACTGTTTCAACAATACCGTTAAACAATCCGGATTGTCCTGGAACGGTTTAACCCTCGGAGGAAATTTTGTGGTGGTCAGATAGAGGACAAAACCGCCTCTTGCAATTTAAAGCATCCAATTTCGTCCTCTACAGCCCGATTGCGAGTCCTAGTCTGAAATTTGAATTTTCAGCAATCTTCGTACGGAAAATGTTTGTGATATAGTACATAAATTTCGACTAAAGTGCCATGTTTGTACTGATTGACGGCAGAATGTTCTTTACACTGTCATTGATTTGCAAAAACTTTTCTTAAAAATACAAAATATTTACTGAAAAAGTTTAAAAAGAGTCAAATAATTGTCCGTACTTTAAAACTACAATATTCTGATCGATTTGTGAATTTATTTATGAAATGTTAGCCTGTGTCAACTAGTATTTCTAGCCAGTTTATGACAACTTTGAACTCTGATAACTTGTTGTGTTAGTTTATATTAACATTGGTTTAAATTTAGTTTTTTGCAAAAACTTCAAAACATAGGTTATAAACAATTTTTTAAAATTGCTATTTTATGTTGTAAGAGTCTCTATTTAACAAGTTTTACTGTTCGAAATATAAGATTTTCTTTATTGACATTGACTAAAATATTGCCGGAAAATACGTTAAACAATTCGATTGTCGAGAACCGGTTTAACCTCGGAGGAAATTTTAGTGTTTTAGAGACAAAACCTGCAATTAGCATCCAATTTCGCCACCACAGCCCGATTGCGAGTTTCTTGTCTGAAATTTGAAATTTTCAAATTCCTCTAAGCAAAACATTCTGTCCCAGGACGGTACAAAAATTCTCAGTAGGAAAGTGAAAATTTAAATTGACTAGGTCTCGTAATCGGGCTGTAGGACGAAATTGATTTAATGCAAGAGGTGGGTTTTTGTCCTCTATCTGACCACCACAAAATTTCCCTCCGAGGGGTTAAACCGGTTCAGGACAATCCGGATTGTTTAACGGTATTGTTCCGAAACAGTATTTTGGTCGAAAATGTCATTAAAAAGATGAAAACAATGTATATTTCGAACAAATATTGTTAAAACTAGTTCAATAGAGACTCTTACAACATGAAATATAGCAATTTATAAAAATAGTTGTTATAAACTAATATTTTGATAAGTTTTACATTAAAAACTAAATTTAATCCAATTTTAATATAAACTAACTTAATAAAGTTATCAGAAGTTCAAAGTTGTCACAAACTGGCTAGAGGTACTAGTATTTGACACAGAAACAACATTTCATAAATGAATTCACTTAAATCGATCAGATTTTGTACTTTTTATTAGGGTACGGACAATTATTTGACTCTTTACAGCTTTTTCAGAAACTATTTTTGTATTTTAAGAAAAAGTTTTTGCAAAATCCAAGACAGTGTCTTAAAGAAAGACATTCTGCCGCGTCGATTGATGTATAAACATGGCACTTTAGTCGAATTTTATGTACTTATATCAAACATTTTCCGTAATGGGGGTACGGACAAATATTTGACTCACTGTATGAGGCAATCAGCAGCAACGATCGGACTTCGTGGCGGCCCTGAAGTATGTGTAGAAGTGATGGCGTCATGATGCGCTACACACTAAACTGTCAGCAGTGAAAAACAAAAAGTGTTAACCGATTTTAATGTTCTTGTATTGTTTACAACTCTCAATTGGGTACTAAAGTCCTATGTCAATTTTTATGTACAACGGTAAAAAACACGATTAAAAACCATTTCTGATCACTTTTTTTCATTTAAATGCAAATTTTTTTTTTGACAAGACAACATTTTTTCGATGGATCAACTATGGTCCCCTTGGAACGAGCTGTCAAGTAGGAGCTTTTCTGTCAAGAAGGACCGCGAGGTTAATTTTTCAAAATTGATTTAAAAATCCATTTTAAACTCTTTGTGCTCGTACAAAGGGTCATTGTACTCAGAAAAATAAGCTTTATCGCTGTGAACAATAATATCAGCAATCTAAGCTTCATTTTAGGACCCAATTGCAACTATTCTCCCGTCAAATAAACACGTGTCCTGCAATCGGAGTGAACCGTCTTTTTACTTTTCCCTCCCGCGAAGTCGATTCTTGTGGCCACTCTGCTGTGTAGCCTGGTTAGTGCCTAGAGGTTATGGGCCCAGAGTAGGGAACTGTGAAATCAACACGGTGCGGGAGCAAGAAGTTGGAAAAGCGAAGGCCACGGTTGGCGGACGAAGGTGTGGTTGGAATCGGTGCGATGCGGTATGGATTTGGGAAAAATGAACGTCAAGCGGCTCACGTACGACAACTACGAATCATGGAAACAGCGGGCCAGGCAGGTGCTGACCCGGGAAGGTGTGGCGCTATGTCGCGGGGAAGTTCCGGCTTTAAAAGAGCGATCTGCGGAATGGATCGAAAAGGATGATTTGACGCTACAAACGATCGGTTACCTCATGGAAGATCCCCAGATGCGAATCATCAAGGACGCGAAGACGGCCCAAGAGGCGTGGAGGATGCTGAAGAAGTACTACACCCAGGATTTTTCCGTTGGAAAAGTGGCCTTGATCAAGAAGCTGTCCAAACTGCAGCTGGACGAAGGAGGAGACATGAGAATATTTCTTACCGAGATGGAGGAGCTTTTCGAGAAGCTGGAGAACGCCGGAGCTCGTATTGATGAAGACATCAAGGCGGCGTTCATGCTTGCCGGACTGCCGGATTCCTACGAAAGTACGGTCTCATCGATCCAAGGGCGAATGAAGGTGTTTACGGTGAACTTCGTGAAAACTAAGCTACTGGAAGAGTACGGACGCAGGCAGAACAAGACGAACGTGGACGACAAGGCAATGATGGCACGAAAGATCCAACCCTACCCGAGAAGTAACGATGTCAAGCGGACGTGTTACGCATGCGGAAGTGAAAATCATCTGGTTCGTGATTGTGATGCGATAAAACGAGTTCGTGGAGAATGTTCCAAGGCTGGTGGCAAACAAAGCAGCGCTTTATCAGCACGAGTCAGCGTCGATGATGATCTTTGCCTTGCTGCGATTCAGGAGGAGAGTGAACAGGACTGGTATTTGGATTCTGGCGCTTCGGTGCACATGACCGGCAAAATCGAATCCCTGGATCTCTGAAATCGTCCATGGTAGGGTCGGCAAAGCTTTGTGTTTTGGATGGAAACCGTAAGTCGACTGCTGTAAAGCTGAAGAATGTGTCGTACGTGCCAGGGTTGAAGGCAAATCTCGTTTCAGTAAGTGCAATCTCGATGAAAGGTTTTGACGTTATCTTTAAGGCAAGCTATGTGCTATGTCATGAAAGATGACAAGGTTTTGATCATTGGACAGAAATTTGGCAAGTTGTACAAGCTTAATCATTTAATGTTAAACAAACGCATTGAATTTGTAGAAGAAAGAACAGTTGAGTTGTCTAGCGAGGAGGAGTGTAGAAGTGATGGCGTCATGATGCGCTACACACTAAACTGTCAGCAGTGAAAAACAAAAGTGTCAACCGATTTTAATGTTCTTGTATTGTTTACAACTCTCAATTGCAACTTTTCTCCCGTCAAATAAACACGTGTCCTGCAATCGGAGGTGAACCGTCTTTTTACTTTTCCCTCCCGCGAAGTCGATTCTTGTGGCCACTCTGCTTTGTAACCTGGTTAGTGCCTAGAGGTTGAACTCATCAAGTCTGGGAAAGTCCAAGGCAACATTCGTCTGTGTCAGGACGGATTTAAGGTGCTGGTGCAATCCAGGCAGCACTATCAACTGGTCAAGGATTACTTGACCGAAAACGAGGCGGAGTACTTAACCCATGATGTCGTCATGGATAAGCCATACAAAATCGTCGTCAGAGGTTTGTATGACATGCCAGTGGAGGAATTAGCTGTGTTGGCCGTGCACAAAATGAGCCGACGCAACCAAGACATCAAGTACCGTGACCAGCTCTACCTGCTGCATTTGGCTAAGGGATCGACGACGCGGTTTTCAACATTATCGTGTCGTGGGAGCGATACCGACCAGTGCACCGTGACGTCACACAATGCTTCAACTGCCTGGGCTTCGGGCACGGAGGTAAGAACTGCCACCTAAAGCGTCGTTGCGCCAAGTGTGGTACCGATGCGCACATCACATCCCAGTGCATCCAAGATTCGCTGGTGAAGTGCTTCAACTGCAACGGTGAGCATTCGTCCGACCGAAAGTGCCCCAAGAGAGCTGAGTTCATGAAAATTCGGCAGCAAGCATCGACGAAGAATCAGCCTCAGCGTCGCAGAACTCCTCCAGCCCTGGTGGAGCAAAATTTTCCACCTCTTCAACCGCGACGTCAGGTCCCGAACCTGGCACCGTTGCCGTTGGATCCCAGGAAGAGAGCTGAAATGAATCAACCGCAGCCTGCCGTTTTACGGCGATATGATGTATACGCCATTTTGGACATTTTCAATTTTATTGTACAGTCTGATAAAGAATCTTAAAAGCTACCTCCTGACGAAAGAATTTTTCAAAAACTGCTCTGGGGCCCATTTTATTAAGCAAACAAACAATGATGTATACGCCAATTTTACTCATCATGATGTATGTATACATTGAGAATTGATAGAAGTTAAATTCAATACTGTTTGAATGTTGATTTGAGGTTTTGGGACCAAATCAAGACTGGGCAATATTTTATTACATTATTTCGATTTAATTCTTAGGGGAGTTCCATTAGGCATCATCCATAAAAGACGTCATGTTCTGAGGGAAGAGGGGGTTTGAGAAAGCGTGACGTTGCGTGTTAAAAGCATAGGGAAATCGTGACAAAGGTGGGTGGAGTAAATTTTGACTGATTTTAATGTGACGTACTTAATGGATGACACCTTAGCCACATTCACGTAGACACTTTTTGAAAATTCTAGACCCACCCACCTCCTTTGGTGACAATTGTTCATGCAAAAATGTGTTTATGGAGCATAGACAATCGCTAAGGAGCGTTCTTTATTACGTAACGCAAAAAACGGATTTTCAGACCCCCTCGTAACAAAATTTCCATACAATTTTTAAAAATTTGTATGGAGCGTAACACGCCCCCATTGCATTACGTAATGAAAGAACGCTCCCTAATACCTCCCCTAAAGTATCCACGTGGACAATGCATTACGGGATCCACTCAGCTATCAAAATAGCTGGCACAAAAATAAAGCCAGCTTTGATCGCTTTGATCGAGCAATGTATACATACATCATTGGGCAGGAAAAGTAGTGATTTTTTATTGCTATTTTTTCGGCCAAATGATGTTTGTGGTTTAAAATCGTAGAGAATAAGAAAAAACAAGAAATTTAGTAGGGGCCACATTTTTATTGTTCTTTTTAACAGTTTCTACAGAGCAGATCTCAAATTAGTCATTTTAAATTGAAAAAATGAACAAAAACAGAAAATCGTGTCTACAGCAAAATCACCTCAATGGCGTATACATCATATCGCCGTAAAACGGCAGCGCAGCCGGGCTTCAGCCAGGAACCGAGACCATCGCCACCGGGCTTCAGCCAGGAGCCAAGACCAACCCAAAAACCAACAGTTGAGGAAAATGGTAATGATCTTTACACCTCAACCGAACTCCTCAATATTTTCAAACAGATGTCCGCTGCACTACGTGGATGCAAAACCAAGACCCAGCAGATTGAAGTGCTGACCTCGTTCGTCATCCAGTATGGATCGTAAGTCCCTGCTGCTGAATTGGAACGCTTGCTCCATTAGGAGGAAGAACTTAGAGCTGGTGGATTTTCTTCGCGAGAAGGAGATCGACGTAGCTGCCATCACGGAAACTCATCTGAAGCCCGGTGAAAAAGTTTATCTGCAAAACTACAAGATCGCGACGCAGCTCGACAGGACCACCTCTGGAGGAGGAGGTGTGCTTGTCGCTGTTCATCGTGATCTCAAGCCACGCCGGCTGCCACACTTCAAGCTGGACATCATCGAGGCCGTTGGGGTGGAAATTCCCACTTCGGTTGGCCCAGTACTCTTCATTGCTGCATACTGCCCACGTCAGGTGAATTCCAGAGATGGTTCAGCAGCAAAACTGAAGAGCGATATCCAGAAGCTGACCAGGCGGAGCGCAAAGTACATCATCGCTGGTGACCTCAACGCGAAGCATGAAGTTTGGGGCAACAGCAGGAGGAATCGGAACGGAGTGATTCTGCACAACGATCTGCAAAACGGATACTACAACGTTGTGAGTCCGGATCGTCCAACGAGGGTGGCTCGGTCTGGGAATCACTCAATCATCGACTTCTTCATTACCAATATGGCTGAGAACGTGGCTCATCCTGAGGTGTTTGAAGAGTTGAGTTCTGATCACTATCCGGTGGTTGTGGAGGTTGGAGCTTCCGTTACTCCGCAGCGGCAACCAACCCGGAAAGATTACCACAACGTTGACTGGCAGCAGTTTCAGCAAGAGGTCGACAGCAACATCGACTATGATCAACACCCGGAAACTTCTGCCGATATTGATCGTTCGCTGGAGGTGATCCAGCAGGCTATCAACCAAGCAGAGGATGCCAACGTTCGGGAGGTTCCTGTTAATTTTAAGGTAACTAATATTGACGTAGATACTAAACACTTGATTAGACTTAGGAATGTTTATAGGAGACAATATCAACGGACTGGGGACTATGACAAAAAGATTTCAGTTAACAATTTGAACAAAATCATACAAGACCGACTTGACAATATCAGAAATCAAGAATTTTCAAAACATGTAAGCCAGCTTGGGAATTATTCAAAACCATTGTGGAAACTTTCAAAAGTTCTTAAAAACAAACCAAAGCCTATTCCTCCTCTTATTGTTGAGGATTCTCCTTTGATTACATCCGAGGAAAAGGCAAATGCACTTGGGCTTCATTTTGTTAGTTCACATAATCTTGGCGCTTCCATGACCAGCCGTAAAGAAACATCAGTTGCCAATAGTATTTCAACAATCAATGACTCTACCTTTGAATTTCCTGCAGATTCCCATGTTAATGGTGAGGAAGTCAAAGTTGCAGTAAAACAAATGAAAAATATGAAAGCTCCTGGCTTTGATAACATTTTTAATTTGGTGTTGAAAAAACAGAGTGATCAGTTCTTTCAACATCTAGCCAATATTTTCAATAAATGTTTGCAACTTGGTTACTTCCCTACCAATTGGAAACTGGGCAAAGTCATACCAATTTTGAAGCCTAAAAAAGATCCAACATCGCCAACAAGTTATCGTCCCATTAGGCTTTTGAGTAGTCTGTCCAAACTCTTTGAGAAGGTCATCTATTCAAGGCTTTTGGATTTTACCAACGATAATAATATAATTTTAAACGAGCAGTTTGGCTTCCGCAAGGGACATAATACTGCTCATCAGCTTACGAGAGTAACCAAAATCATCAAGCAGAACAAGCTTGAGTCTAAATCAACTGCTATGGCTTTGTTGGATGTTGAGAAGGCTTTTGACAATGTTTGGCATGATGGTTTGATACATAAACTGTATTTGTACACTCAAAGTAAAAAGTATCCTTTTTTCAAGTTCACCCGTCGTCACCCTTTAAAAGGGTATCGAAAATGTACTGAATTTGACATACCCTTTGAAAGGGTGACGCCGGGTGAACTTTAAAAAAGGATAGAAAGTACCCTTTTGAGGGATACTTCTGACTTTGAGTGTACGGTTTTCCAATGTATCTTATCAAAATTACCCAGCACTATCTTTCGGAGAGATCGTTCAGGGTTTTTCTGAATGGGATTGCTTCTGGATTATTCAACATTGATGCTGGGGTTCCTCAAGGAAGTATTCTTGGCCCACTTCTGTACAATATTTTTACATCTGATTTGCCTACTCTTCCTGGTAATGGTGTGTTGTCACTTTTGCTGATGACACTGCCGTTATTTATAAGGGTAAAATAACCAGATATTTAGTTGGCCGTCTTCAGAAGGGTCTTGACGTTCTTTCCGAATACTTTGGCGACTGGAAAATTCGCATAAATGCAGCCAAAACTCAAACCATCATTTTTCCTCTTTCCAAATCGGCCAGATTTGTCCCAAAGGATGATGTTTTGATTAAAATGAATGATGTTTCGATACCCTGGTCAAAGGAAGTTGTCTATTTAGGTCTCATACTTGACTCAAATCTTTTGTTTCGACAGCATGTAGACAAAATATTGAACAAGTGCAGCATTCTCATCAGGTGCTTGTACCCTTTAATTAACAGAAAATCAAAGCTTTCTTTAATAAGTTAGCAGTATACAAACAAATAATTTGCCCCATTATTGAGTATGCAGTACCTGTTTGGGAGTGTTGCACTAGAACTCATAAATTGAAAAAAAAAAATGGTTTTGAATGTTCCTGGCTGGACAAGATCAAGTTTTTTTTTTTTTTTGAATTAAATATACTTTATTGAATCTTTCTTATAATAATTACATTTGGTTTACATAATAAGTGGTCAGCTGTGGCTCTTCAGCTTTAGTTTGCTTTTCGTGATTTAAACACTGTTCATTTTCTTAACTTTAAAAGTATATGATTTATCATTTTTGTAACACTAGGTACAATGAGGAAAAAAAATAAGAAAACATAACCTAACCTAAAACTAACTTAATCTTACCATAAACTAAACCAATCCTTGAATCAAGGGGTATTCAGATATAGCACATTTTTTACCTGAATTTCAAACATTTTTCTTGAATCTTCTGATCCAACATTTTACTTCTGCTAATTCATGAACCTCACTTGATCTTGTCCAGCCAGGAACATTCAAAACCATTTTGAGTACCTTGTTTTGGACACGCTGGAGCTTCAATTTATGAGTTCTAGCGCAACACTCCCAAACAGGTACTGCATACTCAATAACAGGGTAAATTATTTGTTTGTAAACTGCTAGCTTATTTTTCAAAGATAGCTTTGATTTTCTGTTAATTAAAGGATACAAACACCTGATGAGAATGCTGCACTTGTTCAATATTTTATCTACATGCTGCCGAAACAATAGTTTCGAGTCAAGTATGAGACCTAAATAGACAACTTCCTTTGACCAGGGTATCGAAACATCATTCATTTTAATCAAAACATCATCCTTTGGGACAAATCTGGCCGATTTGGAAAGTGGAAAAATGATGGTTTGAGTTTGGCTGCATTTATGCGAATTTTCCAGTCGCCAAAGTATTCGGAAAGAACGTCAAGACCCTTCTGAAGACGGCCAACTAAATATCTGGTTATTTTACCCTTATAAATAACGGCAGTGTCATCAGCAAAAAGTGACAACACACCATTACCAGGAAGAGTAGGCAAATCAGATGTAAAAATATTGTACAGAAGTGGGCCAAGAATACTTCCTTGGGAACCCCAGCATCAATGTTGAATAATCCAGAAGCAATCCCATTCAGAAAAACCTGAACGATCTCTCCGAAAGATAGTGCTGGATAATTTTGATAAGATACATTGGAAAACCGTATAAATACAGTTTATGTATCAAACCATCATGCCAAACATTGTCAAAAGCCTTCTCAACATCCAACAAAGCCATAGCAGTTGATTTAGACTCAAGCTTGTTCTGCTTGATGATTTTAGTTACTCTCGTAAGCTGATGAGCAGTATTATGTCCCTTTCGGAAGCCAAACTGCTCATTCAAAATTATATTATTATCGTTGGTAAAATCCAAAAGCCTTGAATAGATGACCTTCTCAAAGAGTTTGGACAGACTACTCAAAAGACTAATGGGACGATAACTTGTTGGCGATGTTGGATCTTTTGAGGCTTCAAAATGGTATGACTTTGCCCAGCTTCCAATTGGTGGGGAAGTAACCAAGTTGCAAACATTTATTGAAAATATTGGCTAGATGTTGAAAGAACTGATCACTCTGTTTTTCAACACTAGATTAAAATGTTATCAAAGCCTGGAGCTTTCATATTTTCATTTGTTTAACTGCAACTTTGACTTCCTCACCAGAAACATGGGAATCTGCAGGAAATTCAAAGGTAGAGTCATTGATTGTTGAAATACTATTGGCAACTGATGTTTCTTTACGGCTGGTCATGGAAGCGCCAAGATTATGTGAACTAACAAAATGAAGCCCAAGTGCATTTGCCTTTTCCTCGAGTGTAATCAAAGGAGAATCCTCAACAATAAGGGGAGGAATAGGCTTTGGTTTGTTTTTAAGAACTTTTGAAAGTTTCCAAAATGGTTTTGAATAATTCCCAAGCTGGCTTACATGTTTTGAAAATTCTTGATTTCTGATATTGTCAAGTCGGTCTTGTATGATTTTGTTCAAATTGTTCACTGAAATCTTTTGTCATAGTCCCCAGTCCGTTGATATTGTCTCCTATAAACATTCCTAAGTCTAATCAAGTGTTTAGTATCTACGTCAATATCAGTTACCTTAAAATTAACAGGAACCTCCCGAACGTTGGCAGCCTCTGCTTGGTTGATAGCCTGCTGGATCACCTCCAGCGAACGATCAATATCAGCAGAAGTTTCCGGGTGTTGATCATAGTCGATGTTGCTGTCTACCACTTGCTGAAACTGCTGCCAGTCAACGTTGTGGTAATCTTTCCGGGTTGGTTGCCGCTGCGGAGTAACGGAAGCTCCAACCTCCACAACCACCGGATAGTGATCAGAACTCAACTCTTCAAACACCTCAGGATGAGCCACGTTCTCAGCCATATTGGTAATGAAGAAGTCGATGATTGAGTGATTCCCAGACCGAGCCACCCTCGTTGGACGATCCGGACTCACAACGTTGTAGTATCCGTTTTGCAGATCGTTGTGCAGAATCACTCCGTTCCGATTCCTCCTGCTGTTGCCCCAAACTTCATGCTTCGCGTTGAGGTCACCAGCGATGATGTACTTTGCGCTCCGCCGTGTCAGCTTCTGGATATCGCTCTTCAGTTTTGCTGCTGAACCATCTCTGGCATTCACCTGACGTGGGCAGTATGCAGCAATGAAGAGTACTGGGCCAACCGAAGTGGGAATTTCCACCCCAACGGCCTCGATGATGTCAGCTTGAAGTGTGGCAGCCGGCGTGGCTTGAGATCACGATGAACAGCGACAAGCACACCTCCTCCTCCAGAGGTGGTCCTATCGAGCTGCGTCGCGATCTTGTAGTTTTGCAGATAAACTTTTTCACCGGGCTTCAGATGAGTTTCCGTGATGGCAGCTACGTCGATCTCCTTCTCGCGAAGAAAATCCACCAGCTCTAAATTCTTCCTCCTAATGGAGCAAGCGTTCCAATTCAGCAGCTTGAGGGACCTACGATCCATACTGGATGACGAACGAGGTCAGCACTTCAATCTGCTGGGTCTTGGTTTTGCATCCACGCAGTGCAGCGGACATCTGTTTGAAAATATTGAGGAGTTCGGTTGAGGTGTAAAGATCATTACCATTTTCCTCAACTGCTGGTTCTTGGGTTGGTCTTGGCTCCTGGCTGAAGCCCGGTGGTGGCGGTCTCGGCTCCTGGCTGGAACCCGGCCGTGGATGATTCATCTCAGCTCTCTTCCTGGGATCCAACGGCAACGGTGCCAAGTTCGGGACCTGGCGTCGCGGTTGAAGAGGTGGAAATTTTGCTCCACCAGGGCTGGAGGAGTTCTACGACGCTGAGGCTGATTCTTCGTCGATGCTTGCTGCCGAATTTTCACGAACTCAGCTCTCTTGGGGCACTTTCGGTCGGTTGACGAGTGCTCACCGTTGCAGTTGAGGCACTTCACCAGCGAATCTTGGATGCACTGGGATGTGATGTGCGCATCGGTACCACATTTGGCGCAACGACGCTTCAGGTGGCAGTTCTTACCTCCGTGCCCGAAGCCCAGGCAGTTGAAGCATTGTGTGACGTCACGATGCACTGGTCGGTATCGCTCCACGACACGATAATGTTGAAAACCGCTCGAATTGCCTTCAGCTCAGGAAGCGTCGTCGATCCCTTAGCCAAATGCAGCAGGTAGAGCTGGTCACGGTACTTGATGTCTTTGTTGCGTCGGCTCATTTTGTGCACGGCCAACACATCCAGTTTCAAAACTTTTAGCTCGGCAGCTAATTCCTCCACTGGCATGTCGTACAGACCTCTGACGACGATTTTGTACGGCTTATCCATGACGACATCATGGGTAAAGTACTCCGCCTCGTTTTCGGTCAAGTAATCCTTGACCAGTTGATAGTGCTGCCTGGATTGCACCAGCACCTTAAATCCGTCCTGACACAGACGAATGTTGCCTAGGACTTTCCCAGACTTGATGAGTTCAACCAGCCCCGCTCGAAAGTCGATCGTTGCTGCTGATTGCCGCACATAAAAGGCAGTTTCTCCTTTCGCTGTTTCACTTCATTCTCCTTTGCTTCCGCTACCTGGTCCTCGTCAGGCAGTCCAGCAAACTTGTTGTTCTTCAATAGCTGCTCCTCGTGCGACGAAGAGTTCTCCTCCTCCTCATCCATCGGTACAGTACCGTCGCTCTTTTTCGTCTTTTTGCTGTTCGATGTCACTTCCAAAAGCACCTTCCTTTTGGAAATTCCCGGTTTTTGGCCATCAGTTGAGGCCTCAACCTTCCTTTTGGAAATTCCCACTTTTTTGCCTGCTTGAGCCGCAGGTAGGGCAATATTGCCGGCGTTTTGCGCCGGGACGCGACGAGTCATGTTGATTCAGACAACCTTCACCAACGAATGCTCGGATAACAATGACAAGATCAAGTGAGGTTCATGAATTAGCAGAAGTTAAAATGTTGGATCAGAAGATTCAAGAGAAATGTTTGAAATTCAGGGAAAAATGTGCTATATCTGAATACCCCTTGATTCAAGGATTAGTTTAGTTTATGGTTAGTTTAAGTTAGTTTTAGGTTAGGTTATGTTTTATTAACATTTTTTTTCCTCATTGTAGCTAGTGTTACAAAAATGATAAATCATATACTTTTAAAGTTATCAAAATGAACAGTGTTTAAATCACGAAAAGCAAACTAAAGCTGAAGAGCCACAGCTGACCACTTATTATGTAAACCAAATGTAATTATTATAAGAAAGATTCAATAAAGTATATTTAATTCAAAAAAAAATTGGACAACTTTATTTTTTTCCATGCAACCATATCACACCATAATGACCATGTCTCAGCAAAAAATGGTCCGATTTTCAATGTCAAAACATGAAACATTCGTGAAATTTTCCGATCCTTCGAAAAAAAAATTTTCCGATCCTTCGAAAAAAATATTTTGAAATTTTTTAAATCAAGACTAGCATTTTAAATAGGCGTAATATTCAATCTTTGACCCTTTTAAAATGTTTCAAATTTCACGAATGTTTCATGTTTTAACATTGATAATCGGACCATTATTTGCTGAGATATCGTCATTAGAAAATGGTGGGTTATTTTGGTGAGATTAAGAAAACTTAAATTTTCGTGTTTTTTTATTTTTTATTCGTAACTTATTTTTATTAGGTCCTTTTAGGTGAGGATCGTTAAATAACTAATATATAACAAAAAAAAAAAACAACTCCTTAAACTCCATACTTGGAGATCATGTAACTGACGAGGGTTACTTGGTCCAAGCGGGTCTTGCAGGTCTTGAACCTGCCGATGTACTCGGAGAAATGCCCCACAGCTCAGCAGAACTGTAGAGCACCTCCCTGGCTTCCTCTTTCGTGGCTCCACCGTCTCGGGAGCCACTGCTTCCTTGGCTTCTTCCTGCGGGGCGAGGGCGATTCTTCGATTTTCCGTCCGGGACTGCACTCGGCAACGGAGGGAACTCCACCGGCGTGAACGCCGGAACTGCTGGACTCTGCTTCTCCGCCTTCCTTGCCGGCGGTTTCGGTTCGACGCCTGCTGGCGCCTACGGATGAAGTCCGCACGCTTAGGGCAGCTGCGGTCCGTGGCTTCGTGGGCTCCAGAGCAGTTGGCACACCGCTTCGGCTCGGCTTCTTGGACTTTGCACTCGTCCGTCTTGTGGGGACCCCTACAGTTGTCGCACCTCCCTGGTTCCATGACCCAGCTGCAAGCAGTTCCTGCACTGGGTCACGTTCGGCCGCTTGTTCCGGTAGGCCTCCCACCGGATGATAGTGCTTGCCACAACTTTCATTGCAGAGAGCTTCTTCAGATTGGTGTATCCCAGGGAAGACCACAATGTACGGAGTTTCGTCCACGGTGGACTTTTCCTTCCGCTTGATGACATGCACCTCCAGCGCGTCCAGCTTGAGATCCCTCTTCAGCAGGTACTTGACCTCGTCCGGTTTCAGTTCATCAGTTAAACCACGAAGAACCACCCGATGATTTCGTTCGCTCCGCCGATCGTGGGTGTAGAATTCCACTTTCTTCTTCTTGAGTTGCTCTTGCAACTTTTCAAAATCTTTGACAGAGAAGCAGGTCACCTTGGTTCCAAATCGGGTTAGTTTGTAAATCGGTATGAAACCAAATTTACAACTTTCCACTATCGCCACGAGCTTGTAAAAATCCGTGGTGTTCTTCACCACCAAAGGTGGTTGCTTTTGTTTATCTGCCGACTGGCGGGTGGTGAAACCGCCGGGGCGTCTCTTCTTCCTGCTGGGCTGGTATTGTTGTTGTTTTCGTTTTCCGCTAGCGGGCTGAACTTGTTGTTATTGAGCAAATTCTGCTCCACTTTTCCTTCTCCGACGGCAGCTCCGGTGATCTCAGGGGTCTTCTTCCGCTTCCGATTTCCGGGGATGAGTTGGAAATCATCCGTCTCGGAGGTCTCTTGCACCTCCTTCCGTCAAACAACTCGAGGCACGATGCCTTTAGCGCGCACGTCACACACGTCTACTCTCTCGGAACTGTCAGAGCCAAGTGAATTTTCGTGTTTCTTTTTCTTAAAGCGGCTCTATCTCAGCAACCCGAGGTCCAATCTTCAATGTCTCTTAGACAATGTTATAGCAAATTTTCTGAACTTCTCAAAAAAAATTTTTTTAGAAATGGTCACTTATGGTCACTATTTTTAAAAATTGAAAAACTGCAAATATTTCGCTAAAATTAAACTTTCGGTGGCTATATCTTGAAAACGGAGCCCTTTATTAAAAAATCTGTAAAGTACTTTTCGATTGCAAATTCAATTTTGCATTAAAAAGTAATGTTAAACTTGTTTTTGCATAAAACTTCGATTTTTTCCAAAAATCACTGTTTTTTCAAAAATTCATAACTCGGCGGCAGATTGTTTGACCATGTTTCGCTATGGCTCAAAAGTTGCGGATTTTTGTCCCGTTGAACATATCAAAAAATCTCTAAAATCAAAAAATATGTATTTTGGGAAATTGTGAAATTTTTCCGTGTACTTATTTTTTTCTCAAAAGTCCTCAACAATACCTACAACTTTGCCGAAGACACCAAATTGATCAGAAAATTCACTTCACAGTTACAGCTGTTTGAATGTTTACATACCATTTTTGTATGGACAGCAGCCAAAATTGTATGGAGACTTGTATGAGTAAACCAATGAAGCAAAATAGCTTATTGGTCATAGGGAAGGCCCCCACAAAGTTTAAGTCAAATAAAAAAATACAAAAAATAAAAATGGTCGAAATCGGCCGATTTCGTAGAGAGTTGCTCTCATAACAAAACTTCCCCTCCAATGACAGCAGGGTGATGTAGACGTTTGTGATTTCAAAACGAATCATGTTTATTTTTATTAAGTATAATGACTCAAATAAAGTTTTATTGAATATGAATGATCAAATATCGATAAAGGATCGTTTTCCATCGTTTGTTATCGTTATACTCTTCTTTTCTTTTATGTTAAAATGTAAATTGAAAAATTATGCTAAACTTTCGAATGCGTTTCTCTCAAAACGCATGGTTTGCACTCATGCTATTTGAAATGTTAACGTCGAAATGGATATTTTTCAGCATAATGGATATTATTTGTTGGGATAAATAGTCAGAACTGAAAGACTACAGAATTCTGTACAATGGGTATAAAATAGTGCTTAACATAATGAAAACTTGTGAAAATGCTCGTGGGCTCTACTTGGGTGTCCATTAATCGTTAAAATATCCTAATTCCATTCAACCCATGATTTTTTGTTTCTCTTAGCAATATACAATTTCATAACCTAATACTTTCTTCTTTCGAACGGTAATATTTCTATAAATGGTTCAAAGATTGGTATTCGCATTCAAGTACCAAAATTACCTATTAGGACATAGTTTTAGGAAAAGCGGTTTGGCCAAAAACAGAATGACCCTTTACAACTGGGTCAAAGAATCATTTACATGATTAATTCAAAACGAACATAAGCAAATGAGAATCAGTGTCTAGTGCAGTGTTTCCCAAATTGGAATGACATTGGTAAAAACAAGTTTGGGAGTCAGTGATCTGGTACATTTTCCCGTAGTGTTTCCTAAGACCGGTTAGCAAAGAAGAATTTGATGATCTATATACACTGTTTCTATGTATAATGGTTTTTTAGTGGATTTAAAGTTTAGTAATTTTTACATTTGATTTCTTTTGTTTTGTGTGTTCTAATTAACCCTCGAATATATTAAGATTAAAACGGAGCTGTATTGCGATCTATGCTCATACAAAGCTCAAAATGCACGGTCTAAGTAGTGTTGAAAGCAGTGCAGCACGATTGCACAAATTGACTTCAACCGGTCGTTCGGCGGCAAGCGCAAGCACTGCAGTTCCAGCTTCCTTGTTTCGTCTTTCTGGTACCAATCCGCTCGGTAGTCTAGCGTGGGTTTCTGTCACACACAGCTAAGCGTCGTCGGATTTTCCACGTTAAATCTCTTTATTTCTCGAGCGCGCGGGCTCTCTCAAGTAGTCGACTGTGCGGTATAAACATCAAGTTTTCTACTCGTCTTTACACACCACTGTTAGCCGTCGAGGAATTAACAACGTGCTGTGTCAGTACTTTTCGTGAGTGAGTGTTTTAAAATAATTTTCAAATAAACGCGTATCTGTGTAATCCTTGAGAATTTGGTGAAACTAAATAAAAAGCATGTTTGTTGCATTAAATAACAAAAACCAGCCAGTTTCTTAAACAAAATAAGTGATATGAGCCTGAGAGTTGAACAAAGCATAAATTAATAAATGTGCATACATAGGGAAAATGGAAATTAATTTACCAGAGAGTAACAAATCAACGTTAAGCTACTAGTGAACTAGTGCATTATGATGGAAAAGTTTTTCATCTTATGAAGCGAGAAGGAATTTTCCAAACTTGGTGTTAGAGCTGCAACGCAAGTGCTGTGTGTATTAACAATCTCACGTCTATAGTGTCACCAAATTCACAAATTTTTCATTTGAAAATTAAATTTTTCGAAACATTTTTTACATGGTTTATACTGCATCGTTTTAAACAAAATAGCCATGAATGAATGAATGAATAATTCTCATACCGCCGGCGGCTTGGTCCAGTTCACAGGTGTACGCTTGATTAAACAGTTCGTCATCTTATGTTCGTTTTAAACAAAATAGCCATCGAGATTTAATCTAGTTTTCCAAGTTACGACATTTTTCAAAAATCTCGCTTTGCTCTAGGCGGGAAAAATAACCTGCGTACAAAGAAGCGTTGATTTTACATTTTCCATTTAAACATTAATTTATATAACCCTTTGATACATTTACTTTTTACAATGATATTGTGATTTTAATGATAAATTCAAAATGTTATATTTCAAAATTATATATTCCTTCTTGAAAGTCACTGACATATGGCTATTAGGAAATAGTTAATTTACGTTTTTTATACAATGGAGCACCCGCAGTCGAGCAGTTTTTGATAGTTCGCTCCATAAGAATTACATTGTAGAAAAAAGCAAAAACTGCTCGAATGGAAATGCCCCATTATGATTTAAAGCTTTTCTAGAAAACGTGTACGTGTTTCTGAGGACACTGACGATCATGCTTCTCTTCGAATTGAGAATTCGCTGAATTTCCGGATTTCCGAATTACATGGGATCTTTTGAAAAAGTAAGCAAGGATTGATATAAAATTATAGCGAAAACCTTAAAAAACTGAAAAATATGAAATAAGAAATGGATGCTGTAGGAAAATAATATTTGGAAAAACTGCCAGTAAAATATAAAAAATGAAAGAAAAAAGGCATATAACATGAAAAGTAACGAGTTTAGTTGAGGAAAAGTACTCAAAATGATTTTTAAACCTGAAAATGACTGTTTATAAAAAGCTGAATACATTTTTCATTATTTTGTTAAGTCCATCAAACCACCTTTCTAAAGCTTATTGCTTCAAGGTGCCGCACGATATCTATCGTTCAGCTGCAGTAGTTTTTCAGAAAAAGGCAAATGTGCGTGTATTTTAGAGCGTCATTAGAAGGTCAGAGTAGCCCATACGAAGTCCCCAAATTTTCACAACGGCTTTATGTTACGCTTTGATGCCTAATTTAAGAAACACGATATGAGACAAGTTTCAAAAACCTATGACAATACTTTCCTCATCAAGTAGAGCAATAATTGTGGTTTTTTGTCTTGGTTATATTTTGAAGATTTTCAAAATTTTAAAAATGTCTCTCCAATTGTTAGTACAACTAATTTTGAGATATTTAAAGTCAGTTATTCTGCTTTAAAGTGTTAACGCAACGTTGTTCAATCTTGCAGTTGGGCTTACATTTGTTTAGCTTGTTTAGTAATTTTATTATTATTAACACAGTGTAACATTACAGTTTAAAAGCTTTTTGTTATATTTTTTATATATTATAGTTTAAAAGCTTTTTGTATATGATTTTAAAGTTGGTTATTGCTCTGTTCGGAGTAACATTTCAATGTATGTTTATAAAATATCATGAAACTAAGATCATCTATATGTATTAAACTGATTTCTGAATTTCCAACAATCATTTGGCTCATATAGTGTTATAAAACCGTACAGCTAGTGAAGCACGAGATTACAGCTTAAAACAAAAGACAAACAAACAATATCAACCTTACGAATCAACTCGAAAACATACGACTCCAAAGTCAAGGTCATTCCGGTACATGGCCGCTCTTCGCTGGATATTGTTAATTGGAACCCCCAACTGTACAGACAGAGTTTCCCCTCAGTTCTGTAATGGTATTTACTCGTGAATTTAGGTGATTGAAAAGGATGCCGGTTTAGTAATTGAATCAAATATAGATTTATTAACTGCAATTCAATTTGTCTTCATTGAAGAACAAGATATTCGTCAACACTTTAATTTTTTTATAGAGTTTGTATCTTTTTTAAAACGCAGTCTATTACTTGATGCTCGTCGTACCACTCTCGTTAAAGTATTTTTAAATATTTTTAAATTGTACTGAAAAGCTTTGTTATGCGAGTCAGTCCTCGATGAAAAATACATCATGACACTATTTGTACAATTATTTCTAGAGTTTTTTTTTGAAAAGGTTCTATAAGCTACTGCCTTTCATATGTTTATAGGACCTTTAAAAAAAACATTAGATTTGTTTGAAATAGTGCTTATTTTACCACTTTTGTGGTATGGATCATTCCAGGTCAACTGAGTACACTTTTGGACTCGACCTTCACCGATTTGGACCAAACTTGGAGGGAACGTTTATCTATCGATAGTTAACAGAAATCCCTAGTTTGGTGCTGATTGGACCATCCCTCTATTTTTGGCACCGCCCTCTTTTTTGGCGATTTTCTAAAAAACTTTTTTTTCTTTTAATCATAACTTTGCAACTATTTGAGCAAAAGACTTTCTACAGGTTGCATTTTATAGAAAATTGTCAAGAATTCGATAAAAATAAAATTTTAACCCTTAAATGCCCACTTATATTATATTTTATCGTTTTAAGTATAAAAACTCAGTTTTGACCAATTGCTTATATTTTTATTTGTTTTATTTTATCACCATCGTGTTTCCCGGACAATTTTACATAATAATCAATGTAGACTTCAAACTAAAATGAACTATTGACGAGATACAGCGATTTTACTGAAAAAAGTTTGAAAAAAACATGTAAACATTACGTCTGTTGTGTGCTATCTTGTGACAACGACCATTTAGTATTCGAAATAATAGATTTTTAAAGTTTGATGATAAATATTTTCAAAACTATGAATGCTAGAGCCAAACTTTTTGAAGCAATAGGTTCTTATACTATCGCTTAACAAACGCTTCATGTTTTAACTAATTTGGTTACACCAGTTAAAAGATACAGTAAATTATGTAAACAAAAATCTACACTCAAAGTCAGAAGTATCCCTCAAAAGGGTACTTTCAATCCTCAAAAAGGATACTTTCTATTTTTTTTAAGTTCACCCGGCGTCACCCTTTTAAAAGGGTATGTCAAATTCAGTACATTTTTCGATAGTTTTAAAGGGTGACGACGGGTGAACTTAGAAAGAATGCCACTACTTTGAGTGTAAAAGCACGTGTCACAAAGTGTGTTTCAAAAGTAAATTGTACTACGTGTCACAAGTGACAACAAACTTAATCAGTATTTTTTTTAAACAAAAGATTGCATTGCTTTAAGTGTGTATCAACATGAATTTGTGAAAAACAAGAAAAAATTTGCACATTTTTCAAAAACATGTATGACGTGTCACAAGCATCTTGTAGTGTTTGTTAAGCATCATTAACTCATTTTCGGCCAAAATGATCTATGTCACAAGATAGCACACAACAGACGATTAGTTGAGTTAAACTGCCACAGAATTCGCTTTGAAAATGCCGATCCCGATACTCTTCAAAGGTGTTTCTCTCATATGGAACAGAGCAAATTCTACTTTACTTAAAATTTGTCCAGGTTTTCGTAGATTAATACTGCTCACACGTTTGAAGATGAATAACTGCCGTTTTGTTTATATTTAGAAATGTTTTAGTAACAAATATTAAACGAATTTTCGCAAACATGACTCCTTGTACATATCATATGCAATTTCTAACGCGGATGGTAGCACTAGTGCACCAAAACATTGAATCAATTTCCCGGAGATTTGACAATATTTTCAACTTCTACTTTTGCACATGTTAGAAAACATTTCAACTAACATGACACGAAAACATTTTAGAAGTTTGATTTATTTAACGGCTTTTTTCAAATTGGTGCATTCTAGCACGCCTCAATTTTTAGGTTAGAAATTTGACAACTTGGCTGCACTGTTTTTAATTTTTTTCACGTGTGTCTCATTGAAAATGTGTGTGCGTGAGCGCTCGTGACGTCACGCTGTAAAACCTAATTGGGTCCTAAAATGAAGCTTAGATTGCTGATATTATTGTTTACAGCGATAAAGCTTATTTTTCTGAGTACAATGACCCTTTGTACGACCACAAAGAGTTTAAAATGGATTTTTAAATCAATTTTGAAAAATTAACCTCGCGGTCCTTCTTGACAGAAAAGCTCCTACTTGACAGCTCGTTCCAAGGGGACCATAGTTGATCCATCGGAAAAATGTTGTCTTGTCAAAAAAATTTTTGCATTAAAATGAAAAAAAAGTGATCAGAAATGGTTTTTTATCGTGTTTTTTACCGTTGTACATAAAAATTGACATAGGGCTTTAGTACCCAATTGGGCATGTGGAGAACAAAATTTCTCGAAGGCGATAAAATCAACAGTTTTGTGACAAATGAGTTTAAAACAGTACACATTTTGTTGCTTTGAATCTGGTCAAAAATATCAAAATATTTGGCTGCAACATTGTTAAAACAGCTGTCCCAATTCACCCCATGTTTCCCGATTCGCCCCAAATGACGGTGTTCAGAAAAACGTGTTAAGATCGATATTATCCACCAAGAATAAATTACAAATTGGATGGACTCTAAACCATATTGAAATTATGCCATTAAAATTCTGAACGTGTAGCTTCTGCCAAAAGCCCCATATTTACTTGAGAAGTTTTTTGCTGTATGTATGTAGTTCGCTTCAATAGCTCAGCTGACGTCATTCGCCGGTGAAGAGCGTTCTGGCTCAGGCTCTAAAGATCACTTCGGTTGAACAGCAAGATCAACCACTTTGTCGAAACGCGCCAATCAGCGCAGGATACATCAGAGAACATTAAAAGCAGACTGAACGACTCAAATGCTGCTTATTTCATCGTCAAACAGATTGAAACGTCGAACGTGTCACCGCACATCATCGTAAGACAGCCCACAGAAGGTTACGTTTACCAACTTTGACAAGAAGTAGAAAAATGGTCATCGACAAAGATATTGATTTGGAGGCTGGAGCAGCGGCACTCAAAGCATGGCTGATAACACAACCTCATCTTCCGCAGAATATTCGTAAGTACAATTAATTTTAAATAAGGTTTCTCATTCTACATTTAGCAAAAGACAAACTTTTATTGTATTAAGTGTCAGTAATAAGTTTTTTCAATTTGTTTTATTATTCAAGTTTAGTACAGCAAAACACGACTGATAAATATGCAAACTGTAGAAAAAAAATCTTGTTTGTGCACCTTACTTATTTTCTCTCGCTGTCCGCATCTAACCCAACTCCACATAAATTAAAATTGGATTTTGTGCCAGCCAAAATGCATTTCGGGGACTAAACTTGTTTAAAACTGGTTTAACATTCTGCCTTTCGCAGTTACGAGCTGAAACCCAAGGAAAACTTCTCTAATCGAGCTTGTGTGATTTTGGCTTTGAGGTTTCAAAACAAAAAGCATTTTGGTATGCTTCGAGCTGAACGAATGATCGATCGGCATCATGATTAAATTGTGAACCCTTGCCAAGTTGGTCAAAGTAAGGGTCAATGCTGAAAAGTGCAAGTTTGCTCACACAACTCAATTTTATAACTTTTTTAAAACTTCAATCATCGATTTCTAACTATATTTTTTGTTTGCTTTCCCGTTTTAACTCTGTATCCACTTGTCTTAGATCCCCTTTTACTGAAACGATATGTCCACTCAACAAAGGGCGACCTGGAGTATGCCAAAAAGATTTTCGTTCATGGATATACAATACGCCACAATAACCCACACATTTTTGGAAATCGTGATCCACTTGAGCCGAAAGTACAAAATGTTCTCAAGGCAATGTAAGTATTTAAAATTCTGTCAGTATTTATAATAACAATGTTGGCAACAATTAACTTTCCTCAAATCGTGACCTTGAACAAGTGATTTGTCGACCACATCGAACTAGCCAGAGGAAATGAATTAAACTCAGGGTCTGAAATGAAAACAGCGCCTCAATATAAAGTCGAGCACTGTAACAAATGGAAGCATCTCGAGCATTTGTGATGCATTATTCAAGGGCAAAGGAAACCATGATTCAATTCAATTCACTAAAAACCGTTTCATTTGGCCCTGGTTTGAATTTTAGTTAGTGTCTATCATCAAATTCACCTCATGCCTGGTAACATTTTAGGTTTTAAGTTGGATAATTGTTTCTGGATAAAAACTAAGTGCTGAATAGTGGTTCGCAAAACGGCCTAAATTTGGAACTGTCAAAGTGGAACCAATTTATTGATCGCCAAAAGTAAAGAGTATTGTAATGATCATTATTTTTTTGCAAGAATAATAAATGAGTGGCTTTTGAGGACCTGGAGTTGATGTCAAGAAATCTTAAGAAAGTTGAAGGCGAGAACGTATTTTGACATAGGACTATGTCTCTATTTACTATATTGGGGGGCCAGTTCAGAAATTCGATCCAAAGCGTCACTTTTAAGCGTTAAAAAAGGGGACATTTTGAACGCTTATATCTTTTTTCCCTGTGAATCAATACAGACGGTTGGACCACCAATCGAAAGAGGAAGACTTCAGCTATTGTTTAACTACATAGATAGTTTGACTAAACATAGTTAAAGCACTTAAAACATGCAATCAAAATGAGTAATTTTTCAGTACAAATCGGACAGATGACCAATCAGAGCGAGCGTATGCATTCGAGACCGCGCCCCTTTTGTGCCGTTCTCCGGCTCTGCCGCTATTTAAGCAGAAAATTTCGCAAAAGCAAGTCACTTTGGAACGAGCACTCGAACTGTGCGTCGGGCCGGCACGGAGCAGCAGCAGCAGCCAATAGAAGAAGAGGACCAGCAACCAGAAGGAAGAACCACCGGCAGCAGAAGGAGGAAATTCGAGCGAAGCGGACGGCGTGGAAGTCGCTATGATGCGGCGGTTCTCATGAAAAATGTCGAATGGTGGTGGAAAACCTGGAGTGGCCTCGAAGTAGGTTCCCTCGGGGCCTGGGGGACATTTACAGAACCATACTAGTTGTGGCAATATGGGTATCAAAATTAATGGTTTTGATACTGAACATAATAATGGCCATTTCGACAGTATTGGCCACAACCTGGAGTGGCCGGTACCCTCAAAGAAGGTTCCCCCGGGGCCTGAGGGGACATTTACAGAACCATACTAGTTGTGGCAATATGGGTATCAAAATTCATGGTTTTTGATACTGAACATAATAATGGCTATTTCGACAGTAGTGGCCACAACCTGGAATGGCCGGTGCCCTCAAAGAAGGTTCCCCCGGGGCCTGGGGGACATTTACAGAACCATACGAGTTGTGGCAATATGGGTATAAAAATTCATGGTTTTTGATACTGAACATGAAAATTTACATTCCGACAGTAGTGGCCACAACCTTGAGTGGCCGGTGATCTCAAAGCAGGTTCCCCCGGGGCCAGAGGGTCTTTTACAGAACCATACGAGTTGTGGCAATATGGGTATCAAAATTCATGGTTTTTGATACTGAACATAATAATGGCCATTTCAACAGTAGTGGCCATAATATGAAGTGGCTGGTGCCCTCAAAGAAGGTTCCCCCGGGGCCTGGGGGACATTTACAGAACCATACGAGTTGTGGCAATATGGGTATAAAAATTCATGGTTTTTGATACTGAACATGGAAATTTACATTCCGACAGTAGTGGCCACAACCTTGAGTGGCCGGTGATCTCAAAGCAGGTTCCCCCGGGGCCCAGAGGGTCTTTTACAGAACCATACGAGTTGTGGCAATATGGGTATCAAAATTCATGGTTTTTGATACTGAACATGAAAATTGACATTTCGACCGTAGTGGCCACAACCTGGAGTTGTCGGTGCCCTCATGGAAGGTTCACCTTGGGAGAACATTTATGACAATTTTGCCTACAAATCTATGAAACAAAATAAAATAATCTTATTCCAGATTTCACTAGCAATCCAACAACACATTCAAATTGTTTGGTCCTATGTCTTTCGGTTATGTCTCTGACATACCATCTTGAACTTTTTTTATAATTATGAATGGAAGTTGTTTATGGATTCGATGCGGTTGTGTCCATCCAGGAGCTGTCTTTATTGTTTGATTCCGTTTTAAAATCTAATTTAGTGAAAATCTTCTCTGTTTGAT
The DNA here is from genome assembly GCF_015732765.1 of Culex quinquefasciatus. Taxonomy (NCBI): domain Eukaryota; kingdom Metazoa; phylum Arthropoda; class Insecta; order Diptera; family Culicidae; genus Culex; species Culex quinquefasciatus. The sequence continues at coordinate 84,865,829 of NC_051863.1, read as the reverse complement.
GGATCAGCTTCGCTAGAATTAGCGATGTTTTTATCGCTGGACCAGGAAGAGCTCCAGGAATCAGCCAGGGAATTTACCTGCGACATCGCAGAATGAAACTCTCACGCAGTTTTTCGTCACCAGTAAAAAAGAAAAATCTCTTTTAACCGATCGAAACGCGACCATTTTCCTGCAAAAAATGTCTAAAACTAGACAAACTAAAACACAAGGGGCTGGAAACTCTAATATTACTTAGGAATACTTGGTATACTAACGATATTCCAGTATACTTGTTAGTATACTAACCGAAAAGCAGTAAACTGTTAGTATATTATGATACTCTCAGTATATTGGTAAGTATACTGGCGATATGTAAAGAAAATAATAAGTATACTTACATATATTTTGATATACTGGTTAACATAATAATTATAGCCCTAAGAGTTTCCAACCCCTTGGTAAAACACATACAACTGATTATAAAACAGCTCATTTGCCAGAAAGAAAAAAGTCATGCTTGTGCTTGAACAGCCTCCTATTTTGTAGGAATCTATGACATTTCCCCGAAACCCACATTCCCGAAGAGACATTTCCCCGAATGCCACATCTCCGAAAAGACACTTTCCCGAAATGTCATTTACCCGAAAATCATTTCCCCGAATGGCGACTTCATCATTTGAAAATCATTTTCCCGAATGACCATATCCCCGAACGGCCATTTTCCCGAACGCCACTTCAATAAAGTATCATGTCCACGTTTGAACGTTCAAAAATTCCGAGCTTCACTTGAATTTTGAATATTCAAATTGATGTAAGTGTGACAACTGGCCAAAGGTATTTCAGGCCAGAACGTGTTTGACACACGTTCAGGCCCGACTACCGCAAAAATTTGTAATTATTACTCGGGACCTTGGCAACCAAAATCAACCAAACTTCGGGACAATGCACAGAATGGTCAACCAAACAAAACGTGTTTGGCTCTATTTTTCGTTTATTCAAGGCCAGACATTAAAACGCGTTTTTTCGGAACGTCAAAAAGCGACAAACGACAAGATAACACAACAACGTCAATTTGATACATTGATCATTTCACAAAAATGCATTTAGTTTAAAATCAGTCCAGACTCGATTATCCGAAGGCCTTGTCAAAAGTTCACTTCGGATAATTGAATAATAAACATTTTTTTAGTCGTCTTTTTTGTTTTGCTGTCGAGCTCAAGTATAGCCCCTAAACTACTTTAAAGTGATTTAGTTATTTTAAATCTAAAATGGTGGTGATGAAATATTAAAATAATGCATTTTGTAATACAATAATCAACTATTTAGATTTGATTAAAAAGGGTTGGTTGCAGAACTTGAATTGGACGTAATAAAAATTTAAAAAAAAAAATGTTCAAGGCCTTCATCCAGCCAAAATTGATAAAGACGAATCAGTTCAGTTAAACAATATCTAGAACAAACTGAATCCTGCGCATCGAGTCGTCGCATAAAGCTATCGTTGCTGTTCAATCCTTACCACGTAGGGGAACTATACCCTTTCTCAGCCTATTTCTATTATCAGCCTATCAGCACTTTGATCATGAATTACAGCTTAAATAAAGTGTTTTTGACTGTTTCAAAGCATTGTTGATACATCTGAAATGTTGATTTAATAGCGGAAAACGGCAAAAGTGATGAGAATTGGTCGAACGGCTCAGTGTGATTAAAATGGGTATATTTCCCCTAGATACCGTTTTGGAAAATTGTCCTTTGCTGAAAATTGCCGCTACAAAAAATAAAACTTTTTTTTTATGGAACGTGGATAATCTCAATACCCCGCACTCTTGAAGTGTCCGCGTGATTTATGAATGGCCTTCTAGAGAATTTAATATTAAGGTCATACTTTTATTTAAAAAAAATCCCTAAATAACAATTTAGTTTATACTTAGGTTATCATTCAGGAAAAATGATTTTTCGGAGAAGTAAACATTCTGGTTTATGTAAATTAGGGAAAACGACAGTTCGGTAAAATGGCCATTCAGGTAAATGACATTCGGGGATATGGAATTTTCGGGAAAATGATTTTCGGGGATGTGGAATTTTCGGGAAAATGATTTTCGGGGAAGTGGCACTTTCGGGGAAATGATTTTTGGGGATGTGGAATTTTCGGGGAAATGATTTTCTGGGATGTGGAATTTTCGGGGAAATGATTTTCGGGGATATGGGATTCGGGAAAGTGGGATTCGGGGATAAGGGATAAAACCATTTTGTAGATGTAAACAAAGAGGGATCATTCGAAAATCATGTTACGCATTCTCTCTATTAATCACCCAGGATAAAATTATTATGAAAAATAATTATTTGAAGCATGAAGCAGAATTCAAAGCTGAGTGAAAAAAAATAAGTCAATTTATGTGTATTTATTCTATTTTTTATAATGAACAATGGATGTAAGATAAAAAACGTGTTGCATTTATACATTGCAACGTTCCAGATTTGTAGGGTCAAAATGTCAAAATGTTTACTCACCCTTTTCTCGTGAAATTAAGATAGCATTTTACAACTTTAGTAAGCAGGGAAGGGAAGATTTACAACGCAAAAGCATCACACAGGTACAAGCTGTAGCATCTGCGAAGTAATCACATCGTAATAAAGAAACTGCCTAGCTGCCAGGTTGACGAACCTTTAAGAAAAAATGTATGCACAGCTTCGACAACTGGCTAGTAGGTATAGTAGTAGCGACGTATTATGACTTAGTCATCATAAAAATGTCGTTTAGCTGTATTTTCTCGTGCCTGGGGTTGTGTAACACGTAGATGCTGTGTCTAATCAAATATGGGACATTACACAATTTTTCTGTTCACTCAACTCGAATTATCAGCGAACAATGTTCAGTGTTTCACTGTAAAACTTGTTTACACTACAGACACTTGAGTTAAGAGTAGTTTTCAGTTGCAAACAATAATGGCCTTTTTCATTCCTTCAGCGACATGGTGCCTTTGCCTGCGGTTGAGACAAGCGAAGACAAGTTTGTGTTTTTCCGTTTAGTTGATTGCGATCCAGAAAAGGTACGCTTCAAGAAGTGGTTGAATGTTAAAAAGTCCTAAAAATATGTTTTCTCTAGTTCCATTTCAACGACGTGATACGGACATTTTTTATAATCGCTGACAGTCGCATGGTTCAGCCGGATATTCCGATGAATGACGGAGGTGATATTCCAATTTTCGATATGAATGGCTTCACGTTGCGACACCTGACCAAGGTCGTCTTATCGACATTGAGTTTACATGAAATACGCCCAGGTAAGAATTCAACTCGAGCCATCAATAACTGTCATCGTAAATTATATTGAGCCGAGGGGTCGTTGAGATCAGGTAGCATAGACTATGTTTCAAAACAGATATCGAGTTTTTTTAAGTTGAGGCTTCTCAACAGTCTACAAGTCATACAGCCAAAGTAACGCTTTGTCTTGAATATTAGTCTGTGCATAAATGATTTTCCTCAAACAAATTGAACTCATCAGAATGCTGTATTACCGATAATTTCCAGGAAGCGCATCCAGTCAGGCTAAAGGCAATACACGTGATCAATTGCACCCCGTTTTTAGACAAAGTGATGTACGTGGTGAAACCGTTCATGAAGAAGAAAGTTGCAGAAATGGTAACATCTCGAGTACACAGAAAAAAATCAATTCCCGTAATCGTGAATTAAGTTCACGAATGTGAGATCCACGAAGGAATTTATTCATGAGTATGGTGCATTTGCACCATAAACGTGAATATATTCCTTCGTGGTTCTCATAATCGACTTCACGGTTTCGAGAATTGATTTTTTCTGTGTAAATGTTTTGTATCGTTTTCAAACTTTTACAATAAATTTGATATTCTAGCTTCATTTTCACTTGCCCAACTCGGAAGCACTTTACGAGCACGTGCCACGTGAGGTTATCTTTCAAAATTTTGACGAAATTGCCAAGCAGAAGGCCGATTGGTTCAAACGTCTTGAATCGCTGAGGTGAGTAATCTAAAACAGCTAAACTTGTGCTAGCCTAGTTGCCATCATCGCCGCCGGACAAACGAAATTAATGCTGATCGAAGCTGAGTTACGTGTATGGTTGAGCGTTGCCAACCTTCGCTCTGATTTTCCCTGCATCTCAGCGGAGCAAAAATGAAACTAGTTCGGACTTTGCTAAAACAAGCTAAGAGTGACGACTAAAGACTCTCTAGTGCTTACTAAATCTGCTGTAACGAATTGTTGTAACACCGGTCGCCCCTATGATGGAGCCGGAACACACTTGGAATGTCGTCAGAAGGGTGAACGAATCATTAGAATTTGCAAGTTTTTACGCACGGAGAAACCGATTCACTATAAGAAACGTTGGGTAGAGTATAGTCATCAATGAGACATCTTTGGATTGAATTTAGGTTTTTAAGTTTTTTTTTCATCTGTTTTAATTTTTTGGTGATGTTTTGTAGCAGTGGATTTATCACAAATACAGTATGTAAAAAAGTATTTACACCCCTTGGGCACTATGCACATTTTGTATCTAATCTAATCTAATCAGACCCTAGCGCAGCCAATCTTTCGAAGGGATCCTGGAGAGTGCCTTAGGTTAGATGACGCCTAGCACTCTTCTTGTCATTTATTAACATTTGTAGTGCGCCATTGCATTAGAATGCATTGAAACATCACAAACGTTAAAGCGGCCAGGCCTACTGCGTAAAGCCGTTTCGCAGAGATGACTCGTAATTGGGTTGAGTTTGAGCACTGAGTGTTCGAACAACAACACAATTCTGAATCAACAGGGGAGGAAGAAGCGTGGGGACACACCACCATACGCTCCGAGATTTTGGTAATATTCGTTGGGAGCACCATGCTAAGAAGGTTTGGTACTCCGGGACCCTCTGGGATGGGACATTGTATTTCCACGAATGCCCTGGACACTATTTGCCGTGGTTATAGCGCCACAACTCGCTCTATGTAACAGTATTCCTAATTCTAGTCTACGCTCACCAAGTCGTCATGGCCTAGTGGTTAGCATTTTTGCTAACCAATCCAAATGACGGAGGATCGAACCCCGCCTCGAGCGACTTTGATTTTTCGTTCATATTCATCATTTCAATTTTCTGTGTTCTTAACTTTCTCGTTGGGAACAGATGGGCATCGAACCCAGAACCATTCGCTTACAAAGTGAACACCGTAACCAGTCAGCCACGGTTGCTCCCCTTGGGCACTATGCACATTTTGTATGTAAAAAAAGTATTTACAAACCCAAAGGAAAAATATATATCAAAATCTGCAACAGTGGATTGCTGCAGGAAAAGTTACATTTTATAACAGTTTTTTGCAGCAAGCTCATAGAACAATTTTGTCTGCGCTCTGCAGATCTCACCAACTTATATAATGCTGGCGCGTCCTCGAGCAACACTCCAGAGAGAAGAATATGTTGGAGCTTTATCCCACACAATGGAGCATCTCCATTCGAGCAGTTTTTGCTTTTTTCTTCAATGTATTCCTCATGGGAGAACGGAGCATTTCCATTCGAGCAGTTTTTGCTTTTATCTACAATGTATTTCTTATGGAGCGAACTGTCAAAAACTGCTCGACTGCGGGTGCTCCACTGTCATTTCTACCACTCGAATCGGATGCTCCATTCATCCAGCGTCCATGGCGCGGTGGAAGCGTGTCGGGTCGTTCTGTTCCTCTGTTCAGATTTTTTTTCTGCAAAACAATCAAACAGCCGTCGGTAATGTCGATAATGGAGTACCCGCAGTCGAGCAGTTTTTGACAGTTTGGAGCGAACTATACATTGTTTACATTGTAATGGAGCACTTCCATTCGAGCAGTTTTTGCTTTTTTCTACAATGTATTTTTTATGGAGCGAACTGTCAAAAGTTGCTCGACTGCGGGTGCTCCATTCTAGATAAATATGTAGATAAATACTTGTAGAAAAAAGCAAAAACTGCTCGAATGGAAGTGCTCCATTGTCGGAAACGGGCAAAAATGCCATATCCCTATCCAGGTTTTTGAACGAAAATGGCGTTCGAATGATGAACGCCCGAAATGTCAAAATCACGCGGTGATACCAATATTAAGAAAAAAGTGTACCATGCCATGACAGCCACATTTTTTTCTAATGTTGGTACTACTGCGCGATTTTGACATTTCGGGCGTTCATCATTCGAACGCCATTTTCGTTCAAACCTGGATAGGATATGGCATTTTGCCCGTTTCCGACAATGGAGCACTTCCATTCGAGCAGTTTTTGCTTTTTTCTACAAGTATTTATCTACATATTTAAAAACCTGGATAGCGCAAAAAATGCATGAGGAAAGATTTCGTGCAGAATCTGATAATAATAATACTGCGTAATACTGAATGTTTGGCCTTTTTGAAATGTTAGTCTTGATTTGAAAATTTTGAAAATATTGTTTTCGAAAAGATCGGAAAATTTCACGAATGTTTCATATTTTAACATTGAAAATCGGACCATTAGTTGCTGAGATATCGACATTGAAAAATGGTGGGCTGTTTGTGTGAGACTTAGAAAACATCAATTTTCCTGTTTTTAAACCTTTGCATTGCAATCTTTCAGCAACTAAAGGTCGTATTAACAAAGTCCGAAGCAGCAAAATATAGAGAATTTTCTCAGCTTTTCAAAAATATTTTTTTCAAAAGTGGGCAAACATGTGCACTAATTTAAAAAAAATGAAAAACTGCGACTATTTTCAAAAAAGTTATATAAAAATGGCTATAACTTGAAAACGGTTACATAAAAATGGCTATAACTTGAAAACGGTGCACTTTATCAAAATAGCATAGCATAGCATTGGTGTCTACCCGTAGCTGCTACTTCGTTATTGACCAGGACCCCCAAACATTGCTCCGTGGACCACAGATGAAAAGTAGGAACCAATCATCACCCCTTCGCAATTTTCAAACGTCCCTATCGTGCTGATCAATACCGACGCCGGTCACGACCAGTGGTAAGACACGGGGAAGTGGATGGGAATGTTAGTCCGATACTTGAGTGATGGGACCGCCAAATCGACTGCGTCTCCGACAAAGTATCACATGAGTTTTGAGGGGTTAGTAAGATGGGTATGAGGTCAGGATTCACTGTGGTAGGTGATGCGACCATGAGCAACTTGTTTATCGGTTGAAATTTTAAAAATCTTAGGCAGCCGGCTGCGAAAAGATACCTATCTAAGGATTTAAATATAGTATTAATTCGACCGCGATTCTCCAGAAATTCTCCGTCAGCGTCCCTTCCGATCAACGGTGATGTAGGAAGGGCTTCATTCAAAAAATTATTTTATATCATAAGCCTTAAAACATATCCGTCGACGTGCCTTCCGATCCTCGATGATATAGAAAGGACTTAATCCAGCATAACGACTTGCTTGTCTCGAAAAAAAAAGAATTCGGATCGTTTCTATCGAAAACTATGTAAAGAGACCAAAAATAAACTCATTGGCCAACGAACGCGCGAACTAAAAATAAAGAAAAAAGAAGAAGAAGAAGACCAATCACCCCATGCACACAAACAACGACACAAAAGAGATGAAAACAACACGAATCAGAAGAAATCCAATCACCCCATGTACACAAATAGCGACACAAAAGAGATGGAAAATAACACGAAAAAACAGGACTGAGCGTCCACACAGGCAACGCACTACCAATAATGACCAATCACCCCATGCACTCGAACAGCGACATAAAAGAGACGGAAAATAACACGAAAAAACAGGACTGAGCGTCCACACAGGCACCGCACTACTGATGCCATTATTTAATTATAATGACCAATCACCCCATGCACTCGAACAGCGACACAAAAGAGACGGAAAATAACACGAAAAAACAGGACTGAGCGTCCACACAGGCACCGCACTACCGATGCCATTATTTAATTATAATGACCAATCACCCCATGCACTCGAACAGCGACACAAAAGAGACGGAAAATAACACGAAAAAACAGGACTGAGCGTCCACACAGGCACCGCACTACTGATGCCATTATTTAATTATAATGACCAATCACCCCATGCACTCGAACAGCGACACAAAAGAGACGGAAAATAACACGAAAAAACAGGACTGAGCGTCCACACAGGCACCGCACTACTGATGCCATTATTTAATTATAATGACCAATCACCCCATGCACTCGAACAGCGACACAAAAGAGACGGAAAATAACAAGGGGTTTCCAGCATCGTGGCAGACTGGTCACTAATCCGGAATTACTTGGAATTTGAGCAAGTAATTCTGTAATTCCGGATTTACTGAGTAATTCCAGAGTAATCCTGGTAATTCCTAATAATCCCAGTAATCCTGGTAATTCCATGATTCTTGTTTGTGAAAACATACTTCAGAAAATAATAAAATAATAAAAAATAACTGTTTAAAAGATAATTTCGATAAACTTTTTATAATTCTATTTATTGCCTATTAATTTTCATGTATGAAACCAAAGTTACAGCTAGTACGGGATCATTCGGATTTTGAGTAAGTAATTCAGTAATTCCAGAATTACTCCGCAATTCTGCAGTAATTCCTATAATTCTGGAATTACCTAGTAATTCCGTAGTAATTTGAGTAATTCCATAGTTACTCAGTAATTCGTGTATTTTCCATTAATTCAAGTAACTGAGTCGCGTGGTGTTCGTCGGGGAGATCGGTTGAAAAATCGACGCGCGAGAATCCGCGAGAAAGTGATAGAAGATTCTGGAATTCATTGAAAAAGTGTCGCGTGGTGGCCTTGGGAGTTTGGCCCTCAGTCGTGTGGTGTTCGTGGGGGAGATCGGTTGAAGAATCGACGCGCGAGAATCCGCGAGAAAGTGATAGAAGATTCTGGAGTTCATTGAAAAAGTGTCGCGTGGTGGCCTTGGGAGTTTGGCCCTCAGTCGTGTGGTGTTCGTGGGGGAGATCGGTTGAAGAATCGACGCGCGAGAATCCGCGAGAAAGTGATAGAAGATTCTGGAGTTCATTGAAAAAGTGTCGTGTGGTGGTCTTGGGAGTTTGGCCCTCAGTCGCGTGATGTTCGTCGGGAGATCGGTTGAAAAATCGACGCGCGAGAATCCGCGAGAAAGTGATAGAAGATTCTGGAATTCATTGAAAAAGTGTCGCGTGGTGGCCTTGGGAGTTTGGCCCTCAGTCGCGTGGTGTTCGTCGGGGAGATCGGTTGAAAAATCGACGCGCGAGAATCCGCGAGAAAGTGATAGAAGATTCTGGAGTTCATTGAAAAAGTGTCGCGTGGTGGCCTTGGGAGTTTGGCCCTCAGTCGCGTGGTGTTCGTCGGGGAGATCGGTTGAAAAATCGACGCGCGAGAATCCGCGAGAAAGTGATAGAAGATTCTGGAATTCATTGAAAAAGTGTCGCGTGGTGGCCTTGGGAGTTTGGCCCTCAGTCGCGTGGTGTTCGTCGGGGAGATCGGTTGAAGAATCGACGCGCGAGAATCCGCGAGAAAGTGATAGAAGATTCTGGAATTCATTGAAAAAGTGTCGCGTGGTGGCCTTGGGAGTTTGGCCCTCAGTCGTGTGGTGTTCGTGGGGGAGATCGGTTGAAGAATCGACGCGCGAGAATCCGCGAGAAGTGATAGTTCTGGAATTCATTGAAAAAGTGTCGTGTGGTCTTGGGAGTTTGGCCCTCAGTCGCGTGGTGTTCGTCGGGAGATCGGTTGAAAATCGACGCGCGAGAATCCGCGAGAAAGTGATAGAAATTCTGGAATTCATTGAAAAAGTGTCGCGTGGTGGCCTTGGGAGTTTGGCCCTCAGTCGCGTGGTGTTCGTCGGGAGATCGGTTGAAAAATCGACGCGCGAGAATCCGCGAGAAAGTGATAGAAGATTCTGGAGTTCATTGAAAAAGTGTCGCGTGGTGGCCTTGGGAGTTTGGCCCTCAGTCGCGTGGTGTTCGTCGGGGAGATCGGTTGAAAAATCGACGCGCGAGAATCCGCGAGAAAGTGATAGAAGATTCTGGAATTCATTGAAAAAGTGTCGCGTGGTGGCCTTGGGAGTTTGGCCCTCAGTCGTGTGGTGTTCGTGGGGGAGATCGGTTGAAGAATCGACGCGCGAGAATCCGCGAGAAAGTGATAGAATATTCTGGAATTCATTGAAAAAAGTGTCGTGTGGTGGTCTTGGGAGTTTGGCCCTCAGTCGCGTGGTGTTCGTCGGGGAGATCGGTTGAAGAATCGACGCGCGAGAATCCGCGAGAAAGTGATTGAAGATTCTTGAATTTATTGATAGAAGGCTTCGCGTCGTCGTGTATATATTTTCTTTCTGTTGTTGAGCCGGTTGTTCGCGGTCCGGACTGGGTAAATTCGTGGGAAGATTGTTGCAAAGAAGTCATGCGCGAAGAATTTCATTAAATCGATTGAAACAGTTCGGTGTATCAGCACTATTTGAGGTTTACATGATAACGAATAATACGTTGCTAAAAATTTAATTTTGTTTTGAAAGCCCATCCCTTAGCATCGTGGCTCGGATGGCACGACGACGGATCTATTTTAAATTGTACGTTACCGAATAATGCGTTAATTCAAATTTCATTTCGTGTTGAAAGCCCATCCCAAAGCATCGTTGCTCGGATGGCACGCCGGCGGTAAAAAGTAAAAAAATACGCGAATGATAAGTCCTTCTCATAGCGTCGAAGCTCAGAAGGCAACGATTATGGTTCACAGTTCACATTCTGGTCATATCATCTACCAAGATGAATCCTGACCTTCCCTTTCCTTCCCCTACTAACACAATTCCCCCACTTCCCGTGATGCTTGAAGGAGATGCTGTGGATTCAACGGTCTCATGCGGTGTCAACAGGTATAGAGCGACAAACTCTGTGTCTGATGAGTCTGCAACTTCAACTATCGGACTAACATTCCTACCTTTGTTGAACTGCATCTCCTTGGGGGCGCCGGTATTGACTTAAAGCAGAGATCTTCAGGGTTATACAGTGAGGATGATTAGCTCCCACTACTCATCTGTTGGTTCATTGTGTAACTTCAGCTGATCTGTCAATAACGGAGTAGCAGCTCATTGGCAGTCAACCATGCTCATGCTGCTCATGCTCATGCTCATTTTCCATTAATTCAAGTAACTACTAGTTATTCTTAAAAGGTAAATCGGCAGAATGCATTTTGCTTTTCCTTGATGCTTTTTATGGTTGTAAGAAGTACAGAGTGGATTCGAAATGTCCGCCAATTTGGATGCTCTCTAATTCAAATGTATTCGGATGAAAAACACTCAAACGTCAAAATCAGTTGTCAAACTGACGTTGATGTTTACCACATTATTCGATGATTTCCAAGTAGGGCGTCCAATTTTCCAGGGTTTTGAGTTTACCGGAAAACGGAAAAAATATATTTTTTATCCCGGGAAATTTTTGAAAACGTCATGAAATCTATGTTTTCTTTATATTAGTTATGTTTTTAAAATCAAACTAGCACTAGCACTTTTTGATAGTTTTGAAGATTTTTTTTTGTTCTTTGTTGTGCTTTGAATTTTAAATGCACTCGAACGCCAAAATCTTTTTTTTCAAAATGATGTTGATATTTACCCAATTGTTCGATGATTTCCAAGCAGGACGTCTAATTTTCCCAGGTTTTGAGTTTCCCGGAAAACGGGAAAAATATTTATTTATTCCCGGGAAGTTTTTAGTTTTTGAAAAAGTCATAAAATCTATGTTTTCTTTATATTTGTTATGTTTTTCAAGCTTTAAATTTATAGAATTCGCTCAATACTATTAATATCAAACTAAACAAGGATAGCAGTTTTTAGATAGCTTAACATTCCAACGCCCAAGGCTCCAAAAAAGTTGGAACGGTAACTCCAACTCGATGGTTCTCGAGCATAACTCAACCAATCAAGATGATTCTTCTTTCCAGTGATTTGCTAGATGTTTAGATGATTATAGAACTTGCAGAACTTAATTCTATCAAATCTGTATTTTTGCGATCAAAAACATCGTTCCAACTTTTTTCGCGTGTAAAAAAATCGCCAAAAATTCCGCGGCGGCAGTCCTTTTAAAAAGGTGGAACGATGTTTTTGATCGCAAAAATTACAGAATTGATCGAATTAAGTTCTGCACAATTTTAGGATCTAGACATTCTTACAAATCACTGGAAACAAAAATTGTCCCGATTGGTTGAGTAATGCCCGAGAACCAGCGAGTTGAAGTTACTGTTCCTCTTTTTTGGGAGGCTTGGGCGTCTGTGTAAGTTGGACATGCGTTGGGCGTTCCAGTGTTAAACAAATTTTTGCTGTTCTCTGTTGTGCTTTGAATTTTATATGCACCACATTTCTAATTCAAATTAAATAAGTATCTTATAAATATTTATTTTTTATTTATTTCTATATGACATGAATAAAACAGCTTGAAAATTGGTTTAAGATGTCTAAAAACAAAAATGACAACAAATAAAATGGTACCAATTTATGTAAATTTTAGAAAAGTTTAAACTTATTAATTGTAATACTGATGTTATTTCCAGGCCAAATTATGATTTTTGTTTAATTTCGGAAATTCCCGTACAACATATAAAAATCCTGGAATTTTGTGCCGGGAATTCCCGGGATGGACGTACTATTGCCAAGCACGTGGTTTTGTGCATTTGACAGCTGTTATTCGATCCAATTCTCAATATGCTGGAAGCTAGGCAGTAATTCCAAGTTATTTTTATAAATTTGAGCAATGCTGCGTGGTTTCTGGAAATCCCAAGTAATTCTGGGAAATCAAAGTAATTCATGACATATTGCCAGTAATCCTGGTAATTCCATCTAGAGTGGTCAGTAATCCTTGATGCTGGAAACCCCTTGGAAAATAACACGAAAAAACAGGACTGAGCGTCCACACAGGCACCGCACTACTCAAAACGGTGCACTTTATCAAAATTTCACTAAACTTCTTTTTGATTGCAAATTCAATTTTACATCGAAAATGAAGTTGAAACATTTTGCGACCAATATTTCGATCTTTTGAAAAAATCAGTATTGATTAAAAATTCGTAACTCGGTCAATGATTTTTTGCACAACCTGGAAATTTCTGAAAAGTTGGCATTTTATGTCCTCTAAAACATATCAAAAAAAAAAAAATAGTATTATTTTGCAAATCAAGTTTTAGTGATAAAAGTTAAATAAAAAATCACCAATGTTTTTTACCGTGTATTATTTTTTCCAGTGTAGTCCGTATCCACACCTACAACTTTGCCAAAGACACCAAATCGATCAAAAATTCCTTCAAAAGATACAGATTTTTGAATTTTCATACATCATTTTTGTATGGACAGCTGCCAAATTTGTATGGAAAATTATATGGACAAACTAATGATGCAAAATGGCTTCTTTGGGCATACCAAAGGCACCAAAAAGTTTCAGTCGGATAAAAATACAAAAATTAAAATTGAAGAAAAAGACCGATTTCGTAGAGAATTGCTCTGCTGCTTTCTTCTTCCTCTTTCCTGCTCCTCGAGGTAGTTCTTCCGTGCGCTGCATCCACGGTAGTTGCTGGTATGGTTACATACACAGTTGGCGCACATAATGCGCGCCTTGGTTTGCTCTGCCTTGTCCCCCAAGTCCGCTTTGCACGGCAGTGCACATGCCTCAGAGATGTGTGATTCACCGTACTTCACACAGCGGGGCGGGAGGTTGCAGTTCCGCGAGCCGTGGCCGAATTTCTGGCAACGGTGGCATTGTGCTGCGTCCGACGGGTTCTTTGAGTAGAACCGCCAGTTTACCCAAAACCCATCCAACGCCTTAGTTCACCAACAGGTACAGAGTGTGTGTACCTGTGACTGTTGTCTTCCGCGAGAGGACTTTTATGTCACGCGGCGTTATTCCAGCACCCGAGAGGTCCTTCTTGAGGTCGGAGATCGGGCGGTCTTGGTACCCCTGCAAGACAACCTTAACGGCAATCTTCTGCACGGGATCGAATATGTAAAACTTGAAGTTTTGACGCTTCAATTTCTCCACAACCAGGTCGAAGTTCTTTTCGTCAAATGTGTAAACTTGCACTGACGACTTACCGTTTTTCAGACAATATCCGAGGCCTTCCAGCAACTCGTCAACATCGTCCGCCAACGTGTCCAAAACAAAAATTGGTGGTGGTCTACTTTCCTTTGGAGGATTGTTCTTTTTTGACGTCGACACTTTCTTCCGTGCACGACTATCGTCGTCGTCGTCGTCGGTAGTGCTGCTACCGTCGGTGTTGTTGTTTTCTGCGTCGTCGCTCAGCATCTGGAACTCGTTCTTGATGGGGATGTGGGCGGATGTTGATGTGCCACTGGTTGTGGCACCAGAAGTACCAGAGCGGGTCCTCACTGGTGATCTCATAACATATTTCAATTTCAATTTCAATTCGGTTTTATTGGTGAATAATCAAGATACAATAAGTTCTTTTGAGGTACATAACAGAGTTTTGGAGTTCCTTACAGCTGTGTGTTATATCATAATCCATTTTGGAACAGTTATTGCTTGTAAATAAAGGTGTCACCAAGAGTAAGAAAAAAATAAAAAAAAACTTACTAAAATTGAAAGGGAAAGGGGATAGAAATAGAAAAAGCTTAAAACTAGATCACAGTTTTTTATCCTTTATAGATGTGCTTGATCATCAGCTCCCCAAGGGCCAGGAATTGATCCGCCTTGTTACGGCAGGTCCGAAACCGCGTCATCATCTCCCCTGCGAGAGCAAAGAACTCTGGCAGGGTAAAGAGGTCTTCTCCGGTAACTTCTTGCTGGGCCGTATTGCCACTGCCGGCAGCGACCACGCTGGCGAACGATCGCCCCCATCCAGGAGGGAACGCTGAGTTGACGGCTGGAACCGTACGATGACCAGCTGCCGGCACGGTTTCGCTCGTACTTCGCTGAGAAGGGTTGGACGCTGCTGCTTTCTTCTTCCTCTTTTCCTGCTCCTCGAGGTAGTTTTTCCGTGCGCTGCATCCACGGTAGTTGCTGGTATGGTTACCTCCGCAGTTGGCGCACTTGATGCGCGCCTTCGTTTGCTCTGCCTTGTCCCCCAAGTCCGCTTTGCACGGCAGTGCACACGCCTACACAGCGGGGCGGGAGGTTGCAGTTCCGCGAGCCGTGGCCGAATTTCTGGCAACGGTGGCATTGTGCTGCGTCCGACGGGTTCTTTGAGTAGAACCGCCAGTTTACCCAAAACCCGTCCAACGCCTTAGTTCGCCGCAGGTCTTGAATTTTGACGGTGCCGCGGTCGAAGTACAACAGGTACAGGGTGTGTGTACCTGTTACTGTTCGTCGCCATCGTGCTAACTTGTCGTACGTGCATTTTGGGCCAAATTGAGTTAAGAACACCATATTGTGCAGCTCACAATGCCTCACCTTTTGACCGTCACAGATCCTCTAAATTCGATTTCAATCCTGAGATATTCAACAAAAACCGAAAAAACTCCGTGCATGTTTGTCACTTTACATATGAAAGTAGTTTCAATCTTGTCGTGCTATCTTGTCACTCCATAAAAATTGATGTAAGTGCGACAAAAGGCCAAAGGGATTTCAGGCCAGGAAAGTCAGGATGCGTTTGTCGCACGTACAAGCTAGACTACCGTAAACATTTGTAATTATAACTCGGGACTCCAGCAACCAACTTCAACCAAACTTTGGGACAATGCACAGAATGGTGAGCCAAACAAAACGTGATTGTTATTGTTTACATTGTGTGCTCTCGTTTTTGTATATTCAAGGTCAAACATTAAAACGCGTTTTTCTCGGAACGTCGAAATGGCGGGTGCGACAAGATAGCACGACGACGTCGTGTTGTCTTCCGCGAGAGGACTTTTATGTCCCGCGGCGTTATGCCAGCACCAGAGAGGTCCTTCTTGAGGTCGGAGATCGGGCGGTCTTGGTACCCTGCAAAACGACCTTAACGGCAGTCTTTCTTCGTCGTCGCTCAGCATCTGGAACTCGTTCCTGATGGGGATGTTGGCGGATGTTAATGTGCCACTGGTCGTGGCACCGGACGTACCGGAACGGGTTCGCACTGGTGATCTCGGAACGTATCCGGGTTGTAGATACTTTTTGTCGATTCCATCTGCGCTCACGCTCCCCTGCGCGATGGCGGCCGACACGGCGTTGGTTTGTTTACCTTTTTGCACACGGCCGGTAGACGAACTTCGCGGGTTTTTCGAGGCCGCACTCGAACTGCCACGGTCACGGCCGGCCTTTGGCATGCTGGAGAAGCAAACTCGCGGGGAATCACTATCAACTACGGCGAAAAATTTCGAAAAAACGGTAGAGCACAGAGCACTTGACTGCTGCTTGCTCTTGCGTACACGGAGGTGTACACAAAACCACTATTTTTAAATTAAGGTAAATGTATTTCAATATTCGAATGGATGAAAATCTGATTAGGCGTCATCCATAAAGTATGTCACGCAAAAATCGGCCAAAATTAACCCCCCCCCCCCCTCCTCATCGTTGGCCGATGAGTTTTTTTGTTCTATTTACATAGTTTTGATTGAAAAGACCCGTATTCTTTTTTTTCGAGACAAGCATGTCGTATAGCTGGATTAAGTCCTTTCTATATCATCGATGATTGGAAGGCACGCCGACGAATATGTTTTAAGGCTTATGATATAAAATCATTTTAATGAATGAAGCCCTTCCTACATCACCGTTGATCTGAAGGCACGCCGACGAAGAATTTCTGGAGAATCTCGGTCGAATTAATACCATATTTAATATTCTAGATAGCTATCTTTCGGATTCGATTGTGAGTAGCGGGACTTCGCGGTTACTATGCAACGTGTTTTCGGAGCCTTTTTTATTTTAAATTTCATAAGTCCTTCTTTTATCATCGTTGATAGGAAGGCACGCCGCCGGTAAAGTTCGTTTAAGTTGTTGTTTTAATTTCATTACAATCGGTTACGTGGTGTCCTGTTTTGTTTTCGTTTATATTCTTTGATCGTAATCATTTATTCCAACTGGCAGTTTTAGTAATTCATCAAACTATCGATTTTATGAAGAGTAAAGCGTCATTTATTTACTATTTTTGAAATTTGCTCGCGTTATCTAAATCGTAAAAACAGTAAAAATATACTGATAAGTCCAGCCTAGAGCACTACTGCTCGGCTGGCACGCATTCGATAAAAAAAAAACTTTTTAAATAATCAATTATCTATCTTTCCGCAGCCGGCTGCCTAAGATTTAAAATTTTCAACCGATAAACAAAATGCTCATGGTCACATCACTACCACTCGTGAATCCTGACCTCATACCCATCTACTAACCCCCTCATAACTCATGTGATACTTTGTCGGAGAAGCAGTCGATTGGGCGGTCTCTATCACTCAAGTATCGGACTAACATTCCCATCCACTTCCCCGTGACCCTACCACTGGTCGTGGCCGGCGCCGGTATTGATCAGCATGATAGGGGCCTTTGAGAAGTTGCGAAGCGAGGAAAGATAGCACCCACTCATCTTCCACGGCTCGTGGAAGTAACTTCTGGAGGTCCTGGTCAATAATGGAGTAGCAACTGCGCGTGGGCACCTATGCTTATGCTTATGCTTAACATAAGCAGACCTGGTATAACATTCAAGTATTAAAAAAATCTTGAAAACTGTTTGTCACAGCTTTGTATCTAATAAGTTCAAACCATTTATAGCAGTTTTCTTATGAACACCCTGCTTTCAAAGCATTTATTTTTATCGAGCAAGAATTTGCAAAATATTGAAGTTCCAGAATAAAAAAAATATGGCTGTATGATAAATTATAATGTAATATTTCTAAATAATAGTAAGCAAACAAGTTTAGAGAAGAGAAATTACAGCATTTAAAAAGGTTTTACACCCCTTGGGCATTATGCACATTTTGTGATGAAACATGAAAACAATTTGAAGTTTGACAGAAACCTAGTACTACGTTTTGTTCAGAAACTCATGCCAAACATTTTGCTACAAAAGCTCATGAAAGATGATTTCTATAAAAAGTTACATAACAAATACTATTACGAAAATAAAAAGGTGCAAAAAGTTTGTACACCTTTCGAAAAATTAACATAAATAATGTTATTTGTTGACAAATCACCATAAATCCAGTCTCCCAACTCCAAATAGGCATCCTTGACTGATTAAAAAATAATTTAGATTGAATATAAAATTTGCTAACTACGTAGTATAAAAGTTTATATAACTCTGGAAATTCTATATAAAACTTATCTAAACTTAATTTTGCAAACTTTTAATTCAACTAAATGTCAATATATTACCATAGAATTGCTAAATAAACATTTTGGAGTGGGTATAACACAGTTTTTAGGGGATTAGTATCGATAGAATAGATTTTTCGTTGGAATTTCGTACCAAACCGGAATTACGTCGTAGGAAAATCCGCCGGCATCCGAACCGGTACACGATTCACAAGTCAACCTATGTGGAATCTGAAAGGGCATAAAATTTCCGATCTTTTGATACCCAAACATCTAGGTTTTCTTTAAAACCTACGTTTTTAAATACCTGGGCATAAAGTAAGTTTGATCCACGAGAACAAAAATTATGAAATTCCATACATTTTTGGCAGGTTGCTCAAACGAAACCATAACAACGTTTTTGCTTAGGTATTTCAAAACGTGGGTTTTATTGAAAACCTAGATTGTTTCTGATGCCACATAGGTTGACTTGTGAATTGTGGACCGATTCAGATGCCGGCGAATTTTCCGACGACATAATTCCGGGTTGGTACGAAATTCCAACGAAAAATCTATTCTATCGATACAAATACCCCCAAAACGGTGTTATACCCACTCCAAAATGTTTATTTAGCAATTCTATGGTAATATATTGACATTTAGTTGAATTAAAAGTTTGCAAAATTAAGTTTAGACAAGTTTTATATAGAATTTCCAGAGTTATATAAACTTTTATACTACGTAGTTAGCAAATTTTATATTCAATCTAAATTATTTTTTAATCAGTCAAGGATGCCTATTTGGAGTTGGGAGACTTGATTTATGGTGATTTGTCAACAAATAACATTATTTATGTTAATTTTTCAAAGGAGTACAAACTTATTTTGCACCTTTTTTATTTTCTTAATAGTATTTGTTATATAACTTTTTATAGAAATCATCTCATGAGCTTTTTGTAGTAAAATGTCTGGCATGAGTTTCTGAACAAAACGTAGTACTAGGTTTCTGTCAAACTTTAAATTGTTACATGTTTTCATCACAAAATGTGCATAGTGCCCAACAGGTGTAAATACTTTTTTTACAAACTGTAGGGCTTTAGGACCATCTCGCGTTCTTTCATTGCAGTTTTCGGAGAGATTGAGAGACTCAGCGGTGAGAGTGAATAGTCGAGGAGTGGTAGAGAGAGAGAGAGAGAGAGAGAGAGAGAGAGAGAATGCCATCGCTGAGATTCAGAGACATAAGAAGAGATCTTACAAACTATCGAGAAATTAAAAGTGAGAGTGTGTGCGTGCAACATGGAGTTAAACCACAGACAAACAGACGTGACACTCGAGTTCCGAACCATCGTCCTCCAAAAACCGAGCCAAAAACGGTTATTTCAAATGCAATTTAGCTTCGGCATTCACTCACCCGGCGTTGATGGCGCTGCTGTCGTGACAGCTCACCCGGCTTTTCTCAGTATGCGTGATGTGTTTTTATTTTGTCAAAGTTGAGCGTGAGCACGTGCGAGACAGCAAATAAAAACAAAAATGTTGATGGGATTCTGGAGTTCTCAGAATTGTGGGAAAGATTGGGACAGTATCGACCAAGGCCAGATGAACGGTTTACTAGGGAGGACGTATCTTTTACCCCAGTGTTAACCCGGTAATGCAAAACATCAAATGTGTCCACCATGTCGATGTGACCTGCCCCGACTGGTTTCCGATTTTTCCGACCGCGAGAATTTTATCTCCATGAAGATTGCAGTGGTAAAATCACGAATGGAAGCCTCCTCTCGGTGCACGGTGGCGGTTGCGGATTTCGATGCGATCCAATATTTTGTGGCCACTTCTAGCAATATCGTGCGCACGAAAAGGGCAAATTAGTTTTGGAATAATTTGGTTAGGATTTTTCATCCCAGATGCTGCTGGTTGGTCAAAAACGAAAACATTATTTCTATGGTGGCATTTGCTGGCACTTGGTTTGATTGTCTCACACATACAGTGACAGGTAAATGACAGTACGGTTCTAAGTATCGGGTATGTTTAGGCTGTGTTTCGGCTGTTGCTCACCAGACAGCGCTGGCGTTCCGTGATTTGATGGATTTATTGAAGACGATGGATTTTGAAAATAATTTGTATGAAGAGTCTCGTCTGTTTGTCTGTGGTTAAACTTTTCAAAGTGCCATGGTAACCTTCACAGCAACTACACAGAAAGTTTAACTCCATGTTGCACACACTCCCACTTTTAATTTCTCGATAGTGATGGTCGCTACACTCTGGAATGTTTTTGGTGCAGAGATATTGTGGATTTAGCTCGTAGCTGGATTTTCTGGCATCTTCTCACGGTCATTGGAAACGGTCGTGGATAGACCTAGGGGTACCCAGATGGAGTGAAAAAATTCAATTTATAGAAAAATTATGGATTAAAATTTTGCTTTTTTCACTTCTCCGACATCAGGAATAATTGTTTGAACATGCTCGCAAATTTTTTATTCGATCGGAATAATATTATTTTTCTTGAAAAAACTTTCATTTTTTATCACATGATCACCCCTAATTCTGGCTCGATGCCTCCATCATGCGACCGTGTGCTCCGTTTGTTTGTCAACAAAGCTGCAGCTGGATGGTGAGACGAAGTGAGGAGGGAAGAGATTTTGACATTTTATGCCCGCATCTGGCCCGCCGCCTATTTCGTCGGTCGTTGAGTCGCCGGTCGTTTCCAGCGACCGAGTCCAGCTAGGAACTGATCGTACAATATTAGGTCCGTTTAGGTGCTGCGACCAGGTTAGGACCGAGGATCAAAAGTACAACAAATAGAGTTATCTACGTGTGCATGTATTGCGTGTACGTACACAAAAAAAGTGAGGTTAAATTTTGTACCGACCAGCACATCAAATGGTGTGCTAGTGTGCGTGAGCGGGCTTAGATAACTCTATAATAAATAATAAAATTTAAAAAACCGTAACTGAATTTGATGATCATTTTCTCGTGCCATGTGTCAGCAAGTGTGCGATCACGTCAATCTGTTCCTCGGGTGTCTTGCACTGCCTCAAGCGAACTCTGTATTCTCGGTAAATGGCCCACAGCTCCGACTCGCTGTACAGCATCCGTTCACCTTGTTGCTCTTTCGGAGTTGACACCGTCAAAACGCGCTAAGCTAACGCGAAAGACGACTAAACCCAACGAAAGGGGTTGCAACACTCGTTGTAACAGGTGATTATATTTTGAGAGCTATGTGCATAGTACATCTTTTTATTTATTTATTTTTTTAAAGGATCTTGTCAAAATATAAAAAAAATTTGATCTCGTCTGAAGAAGCAAAATTTCTCCCTTCAAAAATCTTAAACATTTTTTTTTCATTTAAAAAATACTTTTGTGACAATTAAACGTCTCTAGTAAGTAAATCTTTCCCAGTTCTTTCCCTTGAAGAGTATCGGACCGACATTCACAAAAGAGGTTTCAGTAGCAGTTTTTACTTCAACTAATGTTAACATGTTAAGGTTAATGTTAACATGCCATAGGACGCCTTCCTAAGGTGTCGTTGATAAGGTCCAGCTTGTGACGATGCACTACCTTCCCTTTACTAAGCAATCGAATCCAGAAGGGAAAAGAAAACCAGTTGCATTGGTCCGAGCCGGGATTTGAACCCCGATTTACCGCTTACGAGGCGGAAGCGTTACCAGTAGGAAATTAGAGACCAAAACTCAGGTTTTAAGAAGTTTATGTCAAGTATTAAAAAAATCGAACTAAAAAATATATTTTAATAGTTTTCATTTTATTTCCAGAGAATACTTCACCGATGATACCAGATGGAAGATCGATGAAACTCGACGAACGAATTATCACAAATCACAAGGAACCGTTGAACTTAGTGGCTCGTTACGAAAACTGGAAATTGACTAGCGGCATCGATTTGCGATTAGGCGGTTTGGTGAACGGTTAATGACAGGCTTTGCGCACATTAGTTTAAGATACTTGCTAGCGGTGCTGTGTACAAAAAGATGCTTCAAACGTTTGTATAACGGGGTGATTTTGATGACAGTACGCACCTTTGGAGTTAAAATAAACATGTTTGTTTTTAATTTTGCAATTTTTTCCTGGAATAATGAGAAATCATTCTAGTATGAAAATTAACCTTTGAATAGTTATTTGTACTTTAAATTTTGATGTTATTCGATCAGTCAGGTACTAATCACTTGTCATTATGTGAAACAATGTTCAAGGCAAACAAATATATAATCCTGGAACTTTTTGCATATCTTGGCAATATAGATGGTGTAGAGTGCATAATTGACAAAAGAACCCAAGTAACCAGAAGCACTAAATCAAAACTCTAAATCCACTCAAAATAAACTTTCACGATGCTATGACACTTTAAATAGTCTTTCCCAATGTTTCGAAACATTTGTAGCTTGAAACATTATTATCTACTGTATAATGACATATAGAACAGCCAATTAAAGTTTCAAAGCATTTAGCTCAATAATGTTTCAAATCATTAATGGTAAGCTTTATATATCAATGTAAAGTAAGCTTTTAAAGTTACATCACACTTTGACATTTCTTCAAATGTTTCAAAACACTAACTCAACATTAGTGAGAGCAAAGAAAGTTTGGCAGTATTGAGTGGTATTTTTGTTGATGCAGGAAAAATCGTTTGGAGGAGGTCCAGGTTTTACTCGGACGAGATCGTGTTCGGGTGGCTTACGTCTACGCCAGCTTCAACGATACATTCGTCCACGTTACGGATCTTTTGGGCAAGTAACTATCTGGCGGAGCACCGGCGGCATGAGGGTCAAGGCTGATCGTGACGAGGCTCGCCCTACGCTGCTATGTGGCCGCTTTGTACGTAGGCGGAAAGTGCAAGTCCCTCGGAATCACCTCGCTGCACATGAAGCTGCGTGCCGCCGGCGGAACTTGCACCAAGACCCCGGGACCGGTTGCGCAATCGGTGCTCCGTGCCCTAGCCCGTTCGTCGATGAATATGGTGAAGATTATCAATATCTTGTAAAGGTTTGAAGTGTATTGATTAATAAATATGTACTTTGTTTCAACCTGGCTAGTGTATTCTTTTTTCATGCAACTAACTGAAGGAAGACTCTATCGACAAAAATCATACGTGTAAACATATTTCAGGACGGGCGAGACGGTTCGCGCAGGGCATCTAGGTGAAACATCTCTGAACATCAAATCAACACGCAGTTTAGAATCTCGAATTGTGAAGCACAACACAGCAAAAAAACGCAAACAAGCTTTCAAAAACCGTCATTCCAGCGTGAAAAGCACTCTCCCAAGAGAGAGAGAGAGCTGCGCGCAAAGCTTTTTTTCTATTTCAAATACTGTCGGTAAGGTAGTATTTTGACGTTTTACCGCGGTATAACTCTATATCTACTCTACCAGTCGCCACTCAATTTTACCTCCATGCGTATAAAGTGAATATAAAGTTTTGAGACTCTGTATGCATACTTTATATGTTGATAAAGAGGATTTAAAGCTACCATATACAGTCCCACGGTTACTTGGGAGCGCGTGGTCGTAAAAATATTCGGGTGAAAAGTGATTTCTTTTGTGATTTTCAAAGCCCTTCCTACATCATCGTTGATCGGAAGGCACGGCGTCGGGTGGATTGTGTTTTAATTTTTCGAATAAGGTTTTATTTTTTTTGCGGTGAAAAAGCCATTTCTATACACTCAACTCCCGATGGTTGGTCACTTTTTCGTTTGACACTTTTTTAGTTACCCGTTGGTTGGTCACAGTCAAACTAAAAAGTGACGAACTGTCACTTTTTATATGGCGCTCACGCACACTATCAAAACAAACTTTCAGTAGTGTGTGTGAACTCCGTGTAAAACGGGTGTCAAACTAAAAAGTGACCCCGTTCGTTTGACAACAATTGGTGTCAAACCATCGGGGTTTGAGTGTATAATGAACGAAAGACGCACTGACAATTTGGATCGTTGAGTTAATAGTGGAGCAAAATAACTGTGTGTGAGTGAGTTTGTGTGTTAACCAGAAAGACCTTCCCATAGCATCGTTGCTCGGAAGGCTCGCCGACGGGTCTGTTATGAAAGTCCTCCCCATAGCGTCGTAGCTCGGGAGGCATCGAAAAGCCAATACCTTAGCATGAGCCATGGTTGACTGCCAACCCAAAAAAATACCTTATTCTACTAACCCAAAAAAATTAATCACGTGATGCTTGAAGGAGATGCTGTGGATTCAATGGTCTCAAGCGGTATCAACAAGTATATAGTGAAAAACTATGTGCTTGATGAGTCTGCAACTTCAACTATCGGACTAACATTCCTCCCTTTCGTTGAACTGCAGGCTTCTTGGGAGGGCGCCGGTATTGACTAATAAAGTAGAGATCTTCAGAGGTTAAACAGTGAACGAATGGTTGGCTCCCACTGATCATTTTTGATTCATTGTTTAACTTCAGCTGATCTGTCAATAACGGAGTAGCAGCTCATTGACAGTCAACCATGCCATAGAATAGAGATAGGTAGAATTGGGTCCTAAAATGAAGCTTAGATTGCTGATATTATTGTTTACAGCGATAAAGCTTATTTTTCTGAGTACAATGAACCTTTGTACGACCACAAAGAGTTTAAAATGGATTTTTAAATCAATTTTGAAAAATTAACCTCGCGGTCCTTCTTGACAGAAAAGTTCCTACTTGACAGCTCGTTCCAAGGGGACCATAGTTGAACCATCGAAAAAATGTTGTCTAGTCAAAAAAAAATTTGCGTTAAAATGAAAAAAAGTGATCAGAAATTGTTTTTAATCGTGTTATTTACCGTTGTACATAAAAATTGACATAGGGCTTTAGTACCCAATTGCCACTTGCCGATTCCCCCTTGTAAACGTCAAGCGACACTGTCGACAGCGCCACCACTGCTCGAAACGGGGAACTTCAGTCGAAATGCGCACTGGGCTCTTTGATGGAACTGCCCTGTGCATTCTGGAGGGTGCGTTTTGTTTGACAGTGACAGATTGAAAAAAGGCTTGTTGACATTCAGTTGGCGATCAAAAATGTGAAATGGTGCTCGGAAGCTGGATGAAAAGACGAGACCAGTGGAGGCGGTTGAACGTCAGGATTGGGCGCAAATTGCGGTTAAAATTAGAGTGCGGTGGCCTTGCTGGTCAGGTTGGTCGACGAGAAGCGAGTGAGTGGAACAAAGTGGTTTCTTCCTCAGAATCTCCACCAGCGCTCCACGACCACTTTTCTTCACTCCGAAACTGCAAAATCCAACGAGCGCCGCCGGAAGCGCTGTGCCTCACACGGCGTGGCCGGGTTTCTTCCTCGGAATCTTCAAGCTGGAACACCACAATCACATTTCTTCACACCGTAACGGCAAAATAGCCTTTTCCTCCTCCGATTCTTCACTTGGTTTGACAGCAACAGCGAAATGTCAATATGACAAAACAGATGTTTTGAAGAAGTGAAAACGGATGTCAACTTATTTGGCATATTCTTGAAATTTTGAAAAAGGATGCTGAAGCGAAATACAAATAATTTAATCTTCTTTTAAAAGAAATATCCTAGGTAATGGATGCATTTATCTTGAATTTTCATAATTGTTTTGATTTGTTTTTGATGTTTTTAATCATTTTAAATTTTTATGAATAATATATATGTGCCAACCAGTTCTCCATATTCTTGACAGTATTATGCGCAGGGTGTTGTAGTTCCCCGTTTCACCGCTGGCATCAGTTAGGCAGCACAGTTTTGTCCCCCGGTCGGTAAATGAGTGGCAAATCTACCTATCTCTATTCTATGACCATGCTCATCTTGGCAATATAAATGGTGTATTCTCACTGATATCTAGAGAAAAATAACTTAATCCACCTATGTGGTTAGTGCC
The DNA here is from genome assembly GCF_015732765.1 of Culex quinquefasciatus. Lineage (NCBI taxonomy): Eukaryota > Metazoa > Arthropoda > Insecta > Diptera > Culicidae > Culex > Culex quinquefasciatus. Next base: position 84,839,884 of record NC_051863.1, on the reverse strand, counting down.
TTCTTTACTGGGTTGGATGACGGATCCGGACATAGTTTACATACTGTAGCACGGTCACCCTATGCGTGTTGTGATTCACCCCCAAGCGAATGTATTTATGCTAGCGAGTTGATGTTGCCCACAGCATAACGTCAGAACGAGTCAAGCAGACGAGTTGTGGACTGCGCAGTAATAAACTACTTTTCTTGTTAAATAATATTTCATTAGTTATTCAATCTCTAAAGTATCACAGTGGCGACGACGATGGTTTTGGAAAGTATTTAGTCAGTTACAGAATAGGTAAGAATTGAATCCACCCGGGAACCCGGGTTTTAAAAGAGAATCGAACGTGAGAGTTTTTTTGGCCACCCTTACAGAAGCTTACCATCCGCGAGAAGCGAGATTTTGCAGTGGTAGTGGTGCGTTCAAGCAAAAGTAATAGAGTTATCTAAGCCCGCTCTCACGCACACTAGCACACCATTTGATTTGCTGGTCGGTACAAAATTTAACCTCACTTTTTTCATGTACGTACACGCAATACATGCGCACGTAGATAACTCTATAGAGCTATCTACGTGCGCATGTATGTACGATGAGGTTAAATTTTGTGCTAGTGTGTGTGAGATCGGGCTTAGATAGCTCTATTGAGCTGTCGTCGGAGTCAGGGTTGCCAGGTTGCAAAATTACAGATTTTTCAAGTTCCCTACATAATAGATCTCGAGTTATCCACGTGCGCATGTGTTACGTATACGTACACGAATAGATTGTGCCTATCCTACGGCATTCTCTTTGCCTTCCTGCTGCATTCGCCACCAAGATTTCTTCGTGACACGAAATGCCAAAACAAAAAACTATAAATATATGTCAATTTCGCATTTTCATTCTCATATCAACCTCGACAGTGAACGAGGAAACATCGGCTGAAGGCGAGAAGCAAATACGGTCGTCGCGAGCTGGGCTACAGTTCCCCGTCGGACAGTTAACCCGACTCCTAGTGAAGGGCAACTACGCGGGTGCCCGGTTTTTTTTTAATTAAATATGTCTTTATTGAACTTTCTTATAATAATTACATTTCTTTTACATGCTAAGTGGTATGGCCTAATGCTCTTCATCTTTGTTGTATTTTTCGTTTTATTATTAGGCCGATGCAAATATTTAAAAAAGTTTTTGTCCTCGGCCCTGGCCGAGGTCAAGGGGGCAAAAAATAAAAAATATAAAAAATTAAATAACAAGCCATAGTCTTCACATTTAAAGGAAAAAAGTGTTTTAAAATGCATTTTACACTAGTTCAGTTGTTTTGCAATCATTTGTTTTGAAAAAATCTAAGATCTGACAAAAACAAAAATTGTATCGAAAAAAAAGATTTTGCATCGAAAATTTTCAAAAAATCTTAAGATTTTTTAATGAACCCAAACATGCTAAAAATGATTTTTTTCTTTTTTTTTAATTTGATTTCAGCTGGTTGCACTTGAATTTTCATTGAAATTTTGAAGTTTATTGTAACAATATTTTTTTTGTCCCCTGATTTTTCGGGCCAATTTTGAAGGGGGTGACAAAAACTTTTAAAAATATTTGTACCAGCCTTAACTGATCACATCTATTTTATTTATTTCAAAATGTTTTACATTTTTGCATTGAATCAAATACATTTGGGTAAAAAAGAAAAAATCACTTTAACTACTAATCCTAACCTAAAACTAAAAAAAAAAATTCATTGAATTATTCAAAATCATTAGAACGAGTAAACTACGAACTGTATTTTATGATAAATCCTTCAAGCGTTCTTACTTGTTCCGCACGAGTTTTGCAACCACGCAGTGTTGTTGTCATCTCGATGAAAATGTTCAGAAGTTCTTGTGGTGAAAACAGGTCACTACTGCCTTCATCCGTTGATGCTGGTTGGTTTTCCCTCGGTTGCTGACTGAAGCCAGGAGGTGTTGTATTCTCTGCAACTTTTTGCCCCTGATTCAACGGCAATGGCTGCAGATTTGGAACCACTCGAACAGATCCCGCTCCAGGTGACGCCAAAGCAGGAAAATCCACGTCCGTGAAAGTTGGTGGTGTTTTGCGATGATTTGGTTGGTGCCTCGTCGTCGCTTGCTGCCGAATTTTCACAAACTCAGCTCGTTTTGGGCAGCTTCGATTCTTGGTAGAATGGTCGCCGCCGCAATTGAAGCATTTTGCTTCGATGTTCTCGTTGATTGTTTCGCAAGCTTGAGTTTTGTGCTCACCTCCGCAGGTTGCACAACGACTCTTGATGAAACAAATCCTTCCACCATGTCCAAAATGCAAACAGTTCGAACACTGTGTCACGTCACGGTGCACTGGACGATAACGTTCCCAAGTCACGATGATGTTGAAAATTGCCCGAACTGCTTTCAGCTCAGACGGCATTGTCGATCCCAAGAGTTTCCAGAAGCGTTTATTACTTGCCAGCCTGCCAATTAATTACTCAAATTACTGGGCCAAAATTATTAATTACATAAATTACTTAATTACTTTTAAATTTGATAAAAAATATATATTAAAAAGATTTAAGTATTTATTTTTATGACTCTGGTTGAAATTATTCATAAATAGCTCATTCCATAGCTCTTTTAAAAATTAAACTAGGGAACTATACCCTTTCTCAGCCTATTTCTATTATCGGCCTATCAGCACTTTGATCATGAATTACAGCTTATATAAAGTGTTTTTGACTGTTCCAAAGTAATAAATAGCTCAAATAAAAGTGAGCAAGCAACTCTCCATTGTTGAAACATCTGAAAATGTTGATTTAATCGCAGAAACGGCAAAAGTGATGAGAATTGGTCGAACGGCTTAGTGTGATTAAAATGGGTATATTTCCCCTAAATAAAAATAAAATTAAAACACTCAATTTCAAGCAAAGGACAGACCATCTTTTTTTGTTCAAACTTTCAAATTATGCTTTTTGTATCAATCTGGATAATGTGAATTTTGAGTATGATTTGATGACTGACTGTTTTAACTCAAAATATAAAAATATTAAATTAAATTGTTTTGAACTGTTTTCAGTTTATTGCAAGTCAAATGCCATTTAAATATTGAAGTTGTTGGCTCTGATTTTTCGAGCCAAACATAAACATCGAAAATTATTAGCTCAACGGCCTGTTCTGAAAACTGTGAAATTCACGGGGATGAGGTTAAAATCAACTTATTTTGGAATAAAAAAAACTTTGGTGACTAAGAACCTCTACATACAGAGTCAGAGTTTTTATAACCTTTGATTGGCCTTCTGATTTGAAAAAATAAATAAATAATACTGTAACCTCACACTTAGATTTTTTTTACCGAAATCGGTAAAATTTACCGAGTTTTCAACTGATGAACAGTTCGGTAAACTCAAAAATACCGAATTCGGTAAAAACTTATCGAGATTCGGTAATAAAGTTCATTGTTGTTCATCGTACAACCGATTTTCGGTAATATTTTGTTCATTTTGACATATGATGTACCGATTTAAACATTACCGATTTTTCAACTACTGAATTCGGTAAAAATCTAAGAGTGATAGTAGATTATAAATAAAAATCACACTGTTCCGTTGAACAGATACAATTTTTGAAATAATAAAAATACTTTTATTACTTGAAAATTACTTTAATTACCAATTTATTACTGTAACTTATTCTAATTACCATAAATTATAAGTTTTTAATGGATTGCCGAGCTTAAAATCAAAGTAATTAATAATTACTTGCCAGTCCGAGGCCTTGCTGGAAATTCTTGGTCGATCCTTTCTCGAGATGAACCAGGTACAGTTGATCACGATACTTGATGTCCTTGTTGTGTCTCGTCATCTTGAAGACTTCGATCATGTTCAACTTAAGAGTTTTGAGCTCTTCTTTCAGCACATTCACATCCATGTCGTACAGGCCTCGGAGGACCTGTTTCATGGGGCGTTTACCTGGATCGTCATGGCTGTAATATTCAATCTTTGTGTTGTTCAGGAAATCCCGAACGTAGTTGTAATCCTTTCTGGTAGGTAGCAGAATTTTGAGTCCATCAGCACACAAGCGAATGGAAGCTCGTAAAGCACCAGATTTGATAATCCCGGTCAGCCACTTTCGCACCGAATCTGATGACTAGGGTTAGTGAAATTTCACGATTTCGCGGACAGCGTGAAATCCGCGAAATTTGTCTTTATCCGTGAAATCCCGTGAAATGTTTTGTTTTTGTGGAACTGTAACGATTTTTCTCAAAATATTTTATCAAACTCAAATAAGAATAAAAATAATCTTAAGAACTACTGTAGAATTAAGCGAATGAATACCCTTATTCAATTACTAATATGGGTTAGTGAATTTTGACGATTTCGTGGACGGTTTGAAATTCTTGAAATTTATCAATTTTGTCAAATCATTTTTTTTTAATAACATCATAATAAATATTTCAATCATAAAGACTATTTGGGTAATTTTTATTAGTTTGAAGAATTGTTCGGATTTTTCAGTTTTTTGAGAAACTAACTTTATTTAGTAATATTTTGATTCGCTGTAGTAAAAAATACTGCTATTTTATTTGAAAGGTATAATTTCAAAAGAAATTATCAGAATGAAGCTTTGTTTTATTCAAAATAAAATAAAGAGTATTTTTAATTCTAATTTCGCCTTTTAAAAATATTTCATATTTTTTCTGAGTCCTGTTATTTTTTATATAAAAATTTTGATTTCGTAGCCAGTTTTATTATTTTTGCCCATTGATTTTAAATTTAGTTTATGAAATGAGATATGTAAGCCTTGAAATTTTTTTTGAATGAAAACCTTTAAAAATATTTTGAATGGGCTAATTGTCGCAGAAAATTCAAACTATTTTACTAATTTTGGCTGAACAAGATTGTTGAATCTTACTTTGATATGAAATTTATTAAAATGTAAACTTTTTAGCTTCATTAGTCGAATATAAAACAGCAGTTCAATAAATGATAATTCGCATGCCCTATGGGTGCCCAACCTTTAGGCCCTGCGGGCCAGATCTGATTTTTCAGAACCAGTGGCGGGCCGGAAGTAATATAAGCATAGGTGCCCACCCGCAGTTGCTACTCCGTTATTGACCAGGACCTCCAAGTGGCGGGCCGGAAGTAATATTTGATAAAAGTTGAAAAAGTAAACACATTTTTTTAAATTTTCTTATGATTGAGTTTTTTTAAAGCAAATACATAAAAGAACTAGTGTTGCAAATATGATTCATCATTCAAAAATTTGTTTATTTGACTTATTTTAATTTTTGCTGGTTTAAAATTGTATAGATATTGTTTTTGACGATTGCAATTAAATACCCTGATATATTTTTTTTTATAAAAAAAAATAAAATTTCAATGATCATTGCAAGTTTTTGAAGTTTTTGATACATTTTTCAATATTTTAGCGATCTTTTTTCATTATGAATAATTTGATTTTAAAGCTTTTTAAAAAAAATGTTTGTATGACTTATTTTAATTTTTGCTTGTTTAAAATTGTATTGATATTGTTTTTGACGATTCCAATCAAATACCTTGATATATTTTTTTATAAAAAAACATTTAAATTTCAATAATCGTTGCAAGTTTTGATACATTTTTCAATATTTTAAAAATATTTCCAGCGATCTATTTTCAGTATGAATAATTTGATTTTTAAGCTTTTTTAAAAAAAACTTTATCACTAAAAAGTTGTTTTGGAAAAATACATTCGTTTTGCTTACTTATTTATTAAAAAAAAATAAAATAGAAAAAAAAACTTCAAATTGAAGTAAAAACAGTCAAAACTGAAAGAAATAACATTTATTCTTTTTTTTGGAAATTTTAAAATAACAATCGAAGTTTTTTCATAAATTTAACAATTTTACGAAATGGATATTTTTGTTTTCCTGCACAATTCACAATTTAAGTTTAATAATATCAATATAAAAATTATAAGAATTAAATTCAAACAAGCAGAATGTTCTTGCATTATGTTAAAAGTTGATTTCAAGCTTATTTTTTTAGTTCACGCAAGAATTTAATTTATTTAATACTTCATGAACAGCCTTAAGGGCCGGTCATCGAAATATTTTAGAAAGCCGTCGCGGGCCGGATGAAATGGCTTCACGGGCCGGATCCGGCCCGGGCCGGACGTTGGACAGGCCTACCCTACATTTTGTTTCAAAATATAAATAGAGCCCATCCATAAACCAGGTGGAAACTTTTTGATAATTAGAAGATTTGTTTTTGGGTCACGTTAAAATTTAGAGAGGATTGTTTTTTTGTTTATTGAAGAATAATTTATAATTAAGCCCAAAAGTGGTTTCTGTGATTTAAACATAAGATTTTGAGAGTAATTTTAAGATTTTTCACGTTCCGCGAAATTTGCGTGAAATTTGGTGATTTGAAATTGAGGTCCCCGTGAAATTTGCTATTTTCGAGCGTGAAAAATCACTAAGCCTACTGATGACGATGTTTTCATAAAAATGGGTGGCAACTTTTCCCGTCGTTCAAATTCTTCCTTCTCGCTCACGTCCACAGGGAGGGTAGCGAACTGGTTTCCAGACGAATTTTAAGCGTCCTTGCCCAAACTGCCTGGCTTTGCAGGTAGCGCTTCGGCATTCTTTAGCTTCTTCAAATCTGCCGGTCCTGCTGGTGAGGACCGCCTCGTTTTCTTGCCGTGAGGCATTTTTGCACTTTTTAAGCACTTTTCAGGAGCTAATATCCTTTTTCAAGACGAACAACAGTTTCACGAAAGAGTTACTCTACAATCAGTTCAATTTCAAGCAAAACAATGAAAAGGGGCCAATGCGAGTTTGTAAACAAAGAGTCTATCCTGCTCACGTCAGTGGATGTTTACATTAGAAGTGAGCAGGATAGATGCTCGAGCTGGGTGGACTGAAACGTTCGATGAAGTAATGTTTTTGTAAGGCTGTTGCCAGCACTTGGCGACAGCAAAGGAAATTTTAGCAGCAAACATTAAAAAATCTCGAATTGATTACGAATGAGTTTTTCACCGATTTTCTGTAATAGATTTTCTTTGCGGCACAATTTATTATCCCCTTCCTCCACACACATACACTCAAAAGCGTACAAGACTTTTCTTGATTTGCCGTTCCTACGGCCAATAGAGCTTTATGACGTTTTGCGTACGCACACTAGCGCACCATTTGGTTTTGCTGGCTGACAAAATTTAACCTCACTTTATTATCGTGTACGTACACGCAATACATACGCACGTAGAATGCTCTATGTATCACAAAGTCATTCTAAACTTTCTGTTGACGATTTTCTTTGCTACACAACAAATTTTGATTTGATTAATCTGAGCGACTTAGGTAGGCTTTGAAAGATCAATTAATGTTTTCTAATAATCATAGATTGTGAGAAAACTCTCACACTATACTATAAATCTGGGTGATGAATAGAGAGAATGCGTAACGTGATTTTCGAATGATCCCACTTTGTTTACATCTACAAAGTAGGAGGCTGTTCAAGCTCAAGCATGACTTTTTTCTTACAGGTAAACGATCTGTTTTATAATCAGTGTCAGTGGCTTTATTTTATCTTGTTTTTGACTTTTTTTTGTTGGAAAATTCTGAATGTTTTCAAGTTTCAATCGATTAGGAGTTTTTCTTTTTTTACGGGTGACGAAGAACTGCAGCGAGAGTGTCATTCTGCGATGTCGCAGATAAATTCCCTGACTGATTTTGGAATCATGCAGCTTTTCCTGGTCCAGCGAAAAACATCGCTAATTCTAGCGGAGCTGATCAAAAAACAGAGAAGATTTTCAAGATTTTCTAAACCGGTAGGTTTTCAAACGGAATCAAACAATTAAAACAGCTTCTGGATGGAACGCATCGACTCCATAAACAATTTCAATTCATAATTATAAAAATCTCGCCTTCAACTTTCTCAAGATTTCTTGACTTTAACTCCAGGTCCTCAAAAGCCACATATTTTTATTCTGGCAAAAAAAACTACTTTTAATGATCGATGACAATACTTTCTACTTTTGGCGAACAGTAAATTGGTTCCACTTTGACAGTTCCAAATTGAGGCCGTTTTGCGAACCACTATCCAGCACCCAGCTATAAATAAATATAGAAAATCGTAAACACACATACACATACGTGCAATTGTCGTTTGCAATTTAGGAAATCGATAACAAAACTCTTTCGTGACTAATTTGGTGGCCATGAAAGGGGCCGTTGATTTCAATTTGCTGCCTTCCTACTTGCAGCCACAGCTGCGCTCATTCTGCCGTCTGCGGGTAGACCGCCTGTTTCCAAAAGGTCTGAAAACTCCAAGGAAAGCTGACGGAATTGACCGTATCCAATCATCGTCGTCTTCCTCTAAACAGCTGTAACTTTCTACTTGCGCGGCCTTAGAGTTACATGCTACCTGGCAAGGGCATCGAAGCATAAAACTCAGTGAGGGTTGTGGGAGGTCCGAATGACTCCCAATTTCTCTCAAGGCATGCGCTCATGCTCACGAGGCAGGAAAACACAATGTGTCGCTTCAAGATAAACTCCTCGGTTTATTCTCTGACGTCACTTTATTACACCGGCTTCCTCTTCTACCTGACCTCCTATCCTTTCCCACTACCCACTTCCTTACAGGCTACCTCCTCTTCTGCTGATGTGGGGCCCCTCAGCTACGCCTGCCGCTGCTCTGCTTCCGGATCTCCGGAACCGACCTCCGGCCGTCTCGATCTGCTGCTCGCTGGCCTGGGGGTGGACATTGAACTCGCCGGCGTCCCGACGTCGTTGTGGTTGCTGCTGCAGTCTTCGCTGACCCCTTCGTGTGCCTGCCCTAGCGCCCTCGAGTGTGGTAACGGACTCGAGCTTCCACGTCACCGAAGCTCCGTGGGAATTGCCCGGTTTCCGGCGCTGGGTTGTCGTCGTAGGGCATGGATGTTCGATGGAACCACGTCCGAACCGGGGGATGTTCCGTAGCAAAGCTACTCGAACTTTAGTCCTAGACTAAGGGGTTCTGTGGATGAGATGAGGGGAGGGGGATTGTAATGGCGGTCCTCTCTGGTCTGGTCACTCGTGGCACGGATCAGGGTTGTTGGAGGGTTCACGGGGAATTACCTGGAGTTCCTGGAGTTCTCGCTTCTCCCAGTCTCCTCTGTCCTCCGTGAAGTCCTTTTACCGCTTCCTGGCACTGGCACTTTACAACACTCCGTCGAGCTGTAGTCAAAGCTACGACGGCTTTCGCGACTTGTCGCACTTCAATACACCGGGCAAATGGCCGATGAAAATCCGGGCCTCATCCCGCGAACCTCTGATACGGCGAATCCTGGAAAACCCGCCCATCATCATTATAAGTTTCGCCACCCCCAATGGCCGCCCATTCGTTGATCCTCGGCCCTCTGGTGGTGGCTAGCAGAACTGCTCCTCGTTATAGGCGCTTTAGTACGGAAATGGCTGCGTCCGTACACGGGAGACATAAACCGACTCGTCTCACTATCCACGAACACACGCACTCCCCTGCCTCTGTGTCACCAAAATTCTACCACAACACACCCACTGGTTACACAGCGCACAAAGCTGTGTTGGGTTTCCGTCTGCTTTGCTTCTACTGGTCCGGTGTCCATTGTGCTGCTTTTCTCCATTCTGCTTGGCGCTTTCTTTGCCTCCCTAGCCGCGTCCAGTCCAGTCCTGATTGCTGCGTCGGTACGATGATGACCGTTCGAAAGTTGGTGGTTGAATGTGAAAAAATCAGACCTTCTTATATATTATTTCCTCTCTACCTCCCATCTTTCCTTCCTCTCTCACTCTCTCGCTGGAAGGGGAAGGCCTCTCGCGTTTGAGCGAAGTTATAAAAGTGCACGGAAAGAAGGTTTATCGTGAATCTTACTAGTTTTCGGTTAAAAACCTAAAAAATTGGTTGTTTTTCCAACCACGATTTTTTTAGCTGGAAATCTAAAAAAATTCCTGGATTTGACAGCTGGATCCAGGTCCTAAAAATGATAAATCTAGCTAAATTTTTGTAAATTTTACTAATTTGCAAGCTGGAAAAATGCTGTCAGTCTCAAAAGCTGTATGTTTTGAGAAGGTCTGTTAGCTATTTTAGCTAGATTTTATGGTATTCTAGGAAGTTTTATAGTTAGCCCAGCGAGTTTTTAGGCTGTTTCAACCAGTTTTTGGAATCATTCTCAAAATTTTCCATTGATGGCTGCGAAACCAGGTATTTTCACACATCTTTTTAGCTAGTTTAGCCAACTTTGCCACTATTCTTGGTAGGTGTTTTGGTTGGTATAGCTAATTTTTCCACTATTTCTACAAGTTTTCTTTCAAAAGCCTCCGTTTCTGCCTGCAAAGCACGCATTATTCACCCAGCCTTTTGGCTGATTTAGCTCGTTTCTTTTTTGTTCTTGCTTCGTTTTTCGGTAGGTCCAGCTAATTTTTCGACTGTTTCTACTGGTAATTTCGAAATCATTTTTAAAAATCCCTTGCTGCCTGTAAAGTTGTTTTTTATTTTCAAAAAGACTTTTGCTGGTGTAGCATGATTTTCCGCTATTCTTGGTACGTTTTTTGGTAGTCCAGCAAGTTTTTTGGATGTTTCAATAGTTTCCAGGCTTTTAAACTATGTTATAGTTGATCATCCTAATTGTACGGCTTTGTTGCGATATTCTATTGACAAATAAAAAAAATGAAATACAGTAATAGAAAAATACAAAAATACAAAAATACAAAAATACAAAAATACAAAATACAAAAATACAAAAATACAAAATACAAAAATACAAAAATACAAAATACAAAAATACAAAATACAAAAATACAAAATACAAAAATACAAAAATACAAAAATACAAAAATACAAAAATACAAAAATACAAAATACAAAAATACAAAAATACAAAAATACAAAATACAATACAAAATACAAAAATAAAATACAAAAATACAAAAATACAAAAATACAAAAATACAAAAATACAAAATACAAAAATACAAAAATACAAAAATACAAAATACAAAATACAAAATACAAAATACAAAAATACAAAAATACAAAAATACAAAATACAAAATACAAAAATACAAAAATACAAAAATACAAAATACAAAATACAAAAATACAAAATACAAAATACAAAATACAAAATACAAAAAAATACAAAATACAAAATACAAAATACAAAATACAAAATACAAAAATACAAAATACAAAAATACAAAAATACAAAATACAAAAATACAAAATACAAAATACAAAATACAAAAATACAAAAATACAAAAATACAAAATACAAAATACAAAAATACAAAATACAAAAATACAAAAATACAAAAATACAAAAATACAAAAATACAAAATACAAAATACAAAAATACAAAAATACAAAATACAAAATACAAAAATACAAAATACAAAAATACAAAATACAAAAATACAAAAATACAAAAATACAAAAATACAAAAATACAAAAATACAAAAATACAAAAATACAAAAATACAAAAATACAAAATACAAAAATACAAAAATACAAAAATACAAAATACAAAAATACAAAATAAAAATACAAAATACAAAATACAAAAATACAAAAATACAAAAATACAAAATACAAAAATACAAAAATACAAAATACAAAAATACAAAATACAAAATACAAAAATACAAAAATACAAAAATACAAAAATACAAAATACAAAAATACAAAAATACAAAAATACAAAAATACAAAATACAAAATACAAAAATACAAAAATACAAAATACAAAAATACAAAAATACAAAAATACAAAATACAAAAATACAAAAATACAAAAATAAAAAATACAAAATACAAAAATACAAAAATACAAAATACAAAAATACAAAAATACAAAAATACAAAATACAAAAATACAAAATACAAAAATACAAAATACAAAATACAAAATACAAAAATACAAAAATACAAAAATACAAAAATACAAAATACAAAATACAAAAATACAAAATACAAAATACAAAAATACAAAAATACAAAATACAAAAATACAAAATACAAAAATACAAAATACAAAATACAAAAATACAAAAATACAAAAATACAAAATACAAAATACAAAAATACAAAAATACAAAATACAAAAATACAAAATACAAAAATACAAAAATACAAAAATACAAAATACAAAAAAATACAAAATACAAAAATACAAAATACAAAAATACAAAATACAAAAATACAAAATACAAAAATACAAAATACAAAATACAAAAATACAAAATACAAAAATACAAAATACAAAAATACAAAAATACAAAAATACAAAATACAAAAATACAAAAATACAAAATACAAAAATACAAAATACAAAAATACAAAAATACAAAATACAAAAATAAAAATACAAAAATACAAAAATACAAAATACAAAAATACAAAAATACAAAAATACAAAAATACAAAAACAAAAAAATAAAAATACAAAATACAAAAATACAAAAATACAAAAATACAAAAATACAAAATACAAAATACAAAATACAAAATACAAAAATACAAAAATAAAATACAAAAACAAAAACAAAATACAAAAATACAAAAATACAAAAATACAAAATACAAAATACAAAAATACAAAAATACAAAATACAAAAATACAAAAATACAAAAATACAAAAATACAAAAATACAAAAATACAAAAATACAAAAATACAAAAATACAAAAAAACAAAAATACAAAAAAAAAACTTACAAAAAGTTATTTTGGTTAAATTATAGTAAATTCATGTTAAATTTAAACTATGTTTTGCATTTAACAAAGTTTAAATATAACATCAAATTACTTTCACTTAAACAAAATAACTTTACTTTATCCAACTTAATTTAACTAAATTTAACTTAATTTAACATACTTTAACATAATTTAACTAAATTTAACTTAACTTGATTTAACTTAACTTAACCTAATTTAACTTAATTTAACTTAATTTAACTTAATTTAACTTAATTTAACTTAATTTAACTTAATTTAACATAATTTAACTTAATTTAACTTAATTTAACTTAATTAAACTTAACTAAACTTAATTTAGCTTAATTTAACTTTATTTAACTTTATTTGACTTTATTTAACTTTATTTAACTTAACTTAACTTAACTTAATTTATCTGAATTAAGCTAAATTTAACTAAATTTAACTTAATTCAACATAATTTAACTAAATTTAACTAAATTTAACTTAATTTAACTCAATTTAACTCAATTTAGCTTAATATAACTTAATGAAACTAAATTTAACTTAATTTAATTTAACTTAATCAAACTTATTTTAGCTTAATTAAAGTTAACTTAATTTAATTTAATTTAACTTAATTTAACTCAATTTAACTTAATTTAACTTAATTCAACTTAATTTAACTTAATTCAATTGAATTTAACTTAATTTATTTTAGTTTAACCTAATTTAACTTAAATAAACTTATTTTAACTTAATTAAAGTTAACTTAACTAAATTAAACTCAAATTAACTGAATTTTACCAAATAACTTTAAATTTAACTAAATTCTACCAAATTACATTAAATTTAACTGAATTCTGCCAAATGTGATAACATTTGAATAAATGTACTAACATTTACCTATATTCATCTACATTTACCTAAATTCAACTACATTTTTCTAAATATAACCATTTTCAACTTAATTAAGCTCAATTTAACTGATTTAATTTAATTTTACTTAATTAAACTTGATTGAAATTAATTTGACATATACTCACTGAATTTAACATAATTTCATCTCAATTTTACTTAATTTAACTTTATTTTACTTAATTTTACATAAATTTACTTTATTTTACTTAATTTTACTTAATTTTACATAATTTACTTAATTATGCTTAATTTTATTTAATTTTGCTTAATTTTACTTTATTTTGCTTAATTCTACTTAATTTTGCTTAATTGTACTTAATTTTACTATTTTTTTTTAATTTTACTAAATTTAACTTAACACAACTTAATTTAACCAAATTTGGGAAAATTCAACTAAATCACACAAAAAATAACTAATTTCAACTGAATGTATCTGAATTTAACTAAATTTTGCTTAATTTAACTATTTTTTAAATTCATCTTAATTCAACAAAATTTAATTGAACTTATCTAAACTTTACTTTATTTTACTAATTTAAACTAAATTTAATCAATTTTAACGAAATTTTACTAATTTCAACTAAATTTAACTAATTTTAACTAATTTTTATCAATTTAACTGATTTTAACTGAATTCTACATTTTTATTTAAATTTTACCAAATGTAACTTAATTTAAGTAACCTTAAATTGATTAAACTTAATTTCACTTAATTTAACTTAATTGAACTTAATTTAACTTCATTTCTAGCAATATTTAACAATATTTATGGATGTGCTTAAAAGGCATTAGGCACCCTATTTGTTCGGAGCTGTCAAACATTGGCCAATCTATGTCTAGACATTCTGTACCCGCCGCCCCTCCAGGTGGACAGATGTCCATACAAAAAAGTATACTGTGGACAATCGCCAGCCTCCCCTTTCCCCTGCCAAAGTGTTCACGTGGTTTAGGGATGCTCCCACTTTATGTTAAGTACATGTTTTTACCTACGCATCATCCAAACAATAACGAGAGGCTCAACTTCTAACCACTTTCTCTCAACACAAAAAAACTTCTCACCTTATCTACTGAAACTTACCTTCAGGTGCCGATCCGCAGAAAACCTTCCAGGCTTTTGATTTATTCACTCACACAACACATTCTATCACCTTTTGCACTTGCGCTTGCACTCAAACAGCACACATAACCATCAAAAAACTTCGCGAACTGAGCGGCTCAAACAGGATCGAACACGATACAAGACGATGCTTTGTTTTGGTCTCGAACTGATGACCTGTCAAAAAATCCATGCTGCCGGTTCCAGCTAATTTTTGGTAAAATGACGCAAAATTGTGCTGAAACACCATTATTTTTGGTAAAATCTCTCCTGTCATTTTGATTTGGGCTGTCAGTTTTGGAAAGCAAATCAGCAATCAGGGTTAGCTATTTCACCAATCACAGGTTGGTAAATTTAGCTGTAATTTTAGCTGATTCAACCAAAAAAATCACTGTTTCACCAATTTGAAGCCAGCTAATTTGAATTGTTAAATTTTGGATAGAACTCTTTTCCGTGTGTGTTTCAGTATTTTTTTCCCCATTCCCTGTTCAACTCTGTTCGAGGACACAGCAGAAGCAGTAGCAGAAATCGCTGCTTCACCTGAGGAAAGACCCCGTGGCAGCAGCAAGCATCGAAAGCAACCCATAAGAGTGCGCCGGCCACCGGAGATGTACAGAAGCCTAACGATATCGTCCGTCGCTACCAAAAGTCCACGGAAATGTTCCCCTTTAAGCGGCTGTTGCGTGAAATTGCCCAGCACACCAGGATGGAAATGCGCTTCTAGAGTTCAACCGTGATGCGGTGCTACGATCAAACCTGGCTCGGCGCAGCCGGAAGAATGTCTCTGAAACAAACGGTCCTTTTCAGGACCAACAAATTTATCACGAAAGAGTTGTCTCATTCTGTAATTTATGATCAATGTTCATAAAAGCCGATAATAGATATGGGCCAAGGGGCAGGAAACTCAGTTGAACTTTACTTATTATATAAATAAGAGCATCATTACCGGTGCGTTGCGGAAATTGTTGCTATTTTATTAACCCGTAACGCTTCTATTTTAGTTTAGTCACCCGGTTCCACACCGGTCGTTGCTAAATTGGGTTAGCAATTTACTACCCGGCAACCTTACCGGTGGTTTCATAAAAATGATTCGAAATCATTGTTTGAAGAAAACATAAAAGCTTTCACCATTTTAAATTATATGTTTTTATTGATACAAAAAACATACTACAAAAACAGAAGGCGCCTTCCAGAACCACTTTGGATGCTTGTTGGCCAAATGGCCAGTTAACATGGAATCGGATACCAGAAAAATTGCCAACTTGATTATTTTTATGAAACCTTGTCATGTTGGATATTAAACTTCATGGAATTGATAGATATGTAAATCTACGGTCATGCCGATGTTTGCTGACCCATTCTGGCCAATCTGGAACCGGTTACCGGTGGCCCCTTGGGGACACTTCCGGATCATGAGAGAAACCCTATAATCCAACATAACAAACTTCATGAAATTGAAAGATATGTCAATCTACGGTCATGCCGCTGTTCGCTGACCCATCCTGGCCATTCTGGAACCAGTTATCGGTAGGGACTCTAAATAGGGAGACTGGTCGAAGTGAATTTGACGTACCCAAACAGACACGAGTTTGACGTATCCAAACGAGCATTTGCCTTTACGCCCAGCAAAACTTGGCAGTGTTGGCAAGCTCAAAACATACGTTGCCAGATCGATTTAGCAATGTTCGACCAGTCTCCCTATTTAGGATCTCTAGTTACCGGTGGCCTCTTGGGGACACTTCTGGAATATGAGAGAAATTTTTTTCATCCGACATATCAAACTTCATGAAATTGAAAACTACCTTAATCTACGGTTATGCAAAGGATCGCTGACCGTTGGTTGAAATATCTATGAATTTCATGAAGTTTGATACATCGGATGATAGGGTTTCTCTCATATCCTGGAAGTGTCCCCAAGAGGCCACCGGGAACCAGTTCCAGAATTGCCAGAATGAATAAGCAAACAATGGCATGACCGTAGATTGACACATCCTTGCAGAAGTGTAGCCAGAATTTTGGTTCGGGGGGGAACATGAAATTTTCTTCTTTTTTTCTTCTTCTTCCCTATCTCCCATATGTCCCACCCCCCTAGCTACGTGCCTGCCAATTTCATGAAGTTTGATATGTCGGATGATAGAATTTCTCTCATATTCCAGAAGTGTCCCCAAGAGGCCACTGGTAACTGGTTCCAGAATGGATGGGTCAGCGAACAGCGGCATGACCGTAGATTGACATATCTATCAATTTCATGAAGTTTGATATGTCGGATTATAGGGTTTCTCTCATGATCCGGAAGTGTCCCCTAGGGGCCACCGGGAACCGGTTCCATATTGGCCTGGATGGCTCAGCTAATAACGGCATTACCAAAGATGGACATATCTTTCAATTTCATGGAGTTTGAAGTGCAACATGATGGGTTTTCACCAAAAAAGTCAAGTTAGTCGTTTATTGGGTACCCGGGAACCGGTTCCAGGTTACCCGGAAGTGGCCACTAACACTCCAGAGTGGTTCTGGCAATCGTGTATTGTATTTTTAGTAAGTTTAATTTCAACTGTTGTGAGAGTATTTGTATCACAAATATGTGTAAAACATTAAAACATGAACTTTTCGGATGTTCCGGATTTCCGGAACCGGTAGGTCACCTCGCCCTGATATAAGACTTTCTAGGCCCAGTGAAAAAAAAATAATTCAACTCAAAAATGACGAACTCCTCGTCACAGTGTCCTGATGCAAACAATGATCGAGCTGCAGCTGTCACAGCCCTGCGAAGTATGTTGGCTGACATATCGGGCAGTCAGTCAAAAAAACCAGCTAAGAGTCGCCTGACATAATTTTTTTGCTAGGAAGAGATAGGAAACCTGATGCAAACTAACGTCCAGCTGTCATGTAAACATACTTTGAATGTATTGGTAAATTTCTGACTAGAAAGCCTTATTAATATTTGTGGTCAAAGTACAGGTAAATACCTGTCTAATGCAACCCGGAGCATCCTGATTGGTTGAAATTTGCCGGAGATACAGGTTGTCAAAGTTGGGGTATCAAAAAGGTATTTTTTCGGATGTAGCCGATTCCCGTGGCCACCGGTGTCCAAATCCGGTTTTCCATGTCGGTTTCGAAAAGGGGACGTCCTAAGCTTTCATTTGTGACCAAAAGAACCGGAATCGGTCAAAAACTGGATTTATGACGATTTTTTTGGGGTCGAAAAGGACCCCAATACCTTATGTAAGAACCAGCAAAAACTTTCAGAAAGCCAAGAAGCATCCTCCCTGATGTAAAAGGAACTCCTTCCGGATGTTTTTGCCGGCTCTGACTATCGGAAGTCCAAACAGGGAACTCGTTCCGGATGGTTACGAAACCAGCAAACATCATCCGGAAGAAGTTCCCTGCGCATGAGATGATGCTGCCGGATTTTTTTGCCAGCTCCGTGACCATTCGGAAGGAGTTCCCTGTGCAAGAAGAAGGATGCTGTTTGGCCTTCCGAGTATTCAGAAAACTGGGAAAACCATTCTTATGAGCAGTCAATCCTTCAGTAGCCGGTTCCGTGGCCAGTAAACCCGGAACCCAGGCCATTTTTCACGATACTTACCAGATTTTCTATTGCCGCAATTGGGTCCTAAAATGAAGCTTGAATTGCTGATATTATTGTTTACAGCGATAAAGCTTATTTTTTTGAGAACAATGACCCTTTGTACGCGCACAATGTGTTTAAAATGGATTTTTAAATCAATTTTGAAAAATTATCCTCGCGGTCCTTCTTGACAGAAAAGCTCCTACTTGACAGCTCGTTCCAAGGGGACCATAGTTGATCCATCGAAAAAATGTTGTCTCGTCAATTTTTTTTTTGCATTAAAATGAAAAAAAGTGATCAGAAATGGTTTTTGATCGTGTTTTTTACCGTTGTACATAAAAATTTACATAGGGCTTTAGTACCCAATTCTCCTCCTTCTTAATTTTTGCGCGGTTTGGTCTCTTCGACCGAAAAAAGACGAAAAAAACACATAAACAACATTCGAACATAAATATTCGCAATTCGCAATTTTCAGTGTAAGAACGGGCCTTGACCCAAGGGGCTGGAAACTCTAATATTTCTTTAAAATACTGAGCAAGGTCAAAACAAAATCTGGTTCAAAATTCAATCCACAACAAAATCCGAAAGATGGCGCCACTGACCCAAAACATCACAATTGACCCATAGATGTCGCTAGTGAGCGCATCGCTCCATTGCGGTACATGTACTTTTTATTTACACGCAGAAAAATGTTTTGTAGAATCAGCCTGTACGAGGTTTGATTCAACAAAATATTTTGTTGAATATAATCAACAAATTTTTTGCATTAAATCAACTCTCATGTTTTGTTGTTTCAAATCGGGTTTTTTTGTTGATCAAAATTTGACAGAAGCTCGTTCAAATCAGATTTTTGTTGAAGCAACGTCAATTTTTTGTTGAAACAACCCTGATTATTTTTTCAAAATAAGGTTAGTCTTTCAATAGACCAATCCAGTTTGAAATGGCCGCTAGGTGGCCAATGGTGTTAGAAATGACAGCTTCCATGTATTTGAATATGGGAGCTCAGGAAAACACCATTTTTAAGCAATAAAATTATTATTTATGATGAAAGTATTGATTGATTAGGTGCACAAAATGTGTCTAGAATATTATTAAAATAAAAACTGTTCGAAAAATTTGCAATCGAGATAAGTACACCATTCGATTCAGCAGGAATTTTGGGCACCAAAAATATATAGTTTTCATATGTTAAGTATTTTACTTTAAAAGAAAATTAACAAAAAGTATGAAAATCGAGACATTTAGTATGGGAGCTGTCAAATCTCTCACCATCAAAAAGCAGCGTTGAGCTTTCGCTGGATTTGTCTATTGAATTAACAAATGTTGAATAGGAATAAAAATAGTCATTATTTATTGATATTTGCATTTTTTTTATCGGATACAAAACAATTCGATGTGGTCTTCCAAGTGTTGCACTTTGTTCGGTCCGTGTGCCGTTTCGCTGCTTTTAAATCGCACCTGCCCGGTCGGAAAAAAATCTGGTAAATTTGAGTGTCTGGCGCAGGCGGACGTTTGTCGTGCAGTTCAGACACACTTGGCACATTTCTTTTAGCCAGGTTTTGCGTGACGCCCGACGAATCTGGCGAAAATCTGGCGGGATAACTCACAGCTGTCTGGCACAAAAACCAATCGGTTCAATCGGTTGAACCGTGCACGACCGGTTTGTTGCATATTCGCCAGAATTCTGGCAACATTCTTGGGCCAGTCGGGGGGAAAATCTGCCAGACGTCTTGCGCAGCTAAGTGCAGCGCCCAAGACAAAACGCCCGCCAGGCGCCCCCCTTTTCCGTCTGGGTGGTGGCACCGCCGCCTCCTGATGAACCGACGAGTTTGTAAAGTTGCCTCCCGCGTTGAATGAGCCATGTTGTCATTGGCGTTCCGGTAAACCGTGGTTACGTTATTTTCCGCAGAGGTCTGCAAGGATGGTAGAGGATTAAAAAGGGTCATTTGAAGTAAAATGCTAGAGCGGCTTACCAAGCATGTTCCGTCGAGTGGTTGGGGAGTTTCGTGAATCTGCAAAACATCTTTAACTTCTAGAGATGGCAACTTGCGCATATCAATTGTTGCTGATGAGGTGGCCTAGCTGGTGGAGGTGAATTCTGCCCGAATAGCGCACTGACTTCTCGCATTGTATAAAACTTCGCTCGCCGTAAGCGACGGGATCGGGATCAAACACACGAATGAAATTCTCGCACGGAACAAAACTTGTCCACTCAAATCAAATTCAAGAAAAACTTAACATTTTGACATATAGCGGGCACGTGTAAACAGCATTTAATTTAATTAAAATCAAAAAACATAGTTAAGTTGATTCAACGCCGATTATTGTAGAATCAACGCAATAATTTGGTTGATATTTCCAAAAAGATTTGACAAAACAAACAGAGTAGATTCAACTCAAAATTTTGAGTTGTTTCAGTTGGTTTTGAGATCTGTTTCAACAAAAAATCGTCATGTGAAAACAACAAAATATTTTGTCGATTCTAACAGGCCTGATTTTTTTGCGTGTATCTTTATTGATGATTGATGTATTTTTGGCTTCAGTGTGTGCCGGTTTTGACCCAAAGAAGCAGCTCTTGCATGTTTTGTTTGTGTCCTTGTCTAAGAGAAAAGGTAATTTAAGAAAATATGAAAAACAAAAACAAAAAAAACAAGCAAATTAAGAATTTAGGTTACTGTAAGAAAGGTTGGGCTGAAAACGTGTTGGTTTCGAGGTTGGTTTAGTATTAGTGAGCAAAAAAGTGTCAACATTTGCGATGCTTCAAGTGATGACGTCACAACGTTCTCGTTCCTTATGGATAGTATAGGGAATTGAATGAAAATTTGAATAATTTTAAATTAAACGGTGATTTTCGCGATGAACTGGGTTAAAAGAATAAAAAGCAGGTACATACAGCCGTTGAAAACATTAAATGAGGATTTTTTATTACAAAAATGTAAATAAATTAATTTTAATATTGATTGCACTGAGAGTACAACTTCTGTCGCAGAGATTTGGAATGTTTATTAGTTTAATTATTTTTATCAAATTTAAAGACATACGACAGTCTAACATAGTAAACAAAACTTGTTAGAATTGAGGAATAGGTCGGAAAAGTCGTCAATTGGGGCGAATCGGGACAGCACTTAATAGCTTGAAAGCAAAGCCCGGAGCGAGGGGTGAGACACATGCCCTAATTAACTAAAAATAATCGTTGAGTTAATTAGAATTTACAGTTGGTTGATTAGGATTTTCGCTAATCAATTAGCGTATTCCTACCCTTCAAATTTTATCTTGGGCTGACGGACAAACGTCAACAAATCAAAACAAACCAGAAACATCACTCGTGGTTGCGGCCGTAAAGTAAACGTTTGGGAATTTAATTGGCCAACCTAGAGAGCCTAGGCCAACCTAGGTCCCTAGGCCAACCTGGTTCTGGAACCGAGAACAGCACCCCTAGGACCCCCAGAGCTGATAGGAGATCGACGTTGATATCGGCGGGTAACGAAACCAGACACGTTTCACTGCAACTGGAGCGAGGAGGAGGCGGCGGGCCGATTTGCCCAGACGTCGGAGGACGAGCTGAAAAAACGCGTCATAAAAACGATGTTGCCTGCACAGATTCCGCGGGCAGCGGGGGATCGTCGTCGGTGTTTGGTGTATCAAGGGATTCGCCGGGGTGACGTCAACACCGGCGGTGGATCCTACCGAGGTAGGAGCCAGTCCATTTTCGCTGCTCAGTGGAATCGCAAAATCTACGAATGGGACGGTGGCCACAACGTCCGCGCTGGAAACCAGCATCTTTGCCACGACCGACCCGAGCAAGGTCTTTTCCGGGGTCGGAAGCTCGCCGAAGGAGGACACAGCAGGCTCCGCTGGCAAGGACACCGGGGATTAGAGTATGCGGAGAACGCGAAGGCGCTCATTGTAGCCGTGGCCGCTTGGATTTCGGTGAAGGTCAAGGAGAATCCGGTGTGCAAGCTGACGCCGATCTTCAAGGATCACGAAAAGTATCTGGATGCAATCGAGAAAAGTAGCAGCAAGGTGGACACAAAGGAGTCAACGGCCGCAAAGCCGGGATTCACGTTTGGAAGAGTCGCGCCAGCACCGACTCCATTCAGCTTCGGATTTGGCTCGACAAGTTCCACGCCCAGAACGGACTTCATCTTCGCCAACGTGTCCAAACCCACCGAGGACAGCAAGCCCTCTTCTCCAAGCGGTTCAAACTGTTCGTCAAAGCTGACGGCAACTACTCGGACCGTGACATCGGAACTCTGCAAATCAAAAAATGTGCTTCGGATTTGGCTCGACAAGTTCCACGCCCAGAACGGACTTCATCTTCGCCAACGTGTCCAAACCCACCGAGGACATCAAGCCCTCTTCTCCAAGCGGTTCAAACTGTTCGTCAAAGCTGACGGCAACTACTCGGACCGTGACATCGGAACTCTGCACATCAAAAAATGTGGACGGAAAGGTACAGGTCTTGGTGCGGGCCGACACCAGCATCGGCCAGATTCTGCTCAACATCATTCTGAACGAGGCGGTCCGGTGCAGGATATGGGCAAGAACAACGTCATAATGGTGTGCGTTCCGACGCCGGAGACGAAGCCACCGTCTGTGCTGCTGCCGGTCAAGGCCGACGATTTGTATGAAACGCTGAGCAAGTACAAGCCCAAATAAGTCGGGTCATGGAAAATTGGTTAATGTTTCATTAAATAAGAAATAAATTATTCAATATTTGAAATAAAAAAAAAAAAAAAACAGGAAAATGTTCTCCTGTAAAAAGCGTTTTTCGGACGTGGTCATGTCGCTGTGTCATGTGATCCCACGTTCACTTCCATGACGGTCATCACCACCGCAGAACCTAACCTTCACAGAAAAGACCCGGAGCGCATGCTCCGGGTCACCATCAGCGAGCGGTTAGTTATGATAAACAGTAGTCAATCAGCAAGTAGGTCGCCGAAGATCGAGCGCGACCCAGCGGATGATTAAAGATCTCGAGGCAGTGATGGAACGCCGGATGTAGTACGGACGGCCAGCGTCCAAGGCGAGGGCAAAAGTCGATTGTCACTGGAACAGAATCGCAGCAGTAGAACTTGAATCTCGTAGTTGGGGATGATGAGAACGAGGAGACGTGTTTAAGAAGCGGTTGAGTGAGAGTGGCATGACGCCGGACGAACCGACATCGGTGGCTTGGCCAAACAAAAGTTGCAGTGCTTGGCCAAACAAAAAAACCAGTGAGTAATGGCTTTGACGATCCCCGATGTCGAAAAAGGCGTCCACTTCGGAGCCAGAGTCCTTATTGCCCCGTCAAATGGGCTCTTCTTGGACTGGATGGTAGAACAGAGACACGCGGGAGTTTGGCCGCGGTAGTAGTTGTTCCATCATTCCGCGCTCCTCCTACTCTCGTTTGGCCAAAATCTTCATAACTTTCGCCGACCGCTTCTTGTCCTTGGTCTCCTTCTTGTGCAGCACCAACTTGGCCGGGTTTAGTAGGCCTTCGTGCCGAAATTCATGCTCCGGCTGTGCCCGGAACAGATTATTTCTATAATTCAATGCTTTTTCTGTGGTTCAGATCGAAGATAGAGACATTTTTAAGCTGTCAAAATGACTTTTCTCAACGACAAGATAACTTGATATGAGATGGGAATGGAATATCAAATCAGCGCTAATCAATTAGCCAGTTGACGAAAATCAGCGCTAATCAATTAGTGTAAAGATGATCGATTAACTGTGTCCTGCCCCTCGGCCCGGAGTCGGGATCGAGCATCGAGCGAGACGAATTTGGTGTAGATGCTTTTTTCGATTTGGATTTAACTTCGTCCTGCGGGATTCGGCTATGCGGATCAGAGCCCCAATTGCAGATGGACTTGCTCGTGATGAATGAAATCACGCCACCGACCTTGGCATCCTCGATGTAATCTTTGAGCACGACCTAGACTACAGTGATTTTGATGGCCACTTTGTCGCTCAACTTGAGGATCTTGTCCCATAGTTGATCTTTGGGGGTTTCCTTCTTGCCAAGAATGACGAACTGCTGAGTGGAGGCTTCTCGCACTTGATCTTTAAATCAACCAGCACTTCCTCCTTCTTGAACTTCTTGATCTTGGTGCTCAGAATCGAAGGGAAGTACTGCACTGCACTTTCCAGTCGGTCCGGCGTCATCGGTAATAGACGCATCGACTGCAAGACTGCGACATCCGAACGTCAGGCCCATACTTTCCGGTCGGTCGCCCAGCTCGCGGGCCATCTCATCGAACGCTTCGTCCCGTTTGAGCAGAACGAGGTAGTCCGGATGGGACCGGTACCAGATGACTTCCCGGTCGTAGATCAGTTGGGTGAGCTGCATGCGATTGTTGGCGGGAAGTGGTTCCACTTCTTCGGGGCTGATGCGGATTGAAACCGGTTGCCTGGACTAGGCTGGTCGGGCATTCCTGGCCGATCTTCCTGGTACGACTACCAGTGACTTTCCTGCTTTGCATTCCACCGCACCGGAATTGCTATGCCAGCGTTAGCGGATCCACCTCCCAGTTGACTCGGATTCGTTTCCGTCGCGGAGCACTATCATCAACGTTTCCAACCACCTCCTCCATGCCTTCTTCAACCTCATCCTCATCATTGCTGCCAACAACCTCCTGCTTAATGGTCACCATCTCCTCCACGTCCTCCCACTCGAACCCAACCTCGGCCGATCCTTGTTGACTCTTCACACACACCGTCTCCGGTAAGTAACCACTTCCGCCGCAGACATCCTCCTCCTGCTGCGGTTCCAGCAACTCTCAACACGAGTAGCCCATCGTGCCAGACCAAATCCGGTCACTCCACCAAACGCCGTCCGCTTAAAATTGCTGGGATGGGATAAACAATGAGAAAAAAAAACCTATTGTCAAACTAAACCACTTTCAACATGGCCGCTTCTGTCAACCTAAACCAGTCCTTTCTTATGAGGAGAAAATGAGAAGTATTGTAATTTGAGTTGAAAAAAATTAAACAATTTCAAATCAATTTCACAAATAATTGTAAATTGCATTAATAGATTGATTAAAATATTTTCAATTGAGAGGCATTTATTTGTATCGTACACCGAATGTTGACATATCAGCATTTTATTTAAAAAAAAAACAATACATTTCATGAACTGACGATTCTTTTGCCCATTTAAAACTATTGTTATTTTTTTTTGCGCGATACATAAAAATGTCATCTAGATTGAACAATATTTAACCCGTGCTTCCCGTGCAATTAAAATGTGGCGTGACGGAACAACATCGTAGAACTGGATTTAAAAAGCAAACAAAAAAAATGGCCACAGTTTAGCCTATTTGATTTTTTCGCACCTTTTCATTTCAACACGTTTCCAAAAATTGAAAAACAAACTTTTGCTCTTCAAGTCTGCTCCTCTTTGGGGAACTGGGAAAGATTTATTTACTTTCTTTGCGTAACGGGACAACGACAGGAGCAGATCTAAGAAAAAATCTCCCCTCCCATTTAATGACTTGCAGGCTTTTTAGGATTTTTTTTAGATTGAAGTAAGAAAACGAACATTTTTTGACTCTTCGTGATCGTATCGTATCATTTACCTCGAGTCATCTTTTTGCCAACCATTTCTAGTGATTTGTATCCGGCAGCTCCTTATGAACGGATCCACCGTAAAATGATGGAACATAAACTCAGGATTCTCCACCCACGTCTAACCACAAATTTTAACAGCCAAATTCAAAAAAA
Source organism: Culex quinquefasciatus (assembly GCF_015732765.1). NCBI lineage: Eukaryota > Metazoa > Arthropoda > Insecta > Diptera > Culicidae > Culex > Culex quinquefasciatus. The sequence continues at coordinate 84,813,968 of NC_051863.1, read as the reverse complement.
TCTGCGAGGAAAAACTAAACAACATTTCAACCAAAGAAAAAGTCATCCGCGTGCTTGAGCACTGAGTTGAAAAACATCATCAAGAAAATTTGAATTGTCAAGCTATCTGAATCACAGATTGCTTGTTATTTGTATTCGAACACGAATTTTCTTGCCAAAAAACAGAAGAAGAATACCTGGGACGGGACGGCTGGATAGAGTCTTCTTTTTGAGTGTTTACGTTTGTATTCTTCTTCTGTTTTTTGCAAGAAAATTCGTGTTCGAAAACAAATATCAAGCAATCTGTGATTCAGATAGCTTGACAATTCAAATTTTCTTGATGATGTTTTTCAACTCAGTGCTCAAGCATGCGGATGATTTTTTCTTTGGTTGAAGTGTTGTTTAGTTTTTCCACGCAGATTTTTTTTTGTTTGAATTCGGCTATTAAAATTTGCGTGGGTGGAGAATCCTGAGTTTATGTTCCATCGTTTTAGGTGGATCCGTTCATAAGGAGCTGCAGGATAAAAATTACTTGAAATGGTTGGCAAATCAAAGATGAGTCAAAAAATGTTCACTTCTTCAATTTTTAATGTGTTTTTTTATGAAAGATTTTTAATTTTCATTTGGATGTGAAAAATGCAATACGATTTAAATGCGTTTTCTTACTTCAATCTAAAAAAAGACCTAAAGAGCCTGCAAGTCATTAAATGGGAGGTGAGATTTTTTTTTCTTAGATCAGCTCCTGTCGTTGTCCCGTTACGCAAAGAAAGTAAATAAATCTTTCCCAGTTCCCCAATGAGGAGCACGTCGAATTCAACGGCAGTTTTACTCAACTTTAAAGAAAGTTAACATTCCATAGGTCGCACGCCCTAAGGTGTCAGAATCGAAAGAAATGGCTGGTAAAAATTCAAATTTGTACCAATTCATTCACTTCAAAGAGCAAAAAGTTTGTTTTTCAATTTGTGGTAATGTGTTGAAATAAAAAAGAGCGAAAAATGGAATAGGCTAAATTGTGGCCATTATTTTTGCTTTTTTAATTCAGTTCTACGATGTTGTTTCTTCACGCCACATTTTAATTTCATGGGATGCACAGGTTAATATTGTTCAATCTAGATGACATTTCTATGTAACGAGCAAAAAAAAAAGCAAATGGGCAAAAGAATAGTCAGTTCATGAAATGTATTGTTTTTTTAAATGAAAATGATAAGTCAACATTCGGTGTACGATAGAAATAAAAGCCTTTCAATTGAAAATATCTTAATCAATCTATTAATGCAATTTACAATTATTTGTGAAATTGATTTAATTTTTTTTTCAACTCAAATTACAATACTTCTCATTTTCTCCTCATAAGAAAGGACTGGTTTAGGTTGACAGAAGCGGCCATGTTGAAAGTGGTTTAGTTTGACAATAGGTTTTTTTCTCTTTGTTTATCCCATCCCAGAATACAAACGTAAACACTCAAAAAGAAAACTCTATCCAGCCGTCCCGTCCCAGCTATAGAGCTATCTAAGCCCGATCTCACGCACACTAGCTTACCATTTGTTTTTGCTGGCGGGTACAAATTTTAACCTAAAAATCCATCGTGTACGTACACACAATACATGCGCACGTAGATAACTCTATTGTTTTGGCACAAGTTCCGGAACTCGTCATAAGGTGAACCGTTTTGATGCAGTTGGTGCACGCCGTGCTGAGTCCTGCCGCGTTATGTATTCGGTGCATTCGCGGTCCTCGTTGTTGTCGCGGAATATGTGGTTCGGTCCGAGTCGGAGACGACGGTCAGGCACAGCCGACGATGAGTGGGTGATGCTGGATCTGAAGGAAGGGTTGAATTAAAACATGCCCTGATAAGATTATCTTCTCGAAATTACCTTTAATTACGATTACTGACTAATTTAGTCAGTATGGGACAGGATATCGTTACCGATTCCTCAAAACCAACCCATTAGCGCCCGTTTGCCACTGAACTTCGAAGAAAAACAAACTCTGTGACGTCACTGGGTTCGTCGGCAACTGTGCACGGAGATAAAAAAAAATCGAAAATTGAATTTTCATGCGAAAACTGTCTTTTTATTTTTTTCTGCGTGTTCGCACCAATACAGCCTTGTAAACACAGCCCAACCCTTGGCCCAACCTGTCTTACAGTAACCTTGATATGTAATAACCCAGATACATAGTGTCAAAATGTACATGATGCCTTTTGAAATGTTGCCGTTGAATTAATTGTTGACAGGATCGAAGCTGTCAGATAAAAAAGTGAAATTTCCAAAATAAAAAACTGGAGCAAATTGTTCTAGCTGCCAATAAATATATTTGAAAACCTTTGATTGTTGCAATTTAAGCATTTCAAAACCTAAAATGTTGTCATCCGGTTCTGCGGCAGTCGGCGTGAGTGCGTTGACCGCGGTTAATTCTTACGGTAATGACCGCAGTGACGTGGTAGAATATGCAAACGAGGGAGGCTTTTTCCATGCCGATTACAAGAAGTAAGTGTCTGGGTGGGAAAATGAAATATGCTCTTAAATTCTATGTTGGCAAAGGGGGCGCAGTCATTTCGTATTTCGGAACCTACATATTGCTCTGTACTAATGTAGACTTAGAGGAAAATGTTTTAGAGAGAAGTTGTAAACGTTTTAACCAGATCTGATCAAACATTCTAATTTCCCATACTAGGCCGTTGCAAATATTTTTTGAAGTTTATGTCCCTCGACTCTGATTTTTTTGCGGTGCTGTACATTGGGAAAAATTCAAAACATTTTTAATGAAGCCCAATCATGCTAAATTGATTATCAATGCGGAAAAAAAATTTAGATTGTTTTCAGTTGATTTTCTATTTCTATTTCATGCAAATTTTGAAGTTTCTGGAAAAAATTTTTTGCTTCCTGATTTTTCAGACCAATTTTGAAGGGAGGGGGAGAGAGGGGAGCGACATAAACTTTGAAAAATAATAATTTTTGAAAAACTAAAACCAGTTTTCAACCAAATAAGCTGATATTTTGCCAGGGACTTACCTACCATATATGGGAGAAAGAGGGTAACCATACTCTGAGAACTTTTGGAAATCAGTGCTGCCAGAAAAAAACTCGGTGAATTATAAGTTAATCCGTGTAATGGTCAATATTTCATTTAACAATTTGAATTATTTGTCATGTAGAAATCATTTTGATTAATAAGACTTTTTTTAAACAATAAAAAATTACAGACACGATGATCTTAAGCAAATGCTGGACAGTAGCAAAGACAGCTTAAAGCTGGAAGCGATGAAGCGAATCATTGGGATGATAGCCAAGGGACGAGATGCATCTGATCTTTTCCCGGCCGTTGTGAAGAATGTCGTCTCAAAAAACATCGAAGTGAAGAAGCTGGTGTACGTGTACCTGGTTCGGTACGCCGAAGAGCAGCAGGATTTGGCCCTGCTTTCAATCTCCACCTTCCAGCGGGCCCTGAAGGATCCAAACCAGTTGATTCGGGCCAGCGCTTTGAGGGTGCTTTCCAGCATACGCGTATCGATGATTGTTCAATCGTGATGCTGGCGATCCGGGACTCTGCGTCGGACATGAGTCCGTACGTAAGGAAAACTGCTGCACACGCCATTCCGAAGCTCTATCACTTGGACCCAGAGCAAAAAGATGAACTGATTACCGTGATTGAGAAACTTCTTGCCGATCGGACCACACTGGTCGTAGGATCTGCGGTGATGGCGTTCGAAGAGGTTTGTCCGGAGAGGTCGGATCTAATCCATAAAAATTACCGAAAGTTGTGCAATTTGCTAGTGGACGTCGATGAATGGGGACAGGTGTTAATCATCAATATGCTGACGCGCTACGCAAGGACTCAGTTCATTGACCCCAACGTCGATGTAAGTAACTAAACCTAATTTAAAAGCAAAATAAAAAAGTTTTCTTTAAGGAGTTACCTCATGATGATAATGACGAGGTCGATAAACCATTCTACGACGAATCTTCTTCTGAGTCGGAACAGCCAAAGAGTGTGTTGAAATCCCCAAAGAAGACCTATTCCCTTGACATTGACCATCGTTTGCTGTTGCGCCAGGCGAAACCACTGCTCCAGAGCCGCAATGCGTCGGTGGTGATGGCAGTGGCCCAACTGTATCATCACATTGCGCCAAAAAACGAGGTGAATATTGTCGCCAAGGCACTCATCCGTTTGCTGCGAAGCCACAAAGAGGTCCAGAGTGTGGTGTTGACTTGCATCGCGTCCATGTCTGTGGAAAGGAAAACGATTTTTGAGCAGTATTTAAAGTCGTTCTTTGTAAGATCCAGCGATCAGACGCACATAAAGCTGCTAAAGCTGGACATTTTAACGAACCTGGCGACGGAAACTAGTATCTCGGTGATTCTGCGAGAGTTTCAAACTTACATCAGCAGTAACGATAAGGACTTTGTTGCCTCGACTATTCAAGCTATTGGAAGGTGCGCTGCATCAATAACTGAGGTTACGGACACGTGTTTAAGTGGACTTGTTCATCTGTTGTCGAATAAGGATGGTAAAGTTGTAACTTATTATGTTCCGCTCACTATAATAACACTGACCTACAAAAATTTACAAAATTGAGGGGGAGGCATGATCCCCAGAAACACGCGCATTTTGATTTTTTTTTCGAAATATTTAATCAGGGCCGAATGGTTTTTCTCCAAAGTTTGTATGGAGAATTAGGGCGGTTCGTCGCTGTTGCATACAATCAAATAATTGCATGCAATATGTAGGAGTAGCGAACAGCACGAATTCTCTATACAAACTTTGGAGAAAAACCATTCGGCCCTGACTAAATATTTTTGAAAAAATTCAAAATGCACGAGTCTCTGGGGACCTTAATGTTCATGCTTCCCCTCAAGTTGAGCCTGCGCAGAAATTTTGTTGGTCGGTGTAACCAATTTGCTTTTATTTTCAGAATGCGTCGTTGCTGAAAGCGTCGTTGTGATCAAAAAGCTGCTGCAGACGCAGAAAGAGGAACATTTTGACATAATTTCCCAGATGGCGAAGCTGCTTGATTTTATTCAGGTGCCTGCTGCACGTGCATCTATCCTCTGGCTTATAGGAGAGTATAACGATAAGGTCCCGAAGATAGCCCCCGACGTGCTGCGAAAACTGGCGAAATCGTTCGTTGACGAAGAAGACGTTGTGAAGCTGCAGGTGCTCAACTTGGCAGTAAAACTGTATCTTACCAACCCACAGCAGACCGAATTACTGTGCCAGTACGTGTTCAACTTGGCACGGTATGATCAAAACTACGACATCAGAGATCGTGCTAGATTTTTGAAACAGTTTATCCTACCTACGGGAAGTAAACCGACAAGTCTCGCCCAGAACGCCCGGAATATTTTTCTAGCGGAAAAACCTGCTCCAACGCTCGAAAGCAAATATCTGGATAGGAAACGTTTCCAGTTGGGATCCTTGTCCCACTATCTGAACATGACCGCCAATGGATATCAGGATCTCCCGCCTTTCCCCGAAACTGCTCCGGACAGTAGTGTTCGCAATGTGGCGCCATCGCCCGAGTACGGTCATGCGACGCAAACGGTCGACGCTGGGGCGAACGATAACGGCGGCAACGGAAGAACGCACGACAAGAAGAGCCAGAAAACGAAATCTTTCTACTCGGATTCGGACAAAAGTTCTTCCGCGGACGAAAGCAGTTCGGATTCAAGCTCGGGTTCTACCGGATCAGGCTCTAGAAGTGGGTCAGAATCGGAAGCAGAAATTGCTAACGTTATATCAAAAACATCTTACAACGAGGTAGACGGCGTCTCAAAATCCAAAGATGACTTTGAATCTCTTTCTTCCGGATCAGAACAGGATGAAAGCGAGGATAGCAGCAGCGATAGCGATAGCTACAGCTCGTACAGTGAAGAGGACAGTTCCGGTGGGGCAAGCTCAGAAGCGGATAACAATAAATCGAGGGCAGCGAACAAGGTTGCCAAAACAACCGGAAAGGTCCCCAACGTACCGAACAAAGCTGCCGAGAAACATGATCTTGATCTTCTGCTAGACCTGAACGACATTCCTCCGGTGGGACCGATTATGACTCCGTCTTTAGGCGGCTTTCTAACTCCAATGGTAGGCACGCATCCTGAAAATGCTAGCTCGAACGATGTCGTTGATTTAGTTGGCCCTTCATTTATTCCTACCAAATCCAGTGAATTGTTGAATAAGATTAATGGATACGGGCTCGGTATTGCGTTTCGTTTCACACGCGCTCCACATCTCTATTCAGCAAAAATGATATCGATCGAGCTGACTTTCACCAACCATGGCAATGTGGAACTCACCGACATTCAACTCGGCCAGAAAGGTCTGCAAGCGGGTATGACGCTCAACGAATTTCCTCCGATCGAGATCCTCAACCCGAAACAAAGCTGGACTGGAATTCTGGGACTAGACTTCAACGATTCAACTCAACCGGCCAACTTTGAGATAAAATCGATTCGCGGCACAAGCAGCGTTACTCTTAAGTCGCCCGTTGGAGAATTGATCCGATCGGTCATCATGTCCGAAGCGTTTTTCATTGCCGAACGCGCCAAACTCCGTGGAATGACGGAACATTCGTGTAATTTGACCTTAGCGGCCGACTTATCCCCGCAAAACCGGTCCCTGCATCAGCGCATCTTCGAGGTGGCCAATGTGGCCAATATTCCAAGCACAGACGAAAATCAGTGGCTGTTTGCAGCCCAAACGATGAGTTCCAAGAGTCTGGTGCTGATTGTGCTACAGCTGAAAGCATCTTCCGAATATACCTTAACGGTCAACTGTGACAAAATGGTGGTGGGATCAATGCTGCTGAACGAGATTAAAGCCGCAATTAAGGACTGATGGTGTTAGGAGATCCACATTATGTTTAATGCTCGTACACATTCAAATGTTATTGAAATAATAAAAGCCTAAACACAAAATAATAAAATCTTAGTTAAAGTTTGCTATTTATTTTAAATCCTGGATTAAAAAAACATCCCGTTCAATCACTATCGCTGCTCGAATGAGCTTTTTATGGTATTTTTCTTGCTCTTGGATTTATTTTTCTTCTCCTTCCGACGCTTCTTACTTCGGCTACGGTGGCGTTCGTCTGACGAATCGCTATCGTCGCCGGAACTAGCCGAACTCGATTTTCGACGCTTGCGTTTCAACTTTTCTTCTCTTTTTGACAGCCTTCTTTCGCTTTTTCTCCTCGCGTGCCTCCTCCTGGCGTCTCAGCTCCTGCAGGGTCAAATAATACAGCTCCGACGGTGATTCACTACTGGACCTTTTATCTGTCACAACGGTCTGCTGGTTTGCTCCGATCTAGAAAAAGATGTTAAACAAATTTTTGAACTGACAATAGGCGTTCTACATTTGTAGTTAAGAATGAATAATTCTGCGTAGAGTTCAAATTTAAGACTACTGTTCAAATAGAATGAACTTCCGTCATGTGGGGGCGAATCGGGACTACAGTCTGAATAGGGACAGCACGTTTAAGGCAGAATGGGCCACCCTTGGTTTTGGGCTTAAGAATGGATTTAGATCAACTGTAAGGCAATGATCTTATAGAGGACGTCAAATAACATCACCATACCGAAAACGACGCTTAAATTGTATCATTGTATTTTTTTTTTCAAGTTATGAGCAAAAATGTAAATTTATTGACAAAACCTCGCAAATGTTGTTTATTTCAAAGTTTTTAAATAAACTTTCTGAAAAGTTGGATTGTTTTAAAAAGTTTGTTCAATGCTTATTATGTTACTACCAAGGTAAACAAACAATAACGGAACCTTCAAATCATTTAGAGGCTTGGTGGTGGGAGTGTTAAATTTAAAACACACTTAGGGGCAGAATGGACCACTTTTTTCCTGCCTTATAAAAACAATCAAAAGTTACGAAATATGAGCTAAATGGATTATTTCACTCCTGGTAGCTTCATTTCACTCCTGGTAGCTTCACTGGACCGAGCCACGTAGCCCAGTGGTAAAACTTCCGCCTCGTAAGCGGTAGATCGGGGTTCAAATCCCGGCTCGGTGATCTTTTCCCTTCTGGAATCGATTGCTTAGTAAAGGGAAGGTAGTGTATCGTCACAAACTGGACCTTATCAGGACACCTTAGGAAGCGACTTATGGAATGTTAACATTAACCTTAACATGTTAACATTAAGTTGATAATGTAACTGCCACTGAATCCGCTTTGTAAATGCCGGCCCCGATACTCTTCAAGGGTGTTCCCCTCAGGAACAGGGAAAGATTTACTTTTTACTTAGCTTCACAAATCACGTTTAAGAGGCAGTTTTTGTAAATATTGCTCGGTTTGTTCTAGAGGTCGTATCGAGGTGCTTCGATTTGGATGAAACTTTCAGCGTTTGTTTGTCTATACATGAGATGAACTCATGCCAAATATGAGCCCTCTACGACAAAGGGAAGTGGGGTAAAACGGGCATTGAAGTTTGAGGTCCAAAAAACATAACAAATCTTAAAATTGCTCGCATTTCCGTAAAACCTCATCAATTCCAACTATCTAAGATGCATTCGAAAGGTCTTTTGAAGCACTTCAAAATGAGCTATAGACATCCAGGATTGGTTTAACTTTTTCTCAAAGCTTTTGCAAATTAGGGGAAATTCTCGGCAGGTTAAGCACTCGCTCCTAACTCCATCCAATTTGCTGATTTTCACTATTCAAACAACTAATTTTGCTATTTATCACTCGATTTCAGATGAAAACGCTATTAATTAGCATTAATTGAATGTCAAAATACTGACCTGCCAACATTAGAAGCACGCTGGAATTAGATGCTGTTCCCCTACTGTTAAAAATAGATTTTTTAAACCTTAATATCTTTTTGCAACAGCCTCCAACACCCATACTCCTATGGTTCAAAAGTTAGGGAATTTCATGGACTATAAGCCTACGGTATTAACTTTTTGGCCAATCGCAGTTTTTCTCATCGTTTTTTTTTTATTTTTCTATAACAAACATTTTACAACGTTAGTTTTTTTGTCCTGTAGCTTCCATAGCGGCACTTTTTGGTCGCAATTTTGTCATATTCGGAATCCTCGGAAAATTTCACGTTAGTTAGAAGTATTGGAGTTGTAAATTTGATTGGAAAAAATGCCCTTTAGAATGAATTAAAACATTTTTAACAATTTGTCGGATTAGGGGTAAAACAGGTTTTCGCCTACTTGATACACCATTTGACGTATTGATCACATGGTAAATAAGATCTATTTCTTTTTTCAAAAATGTTTTATTGAATTATTTTTTACATTACATTTTAAACTCCAATACTTCTAATTAACGTGAAATTTTCCAAGGATTCCGAATATGTCAAAATTGAGACCAAAACGTGCCGCTATGGAAGCCTACAGGACAAAACTAACGTTGTAAAATGTTTATTATAGAAAAATCGAAAAACTATAGGTAAAATTGCGATTGGCCAAAAAGGCTTATAGTCCATGAAATTCCCTAACTTTTGACCTACGGGAGTATGGGTGTTGGAGGCTGTTGCAAAAAGATATTAAGGTTTTAAAAAAATCTATTTTTAACAGTAATTTGCAAAAGGTACGAGAAAAAGTTAAGCCAATCCTGGATGTCTATGGCTCATTTTAAAGTGCTTCACAAGACCTTTGGAATGCATCTAAGCAGGGCTGTGGAGTCGGAGTCGGAATCGGAGCTGGAGTCGGTGGAGTCGGGTCTTTTTAGGGACCTGGAGTCGGAGTCGTCAAAACTCGAACAGCTGGAGTCGGAGCTGGAGTCGGAGTCGGCTAAATTTTACGAGCTGGAGTCGGAGTCGGAGTCGGAGCCGAAAATTCCTGATAACCCGGAGTTGGAGTCGGAGTCGGAGTCGGAGTTATCTAAAATTCAACAAAAATAATCTTTTTTTTATTGTTTAGTATTTGTTTTAATGCAGGTTAATTCATAAAACTTCTTATTTTTAATTGTTTTTAAAGTCGCATGCATTGCGTTGCCATTTTTCTTTTTTAAAATAGATTTATCAGATGAGCAATTCTCTATGAAATCGGCCGATTTCAACCTTTTTATTTTTGTTTTTTTTTTTGCTATTTGACTCAAACTTTATGGGGCCTTCCCACAAGAAGCAATTTTGTGTCAATGGTTCACTCATAGTTATCTCAATACAATTTTGGCAGAAGTTCATATAAAAATGGTACGTAAATATTCGGAAATCTGTAACTTAACTTTTCAAGAATTTTTTTATTTGTTTTGGTGTCTTCGGCAAAGTTGTAGATATTGTGAAAACTATTAAAAACAGGTACACGGACAAAACATTTGGTGATTTTTAATTACGTTTTATTTACAAAAAAATAAATTTAAAAAAAAACTAAATTTTTAAATTTTTGAGTTTTTTGTTTTGTTTTTTTTTTTCAGGGGACAAAACCCTGCATCAAGCCATCCTGAAGTATGAACCAAAACTTTGCCGACGAGTCATGATTTTTTTTAAATAGTGATTTATGTAAAAATTGAAAACTTGTACTTAACATTTTCTGACCTAATTATTGATGTAAAATCGAATTTGCCATCGAAAAGTATTTTACACATTTTTAGAGTAAGTACACCGTTTTAAAAATATATCCATTCAAAGCAAAATTTTGCCGAAAAATCCGGTTTTTTAATTTTTAAAATAGTGTCCATGATTGTCCATTTCTAAAAATATTGAATGTTTGGCCCTATTAAAATGTTAGTATTCATTAAAAAAAAAAATTCCGAAAAGATCGGAAAATTTCACGAATGTTTCATTTTTCAATATTGAAAATCGGACTGCTGATATATAGACATAAGAAAATGGAGGGTTGTTTGGGTTAGACTTAAAAAAATCAATTTTCCTGTTTCTTTTATCCGCTTTATCTCAGCAACAAGTGGTCAAATCTTCTTAGACGAAATAGTAGGAAATTTTCTGAACTTTTCGATAAAGATATTTTCAGGAATGAACAATCATGGACACTATTTTCGAAAAAAAAACGGAATTTTTCGGACAATATTTAACTTTGAATACTATATTTTTAAAACGGTAAACTTAATAAAAAAAAATTGTAAAGTACTTTTCGATTACAAATTCGATTGTATTCGAAAAATGAGGTCGAAAAATTCGAAAAATGAGGTCGAAAAATTCGAAAAATGAGGTCGAAAAAATTTCTAACCATTTGTTGAAAGCTGGAGTCGGAGTCGGCTAGAGTTTGTAGGCCGGAGTTGGAGTCGGAGTCGGAGTCGGTTCGAGCTGAAAGCCGGAGACGGAGTCGTAGTCGGAGTCGGCTTATCTCAGAAAGCTGGAGTCGGAGTCGGAGTCGTTTGAAACATGACCCGACTCCGCAGCCCTGCATCTAAGAGAGTTGGAATTGATGAAGCTTTACGGAAATTTTAAGATTTATTATGGTTTTGGACCTCAAACTTTAAGGCCCGTTTTACCCCACTTCCTTTTGTCGTAGAGGGCTCATATTTGTCATGAGTTCATCTCATGTATAGACAAACAAACGCTGAAAGTTTCATTCAAGTCGGAGCACATCGATACGACCTGTTACACATTGGTGAAAAACTCGCTCTTAATGCAACATTAGTTGATTTTTTTAAGTTGTGTTGATGATTATTTGTAAAAATAGTGTCTTGTTACAACATATTAACACTATTTTCAAAAATGTGTGTTTTGGTAAGTGACTATTTTTATTAAAGTGGTCTAACTTCATAGACACTATGTTAGAAAGTTCCGTTAAGTCATTTCTTGTCTCCCTTCAACGATGTATTAGACGAAATGGCTTGTTTTCCCATTCTTCCCGCAACCTTGATAAGTAGTCGAAAAAACATTTTTAAAGTGGCTCACAAATAGTTTTAAGCTAAAAATTTTCATCAACCAAGTATACATTGAAGGGAACATGAATTCATATATTTGTATGTTTTTTCTATAGTTTTTGGTGCATTTTACTTAGGCGGGCCATTTTGCTCCCTACCCTGAGAAGCTGTCCAAACTTGGTTGAGGTTGCTAAAATTGAAAAGCAAGCAACGACGAAAAACTAAACAATTCTTCGCAAAACCTCAGAAAATTAGGAAAGTGTCCGAGCAGGCAAGGTGGGAATTATTATAGGGGCAGGGGGGCAGAATGGGCCACCCTTGGTTTTGGGCTTTAGAATGGATTTAAACCAACTGTAAGGCAAGGGTCTTATAAAGGACGTCAAGTAACATCAACTCACCGAAAACCACGTTTGAATTCATTTTATTTATCGAATTATGAGCAAAAATGTAAATTTATTGACAAAACCACGCAAATGTTGTTTATTTTGAGGTTCTTAAAAAAGCTTTCTCGAAAGTTAGATTGTTTGAAAAAGTTTGTTCAATGTTTATGATATTACCAGGAGCTATTACGAAGGTAATCAAACTACAACGGAACTTTAAATAAATTTTGAGGCTTGGTGTTAAAATAAAATCCACTTGGGGGCAGAATGGACCACCCTTTTCCTGCCAAAAACAATTAAAAGTTATGAAATTTTGGTTAAATGGATTATGTCGCTCCGAGTAGGTTCACAAATCACGTTTAATGCAACATTAGTTGATTTTGAAGTTGTTTTGATGCTTATTTGTAAAAATAGTGTCTAATTTCAACATATTAAAACTATTTTCAAAAATGTTTGTTTTGGTAAGTGATAAAAGTGTTCATTAAAGTGGTCTAACTTCTTGGAAAGTATGTTAGAAAGGTCCCTTTAATCATTTATTTTCTCCCTTCAACGTTTTATTAGACAAAATTGCTTGTTTTCTAAGGTGGCCCATTCTGCCCGCACCCAGGAAAAGTAGCCGAAAAAACTTTTTAAGTAGCTCAAAAATAGTTTTAAGCTAAAAATGTTCATCAACCAAGTAAACAACATTAAAGGGAACATCCCAAACCATAAGCCTACTACACTTAATTCATTAATTTGTATGTTTTTCGATGGTTTTTGACGCATTTTACTTAGGCGGGCCATTCTGACCCCCTCCCCCCCCCTCCTGCACACTTCGTTACGTAGCCAGCAGAGACAATTTCAATCTGCTTACATAAATTGAGTTTATCAATATATTTAATCAATAGTCAACCACAGTTTGAAGGCTATAATAATCGCTATATAGGATCTAATAAAAAAAAGTTTAGAACATTACCTTCAAATAGTTTCGGCACTGAAACGTTAAATGCCCAGGGTATCCACATTTTTTACATGCTGCTCTAACATTATCTTTTTGAGTGTTACCTCCCAAAAATTCCATGTTTTCGTAAAAATGTTATTCAATTTATAACAAAAAAATTATGCTATTAAGAAACCTTTTCAGTTGTTTAAAATAATTTACTGTTTATGACAAACAAGTAATTTTGACAGCCAACAACTCTCTTTTTATTTACCTGTCTTTTCTACAGATTGTACAGAAACAGATTGGACAACGATTGTTGGCAACCACCTTTTAAGTTTGCAAACACTTCCAACACTGAAAGAAACCGACATAGCAATGTCAAATGTTTTCCACATGAATCTACCCCATACTACTTTGCATGTGAATGTCATGTGAAAAACACTTGAAAATTTTTCAATCGTGCGCCGTATTCATTTCAAGTGCAAATCACGTTAGTTTCGTGTGACTTCGCACTTGATTTTGAAGTGCTGTTCACTTCAAATTTGAATGAATTGCTAATATAATCCACATGTTTTTCTTATGAAAACCATGCGAGAATAGTTTAGAAATGTGATATTTATGCAGTTTAAAAAAAAACATTTTTTAAAATTTTAATAGATTTTTTACATTCTTTAAGGCAATGATTCTTCACAAACTATTATTCCCAATAAAAATCACTGTAATTGCGGTCATGGTCTAAAATCTGCGTTCTTGAATCAAAAGTACTTCTAAGACACATCCCGGCCACCAACCCGCCGGATTGAACGACGATTGTAAAGATCTCCGGCTTGAGGGAACATCCTCTTGGTGAAGAGGCCGATGATAGAACCTTTGTTCCGATGTTCCAATTCTCTGCTCAGTAATCATCTTCTTGATGTAGATTTCTTAATGTTCATCTGTAAATACAACAAATATTCATGATTGAATAAGAAATAAATCACAGTCATTAATTAGGACTTACCTCAAATATAATTTACAAAACGACAAGTCTTCTTTGCATGATCCTGCGCCTTAAACTTCAACAATTGCAGGAGCAAAAATTAACAGCTAATTCTCGTCTGCACTCTTAACCATCTTGATTTATAGGCAAAAGTTCAACGCTCGACATTCAAAATCAACACATTTCAATCTAACGTGTTTTTCACTTAAAAATCATGGGAAAAGTCAAATGGGGCAAATCGAAGGGAAATTCATTTGAATCCAAAGTGAACACCATGCGATACAATAATGAAATGTTTTTCGCCAGCGATCAGCTGATTTCAAATGATTTTCTCATCCATTCAACATGCAAATCATATGTGAGTCATAGGAACAGCATGTGATTTTATCGTGTTGTTTTTTAAAGACGCTCACGTGAAAAACACATGAATTTGCTATGTTGGTTTCTTTCAGTGTATGGGGTGGCACGTCAGTTCGTCAGTGGTGATAGCTGACAGTTCTGCCCAGGGGATGCTAAAGACCGCCATCTTGGGTGATTGAGATTGATAACGCGCGCAAACTGCACACAGTGAAAACAAAAATATGTCTCTATCGAGCTGTCAAATCGCAACATGGAGTTAAACTTTCTGTGCAGTTGCTGTGATGCTTACCAAGGGTTTTCATAGAGTTTAACTCCATGTTGCACGCACACACTCTCACTTTTAATTTCTCGATAGAGTTATCTTCGTGCGCATGTATTGCGTGTTTGTACACGAAGGGTGTTTAGGTTAAAATTTGTACCCTACCCACCAGCAAAAACAAATGGTAGGCTAGTGTGCGTGAGATCGGGCTTAGATATCTCTATCGAGAAATTGAAAGTGAGAGTGTGTGCAACATGGAGTTAAACTTTCTATGAAGATGCTGTGAAGACTACCATGGCACTTTGAAAAGTTTAACTGCATGTTGCACGCACACACCCGGTCACGGAAATTTCTAGCAGAAGTCGTTCTGTTAGTATCCTGCTAGAATGATTCTAGCAGGCCTGCCAGACTTCTGTTAGAATTTTGCTAGAATATTCTCACAGAGCGAAACCTGTAAGAATTGTGTTAGAATTTTGTAATCAAATTCTGACAGAGCAAAATCTGTCGAAAATGATGTCATTTCCGCCAAACCGCTTTGGGGAGAATGTGATTTCCGCATCTACCATCTTGTCATTGAACTTGGCCAAGCAAGTTCATTTTTTCTTACGCTGAATCTTGCCTTGAATGGAGACTGCCTAATTTGGTAAGTAAAATTAATTTAAGTAACTCGAATCAACCTACAATATACAGCATTTTGCTTTTAAATTCACAGATGAATTTTTCCGATGGGACTCGGAATGTTCCCGAAACGAGAAATCCAGATCACTGTTTTTCGGAGGCCGGTGAGCACAGCACCGGAGATGTCGTCGATGACCACACGCATCCGGGAAAACTGCACGACCGAAATGTTCCTCCACGGAACAGACCTGAGAAAGTGTTTGCTTCAATCCCACCTGAAAACGTGGAATTTAAAGTGTTTAAGTGAAAATGTGAAAAGTGCCTCTTTAAAACCGTGTTGTCTTTCTGTAAGTTTTTTGAAAACTTTTTCTTACTCTTGTCTATTCCATAGTTATAAGTAATAATTTTTCGATTGAATTACGACGTAAATCACAGCTGAAAGGAACACCAAAACTCTGTTGTGCACCTAAATGAACTCATTGTAAATTGATTATTCACAAATAAAACCGAATTGAATTGAATTGAAACAAAACCGTGTTGTAAGAGATGATTTTTAAATAAAGATAATTTCAAACAAACAAACAAACCTTTTCACCCAAAAAATCCTATCCGTTCTATTCTAACCAAATTCTAGCAGGATTCTAGCAGAGCAATCGTGCCAGCTCATTCTAGCAGGATTCTTACAGAAATCTAGCAGCTGGCCTGTCAGAATAGTTCTAGCAGCATTCTATCAGGATTCTAGCAGAACCGGTTGATTTCGCCGTTTCTGCTAGAACCGGTTATTGCATCTGAGCTAGAATTCTTTGAGAATGCTTGCAAAGATCTGGCAGAATGATGGCACAGTTCTAGTAAGAATATTTTCGCTCTGCTAGAATTCTGTAATAATCTTGTGAGAACGCCGTGACTGGGCCAGAGCAACCGAGAGCAAACGGGAGCAATCGGGAGGAATCGGGAGGAATGTAGAGCAACCGAGAAGAATGAGATGGGAAACTGTCAAAAGTCAAATTTCAGAGCAACGGGAGCAAAGTAGAGGAAACGGGAGGAACGTAGAGTAATACCCAGTCACGATGTTCTAGCAAGATTCTAGCAGAATTCTTAGAGAGCTGGATATTCTTAGAGCATTCTAGCAGAAATGTTTCACCGTTCTAGCAGGATTCTGATAGAACCAGCTCTGCTAGAATATTTCGTGACTGGGTAAGAGTGACTCCCTTGCTCACTGTCTTGCCCCGAGACCCTGCCTTCAAAGCATTTATTTTTATCGAGCAAGAATTTGCAAAATATTGAAATTCCAGCTGAATAAAAAAAAATGTGACTATATAATAGGGTGACAAGAAAAATTGAAAATTTCGGGAATTCGCAAGAGATACCCCCTGGATCGATTCTTTAGGCAAAAACAAGTAAATGTGCCAATTTTTGCAGCAGGTGGCGCAGGTCTCGCCCCAAATTGTGAGATTCTTGTAGGAAATTTAATTAACTACAACTTTGTAGAAGGGTGCAAGACGATCCGAGTTGATCCTGATGAGAAAAAATGATGAAAAGAAATCGGCTTATATACTTGAAAGTATACAAGGGGTATATAGGAAGCATCTAGGAAAATATTTTTTTCTAGAAAAATCACCAAAAATCAGGATCAACTCGGATCGTTTTGCACCCTTCGACAAAGTTGTAGGGAATTAAATTTCCTACAAGAATCTCACACTTGGACAATTTTGGGCGAGACCTGCGCCTCATAGCAGAAAATTACTGAAACGATGTTTTTCCCCATACATTTTCGTGATTTTCCCCATATAAACTTCAACGATGAAAAGCGACCCCTTAGCCTTAACAGATATGGCTCAAAATTGGCACAGATACTTATTTTTGCATTAGGAATCGAGTCAGAGGGTATCTCTGATGCCGATTTTTTTTATTTTGTCACCCTACTATATAATCAATTAAAATGTGATACTTCTAAATAATAGTAAGCAAACAAATTTATAAAAGAGGATTTAATTTAATTGTGTACATTTCGAATTAATATTATGTAGTCATAAAAAACGTAGTGTGACGTCACAGTCTCGTAAACCCCCTCCTCCCCCCGTTCGTCACATCTTGTCACATCTACGATACCCCGCTCCCCCTCCCACCCTAAGAGTGTACGTACTTTTTGGATGGCGTCTAACTCCGTAACCAACTCACACAATGCTTTGAAATTTTGGATTTTTCTTGATTAAATGTTTACTATCGATAAAAAATAACAAAAAACATTTTGAAGTGACGATTTTTTTGAAACTTGGCCACCGAATGTACCATAGTGAGCAGTACCATTCCTCCCTCGCCTCCCACCGCTCTGTCTTTACATTTCATAGCATTGACGATGGAATTCGGATGAAATAAAAAAATCATTTTATTTGAAGTAGCGTTTAATTAATTTAATTTACTTTGCAACGAAGATTTTTGGATATCTCAGAAGATTTTTGTGTATCTTCGAAGTTTGTAATTTGATCATTTTGTACATATAATGAATTTGATCATAAAGCACTAGTAAGCTACCGCATTCCATTTTGTACAAAACAATTGAGTGAATTATTGAATTTCTTTCCATTGTTGCGTTTATAAAACTTGTGATTTGATTTGTAAAGTAAAAAACATTGGCATGTTTTTGTTTCAGTTTCTTCGCCCCTTTTACATCTTATAAAAATAATACATCTTTTATTTCCTTACATGTATAAATTCTTTGTCTAACATCACTGTTAATTTGCAGCCTTTATAAAGCTCGATTAAGTAGGATTTACGGCTATATATGTCACGGCGTTATAAAGCTATAGGTTAGTAAGGTGTGAATGCTTAGCAGACATCATACACTTGTTCTGGAAAGAAAAAATGTTATTGTTAAAATATTATTGATTATTATTTTATACGTAAATCCTGATCAAAAGTGGAAAAAAAATCAAACGTACTAATTCCACGGGTAAAATAATACATGAAACACAGGTGTTGTATTTTATTATGCATAATTGGCCTCTTTGATAAGTGGCGAAGTAAAGTCTATTTTAAACTAATCTGTTGTTACTTTCCAATGCAAAAAAGATTTTCTTGTATCTTTGAGTATCAACAGAAGGATAGGACATACATTTTTATTCTAATAATACTACTTAGGAAAAATAAAAGCAAAATATTATCATTAATCTGAAATGTCAAACACAACTGACTCGGGAGGGGCTGGCTCAGGTGCTGGTTGATTGGTATCCTTTTGTACTCGAAAACAGAACGTTATCCAACGTCTGTTGCCTGCTCTAGTTTGGTTATTACTGGAAAAGAAAATGTAGAAGCTTTGCAGAATTGATCAAATTAGAACTGATTACCGATTTGAATCGGCTGCGTGCGGCGCCTCTGTTTCCGGCGCAGTGCCGTACGCAGCCGAGAACATTGATGGTCGCCTAACTGGCCAGTCATGATGACCGCGAATGGAGAGGTAAACACTCAGACTTTTCATCAACGCAACACGGACCTGTAAGTTGATAAATTGTTAAATGCACAATGCAAAAATGTAAAATTGCTATAAAAATCCATACTTCTCCATTCAGGAAGCAATACAGCAAGGCGATAAAAAACCCCTGGAACGAGGTAAGAAAGTGCGTCACATACGACCACAAGGCAAATTCCAGTGCTGTTCTGTCCAGAGGAGCCTCGGTCATGTTGAGGATGTTGGTTATTCCCAATAATGGTACTAGCACGACAGCAGCCCGAACCGCTTTTCGTACTTGCTCCACATCACTTGTGTGACTTTGTCGCAATTTCACGATCAACACCCTTATAATGTTTAGTAAAAATATGAAATTTAACTGCAACAAAACAATACAAACTTAGTTTTTTTTGTAGATTTTGAACCTCACGTTTTAACTTACCAAAACTACAGCTAATCTTGGACCTTCTAAAATCCAGTAATAAGGCGTTAGGTTGTACCCCCACCAGCATCTGTTGTATCGAAAGAGTAAAATACGATTTGCTAGCGTTCTAACAAAAAAGCACATACTTTGATATGTGTCGGAAGCGATGAAAATGTGTTGAAAGTGATGAAAATAAAATCTTGCAACGTTTAAGATTGGATCTCGACCTTATTCTGGCCAAGCATTTTTGATGTTGTTGTATTTTTATGCTCAAGGAATGTGGGGCAACAAGTTTTGCCTAAATACATGTCCAGGAAATGACCCAGAGTCCCATCCTAGAAGGATTTTTAAATTTATTGAATATTTGAATTAAAATATTCGAAGTTCAAATATTTCTGGAATTTTTTTTCTCCACATGGCCTCATGCCAAGTTGTATTTTTATGCTCAAGGAATATGGGGCAACAAGTTTTGCCTAAATACATGTCCAGGAAATGACCCAGAGTCCCATTCCAGAAGGATTGTCAAATTTATTGAACATTTGAATTAAAATATTCGAAGTTCAAATATTTATGGATTTTTTTTCATTCACATCCAAATTTTCATACTCCAGGAATGTAGGGCAGTATGTTTTGCCAAGAAACATGTCCAGGTAATGTTAATTGCTCGTTTTTTTGAATTTTTGGAATCTCTCTTAAAAATTGTTCCTGGGATTACCATGACAAGTTATCCCGCATGCCATAAAGATGGCCGCCATAGCGCTATAAATTATTCCTAGGATAACCATCTGTAGGATAACTTTCCCACCTATCTCAGAAAGGGTCCACCGAAATAATTTGGTGGCCACTGGCCACTCCGGAACCGGTTCTGAATGTCCTCCGGGGAACCACCGAAGTGGCCAATATCTGATAAGAGCAAAACCAGTCAATATTGGTATCGAAATTCTTCATTTTGGAAGGACATCTCAAAAATTGTCCACCAAAATAATTTGGTGGCCACTCCGGAACCGGTTCTAAATGTCCTCCGGGGAACCACCGAAGTGGCCAATATCTGATCAGAAGAAAACTAGTCAATGTTGGTATGAAAATTCTTCATATTGGAAGGGCATCTCAGAATGGGTCCACCGAAATAATTTGGTGGCCACTGGCCACTCCGGAACTGGTTCTCCGGAACAACCGAAGTGGCCAATATCTGATCAGGGCAAAACCTGTCAATATTGGTATCGAAATTTTTCATTTTGGAAGGACATCTCGGAAATGGTCCATGGCGTTCATAAGGAAAATGTACTTGGATGACAATCAACCATTTGAATTTTAATAAAATGGAGTTGCAGAACTTGAATTTGTTCAAGGTAACAAAATACAAAAAAAACAAAACAAAAATTTGATACGATTATCGGAAGTCCACATAGAACCCCAAAGTCTCATAGAAACCTTCGGATAATCGAGGCTGGACTGCATAACTTTGTCAAAGAAATCGTATCGATCAGAACACTTTTCAGTAAGCGTCTTTTGAATTTGTATTTTGAAAACATTTTTGTATGGACATTGGACCAAAGGCAAAATCTTGATTCACTGGTAAAAATTAGTGCGTCCATCCCGGGAATTCCCGGGACAAAAATCCCGGGATTTTTCCAAAACCGGGAATTCCCGAATCCCGGGATTTTCTATAATTTGTCCCGGGAATTCCCGAAATTGAAAAAAAAATCATATTTTGGTCTGGAAATTCAGATTTGGTTCTGAAATTAGTAGAACAATAAAATGAATTAAAATTTGTATTAAGCAAATCTCAGCATTAAATTGGCTTTTTTGGAAAAAATATTATAATTTTAATTAACAGGTGCCTAGTGCATTAAATTTTTTCTCTATTATTTTTTTTTAAGACTGGATATATTTACGTATTTATAATCAAAAACCGGCATCTTGGGCAAATAAGTACAAATGTAACGAATAAATACAGCTATTAAAGCAAAAAATAATTGCATGACGTTTTGGATGACTTCGGTTAAAACAGGAACAGAACAAAAAAATGTACTTCCAAATGTATTGCTCTAAAATCTCCTGTACATATTTAGACTGTAATTCTGATTTTCCCTCGGTTGGCGGTAGTAACTTGAAGATAATTTGTAAAATATGTTTTATATAGAACAATGAATTCAAAACTTATCTAAAATTTTATATTGACTGTTATCATTTTATTTATTGTCGTTTTTTTTTTTGTTTTTTAGACATATAAAATAAATTTTTTAAGCTGTTTTAGTCATATCATAAAAAAATATTAAAAGAATTCCAAAGTTTTTTTTAAATAAGTTTTATAAACACATGGAAGACAAAAGCTTATTGGACCTTTTTAAAAAAAAAAAAACTTGTCGTCTTTGTTTAGATTGAAGTGAAAGGATTATCACCATTTGATATTATTAAGCTAATTCTATGAATTTAAGCTTGAAAACATAACAAATATAATGAAACATAGATTTTATTACTGATTCAAAAATTTCCCGGGATCCCGGGAATTCCCGGGATTCCAAAAATATTTTTCCCGTTTCCCGGGAAATTCAAAACCCGGGAAAATTGGACGCCCTAGTAAAAATGTAGGACTAATATGGTAATTGCTTACTATTCAGGTGAAGCCGTCACTAATTCTCAAGGAAAACAGATCATCATTCTAAAATTCTATAGAATTTTAAAACCTGAAATTTTAAAAATCTAAACATTTGAAATTCAGTAGTTATGCTCTCGACTGTTACTCTACAATTTTGGATTTGGTTTTCGGCTTTCAGTCATTGAGCAGTGAAAACAATGTATTGTTTTAATTTGAAATTCTTAAATTCTTAAATTCTTAAATTCTTAAATTCTTAAATTCTTAAATTCTTAAATTCTTAAATTCTTAAATTCTTAAATTCTTAAATTCTTAAATTCTTAAATTCTTAAATTCTTAAATTCTTAAATTCTTAAATTCTTAAATTCTTAAATTCTTAAATTCTTAAATTCTTAAATTCTTAAATTCTTAAATTCTTAAATTCTTAAATTCTTAAATTCTTAAATTCTTAAATTCTTAAATTCTTAAATTCTTAAATTCTTAAATTCTTAAATTCTTAAATTCTTAAATTCTTAAATTCTTAAATTCTTAAATTCTTAAATTCTTAAATTCTTAAATTCTTAAATTCTTAAATTCTTAAATTCTTAAATTCTTAAATTCTTAAATTCTTAAATTCTTAAATTCTTAAATTCTTAAATTCTTAATTCTTAAATTCTAAATTCTTAATTCTTAAATTCTTAAATTCTTAAATTCTTAAATTCTTAAATTCTTAAATTCTTAAATTCTTAAATTCTTAAATTCTTAAATTCTTAAATTCTTAAATTCTTAAATTCTTAAATTCTTAAATTCTTAAATTCTTAAATTCTTAAATTCTTAAATTCTTAAAGTTCTTAAATTCTTAAATTCTTAATTCTTAAATTCTTAAATTCTTAAATTCTTAAATTCTTAAATTCTTAAATCTTAAATTCTTAAATTCTTAAATTCTTAAATTCTTAAATTCTTAAATTCTTAAATTCTTAAATTCTTAAATTCTTAAATTCTTAAATTCTTAAATTCTTAAATTCTTAAATTCTTAAATTCTTAAATTCTTAAATTCTTAAATTCTTAAATTCTTAAATTCTTAAATTCTTAAATTCTTAAATTCTTAAATTCTTAAATTCTTAAATTCTTAAATTCTTAAATTCTTAAATTCTTAAATTCTTAAATTCTTAAATTCTTAAATTCTTAAATTCTTAAATTCTTAAATTCTTAAATTCTTAAATTCTTAAATTCTTAAATTCTTAAATTCTTAAATTCTTAAATTCTTAAATTCTTAAATTCTTAAATTCTTAATTCTTAAATTCTTAAATTCTTAAATTCTTAAATTCTTAAATTCTTAAATTCTTAAATTCTTAATTCTTAAATTCTTAAATTCTTAATTCTTAAATTCTTAAATTCTTAAATTCTTAAATTCTTAAATTCTTAAATTCTTAAATTCTTAAATTCTTAAATTCTTAAATTCTTAAATTCTTAAATTCTTAAATTCTTAAATTCTTAAATTCTTAAATTCTTAAATTCTTAAATTCTTAAATTCTTAATTCTTAATTCTTAAATTCTTAAATTCTTAAATTCTTAAATTCTTAATTCTTAAATTCTTAAATTCTTAAATTCTTAAATTCTTAATTCTTAAATTCTTAAATTCTTAAATTCTTAAATTCTTAAATTCTTAAATTCTTAAATTCTTAAATTCTTAATTCTTAAATTCTTAAATTCTTAAATTCTTAAATTCTTAAATTCTTAAATTCTTAAATTCTTAAATTCTTAAATTCTTAAATTCTTAAATTCTTAAATTCTTAAATTCTTAAATTCTTAAATTTAAATTCTTAAATTCTAAATTCTTAAATTCTTAAATTCTTAAATTCTTAAATTCTTAAATTCTTAAATTCTTAAATTCTTAAATTCTTAAATTCTTAAATTCTTAAATTCTTAAATTCTTAAATTCTTAAATTCTTAAATTCTTAATTCTTAAATTCTTAAATTCTTAAATTCTTAAATTCTTAAATTCTTAAATTCTTAATTCTTAATTCTTAAATTCTTAAATTCTTAAATTCTTAAATTCTTAAATTCTTAAATTCTTAAATTCTTAAATTCTTAAATTCTTAAATTCTTAAATTCTTAAATTCTTAATTCTTAAATTCTTAAATTCTTAAATTCTTAAATTCTTAAATTCTTAAATTCTTAAATTCTTAAATTCTTAAATTCTTAATTCTTAAATTCTTAAATTCTTAAATTCTTAAATTCTTAAATTCTTAAATTCTTAATTCTTAAATTCTTAAATTCTTAAATTCTTAAATTCTTAAATTCTTAATTCTTAAATTCTTAAATTCTTAAATTCTTAAATTCTTAATTCTTAAATTCTTAATTCTTAAATTCTTAAATTCTTAAATTCTTAAATTCTTAATTCTTAAATTCTTAATTCTTAAATTCTTAAATTCTTAAATTCTTAAATTCTTAAATTCTTAAATTCTTAAATTCTTAAATTCTTAAATTCTTAAATTCTTAAATTCTTAAATTCTTAAATTCTTAAATTCTTAAATTCTTAAATTCTTAAATTCTTAATTCTTAAATTCTTAAATTCTTAAATTCTTAAATTCTTAAATTCTTAAATTCTTAAATTCTTAAATTCTTAAATTCTTAAATTCTTAAATTCTTAAATTCTTAAATTCTTAAATTCTTAAATTCTTAAATTCTTAAATTCTTAAATTCTTAAATTCTTAAATTCTTAAATTCTTCGATCTAATTCTTAAATTCTTAAATTCTTAAATTCTTAAATTCTTAAATTCTTAAATTCTTAAATTCTTAAATTCTTAAATTCTTAAATTCTTAAATTCTTAAATTCTTAAATTCTTAAATTCTTAAATTCTTAAATTCTTAAATTCTTAAATTCTTAAATTCTTAAATTCTTAAATTCTTAAATTCTTAAATTCTTAAATTCTTAAATTCTTAAATTCTTAAATTCTTAAATTCTTAAATTCTTAAATTCTTAAATTCTTAAATTCTTAAATTCTTAAATTCTTAAATTCTTAAATTCTTAAATTCTTAAATTCTTAAATTCTTAAATTCTTAAATTCTTAAATTCTTAAATTCTTAAATTCTTAAATTCTTAAATTCTTAAATTCTTAAATTCTTAAATTCTTAAATTCTTAAATTCTTAAATTCTTAAATTCTTAAATTCTTAAATTCTTAATTCTTAAATTCTTAATTCTTAAATTCTTAAATTCTTAAATTCTTAAATTCTTAAATTCTTAAATTTAAATTCTTAAATTCTTAAATTCTTAAATTCTTAAATTCTTAAATTCTTAAATTCTTAAATTCTTAATTCTTAAATTCTTAAATTCTTAAATTCTTAATTCTTAATTCTTAAATTCTTAAATTCTTAAATTCTTAAATTCTTAAATTCTTAAATTCTTAAATTCTTAAATTCTTAAATTCTTAAATTCTTAATTCTTAAATTCTTAAATTCTTAAATTCTTAAATTCTTAAATTCTTAAATTCTTAAATTCTTAAATTCTTAAATTCTTAAATTCTTAAATTCTTAAATTCTTAAATTCTTAAATTCTTAAATTCTTAAATTCTTAAATTCTTAAATTCTTAAATTCTTAAATTCTTAAATTCTTCCGATATTTAAATTCTTAAATTCTTAAATTCTTAAATTCTTAAATTCTTAAATTCTTAAATTCTTAAATTCTTAAATTCTTAAATTCTTAAATTCTTAAATTCTTAAATTCTTAAATTCTTAAATTCTTAAATTCTTAAATTCTTAAATTCTTAAATTCTTAAATTCTTAAATTCTTAAATTCTTAAATTCTTAAATTTAAATTCTTAAATTCTTAAATTCTTAAATTCTTAAATTCTTAAATTCTTGAATTCTTAAATTCTTAAATTTCTTAAATTTCTAAATTCTTTTTTTAATTTTTGGATGAAATATAGTTTTTGATTGTTATAATTTCGAGGTTTTCGTAAATTTGTATTTACGAATTTCTATAATTCCGATTTTTTAAACTTTTGAAATTTCGACTTATACATTCGTTTAGAATTTGAATATTCTGAGCTATTGAATTTATAAAAAAAATATTAAAATCATTATTCAATTCTGCATAGAGCATATTTTTAATTTTGAATTTCCAAATTTCAGAATTTTGTTGAAATTTCCTTTATTATTTAAAAAAAGTAGTTCTGAAATGTTTTTTTTTATATTTTTCTATTTGTTGTTTTGTTGGATTTAAAAAATTCAGATTATTATTGTATTTTCAGTAAGAACATAGATAGGGGAAGGTGGGGCAAGACGACCATATGGGGCAAGATGAACAATCGCTCGTAAGGCCGTATTTTTATATTTTTGATTATTTCCAGTATGAGGAATTGTTGCTAGCAGTGCAATTAGCTGATTCTACTACCACATAATCGCCAAAACGACGTAAACGCCACGGGGCATAAGATTGAAAGAAGTTTTTCAAAACCTTTGTTTCCTTATAATATTTGGAAAGTACAAAATAAGGCTTAGGGTTCGTTTTAACGCTCATTTTATAAAAATGCTATTTTTCCTAGATCAGTAGTGTCCCTACCAATGACTTGCACCTATTATAAAGTATGATTTATCTTTTGATTATTTTTGTAGAGAGCTTTAACAAATTTTGTTCAGGTGGGGCAAGTGTACCATATGGATTTTTAGTATGGAAAAAAAGTTGAATTGCTGCAGCAACATATTTTGTTGTGAAAAAAATACATGAAAGTTCTTAAAAACTGATAAACAGTTGTTAAAAAAATTGTCCTTACACGATATAATAGTATCATGAAAATTTACTATTTATCATTTAAGTAAATTTTTTTTCGTAAAAACGGTCCAATTTTTAGTAAAATATTTTTTTAATCTAAAAATGGAAGAAACGTTTCAAATACAACCTCATCTGATGTATCTAAGTGATAACAGTTCAATTGTTAGTAAATTAGCATGTTGTTTCATGCATTGTTCCTCTTGCCCCAACGTGTTGTTCGTCTTGCCCCACTAGTTGAGTAGAACGTACGAATGATCAAAAATTTTAAAATCAATTTTTTTCATTAAAAAACAGATTTTTTTAAAAAACTTGTTCTATCAAAGACTCAGATGAATAAGATGATTCTAAAAAATCAGACAGATTTTTAAACGTTTTTATTTGGTTATAACGAGTATTTCCTTAGCTTGTTACACTTGCCCCACTTTCCCCTATTTGTATGATCATTGTCAAGTTTAATTTCACTCTGATTTACTTCATTTTGGTCCTGCGAGTGTGGATCAATCGGACAGCGCAGGGGACTCGTAATCCAGAGGTAGCTGGTTGGTACTAGCAATAAATAGTTGGTGACACGATGGCCGACATCTACAAAGACAACTTCTTTCTTTTTACTCCATTTCGACCAAAAAACTAAATCTGTCCTTTTAATTTCATTATCCTGCATTTTGAGATTCGGCGGGAATTTTAAATATTATTATACAGTCATCCCACATATTCGGAACACCCACAAATTCGGAACACTTTGATGATAATTTGTCAATAGCATGCCAAAAGTAGCTTTTCTGTCGACCTTACTAGTAAAAGTAGTACTTTTTGAGCAAAAAACTTCATTCCAAGACTATTTTGTGCAGAGCAGCAAAACACTGCCTCCAAATGGCCTGTTTCATAATTGTGGGATGTTATTGTGCCTCCCACAATTGTGGAACACCTGAATTTAACTGATATTTTCACAAAAAAGTTATCAAACCATGTATAAAACATCACTAAGCTTGAGTTTCATTGGTTTCAGTGTGTGAAGTCATTATTTGGTAATAAATATGTACTCCTGGAGAGATCCAAAGTTTGTTTACATTCGTAAGACAAAAGTGTTCCGAATTTGTGGATTTCAAGGGTCAAAGTAATTCTTCAAAAACTTTATATAAAAGTTAAAATTTGCAGATTTTCGATACAGCATTCGAAAGATCGCAAGAAAAGCTTTCAAATGAAGGTAAAAGCGAATGATTTAGTTCAATTATCGATTTGCTATGATTTTTTGAACATTGGCCGATCTGGAAACCGTTCCGAATATGTGGGATGACTGTATCCAATACAAAATTATTAAACCTTTGTAATTATCAGTCGCATTCAAAAAGAAAAATTACAATTCTTTGATTTTTTCATCAAAACATATCCAGGTTTTTAAGCGAAGATGGCGTTTGAATGGTGAACGCCCGAAATGTCAAAATCGCGCAGTAGCACCAACATTAGAAAAAAAATGTGGCTGTCATGCCATGGCACACTTGTTCCGTAATGTTGGTACCACTGCGTGATTTTGACATTTCGGGCGTTCACCATTCAAACGCCATCTGCGCTTAAAAACCTCGATAACAAACAAGCACCGCGTGAAGAAACGTCAAACGGAATCTTTCCGTTTCTGTAACTTTTCAGCTGCGTACCGCTTAAGAAAAATCTTTTCGTGACCCTTTCCTTGACCGTTTCTTGGGCGTTTTTTTATATGGAGTTTTGCGTTCCTTCCGATCTGCATACCAGTCTTAAAAGGGTATCGAAAATGTACTGAATTTGACATACCCTTTTAAAAGGGTGACGCCGGGTGAACTTTAAAAAGGATAAAAAGTATTCTTTTAGAGGATTGAAAGTACCCTTTTGAGGATACTTCTGACTTTGAGTGTAGGATTTGTTTTGGTTTTCCTTTTTTAGTTTTGTGCGCTGCCTACTGCGAACGCGAGTTTGTCGAGCGTTTTGTTGACAGACAAAAAAACTGGGATTTATCACGAGGGGGGCGTCACTCCTGCGTTCACCGAGCGATAAAGCTCCCCTTTCAAACCTTTGCAGCGCTAACATTTGCTTTTCCGCTTTAACTTGCTTTAACTCGCGTTAACCGCGATAACTTGCTTTTTGGCTTATGGCCTATCTACAATCACTTAACTTAGAAAATTTCACTTAGCTTAGGAGTTTGAATCAATGGAAATGAATCTGATCTTCTACAATGAAAAGGAATAAAATTAGAAACTTGACGTATGGTTTGGAAAATTTCAAAATCTACGGTAAGTTGACGTTTCCATATCAAAGGTAAACAAACAACTGCATAGCAACGTATATCAGCCCAGCAAATTTTCTAAGTTGATTGTGGATGACGGCCGTAAGTTGTGTACATTTTCTAAGTTTTACTTTACTTAACTATTCTAAGACTGGTTGCAACGCGGCTCTACTTTGTTCTAGCTGTTTCATTTTTCAAATAGAACTAAAACAGACCACCCGCAACGCGGAGTTGCAGTTTTATTTTTCGAGCAGTATTTTGAAACCGGAATAAAACTGCTCGACGAGTTTGTTTCAAACGTGAGACGATTTGGAACTGGAATAGAACTCAGTTTCAAAAAAAAATCAGATATATAGAGATATCCACGTATTCTTACACACACACACTATGATGCTGTGTTGATAATCAGACGCACACAATTAAAAGCATTTTTTGAAACAACATTTAGAGCAGCGCGTTGCGAGCACCGTGTTCTAGTTTCATTTCCGCCAGTTCTAAAAATTTAAAACTGCTCGCAATTTGAAACAATTATAAAACTTCGCGCTGCAGACAGTCTAAGCTAAGTGATTGTAGATAGGCCATTACCTTTTGTTGCGATCTCGCATCAGACTGCTCGATTTTTTTGACAGCGAGAACTGTCAAAAGCAAATGACAGTTCTCGTTGTCAAACCATTCGAGCAGTTTGTTTTGTTTTCCTTTTGAAAGAAAAGGGACAATTCATCCGCCGGAACTGTTTACCGCGCCTGCCACAGGTGTGTGTTCCGGGAATCGAGACGGCTTCATCACTGGCTCGGTCTTTCGTAGATTTCGTGGTGGAGACAGCCTTCTCAGGTTGGGAATCAGCAAAAAGGATTGACCAGCAACGGCCAAGAAGAGCACGCCCTACATCGACGGGACGCAGTCCGTCTTCAAGTGTGCCACCCGGACGAACCTCCCCAGTGCCGCTGGTCTGAGCAGATGCAAGTTGTAGTAATATCGACGAATCGTGCGCATTTGCTTCCGGAGTTTATCAAGTCGACTTGAGGCGATCAGGCTGAAGGAACCGTGGAGAAGAGTGGTGCCAACCTGGAGGTGGTCAGGAAGATCCTTGAGCTGGCCGTGACAATTAGGGGATTCTAAAATCTGTCGGAGTGCTTATTGGAACTGGCCGGAATCTCGTTCGAGAAAACTCACGATGTTAAAGTGACTAAGTGATCGACAAGGAAAATGCTAAGGAACAGAACGACAATGCCAAGGCCTCCATCAAGATACTCCAAGAGTCAAGATTGCGGAAGTTGAGGAAGCGAAGAAAACGGTAGGTTAAATATATCCAACATCTTAATTAGCTGCTAAGTTTCTGTTTTTTCTTCTTTCTAATCACTCCAGTGCATAGAGGAAGTCACGAACGGCTTCGATGCTATCGGTGCCAGGTACGGCTGGTTCTGCAGCCAACAGTGGATCGTCGTCTAGTTAGGAAAACAGCTCCTAAAACCAGGAGATGACAAAACGCCGCTTCGCAAGAAAAAGAAGAAGTAAGACTCAACACTTCTGTGTAGTAACTAATAAATTTTAGTGGGTTGCGTTTTTAATAAATAAATCTTCCGCTGAAGGAATCTAAACTAAACAAAACGTTTTTTTATAATTTTATCACTGATTTTATTCGATGAGAAAACGGGCGAGATCGGGGCCGTAGTTGATCAGAAGCGGCGGATTCAGGTGAAATCGTCAACGGAAGTTTGTTCTACGGCAGCCAGAAAAGTTTTCCGCACATGCCGCGGGTGGGGCATTTTCTTGTGCTTGATGCAACCGGTGGTAAAAAGTAATTTCGATGCGCGAGACCAGTGCTTGGGAACGTCCAGCTTGCTGAACGAAGCACTTAAGCCGTTGAACTTTCTCGGAGTACTGGAAGCTGGTTGAGTGCGTCCAGCACTCGATCTGTGATCGATGGTCTGTGATCGTGATGTATCATTGTCGATGCTTGACGTAGCCACGCTTGTAGACCAAGTTGCAAATCGACTTGAACCAGAGGAAAGTGAAGTACGGATCGGTGATACGCCGATTCTTAGTGGCCATGTTAAGCTTGAGGATGGTGGTTATTGATCTGGCGCAGACGGAACCGAAGTATCAGTTTGCAGACTTTAGAACTCCGGTGCCGGCCAACCGTTACTATTGGTGGTGTCCCCGCTGTGGTACAGATTCAACAGAGACCTCCATTGAAAGCAACCGCGTGACTATTTGTATCCGCGAGGAGCAGAAGAAACTCGAAACTCTGCGCACGGCGTTACTGTTAGTCTGCAAAAGAACCCCAATTAAACTACTAAAATCTCCAGGTAGATCCAGACCAACTTACGTAGGCACTCAGCTGCTCGTACGGGCCGTGAAAAAGATGCAGACTTTGCCGTCACCATCGCTGGCACGAGGTTGCTCGTGTCGGGAGAAATCTAAATTACACGCACAACTGGAGACCATGTAGCCGGTGAAGGATAATTGCGCTGACATTCACTTGTTCAAGCTCCGGCTGTCCAGGATGTCCAGGTCCTGCCATCGCTGCAGCGTCTTTCAATGGGCATGTAGATTAGACGTGCACCTGCAAAAAAAAAAAAAAAAATCATAAACATAAAAAGTCCTGCAAAACCCCACCTCCAACATTCTTACTCTTCGTTCAGCTAAGCGTTACAAACGGTATCGTACTCTTCGTTGTCGGCGATCGTCGTCGGCAGCTAGAGCAGAGCTCGACCGAACGCTTCTATGGCCATCGATTCCTTACCGGACGTTTCCGCGGGCAGCAAACAAAGGGTGTCGTGCAGCGAACGATCCGATTCGTCGATGATCAGCTGGGTTGCCCAACGGATGACGACGGTACAGGCCTCTCCGAGGGGAACTCCGCTGAAGCACAACAGCGTGTCCTCGCCGATTATGACCAGCTCGATCAGATCGCAACGACCAAGCCGAACCAGGTCCGGTTTGTCACCTTTTTCTTCATTTTCTCCTTCTCGACGACCTTCAGCTCGACAATTCTCGCCATCGAGTCCATTTTGATGATCGAACCAAAAACCTTGATCTTGTCCGTGGCCATCTGCGTGTTGGCGATCAAGATCTTTGCGTTCTCGATGCGCTTCGGCTTGTGCACACCGGGCTTCTTGTCCAGCAGGAAATCCAGGAACGAACCCTCCAAACAACCGCCGTCCAGGCAATGTTCATTAAATCCTCTCGGAACTTTTCCGCAACCTTTGAATTGTTCTGAGCCACGGCAATCAGTGCCGAACGTGCCGCCTGCATGGCCTCGATCAACTCTAACACCAGCACCGTCACGGAAGTCGTTCCATCGCCAACCTCGTTGTCCTGGAAGCGACTCGTGTCAATCTTCGCCCCGTCATTGGTGACCTCAACCTGCCCGGCTCTGGCCGTGCGCAACCAGAATCTTGTCCATTCCCTTCGGACCGAGTGTGCTCTTGACCAGATCGCCGATCACGAAGGCCCCCAGTGGTCAGTGGTCAGCGGAGCGTCGGCACTGGAATGGCCCCAGTCTAGGCTTATCTACATCCAAGCGCGTCTGCCTACAAAAACAATACAAATCACAACTAAAATTTCTTAATCACACTACTAAAAAAAACATTACCCGAAAACTTTGTTCCTCCATGAGTTTGCGCCAGGATTTTCCGCCAAAGTCCGTTTTAACCACTTGATGTTAGAGCCGCCGATCACACCCACGGAAAAGTTAACTTTTCCGGTCGTCAAAACGTTCGCCGTGCTCTGTGGACGGTGGAGCCGGCGATCACAAGGGAGCAAACTTTTCCGGACGTCGACAAAAAATTGCAAAGTTTGCTTTGTTTTTTTTTTCATTCTGTCAAAACTGCTTAACAAAAAACCAAAACAAATACCGAGTTGCCAAACTTGACCAAAAACTGCTCGACGGCAAGGTTGCAAGAAAGATTTCCCTGGTTCAAAAGTCGAGCAGACGCTGGTCGCTTTAACTCGCTTTAACGCGCGTTAACTTGCGATAACTTGCTTTAGGGTGGCGTTATATGAAAACTCGGCACGATGAGTAGCGTTGATGCTTTTCGAGCTCGTTTTTGTGCGTTTTAGTGTGTTATCGCGGAGTGACGTCCCCCTCGATTTATCACGTGAAACTGAAAAATCGATTCCGGATAGTGTGGGGTCTCAATGAAGCACCCGATTCGAGTGGTAGAAATGACAGTTCTCCCATAAGGAAAACATTGTAGAAAAAAAGCAAAAACTGCTCGAATGGAAATGCTCCATAGAGTTATCTACGTGCGCATGTATTGCGTGTACGTACACGAAAAAGATTGAGGTTAAATTTTGTACCGTCCAGCAAAACAAATGGCGTGCTAGTGTGCGTGAGAGCGGGCTTAGATAACTCTATTCCAGGGAAAATCAAGGCGTTGCTGTCCAAGGAAAAGCAAAAACAAGTGCCTACTCCTGCGGTATCTTACGTTTTCACACATCACCAAGGTTGAAAAAATCCCTTCGAGCGAATAACGATTGCCTGAAGAAAGGCCTTCTGAGTATGCTTTGATCGTTTCTTTCCCGACTGACACTTGTTCGCTGGCTGTGGCATAGACGAATACAAATTTGAATGATTGGGTTTAGTCGTCAACTTGCTGCGATCTGATTATAAATTTACCCATTTAACACCAGCAGTCATGGGTTGTTACAATCATCGTCTGCACTCTTGATGAATGACAGCTAGTCGTGGCAATTGGAGAATAAAGATTATTCTCAGCAGTCTTATGGCCTATCTACAATCACTTAGCTTAGAACATCTAAGTAAAGTAGTTACTCAGGAAAGTCTGCAACTTACGTTCGTCATCCACAATCAACTTAGAAAACTTGCTGGGCTGATATACGTTGCTATGCAGTTGTTTGTTTACCTTTGATATGGAAACGTCAACTTACCGTAGATTTTGAAATTTTCCAAACCAAACGTCAGTTTCTAATTTGATTACTTTTCCATTGTAGAAACTCAGATTCATTTCCATTGATTCAAATTCCTAAGCTAAGTGAAATTTTCTAAGCTAAGTGATTGTAGATAGGCCATTATTCGTAAGGTGTAAAGCTATGAACAAGATTGTCCGTTCGACGCAGTGGTGAACGCAGAACGCTGTGCCAGTTCGATTTTTCCATCAACTGTCAGTCGAACAATCTACAGGGGTTGCTTTGTTCAATGGTTGATGACTGGCAGGCTATGATGACAGGCGCAAAATTTTGCGATTGCGTCCAGGCCTGACGGACAATCTTGTTCTTACCTTAACAGGCAGCGATTAATCGCCAAATTAATCATAGTCGTCAGATTTTCAACACTGCACATCACAGAGTTGTGAAATTAATTTTCGACTTTTTTTGGCAAGTTGTTTGGCTTGAGTAAGCGGTTTTTTTGTTTATCCTTGAATTCTACAGGTGCTTATTGAAATAGGTCATCGACAAGATTAATCATTAGTTGGATGGTCGGGTAAATCGTCGACGAAAGTTCCTACCAGAGTTTGCAGTTATGAACTTCTTACGACCAACTTCGCGAGAAGTGGTCCGGCCGTCTCCGTGCCAGTTCCTGTTTCGGTTCGAGACGTGCCTTCTGGTATTACAAGTTGAGTCGATTGGCCTGAATGGAGCAAAAACGCATGCACTACGCTTCCGTTTGACCCGCAGCTCGACAGCTGACAGTTTGGGGTAAGTTTATCAGGCTTCCATTAGCACATTTTTAACCTTTGGATTTGTTTTTTTAGAACCTCCGGAGACAGACAAAGCAACGAGAGGTTGAAGCGGAGCCAGCAGCGAACGATACTGCCATTCACAGTTCGTGGAAACGACTGATCGCTCATACGCTCATCTGGATATAAGTTGGCAGCATGGCCACCACGATAATCCTACCAGGTTGAACTACGGTCAGCAGATGACGTTTCGATTTAAACCGTAAGTTGAAGAAGTAGGTGAAATGTTCATGTGTTTGCAGGGTAAGGATTCTTTCCTATTTCCATTCAATTTGCTGTTTTTCACTATTCAAACAAATTATTTTTCGAAACTTTTAATGAAGCCTGCTTGCTTACTTCTCCCTGAGCTTTTTATTACGCGATTTTAGTTGAAAACACCTTTTTGCTGTAATTGGACGTCAAAGTAGTGATAGGCCAACCTGCCTGATGGAATTACATGGTGTTCCCCTGTTTGTTATTTATAAATACTCTGATAATAGATATGCGAAAAGCTTGATTTGAGGGGCAAAAGAAGCTTTTATACATTTTATCCCGTTGGATTTAGATTTTGGCGTGTTTCTCAAAAGCTTTAACTTGTGTTGTTGACAAGCACTTAGCTCGCTTTTGTTTTGGATTGTGTTTAAAATAATCCAATACAATACTATAACCTTGTGTTTCTATGATGCAAACGTGCAATTACAAATCGGAATGCTTTTGAAAATTACAACAAATCCTAGATTCAACGGGGTAAAAAAAATTCACCTTGGGTAAATTAACGTATTTACATGTTTTCAAAGGGCTGTTTGTTCGACACATTTACATCGGATGACATTTAATTTTACAATAAATTAAATGTTATTTCGCATCATTAATGACGTGCACTTTTGGTACATCATAAATGATGTAAATTTACCCGATTTTTTTCTGTGTATAGGGGTATGCCATTTTTGCCTGTTACCGACAATCATCGACATTACCGACGGCTGATTGATTGTATTGCGAAAAATAAAATCTCAACAGAACGAGGATTGAACCATCAACTTCTAGGTTACTGATCCGACACGTTACCACCGCGCCATGGAAGCTTAATGAATTGTGAGGGACAGAGCGCGAACATATTGTTCCCTTTGGAGTGTTGCTCGGGAACGCGCCAGCATTATATGTGTTGGTGAGAACTGCAGATCGCTGACATGTTTACACGCGGGCAAAATTGAGCTATGAGCTTGCTGCAAAAACTGTTATAAAATTTAAAATTTTCTGTAGCAAATCCACTGTTGCCATATATTTCCTTTGGGTGTATAAACATATGACACACAATAGCTTAAGCTAGATTTTTTTTGAAAAGGTCCTATAATTTATAGGACCTTTTCAAAAAAAAACTATAGAAATATAAATAAAAAAAATTGAAAATATACAAATAAACTCGGGAAATTTACAAATTTCCCGGGAAAAGAGAAATATATTTATGACGATCAAAATGTGCTGAATGAGGAATATTTTGCTGGATGGGTTAATTATTTTTTCTTCTAATATACAAAAAAACTTTACTTACGATGGTGATGTAATAAATAAACCTTTTGCTAATGAGGTAGATGGATTGAAACTAGGCAAGCATTTGAATGAAAATGAAACCAGCAAGCAGATTTTGATAGGCCCTCATGATAATTATTTGGACACCAACGAACAATGACGTCAATGAAAAAGAAAAAGAACATGACATGATGATGGTAATGTTTTGGTTAAGCTTTGTGGTTTGCAGTGTACTCACTTTTGCTGCCCAATATAATGTGCAGTGGTTATTGCCCAAATGGCAGCTAGAGCCACCGGGCCTCCCCATCCGACAAATGCATACAGCGCGTGTGGAAAACGCCCCTGAAAAACGGTCACCGTCACAACGTTGTGTAAGTATAAGCCTTCTATAAACATCCACATGAACATTGAAGTTCTGGCGTATTCCAACAGGATATAAGATGCCTCGCAGAGGTAAGGCTGAAATATATGCAATGTTAGAACAAAACAGAAACGAAGTATTAACATTAAACAGATGCGGTGGAACGGTTCTAGAAAATATCATGTAGGAGATCAGAAAGAATGAGAGAGACAGAATTTGCATTTTAAATATTTTGATTCTTTGTATTGTACAAATAAAGTTAAAAAAGACAAGTATATTTGATTTGCCACGTTGCAACTGCCTTTGATCCAAAAGTTCATAAATAAAACGTGTATTTAATTTTAGGATTTCAGA
Source organism: Culex quinquefasciatus (assembly GCF_015732765.1). Classification (NCBI taxonomy): domain Eukaryota; kingdom Metazoa; phylum Arthropoda; class Insecta; order Diptera; family Culicidae; genus Culex; species Culex quinquefasciatus. The sequence continues at coordinate 84,777,291 of NC_051863.1, read as the reverse complement.
CATGCCAAGCACAATGCTTCATACAAAAAAAAATATGGTTCGTGGACAATCGCACTACCCCCGAACAATTCTCATAATCATAAATTGCTGTTATTGGAATTGAGAACCACAAAGAAATCTGTCCATGCTTTTAATGCAAAAACAATCAATCGTGTTTATTTCAGATTGAAAAAAAAAACATTAAAAAGCTTTGTCACAAAAGCATAAATCTGCACTTTTTTATGACGTATAAATAATAACATTAAGTAATGTATCCCGCTAACTCCAATTGACGCTCACTTTATTTTAAGAGGGATATACTGAATGGTTAGTATCCATTGGTTACATTTGATGTTTTAGACGCTACCAAAAAATGTCTAGAAATGACGTATTCAAAGCCCGAAACCGCGATAACGAGGTCTTGCTCAACTCTGTGCTGGATGATGCAAAACATATCCACACTGACTGGCTTATCCTTCGTTAGTTTAATAATGCCAAAAGCCAATTGTGTGGTGTGCATGGCGGTATTACAGGGATATAACCAGGACAGAGCGCACCATGCGTGACGCATTGGCAGGGATTTGGTTTCTCTTACCGTGTTATCTATTCCATGTCGCGAACTGTCCGTGCCGTATCGTTTCCCGCCATTTCGTATGATTACTTGGTCGATGTACAAAGTTAGTCTTATTATCACTTGTATTACCATAGCTACGAATAGGTTCTTATGAATACGCGTCCTATTATTGTGTAGACTTCTGAAAACAAAACGTTAGCCATTCTCTTGACTTAGTTTTGACAAGATCAACATACCGAAATCTACAGAATATAACTAATGATATAATTAACGCCGCTAGTGAAAGACTGAATCCAACGATCTCGAGGGTTCGAGTTCGTTCCGCAATATCGATTTTAATCTGAAATTTAATTTTATTTCAATCAGGATACAAACAAAATAGATAGAGTTAAATTCCTAATATAAAAAGAGAGAAAAAACATTTGTCACCACTCACATCGGCTTCACCGTTGCTTCCGCCGGCGTATAGCTTCCGGAACAGTTGTATAACCTCTGGACTATAGCAGGGTGTATAATTGGTCCACCCCAGCATGTTTGGCGATGCGTCCTTTCCACGGCCTTCCCATCGTCCTTCGGCGCTGCATCTGCGTTCGGCATACTCTGAAATGTAACCAAAATATTTCTTGACTGATGCGTTCCTAACATTTTATGTTGATTAAAAGATATAAAAAAAACCGGCGCCTTACTTTTCAAACGTTTTATGGGACCTAGATTTGGACGCCTCAAAATCTTCACTGAGCAAAACTCCCACAGCGCATCGAAGTGTTTCGCACATGATCTAGCCCTGCTGTACAGAGCACTCAAATATCAATCGCAAAACACTTGAAATTTCGGTGATTGGCCATGAAATAATTCCAATAGCCAAACACTTGAATTTTAAATGGTGTTGAAAAAATGCAGGGGCAGAATAGACCACCCTTGGTATTGGGCTTTAGAATGGATTTAGATCAACTGTAGAAAAAATAACATCACCACACCAAAAACGACGTTTGAATTCAATGTATTTTTCGAATCATGAGCAAAAATGTAAATTGATTGACAAAACCACGCAAATGTTGTTTATTTCGAGGTTCTTAAATAAGCTTTCTGAAAAGTTAGATTGTTTGAAAAAGTTTGTTCAATGTTTAGAATGCTACCAGGAGCTATTACGATGGTATGCAAACAACAACGGAACCTTTAAATCATTTAGAGGCTTGGTGGTGGAAGTGCTAAATTAAAATCCAGGAGCAGAATGGACCACCCTTTTCCTGCCTTATAAAAACAACCAAAAGTTATGAAATTTGAGCTAAATTGATTATTTCACTCCTGGTAGCTTCACAAATCACGTTTAATGCAACATTAGATGATTTTTTAGTTGTTTTGATTCTTATTTGTAAAAACAGTGTCTTAATACAACATATTAATACTATTTAAAAAAATGTTTGTTTTGGTGACTTTTTTTTTATAAAAGTGGTATAAGGTCCCTAAAGCCATTTCTTACCTCCCTTCAATGTTGTATTAGAAAAAAAGGATTGTTTTCTAAGGTGGCCCATTCTGCCCCGCACCCTGGAAAAGCAGTCGAAAAAACTTTTTTTTAAAGTGGCTCAAAAATAGTTTTAAACAAAATTTAAATTTGTATGTTTTACTATGGTTTTTGACACATTTTACTTAGGCGGGCCATTCTACCCCCCCCCCCTGCCCCTACAGGTTCTCGCTTGCTAGTCGTGTACGCTACCACTGCGCCGGCTGGCTAGTTAAAACGGGAGAGTTTTTTGTGATACTCGTCCAAGCCTCGCTTTTAGCCTTCGATAAAAGTCGCGGTAAAATCATTCAGTGAAAAGATTAAGATCAATTTCAAATGTTTTCCTCATCACTTTGAACAGATCAAGACAGTGGTGCAAATTCATGAGCAAAACACTTGAAAAGCTTGGGCCACCCGAATGAAAATAATGTGTCAAAAAATACCAAAAAGTCAATCGCCCACACACTTGCATTTGATAGTGGTTTGGATTGATGTTGAAACACAAACCAATTAGATCTATGATGTGATTACGAAAAAAGTGTGCCATGGCATGACAGCCACATTTTTTTTTTTCTAATGTTGATGCTACTGAGCGATTCTGACATTTCGGACGTTCACACTTCGAACGCCATCTTCGCTTAAAAACCTGGATAGCAGGGAGACGACTCCCACACTTGGAAAGACTTAACGGCCTAACATCTAAGACCGGGACCGACGTTTTACTTCCCCATCTGATGGAAGGCTGGAGCAGATGGGAATCGAATCCATGATCATGACTGCGAAGAGTCAACTCGAGGGGATGCATGAAATTTAGAGTCCCCAGAAACACGTGCACTTTGACTTTTTCAAAAATGTTTGGACAGGGCCGAATGGTTTTTCTCCTAACTTTGTATGGAAAATTAGGGCGGTTCGTCGCTCTTGCATGCAACCGATAAATTTACTGCAATATGTGGGAGTAGCGAATAGCATTAACTCTCTATACAAACTTTGAAGAAAAACCATTGAGAAATTCTCTACCAAAACCGGAAATGGATTTTATTTGTATTTTTTTGAATTGGCTCAAACTTTGTGGGGGCCTTCTCTATCAACAAATAAGCTATTTTGTGTCATTGGTCCCCTCATACAAGTCTCCATACAATGCTGGCAGCTGGCCATACAAAAATTGTACGTACATATTCAAACAGCTGTAACTTTTTAGTGAATTTTCTGATCAATTTGGTATCTTCGGCAAAGTTGTAGGTGTAGTTGAGGACTATTGAGAAGAAAAGGTACATGAAAAAAAATTGCAGATTTTTTAATCAACATTTTTTTCACAAAAACTCAATTTCCCAAAATACATATTTTTTGATTTTCGAGATTTTTTTGATATGTTTTAGGGGACAAAAACCCGCAACTTTTGAGCCATAGAGATACACGGTCAAAAAATCTGCCGCCGAGTTATGATTTTTGAAAAAAGTGATTTTTGAAAAAAATTTCATGCACAAACAAATTTGACCTCAATTTTTTAATGTAAAATTGAATTTCCAATCGAAAAGTACTTCATAGATTTTTTGATAAAGGCTCTGTTTTCAAGATATAGCTACCAAAAGTTTGATTTTGGCGAAATATTTCGCAGTTTATCGATTTTTAAAAGTAGTGATCATAAGTGACTATTTCTAAAAAAAAAATTTTCTGAAAAGTTCAGAAAATTTGGCAGTGCGTGGCCGAATGGTTACGCTGTCCGCTTTGTAAGCGGATGATTCTGGGTTCGATTCCCATCTGCTGCAACCTTCCATCGGATGAGGAAGTAAAATGTCGGTCCCGGCCTTGGTTGTTAGGCCGTTAAGTCATTCCAGGTGTAGGAGTTGTCTCCATGCCATAAGTACAAACACCAAACCAAGCCTACTCCGGTGGAATCGCTGGCGGCGGTTGGACTCGCAATCCAAAGGTCGTCAATTCAAACACTGGGGTGGAAGGTTCCTTGGAGTAAAAAGAGGTTTGGGTGTTCTCCCCATTCAAGCCTTCGGACTCCTAGGTTCGAGCAGAAACTTGCAATAGAGACCACAAAAGACCCGGGGGTCGTTAATGTGGATGGTTTGATTTTTTTTTGAGAAAATTTGCTATGAAATTGTCTAAGAGAAATTGAAGATTGGCCCTATGGTTGCTGAGATCCAGCCGCTTTAAGAAAAAGAATCACGAAAAATTGATGTTTTCTAAGTCTCACCTAAATAACCCACCATTTCTAATGTCAATATCCCAGCAACAAATGGTCCGATTTTCATATTAAAACATGAAACAATCGTAAAATTTTCCGAGCTCTTCGAAAAAAGTATTTTTTTATATTTTTAAATCAAGACAAACAATTTAAAAGGGCCAAACATTGAATAGTATGCCCATTTAAAATGTTATTCTCGATTTAAAAATTTTCAAAATTTTTTTTTTTTAAAAGATCGGAAAATTTTACGATTGACTCATGTTTTAACATTGAAAATCGGACCATTAGTTGCTGAGATATCGACATTAGAAAATTGTGGGTTGTTTTGGTGAGACTTAAAAAACATCAATTTTCGTGTTTCTTTTTCTTAAAGCGGCTGGATCTCAGCAACCATAGGTCCAATCATCAATGTCTCTTAGACAATTTCATAACAAATTTTCTGAACTTTTCAAAAAAAAAATATTTTTAGAAATGGTCACTTAAGGTAAGAACAAGATTGTCCGTCAGGCCTGAACGCAAACGCAAAATTTTGCGCCTGTCATCATAGCCTGCCAGTCATCGACCATTGAACAAAGCAACCCCTGCAGATTGTTCGACTGACAGTTGATGCAAAAATCGAACTGGCACAGCGTTCTGCGTTCACCACTGCGTCGAACGGACTATCTTGTTCTTACCTTTACGGTCACTATTTTTAAAAATCGGAAAACTGCAAATATTACGCTAAAATCAAACTTTCGGTGGCTATATCTTGAAAACGGAGCCCTTTATCAAAAAATGTGTTAAGCACTTTTCGAGTGGAAATTCAATTTTACATTAAAAAATTGAGCATGACCATGAGCATGAGAGATCACCCATGGTTGCCCCTCCGTTGCTGAACAGAACCGTAATATCCTTTCAGTACTACTGATTATATGCTTCGACGATCTAGTGGTGTTTCCCTTATCAACAGCATGTATGAATGCGCTGAAAAGATAAAACACCATGATTGCTAAAGCTAGATCAGTTGCGAATAGGTAACAGTCATTGGCCACCAACGGCGCCCGCCATGTCAGTTTGTAGATCTCGATTTTAAGGGACGGGAATGTTAGTAAGCGCAGGTTGCTACTAGGGCAGCTGATTTACTCTGTGCTTACACCCCACAAGCGCCAGGAACCTGAAAATTTGTTAGTAGGATAGGGTGTTTGGTCAGGATTCATCATAGAAGATGATGATGCGTCCCAAAATCATAGTGTTTGTTGAAAGGTATTATGTTTTAATCTCAAGGCAAGCAATCGGATGCTGCGGATGAGTCATTTCCCGTTTATCCGCTGTTAACTTTAAATTGAAATGGATTTATCTTAGACAGCCGGCTGTGGAAAGATAGAACCAAAATTATTTGTAATTAAATGACGAAGGATTTAACAGTCTGACTTTTTAATTGAGATGTTTTTACGAGTTTTACATGATTCATGTTTAGTGGGGTACTGATTAACGAAGCAAACGACGAGTTACGATGTTTATCGAGCTGAAATGGTATGATAAGGTTTTGTTGTTATTGCACACCGACGACGAACGCGAAAAAACCCTGCGACCCGATCGAAAGGCATCGTAAATCAGACTGGCTCAATTATCATCGATGACAACCAGAGCCAGCCGCACCTTTACACACATACACGCACGCGAAAAAAAACGAAAAACACACCGACGATGAACGCGAAAAAAAAACACGACCCGACGGAAAGGCATCGCAAATCAAACTGAGGAAATGGAGAGAAAGAAAATAACATAAAAAATAAAACCTAATCACATAAAACCTACTCACATAAAACCAATCACCTTATGCACAAAAATAGCAACACAAAAGAGACGAAAATTATCACGAAAAAACAGGACTGCACTTCTTATTCAATTTTACATTAAAAAATTGAGGTCAAATTTGTTTTTGCATGAAATTTAGATTTTTTTCCAAAAATCACTATTTTTTCAAAAAAATCATAACCGGCGACAGATTTTTTGACCATGTTTCTCTAAGGCTCAAAAGTTGCGGGTTTTGTCCCCTTGAACATATCAAAAAATCTCGAAAATCAAAAAATACGTATTTTGAGAAATTGAGTTTTTGTAAAAAAAATGTTGATTTAAAAATCTGCATTTTTTTTCCGTGTACCAGGGTTGTTAAAATGTCAAAATATCAGCTCTCAGCAACTACAAATATATACAACTGCTTTTCTCTCCTCTTTGAAACTCTCAGCGCCGAACATAGCCGAACACGTTTTCGTGTTTACCCACTCGCGATTGACATTTTCCTTTTCTCTCTCATTCCCGCTTCCACGATTATCCTACCGCAACAGCGTTTAACCACAAAAGCCGCCACAAAACCAATTTCGCAAACGCAGTTTAACGGGACGTCATGCGTGGTCGGCTATTAATCGCCATCTCGCGTTCTCTCATTGCAGTTTTCGGAGAGATTGAGAGACTCAGCGGTGAGAGCGCATAGTCGAGGAAAAGCGGAGGAGTGATAGAGAGAGAATGACATCGCTGGGAATCACAAGACACAAGAAGAGATCTCACAAGCTATAGTGACGGCCGCTATACTCTCGGAAATTTAATGTGCAGAGATAATCTATTGATAGCATTTCTATCACTCATTTGCAACACTGCCGTGTACCTATTTTCTCAATAGTCCTCAACAATACCTACAACTTTGCCGAAGACACCAAGTAGATCAGAAAATTCACTCAAAAGTTACAGCTGTTTGAATATTTACATACCATTTTTGTATGGACAGCAGCCAAAATTGTATGGAGTAGAGGTGGGCAAAAAAAGAGCGAGCCGCTCAAAGAGCCGGTTCACTGAAAAGAGCGAACGAACCATGGCTCACAAAAAAAGAACCGCGGTTCTTTTTTAATCTCCGGTCTTATGAAAGAACCATTTCAAGATGGCATGAATTTTGATATAAATATAATGTATTGAATTTAAAAAAAAAATAAAATATAAAATTTCTTTTTGAGAATTGGAAATGCAATTTCAAAAATGTCAATGCTTATAAAAATTAAACCCAAAAGTCAATGATTTGTTAAAATCTTACCAAAAATGTACTGAATACTGAATATTTTATCGATTCAATCATAATGTAGAGAAAGTTCACAAAAAATTTTCTCCAAATAAAATATTAGCATTATTTTAATTCATGTAGAAATTAATACAATTTTAAAATTAATTTTTCCGGCATCCTAGATTTAAGTTTGGATGCCATTCTATTACTCGAATGTTTAGGTTCGAGTAGAAATCTTGACATGATGACCACCAAGACCTATGGTTTTTAAGGGCATCTTCTCGTTTTCAGTTTAATTTTTTTTATCAAATAATTTATAAAAGTCCGTTGTGAAATAACTTATAAAATCACACGATTTTTAAAAAAAACCTTTTCATCCAAATTTTGAAAAAGAGCGAAAGAGCCGTTCAAAAGAGCGGCGCTTTTTAATGAGCGAACGAAAATGAGCGGCTCCTAAAAAAGATCGATTTTGCCCACCTCTAGTATGGAGACTTGTATGGGTGAACCAATGACACAAAATAGCTTATTTGTTCATAGTGAAGGCCCCCACAAAGTTTGAGACAAATCAAAAAATACAAAAAATAAAAATGGTTGAAATCGGCCGATTTCGTAGAGAGTTGCTCCATTCGGCCCTGTCTCAATATTTTTGAAAAATTTGAAGTGCACGTGATTCTGGGGACCCTAAACTGTTTATAAAAAAGCCATTGAAAATCGCTATTTTCAGAGCGAAATCCTTTCCAAGTAACCATCCAGTGTTAATATAAATCATAAATTAGCTGTTCATCAGCATTCACCAGCTAGTTAGTCATAAAACAGCTAAGATCAGAACAAATCAGCTCTAAAACAATTGCTTTAGGCTTGGCTGAAATGCAGCTGAATTAATGCTGCTCCTAGCATGGTGGATTTTTTCCCATTATCTGGCAACACAGTAGGGGTGTGAAAGAGAGAGAATGAAGCAAACGAAAATAAACATATTTCTTACTCGCTCATCCCTTCAACTAGAACAACCATAACAAACCTGCGGAGAAAATTTCCGCTGTCAGTTGGTGGCTGAGATTCACTGTGATTTCATGCTTTAGCAGGTGCTGTCGATTTTTCAGTCCTTATCGAAATTTTTCCTAAGAGCTGAATAAACAAAACAAAATAACAAATGTAAGTTGGCCTAATGGTAGACATTTTTCAGGCCTCTTCGGTGCCTAAAGAATCTTCAGAATTCGCCGTGGGCAGGGTTGCGAATGAGCGAGCGAGCCAGAATCCGTGCTCGCTCATTCATGAGCATGAGGACTTAACAGGTAGCTCGTGCTCGCTCATGCTCAACGCATGCGCTCGCGCTCAATGAGCGCTCATCAGCAATACAGGTAAATTTTAGTATTGTTTATAAATCTGGCACAGGCCAATTGGATTGCCACTTTTGAAGATAATTTCATCGCGAAAAAGGGACATGAACTCATCAAAATTGCATTGGTAATTTTATTTTGGTTAACCGCGGTAAATTAATCAAATTATTCGTTGGCGTCGAACTGTCAAAAATTGATCGCGGTGGATTGCGGGGGATACTTTTCTACCCCAGTTTTTTGTGTGATCAATGTGGTAATGGTAAATTTATGAAACTTTTATGTTGTCAGCCTATATATTTTTTCAGAGTTTGATAATTTAGAAAACTAGTTTTGATTAATTTCCCGATAAATGAAAAATGGCTGACACGCAAGTAAAGTGTCTTAATTTGCTAAGAATCCCAGACACTCTTTTTAGCTTATTTCACTTTCAAATTTAGAGTAAACTGTCAAGGAACGGAATTTTCAGGTCTTAAATAAGCTGTAAATAGGATGGTAATCGATTTTTTTTATATTAAAACATGTTTTTACTTGTGAGCACGCTCATTTCTCATTTATTTATTTGGATCGACTCCAGCATATAAATAAGATAATTGATGTGAAAATTATCTAAGATAGATATGACATTTATTATGCAAAATTATTTACAAATAATTGACTAAACAAGTTGAGGTGCCCAGGAATTAAAACATGACTAAACGTATTACCAAGAAAACATATTTGTGTTCCTTAAAAGATACTTTTCAGCTTTATTAAATAGTTCACTTTCACGTGTCACTCTATTATTAACTTTTTTTTAATTAATCGAATTATTACTACACAGTAAAAAAGTGTACATTTGGAAGTAGTTTTGTAAGGTTGAATATTACCTCTTGAAAGTTATAATTTTACTTCGATTTAGACTGAAAAAGTTGCATTACACCAGAAAAGTGGCAAAATTACACATTTTCAGAAGTAAAATTACGCATTTTTCTAGCATTAAATACGTACTTCCCAGATGTAATATTTCTATGGTTTTTTTTTACTGTCAAAACAAGTTTCAAAACAAAAAAAATATGACAAATAACTTCATCCAATATTATTAAGATTAGCCTATTCAAGCCGCCATTAAAAAAACAACCTCGAAGCTCTCCTGAAAAAAAAGTTATTATCGTTTACCCGTTACAGGTAAAAAAATTCCGCTCATTTTGCTCAATGAGCAAAAATGAGCGCGAGCGCGAGCAATGAGCATTTTCGCTCATAAAATAAATGAGTAAACACGAGCACGAGCAAACGTGAGCTAGCTCGCGTCGCGCTCCTCCTCACGAATGAGTGAAGTGAGTGAAAAATGCTCGCTCATGAGCGGATGAGCGCTCAAAATCGCAACACTGGCCGTGGGTACTGTGGTACTGGTCATAAAGGAGGAACCTGTCCCAGCAGAGTCTGACGAAGCATATACCACAAAGTTATTTTAGGTATCATGCAAAGTACAAGGTACAACTCCAAATTGGGCGAATGGATAAAGGCGCAGCAAATTCAACACATCGGCGGCAAACTCAAGCATCAAGGCATCACATCTCCAACATCTATCTTTCACGCCAAAAAATCGGCTCCTCCTCACACGGACAGCTTAGTCGGTAACGTGGTAGTAAACAAACCTAAAATAGATTAGAAGAGGGGAGGGAAAATAGAGAGAGAGAGAGCCACATTTTTGCTTCTCTCAAGTTTTTTGACATTTTGTGCAGGGTTGGATCAACAACAGTAGAGGCTAGCTGGAAATCAGAAATATAAAGTCCAAAACCGATCGCAAATCAGCTATAAAAGAGCTTTTAGTGCAGATTTCTAAACTTGCTAGCAATAATCCGCAGCTGGTAAAGCGCTTGTAGTGCTAAACACTGACTTGTTTTAGTGCTGTTTGGTTACTTGGGTTAGGATAATTACAATTACAATTTAGATTTCTCAATTTTTTAAAATTATGATTCAAGAGCACATAATATTTACTGTTCACTAACTAATGTTACCTTCTACTAGTGGCAAATTTTCCAAAGAATCCGAAAATGCATTCCGTTTTTCGATTCAAAATCCTGTTCAATGAGAAAATCATGACACTTTCAGAAGATTAAAATAATGCTATTATCAACATTTTCTTAACTATAGTTAACTTACTTTTTAAACTATTCAAAATTATATGAAAAGTTCTTCTTGAGGTACTTTGAGCACTTCTCGACCACGGTCAGTATGATTCCATACCTTCCGTACGTATTTAATTTGAACTTTTCATTTTGCAGAACAATCTCAAACTTATCAAATTCACCCCGGCTATCAAAGTCACCCCGTTTTGCGGTACTTGTTAAAAAGGTTCAACATGTGCCTTTTCACCTCACTCGTAGAAAAGTGCAATTCCACCTCAATAGTAATAAAAATGCATAATTTGAAGCTCAATTTTTCATGAGCTGTCAATAACGCCAAAACAAGCAAGAATCTCGATTTCTATCCAAATCCGACCACCCCCTCCTTTTAAAACACCTTTATTTTCAAACTGCGATATCTCTGGAACCACAAGTCATAGAAAGTTGATCCAGGTAAATTACCTTAAAATATGTAAACTTTACCTAAAACATGCTCGCGTGTCTGCACTTCCAGATATTGCCATTACAGAGACAAATGTCTCAAGCCAACCCTTGATTTCCCTTGATGAAGCAGAATGCGGTCATTTTTCTCTGCATCGGCTATATGATATTGCTCTGCTACGAACTAACAAGGGCACTCACTATGAAATTTTTTGAAGGTAATATTTAAACTCCTTCAAAACCTTCAAAATTATAAATCTCATTTACCAAATCAAAAAAGGGCAGGACCTCGTAGCGCGGTGGTTAGTTGCTTCGGCTGCCGATCCCTCAGTTGCTATGGGGCGCGGGTTCGATTCCCGCCTTATGCTCCTGGCCTTCTATCGGATAGAGAAGTAAAACGTCGGCCCATTTGCGTAAAAGAGGTTTTGAGCGACTCACCACACATAACCTTCGAACGCCTAGAAATGAGCAGAAACTTACAATAGAGACCACAAAAGACCCCGGGGGTCGTTAATGTGAATTGCTTTGCTTTATACCAATTCAAAATACCTATGTAAAATGTTATCTTCAATTCTGGAGTTTTTTAAAACAGTTTTTCAGTTTTTGCTTTTTGGGTGTTTTTAATACCCTTTCTCAAGGCGGTTTCAAAAACACCCAAAACGCAAAAACTGGAAATTTGGTTTATTGGACCTTTTAAAAAAAACTCCAGAAATAAAACATGAACTCAGCACCAAGCGACAAGTTTTCTTTTGCGCAACACACGCACACCCAGGTTCAGGTGCTGAATAGTGGTTCGCAAAACGGCCTCAATTTTGAACTGTCAAAGTGGAACCAATTTACTGTTCGCCAAAAGTAGAGAGTATTGTTATCGATCATTAAAAATTGTGGCTTTGAGGACCTGAAGCTGAAGTCAAGAAATCTTAAGAAAGTTGAGAGCGAGATCTTCATTTTTTTAAATTATGAATGGAAGTTGTTTATGGAGTCGTTGCGGTTGTATTCAACTAGAAACTGTTTTAACTGTTTGATTCCGTTTGAAAATGTGCTGGTTTAGTGAAAATCTTCTATGTTTGTTGGATCAGCTTCAGTCAGGGAATTTATCTGCGACATCGCAGAATGACACTCTCGACACTTCTAACCGCATGAAAACATAGACAATTTTCAGCGAAAATGTAAAAACTAGACAAAATAAAACACATACCACTGAATAAAAAACAGCTAATTTACCAGTAAGAAATAAGTCATACTTTGAACAGCCTTGAACTTTGTAGCTGTAAACAAAGTGGGATCATTCGAAAATCACGTTACGCATTCTCTCTTTTCATCACCCAGCGCTGAACATATTTGTTTTTTGTTTGAAAATTTACTTACTAATCGATTTTACGCCCGATTTCCTTCAAAATGAGTCAATGATTAACCTTCTATAGAATACGATAGAATAGTATGCGATGTGTGGTTCCACAGAAATCGTAGTTTTCTAACAATGGTTTTTCGAGAAAAATGTGAAACTTTGATAGTATGTTTTGAAAGTATCAACAGTTCCAGCATACTGTAACTAAATTTGATGAAGATATTGAAAAGGTTTAAGACGGACAACAAAGGAACTACGGTTGACGTGTCACTGAAATGGTTGAAAGTTTCTCTCACGTTGCGATTTTTTCATTATTCCCATCTTTTTCTGGGCTTTCTTAAGTCTAGTTGCTGCGGGCAGATCACATCTTGACTTATTGGTTTTAAAGAGCATTTTGCTGCGAATACTGAGCACAGGGAGTAATTTCTCGTTTAATTTGCGTGCCCCCTTCCTGTTTTATGTTTTTGTTGGTGGTTTATTTCGTCATCTTCCTCAAAAATGCTTCGAAAAGTATGGGGATCTCCCTTTTACGTAAAAACTTCAGAATATAAAGTTTAACTAGTAACCGGTATAAATACACTTTTTGTATGTATTTTTATCAATTTGGTGGAATCATTTAAAAATACATTGGATATTTTTTTAAATTATAGGCAATAGTAAAAAAAACATTTTTCAACATTTTTTTTATAAAACAAATCGGGGCTCGATATTCGGTCGAGGAAAACAAAAAAAGGCCTGTATAGAAATTGAAAATTTGGATCGTTTAATTCCAGTACCTTGTCTAAACATTAAAAAAAATACACCAATGTATTCCTACTTGTTTGGTAAAACAAATCAGAAAGAGACTCACCATTGTGGGATTTTTCTTTATTGGATATTTGATCCTAATACTTACTTGATGTGTCAATGCCGTGGCCAGGAGGGCAGCGCTGCCGGATCACCGAACCAGCTGGAGCAGGAGGCCAGCAGAGTATTGTGTCCCATGTCCAGTTGCAGTAAGGAACTGTTAAAACGAACGGAAAGAAATGAAATGTCTTATGAGATAATCAACAACGGGAGTCATACTGGCATTTTCTGCGACTCCTCCCACCTTCATCTGTTATAAACGTTGGATCAGGTGAAATTATAAATACAATTGAAGCATGCGGTAAAGGAGACTTATTTATGTAACCAAGATAGGATGTGGTTATGAAACATGCTGAGTTACGCAACGATAACGCCGTGCAACAATTGCGATACCGTTGTGAGATGTAACAAAACTTTGCCGCCAGAAAAAAAACTCATGAAACAAACTCTATCCTTTATGAGCAAAATTTGGTTTCTGAACTAAGAAAAAAAACAAGAACCTTTGATAATAAGACAAACTTTTTTTTATTTAATAGCGATTTCGATGTGAAGTGAAATTAATGCAGTTTGATATATTTTTTTCCATGATTACCTGTGTTTGGTATGACAAACTCCTCATATTTGTACGCACAAGAGTCAAGTGATGTATTTAAAAATAATTGCGATACATCAGTGGATGGATTGGGTGTTGAAACCATGTCGAATCATTACTTCAGGTTGAGTTTATCGGCCGTCGAGGTAGTCTACTAATTTGAGCGCATTTTCTGCATAATTTAATTGCTAAGAGTTAATTGTTGGTGTTTGTTTATCGTTGTTAATTGGTGCCTGAAAAATGAGAGGAAATTAAAAAGGTTCTTAATAGTGTAACGATTTGTCTTCTTTTTGTATCTAAGAAATTCGTGTATCATCCTAAAGGCTACCAGGGCACTAGAACATTGTTTGATTGAACATCAGGGTGACAATAAAAAAAATCGACATTAGGGTTACCCTCTGATTCGACTCCTTAGGCAAAAATAAATATCTGTGCCAATTTTGAGCCAAATCGGTTAAGGTTTAGGGGTCGCTTTTTATTGTTGAAGTTTATTTAGGCAAAATCGCAAAAATGTATGGGGAAAGACATCGTATGTGATTCTTGTAGGAATTTCCTACAACTTTGTAAAAGAATGGAAAATGATCCGAGTTGATACTGATTCCTGGTGATTTTTTAGTAAAAGATATTTTCTTATATACTTCCTATGTACCCTTATATTCTGTCAGGTACAAAAATTACAAAAAAGGGGATAAATCAGCTTTTTTTTAAACTAAAACTGCGATAACTTTAAGATTTCAGCGATGATCTGTACATGTTTGAGTACCAAAATTTTCGTAATTAAAAGACGCAACTACGGAATTCTATGATTACGTCTACAGCAGTTTCTTATGAAAGTAAAAGAAAAAAAAATATAAAAGTGCTTCGATTTGGCTCAAAATTTGAGTGGGGGTTCTTTGGTCGAAATAATTGGACCTGTATTTTTTGTTTGGCCATTAGGGTGACTTACACCATGTTGGTCCGATAAATGGCCATTTTCGTCAATTTTCACAACAAAATCTAACATTTGAAAAAGTCATATGATAACTTAATATGCCGTTTAGACAGCGCGCAAAAACGGGAAAGCGAGGAAATCAGCAAAAAATCAACTTTATCCACTAAAACTGTGATAACTAGATGTTTGGGTACCAAAAGTGTTTATATCAATTACAAAAATTATGTGCCAAATCAAAGC
This sequence comes from Culex quinquefasciatus, assembly GCF_015732765.1. Classification (NCBI taxonomy): domain Eukaryota; kingdom Metazoa; phylum Arthropoda; class Insecta; order Diptera; family Culicidae; genus Culex; species Culex quinquefasciatus. The sequence goes on along the minus strand of NC_051863.1, from coordinate 84,762,172 downwards.
ACTCTTATTTTTGTTTTCTTTAACTTTCATATGGAACTGCTGTTTACTTTTGTATAACCGAATCTTTTCAAATTGTTTTTTTATTTTATTTTACAAAATCATAAAAAAAATTTGTTATATTCGTTTGTTTGCAACTCAAGACTTAGATTTGTATTGCACGTTGCCGCCAAACGAACGATACTGACAACAAAGTCGAGGCAATTAAACAGACCAAAGTGCTTTTCCAGCAGCTTGAAAGTTTGCAAATAAATGAACTCGCGAAATCATACCCTTATCCCGCTTTGGCTTGACAGAACTGATACACAACCGCCTGATTTTAAAGATTTTTTACAGAACTGTTTTCACGTAAATAAGGCACGTGAATAAAAGTCACACAAGTTATTAAATTTCCTCAAACCGAAGCCATGGAACTGTTTTCCATTTTTTTTATTACGGGCTCAAACTTAAAGTATCTATAGCAGCATAAAAAGTGCTAAAAGCTAACCTCAAAAGTAATTCATCTGCCACTTTGTCTTAAATTGTGCCTGCCACAGAACAGTAAGGAACAGCGTTATGCTCTGAACCTTCTCACTGTCGGGGCTAACAACTGTTCATGATACTTGAAACAATACTTCAAAAGCCCTGAATTTGCTATTTTTCTGTCACCATGCTTCATTTTCATTATCCTCTTTAAAATGCTTGTCTTTCTTTTCATTGCGCTTCATTTTCTTTGCATATCATCCTCATAACTGGCGATGGTCTCGTCTGCTGGCAACTTGTGGGTGGTGAAGCAAGCAGCAGCCGTAATGGTTCCGAACAAAGGGTCCTCCACAACGCACGATGCAAGAATACAGCGCACGCTATTGAATGTTGCCCATACCGCCGGCCGCGGCCATGATCTAGAGAGTATCTCATCCCCGGAAAAGCAGAAGAAACGGTAAACTGTTGACCACGAGCAGTCAACTAGACAAAAAAAACATTTCTAAAATTTAGTGTACAACCTAAAAATATTACATACATCTAAAAAATCATGATATTGAGTGATATAATAAGTAACTTAAATACAACAAGTAACTTACAAAACAACTTCACGAATTATGCAAGAATATTGAGAGGACCATCCATAAACCACATGGACACCTTTGGGTTTGGGTTTTGGGGTTTTAGCGATTGTCCACGCTCCATACAAAAATGATTTTATTTTTTATGGAAATTGTCCACGATGGGGGGGAGGGGGGTTTCCAAACAAAATGTCCACGTGATTTGTGGATAGTCTACTACTTTTCGAAGTGCCAATATTTCAAAAGTTTTTCTTTTGACATTTGAGACTGGCATTTGCAAAAGCTTTACATTTACTTTCTCTTAAATACTGAGTAGAAATTCGTGCAGTTTTATTTATTGGTGCGTCTCTAAAGATATAATATTTATTTTCGAGCTTTAAATAATTCTTGATTATTTTTTCAAAACAACAAATGCGCTAAGGGTGGATGGGACTTTTTGAAAAGGTAAGCAAAAATTATGGTGGTCATCATAATTCCAACCTATAACAGGACCCTTGAATCAGCTACCCACAACAAAACGAGACACATCACACAATGTGACCACATCATACCACTGAAACCAAGGTTTTAAATGTATTATCCCCTGGTTATGACTGCCTAAAGCAATGCTGTTCTGAAGTTTAAATTGATTTAACTACTCATCAGTTCAACCGTAGCGGAAAAAGGTAAAACGGATCAGCCTCGTTTCCCATCTCCTATTGTTTGTGCAAATATCCGGACAGAATGAAATATTACCGCCCTCAAAAACATATTGTATAGGAAATCAAAGCAAAACTGTTTCCACAAATTCAAGTAATAAAGTTTTTCAAAACCTTTCATGTTGTTGCACCTAGGACTCTGGGCGAATAAGGCTATTGACATGTGTTACCCTTCAATCATCGCAATTTTGGTTTATAAATTACATTAATTTTCCAACAAAATTCCTCGCTTTGACCGAAGCCAAGTCCAGATCGAAACATACAGAAACAGAAACATTAGGATTTTTTTGAAATTAAATATGTCTTTATTGAACTTTCTTATAATAATTACATTTCATTTACATTCCGTTGCCGGGACCGTGGTGTAGAGATAAGCGTGGTTGCCTCTCACCCAGTCGGCCTGGGTTCGATCCCAGAAGGTCCCGGTGGCAAATTTTGACATGAGATTTGTCTGATCACGCCTTCCGTCAGACGGGAAGTAAATGTTGGCCCGGACTAACCTAATGGTTAGGTCGGTAGCTCAGTCCAGGTGTAGGAGTCGACTCTCTTGGTCCTGTCTCGGTGGAGTTGCTGATAGGCTGTTGGACTCACAATCCAAAGGTCGTCAGTTCGAATCCCGGGGTGGATGGAAGCTATTTGAAATTGCCTCAACAATCAAACCTTCGGACACTTAGTTTCGAGTAGGAATCTCGTAATCGAGAACGCCAAGGCCATTACCGAATAGAGCGAATAATTTGATTTGATTTTTTTTTCATTTACATTCTAAGTGGTATGGCTAATTGCTCTTCATCTTTGTTGTATTTTTTGTTTTATTATTAACTGTTCACATTCATTTATTTACTTCAAATTGTTTTACATTTTTGCATTGAATCGAATACATTTGGGTAAAAAAGGAAAAAAATCACTTACAAACTAATCCTAACATAAAACAAAAAAAAGTAAATTCATTGAAATATTCAAAATCATTAGAACGAGTAAACTACGAACTGTATTTTAAGATAAATCCTCCAAGCGTTCTTACTTGTTCCGCACGAGTTTTGCAACCACGAAATGTTGTTGTCATCTCGATTGAAATGTTCAGAAGTTCTTGTGGTGAAAACAGGTCACTGCTGACTTCATCCGTTGATGCTGGTTGGTTTTCCCTCTGTTGCTGACTGAAGCCTGGAGGTGTTGTATTCTGTGCATCTTTTTGCCGCTGATTCAACGGCAATGGCTGCAGATTTGGAACCACTCGAACAGATCCCGCTCCAGGTGACGCCAAAGGAGGAAAATCCACGTCCGTGAATGCTGGTGGTGTTTTACGACGATTTGGTTGGTGCCTCATCGTCGCTTGCTGCAAAATTTTTACCAACTCAGCACGTTTTAGGCAGCTTCGATTCTTGGTAGAATGGTCGCCGCCGCAATTGAAGCATTGGCTTCGATGTTCTCGTTGATTGTTTCGCAAGCTTGAGTTTTGTGCTCACCTCCGCAGGTTGCACAACGACTCTTGACGAAACAGTTCCTTCCACCATGTCCAAACTGCAAGCAGTTCGAACATTGCGTCACGTCACGGTGCACTGGAAGATAACGTTCCCAAGTCACGATGATGTTGAAAATTGCCCGAACTGCTCTCAGCTCAGACGGCGAAGTCGATCCTTTCTCAAGATGAACCAGGTACAGTTGATCACGATACTTGATATCCTTGTTGTGTCTCGTCATCTTGAAGACTTCGATCACGTTCAACTTAAAAGTTTTTAGCTCTTCTTTCAGCACACTCACATCCATGTCGTACGGCCACGGAGGACCTGTTTTATGGGGCGTTTACCTGGATCGTCATGGCTGTAGCATTAAATCTTTGTGTTGGAGGAAATCCCGAACGTAGTTGTAATCCTTTCTGGTAGGTAGCAGAATTTTGAGTCCATCAGCACACAAGCGAACGGAAGCTCGTAAAGCACCAGATTTGATAAATCCGGTCAGCCACTTTCGCACCGAGTCCGATGACGATGTTTTCACAAAAATGGGTGGCACCTTTTCCCGTCGTTCAAATTCTTCTTTCTCGCTCACGTCCACAGGGAGGGTAGCGAACTGGTTTCCAGACGAATTTTGAGCATCCTTGCTCAAACTGCCTGGCTTTGCAGGTAGCGCTTCGGCATTCTTTTGCTTCTTCAAATCTGCCGATCCTGCTAGTGAGGATCGCCTCTTTTTCTTGCCGTGAGGCATTTTTTGCACTTTTTTTTGGTGTGTGTGGGACGCACGTCTGACTTGCTTCTTTGCTAATCGCAGACTCAGAAACATTAGGAGATGTTTCAGCATATCTTAAAGTTTATTGTAAAGTATGCACTTAGGAAGAAACCGGTCAAGAAAAATTTCAAATGGGCAGCAGCGGTAGCGAAAGCAAGCCAGAGAGGGTGAAGAAAAGCCCCAAGAAAACGTTTCATCTTTTTTGTTCTGCCGTTAGTAAAGCTGTTTCTTGACCCCCTTTCTTTTGAAGAGCATACCGGCCCTATGGCAGAAACGCATCGAGCTGTACCAGCTCTATAAAAACTCGTAAGCTCAAAATCGGCAACAGTGGATTTGCTGCAGAAAATGTTACATTTTATAAAAAAAATCTGTTGATCATTTTTGCCCGTGTGTAACATTTTAGCGATCTGCAGTTCTCACCAACACAAATAATAGGGGATGGCGTCGCTAGACCGTTTTCTACTTTTCTCCATCGAAACCGACTACTTTATCGACTTCATTTTGCTGGGCGAGATAGGACGCCGTCTATTTTTAGACGATGACTCAGCAATTTTCCACTCTTGTACTTGAGAAAAACCAGATGGCAGCACGATGTAACGCCACGTCCTTATGGGAAAATGTCGCAACGTTCAACAAAGTTGCGTAATTTAAGAAACGACCAAGTTTGTCGAACACTACAAAATTCCATAGACAACAGACGTTTCGGCTCGATCACCACCTTGTGTAAAAGCTTGCAACAGTTTTATTAAGAATGGCAAGCCGTTTGTGGCGCTGCCGTCGCAGAGGAGATTTGACATCTCTCCCGAGCTGCTCTCAAGTGTAAACAACAACATTGAAAACCACGTGGTTGGCCGCATTCTCATTCTCATCAAAATTTTCAAAGCCTCTTTTTCGTCGAAAAAAATTGATTTGTAGACTAATTATTTTGAGAATCGCTTTAGATAACTTTAAGTTAAATTCAGAGCAAAAAAGTCAATTTATAAAAAAAAACTTAGCATCATAAAAATCATGTTGGTGAGAATCAGAATGCGGCTCCTGCAAAAGCTGCGGTGCACTGCAGTCTACAGTCAGGCTTATTCTTACCAGGGATCTGACACGCATGCAGTTTCCTGAAGTCCCCGCCAGGGCGCTGTCAATATTGTTAGGCGTGGTTTTTGACAAGGTGGCATGAAATAAATGTACTTTTTCCAAATTATTTTTTATTTATCATCCCACATATATGCAAGACAATTACAAGTACTAAGTAATTTTTTTTATTTAACATTTATTGCATTGATAAAACAAAGATCTACTCGATCATTCAAGGAATACAACACAACACACTCAACTAAACTTAAAAACTGAATAGCTTCAGTTTCTTTGAAACAAAATTATGTTAGTTTGATCCATCTTGACCGTTGGTCTAAAATGAATAATGCATTTAGAATGGTTAATAAATTTCAGTTGAAAATACTTAAAACTAGCTAATTAAATACCAAAGTGCTGAAATGTCAGCATTAGATTCTCGATGGAATTAAATGCTATTCCCACAGTTAAAATTTGTTATTAAACGTAAATCTGTTTGAAGAAAAAAAAAAAAAAACGAAAAAAGTTTTATTTTTTTGTAATTTATGTCCGTTGCGCACAGGGTTACCAGGTCTGAACAGAAAAAATCTGGCAAAAAATCTGGCAAGCCACTTTTCTTAAAGTAATAAGCAATTTTATGTTCCAAAACAGTGCATTTTCACTCTTTATACATTTTAGAATCACAAAATAAACAAAATACATCAACAAAACAATGAGTGAAAGACATAGAAAATATTTTTTTTCAAATTAGCAATCAAAACATCTGGCAATGCCAGATTTATCTGGCAACCTGGCACCCCTGGTTGCGCATACGACCTTTTCAAACGCAAAGCGCTAAACAAACACTGTGTAAAAACGATAACATTCAAGAATGTTTTTTTTTGCATTGTGTCTATCGAGAAGACATGCTTTACCTTCTTATGGGACAGCCGACCACATTTACTGACTCTCTCTCTCTCTCTCTCTCTCTCTCTCTCTCTCTCTCTCTCTGATTCTTTGAACACTCTGTTTCTTACGGGAGAGCAAAGTAACCAGTCGTCTACACTCAACCCCCGGAGGTTGGTCACATTTTAGTTTGACACTTATTTAGTTTGTACCCCGTTTGTTGGTCAAAGTCAAACTAAAAAGTGACGAACTGTCACTTTTTACACAGCGCTCACGCACACTATCAAAACAAACGTTTGGTAGTGTGTGTGAACTCCGTTTAAAAGGGGTGTCGAACTAAAAAGTGACCCCACTCGTTTGACAACAGTTGGTGTCCAACCATCGGGGTTTGAGTGTAGTCACTCTGTTTACGTTTGGTTAAACATATGGTTTTGACATTAGTGTGCACATGTTCGTCTTGCCATAAACATTTGAATAGCTTCAAGTGCTCGAGCGAAGCGGATATTATCCATTATTAAAAGTGATAAATTATTTTCTCAAGTGAAATGCATTTCGGCAGGGCGTTGGGTGTGGCTGCTTTGAACATTTTGCACAGAAGTAGTGTTAGAAATGTGTACACAAAATCGCACGTGTGGCAGCGCGTTAGTTTGACACTGGAAATTCCTCGACGAGGAGGACTGGCATTTGAAGATGTTAACAAGCCAAGTGAGAAGGAAAAACAAGAAGCGGAGGTAGACGCAAACAAGATTGAAAACTGTAACCGCAGGCAATTGCTAAGCAATGGGCTAGAGGGCATAGCAAAAAGTCTGCACCAAAAAAAAAGAAAATCGAATGCGGGAAGTAGACTTGAGGAAAATAACAGGATATCATTTGAACATATGACTAATGCTGCGAAACGATTTAAAATTTCTAAGAAACAAAAGGGTATACAAAAAGCTGATGGCTTGGATTTAGAAACGATGAACACGTTAAAATTGTACAGCAACAATGAAAAATCATCAAAAGCATTTGATTCCAAGCGTAAATTGGAATATCTTAAGTTGAAACAAAGTGATTCCCTGTATGGAGATTTAAGCTTATTAGTAAAATCTCGCAAAAGAAGGGAGCTGAAGTGCAAAATGGTCCTTGAAGGAAAGCGATTAATCAAGGATGGAATTGAAGCCGGCTTGTCAACAGATATTATCGTGTTCAACGATGTGACTAAATTAGATGATCTCAAAATTGACAAATCCGTTAACCTGGTCCAAGTTGAGCGAAATGTTATGCAAGAGTGGTCAAGTGTTACAACGTGTCCGGGATTAATTGGTACGCGATTCTTATAGTTATATTAAATGCCTTTTTGAAATCACAGAAATTATTTAATTTCAGGTATATTCCGGAAGCCTAAGGACATGAATAAGATAGTAATCCAGAACCGTTCTTTAATCCCACTACCAATAACAGTCGTCTGCGACAACATTCGCGAGCCCAACAATCTCGGCAGCATAATTAGAAGTTCTGCAGCGATTCCTACAGGGAGAATTGTCCTGCTCAAGGGTTGTACCTGTCCATGGGATCCGAAATGTTTGAGGGGTGCCACAGGTGCTCAATTTCGCATACCAATCAGTGGTCCAGTGGCGATGGATGAGTTGGAAGAATTAATTCCGCCAAATGCTACGTTTCTAGTAGCAGATAATAAAACCGGTCGAATTGACGGAAAGTTTTCCTTCTGCCGCTACGATGCGGCCAATTATCGTGAAATGCAACACGTGGTGCTATTCATAGGAGGCGAAACGCTTGGCATCAGCAATGACGTGCGAAGGTTAGGGGAAACAAAGTTTTCATCGTTCGCTCAATATGCTAATCATTTTTCATTCTGTTTCAGATTTATCACAGGTTTTACTGAAAAATCGCTGAATGATACTTCTGTTTGTTATAACGTACACATTCCTTTGGCAAATGGAATTGAAAGTCTAAACACGGCGTCTGCTTTGTCGGTGTTGCTTTATGAAATAAAACGACAGCTGGAATAAAAGGTGTATATGCTAATAAAGAATAATAGATATGTTTTAGAATGCTTTATTGATACTGTGCCTACGAGGGTGCCAAGAAAACTTGAAAATTTTGGAAAATCTAAAGAGATACCTCCTGGCTCGATTTCTTTTTGAATTTTGAGCCACATCGGTTAAGGTTTAAGGGTCGCTTTTAATCGATGAAATTTATATGGGGAAATTTGCGAAAATGTATAAGAAAATACATCGCTTCAGGATTTTGACAGCAAGTGGCACAGATCTCGCCGAAATTTATTCAAATGCGAGATTATTGTAGGAAATTCAATTCGGTGCAAGAAGATCCTAGTTGATCCTGAAGAGTTATTAGCAATGCGATGATCGTTTGCACAGTTCGGCAAAGTTGCAGGGATTTGAATTTCCTGCAAGAATCCCACACTTGGACAATTTTGGGCGAGAACCGCACCACCTGTTGCCAAAATCGTGAAGCGATGTTTGTCTGCATACATTTTTGCGAAAACGAAACGAAACTATTGGCACTACGCCCCCCGGGGCATGGCCTTCCTCTAACGTGGGATTTCTGCTCCAGCGCCTCTGACGAGACAGAAGAAACCGGGACCGACGTTTTACTTCACCATCCGATAGAAGCTCAGTGGATAAGGCGGGAATCGAACCCGCGTCTCATAGCATCATCGGGATCGGCAGCCGAAGCCGCTACGCCTGCGCCACGAGACCCACCACATTTTGCGATTTTCCCATATAATCTTCAACGATAAAAAGCGACCCTCAAACCTTAACCGATTTGGCTCAAAATTGGCACAGATACTTATTTAAGCCTAAGGAATCGAGTGAGAGGGCACCCTGATGTCGATTTTTATTGTCACCCTAATGCCTACGGAATTAATAAAGCACATTTAAAAGTGAATGAAACGCTTTCTTGGCAGCTAGATCTTTATGACCGTAATTAACAAAAATAAAACGTGTTTAGCTTGTCTTTGTTTATCCCTATTTAATTAAGGTTCAATGGGATTTCCAGGGCCTCGTGGCGCGGTGGTTAGCGGCTTCGGCTGCCGATCCCTACGTCGTTGTAGTGCGCGGGTTCGATTCCCGCCTTATCCTCCTGGCTTTCTATCGGAGTAAAACGTCGGTCCAATTGCGTAAAAGAGGTTTTGGGTGACTCACCACACATAACCTTCGGACGCCTAGAAACAAGCTTCCCATGCGCCAGTGCCAACGCACACCGCGGGTTTGGCTTTCTAGCTTCGGTACGTGCCACACAAAAGGGTTCATGTATTGGTTTCTTGGTACATCGTACCAGCGCACCACGACACTCTCGGCTCGCCCCATCGGTTTTGTGTCTGGCACTCACCCATGGCATGAACCCAGCGTGCTGTGGTACGCGCCATGGTATTGAACCCGTTTTGTACCGCCAGCGCATACCACGGCACGTACCTCGGCTCGTGCCGAGTGAAGCACCTGGTTCATACACCGGGTTCATGCCATGGGTGAGTGCCAAACACAAAACCGACGCGGCGAACCGAGTGTCGTGGTGCGCTGGTACGATGAACCAAAATACCCTCGGCTCGTGTGAGTCGGGTACGGGTGTAAACCGAACAAAGCAGGCGAAAAGCAAACCCGAGGGACAAGTGAACAGCGTGTACCGCACGGTGCAGGGAAGCTTGCCTAGAAATGAACAGAAACTTGCAACAGAGCCCACAAAAGACTCGGGGGTCGTTAAAGTGGATTGCTTTGCTTTTTTGGGATTTCCAAAAAAAAAAAAATTGGTTTGAGTAAGAACATATCTGGAGTTTTTTTTTTTGAAGAGGTCCAATAAACCAAATTTTTAGTTTTTGCTTTTTGGGTGTTTTTAAATACCCCTGACTCAAAGCGGTTTCAAAAACACACAAAAAAGCAAAAACTGGAAATTTGGTTAATTAGACCTTTTCAAAAACAAACTCCAGTGTCCCAGCATGTTTGTTTAAAATAAATATTCGTGATTTTCCGTTTATATACTTTACCATACATATATTTTACGATTGGGTATTTGAATATATCAATTTAAAATAAATTTTATAAAAACTAACGCAGGAATGCCCGAGTTTGTGAAAAATTTAGATAAAAACAGGTTAAATTAAGCTTGAAAGTTAATAAAAGCCTTAATGGCCTCAAAGTGCCTAGAAAAAAAAACTTGAAATGCAACTTGTATCGTCCTTATTTTTAAGAAACTATAAATTTGGATTTCTTTCACGTCAAAATCAAAAGGGATGAGCAATTTAGAAATTAAGTGGGAGGGATTTTTTTATCTTTTGAATACTATTTTTCCTAATTTGAAGCTTTTAAATACTTTAAATGTCAGGCTTTAGTCCCGATTCGCCCCAGTTGACGGCAGAACTAGTTACCGATCAGTTTTACTAATTCCGATAGACCTACACTGTCAAAAGCGTGACAAAGTGTGATCGAAAATAGGGTCCTAAAGCCCCATGTATTTTTTTATGTGCAATGGTAAAAAACACGGTCACGGTCAGCGAACGACTGGACAACGCGTCCCGCATAATCAAAAACCATCGGGGGAATAGTCCAAACTATATTACTACTAAAAGAGATGTAGTTACCACATACTTAACCATTATCATATAGTTACGGCACTATACAAAACCATAACGAAACTGATCGTCAAATGATGACGTTTTTATTGAAGTAAATCTAATGATTCTAACTATCTTTGAACTATTTGGGGTACAACAACCTTACACTAAACAGTTCGGATTGTTTAGACAACGTGACTCAACAAAAAAATGTACAAGTCCAAAAAGTTCAAACAATTTATCAACTTTATTGAGAACAATATAGCAAAATTCCACAGATTTTAGATTTTTATAGTCAGAACCTGTAAGAACTAAAAACCTACTATAAATGCTATAGTAGAACACAATTGATGGCGGCCACATTTTTTTCGATAAGTTTATATAATCCAAATAATTTGTCAACTTACATGAAGTAAAATTACTATACACCATACTATTTTGAATTAAAAATTTCTATAAGTCCAAATAGTTCAAACAATATTTCAACAGTATGGAGTACAATTACAGTTTGTTATATAATCCAACTATATGTTAAACGATTGGTACAAAAATTTCAACTTTTATCAAGTAAATTGATCACAGTCGATTCCTCTGGATGATAGAGAACCTTCAACACCCCACTTCTCCTCAGATTATCAGAAAACTCCCCAAAGAAGAAAAATGTTACGAGGGCTCATGAAATTGACTTTCACTATTCCAGAAAAAGTAGGCATGCTGTTCTTACCATACACCAAAAATATGTGTACTACATGGTGGACTATTACTGTTCACTATAAAATGAGTCAATTGTTTGGACTACTTGGACTTATCGAAAATACTTGCCCCGAGCTTGCTCCTTCTAACACAACATGTCACCAAAACCACTGAAAAACCACCAACAGATATAGATCAATCGGATAAGGCGGCAGCAGTTCGGCAGCAACGTAAATAACATCACATATAATGGCGGTAAACATTCACCAACTATGGATAGAACTTAAAATCAAATTTGATTATATCCGAAGTAGTTATCACAACAATTGTAGGGTTCATTTTTGCGGTCTTTTTTAAAGTGTCGGCAAAGTAGTGTCGGTAAAGTAGTTTTTCAGAAACTATATAGGGAATAGTCAATTTTTTGGGCAATGACTATTTGACGTAAAATCCAAGTTTATAAAAATATTTACATATGTATGAAAACCTCATATAGTTTTCTGCCTAACAACTAATTTCTCATACAGTAAAATCGACCAAAACTATTTTGGGAATGGAATTAATGGTTTGATATATCGTACATATATAGTTGGGTTACAATTTAATGAATAGTAGAGACCATTTGATAAATAGTTGAGTAACTATTTGTCATAAAGTAGTTATATAGTTCATGACTATGCGGGGTACCATAGGTACATTATGTACCGTAGGTATAAAATAGACCCACCAAGTGGTCTTTTAGCCTCTTGTCCTGTAACTCCGATACCCTGGCCTCTCCGCGGTGCTGGCCGGGATACTAGTAACCATTGCAGAGATCGGGTAACCAACCCCCCGGTGGAAACTTTGGTAGTATGCTGACAGGCTAAGGGGGGCTCCACCCTCTTCGGAGGGTGTTGCTGTACCGTTAGGCTTCGAGACAAAAGCCCCCGTTACGGTGTCGAGAGAAAACCGCAGCTGGGTCCCGGAAGCTGCAAGGTGGCAGCCCCACCCCGAGACTAGGTATTCGCAGCCCTGGTTAGGCGGCATACCGAAGCAAATCACCAACTCAGAAAAACGAAAGAAGATATTCAGGACGGATTAATCGGCATCAGACCAGGCGATGTAAAAAGAACAACGATTGGAAACTAGGTACTTGGAACGTTCGAACTCTCCAAGATCCTGCACGTGCTGGCCTTCTTGCCCGGGAGCTGCACAAGCTGAACGTGCATGTGGCCGCCATCCAGGAAGTTCGATGGCCCGTTCATGGAGAGCGAGAATTCAATGCACGGAAAGGCGATGCACGGAGTCGGTTTCGTAGTGATTGGGGATCAGAAGAACCGAGTCACCAAGTGGAAGGTGGTGAATGACCGGATCTGCGTGTTGAGAATTAAGGGCAAATTCTTCAACTACAGCCTGATCAACATCTACGCTCCGACGAACGACAAGCCCGATGACGATAAAGACGCTTTCTACGAGCGTCTTGACAAAACCTATGGAGAGTGCCCAAGACACGCCGTGAAGATAGTCATCAGAGACGCAAACGCGCAGGTCGGAAGGGGAAGCCTTCTTCAATCCTGCACCCAAAACTGGCAGCGCTAGTCCGAGAGAATGATGGTCTCGAGTCGAGAGAATAGTGGTACCATTCACGGACGCAGAGAACACAGCTCGAGATGGGCGATAAAACTATTCTCTCGAGGTTCATTTGCAAAAAAAGTTCATCCGTCAAACAAAAAACCAAAAGTGTCGAGAACGGGAATCGAACCAGAGACCTTTGACAAACCAATCCAATGACTTAGCTGCCTCGGCCACCACAGCTTGGTGACCATGGAGAAGTCAGAAGTCGATGTATGACACTTGTTGGAGATTTATTGATTCAACTAACGAATGAACTCATTTGTTATGATGGTGTGAGTTGGTACCATTATTCTATCGATTTTGGCACTGAGCCCTCAATAAATTTTGAGAGAACGATTATCTCGATTCTGAATTTTGGGTGTGTCATCGGCAAGGAGAGCCTTCATCCTCGCACGAATGACAACGGCCTACGTTTGGTCAATTTCGCCGCAGCCAGAGGAATGGCTATCTGTAGCACCTTCTTTGCGCGCATGAACATTCGGAAGCACACCTGGCGACACCCGAATGGCGAATCGTGCACACAAATCGATCACGTTTTGGTGGATGGACGACACTTCTCGGACGTGATGGTCGTCCGAACGTACAGAGGACCGAACATGGACTCTGATCACTTCCTGGTAGCGTGCAAGATCCAAGCTAGGCTGTCGAACGTGCTGACCCCGCGGACTGCGAGGATAGTGCGGTTGAACGTCCAGCGCCTCGCGAGCAGCGACGTTGCTGCAGAGTACAGTCGGAAGCTCGACGAGCGGATCAACGAGGACGCGCCTACGGGTAACCTGGACGAGCAATGGGGAGCCCTCCAGAGCATCGTCAACACAATGGCTACCGAAGTGATCGGCACGACCAGAGGACGCAAACCCAAAGGGTGGTTCGATGCGGAGTGCCAGCGAGTGACGGACGAGAAGAACGAGGCCAGGAAGCGTATGCTCGTTAAGGGTACGCGCCGAAACTGTGAGCGATACAGTGAGTTGCGAAGAGCAGAGAAACAAAACCACCGCCGAAAAGAACGGGAGTACGACGAGACGGTACTTGCCGAAGCGGAAGCACAGTACAACGCGAACGATAAGCGGAGGTTTTACGAAACTGTCAACGGTGTAAGAAGGAAAACCACGCCTTCTCCTGTGATGTGCAACGACACGGAAGGCAACCTGTTGACAGACAAGACTGCGGTGGCGGCTAGGTGGAAGGAGCACTTCCAGCAGCTGTTGAACGGTGAGACACGAGAGGGAATCGTCGAGGACAGGATACACGTTGAGGAAGATGGAAAAGCTGTGGACCCTCCTATACGTTGGAGGAAGTAACTAAGGCTGTTGGAGAGCTCAAGAACTGGAAATCCGCGGGAAAGGACGGACTTCCGGCCAAACTTGACCAAGATTCTGCACCAAATCATCCTACGCATTTGGTGCGAAGAACAGCTTCCGACCGACTGGTTAGACGGGCTCGTCACCCCAATCTACAAGAAAGGGCAAAGACTCGATTGTGCCAACTATCGAGGCATCACAATCCTCAACGCAGCGTACAAAGTACTCTCCCGCATCCTGTGGAGCAAGCTGAGACCGATGACCGATGTAATAACAACCCTGCAATGTCGACATACAAGTCGACATACCTTTTGTAAGCAAAGTCGATAAGCTAGTGTGAGCAATAAAACTCTGTCTCTTCTACTGCGAACCACCGACCTACTCGGTCCTGTTTTCCTTATCTCATCATCCGAGTCTCAATCACTTTCACTTACATTAAAGTGGCGACGACGGAGAAGTACTAGTAAAGGAAGGATTCTTTTCTCTTGCGGCGGTGGTTTTACGCTGATTTTCTGCACCGGCTGCTGTGGTCTTCGGTCATTCTTGACAAGGTCATCTGGTTTGTAGCAGATTAACAAGTAAGTTTCACGTTAGCAGTAAGAAGTTCGTTTGTTTGGACGCTGAAAATATTTATTCGAGACACGTTTGGTAGTCTCCAAATTAGCAACTTGGGCACCATTTTGTTTTGCCATTGTGTGTTAGAGAATAAAAGAGTTTTTTGTTGTTTTGACGCCATTGTTCCCAAGTAGCAAGAAAAACATCGCTTTTTATTTTTTTGTTGAACAATTGCTGCACAAGCGTTTTTATACGCTAATTATTGAACAAGCGTCATAACAATTGGTAAATTGTTCAAATTTTGATCAAAAAACCATTGTTAAACATGGTTGTGTAACATAAATGCTAAATCTAGCAACGGATTACGAAAAGTTCATTTTGAAGTTTATTCTGACTTAAATGAAACATGCTTGTAGAACTCGGAGAGCAAAATGACGTTTGCAAACATGATGTTTCATTTCAGTTTGCTAAACATGATAACATAGATGAATTGACCTTTGGCTTCGGCTGGGATTTCTCGTAAACAAGTTGTTTATGTGTAGTTTGCCTTCGTGTTTTAAAACCGAGAAAGAACATGTTGACGAAACAAGCACAGATAGTTCTAAAAATAGAAACAGCTTATGTTCAAAGGAAGTTTTAGCAAACTGTTAGTGAACTTGGTAAAAGCTAGATGACCGCAGACTTCTAATTGACGTTTAGGCCTGCTCATCCAATATAACCCCTCGTGGAAAGATGCAGACGCGCGCCCGGACGTGACATTTGGAGTGATCGAGGGTTCGATACTTGCCGTGAGGATTCTTCATCAAAAAGGAAAACTGAAAATGCAGCCACCGGGGGAACCAGCAGCAGAGTAGCAGCAAGCGATGTTGATTAGTACTCAAAAATTGAAAAAAAAAATCTCCAAAAGCATAATAATGAAATTGAATGAATTTTTTTTGGTTGATATTTTTATTATTCATCGTATCCCTGTAAAAACTGATAAATCACAAAACTAGTAGTTAAAGTATTGTAAAGTGACATTACTCACAAATAAAGTTTAAAATAAAGAAAAATATATTTAAAGCGAAAACTTGGGACGTATGTTATGAAAAGCCTCTTTAAATTTCTTGTCTGCCACGATATGTTCTTGGACGGTTCTCAAAGGTTTTCCTAACTTGCTTCTGAATCTTAAAGGCAGGATGTTGTTAAACGGTTCTAACAACGTTCACCTGACCCAATTCAGAATCTTATAGTCAAGAGTTCTTATGACATGTTTAACAAACGTTCTCTATGCAAGGATGATTTGCATTTGCAAAACTAACTTAAACCACGCACATTTCTGACGGATGAAGAGATGTTCAACAACAGAAAAACGTGCGCTTTTTCCAGCGTTCAAGAGTCCTTAGGGACGTTGGGAAAACATAGTAAACGAGTTCAACAAGCAGTTCGGAAATCTCTTGGCGAATAAAGTGTGCTACTTGGGTTTAGCACACGCGGTAGTCATCAGCTTTTTGACGCGACACTTGAGTGTCTGACGGTGTTTAATAATTCAAAGTTGTGTGGCATCGCATCGGGCTTAACAATTTGACAGTTTGGTTGCTCCTGTTGCATAGTTTGCCAAGTTTTAATCGGCTGTGTTTTATTCTCCAAAATGCCCAACAGCATGACGCTGGTCAACCAAATCGAACAATTCATTCCCGGGACCATCCCGTTTGCGCAATACCTCGAGCAGTTGGAGTGGGTTTCGCTCACCACCAGGTGGAGCAGGATGAGGATAAGAAGAAGGCGTTTTTAGCTGCGAGTAGCAGGGAGGTATACACCGAGCTGAAAAAGCTATTCCCTGGGAAAGACCTCAAAAAGGAAACTTTCGTGTCGATTACTACTGCCTTGCAAAAAAGATACGATAAAACCGATAGTGACATGATTCAGCGATTTAAATTTTATCAGCGCAAACAGCGGGAAAACGAGAGTGCTGAAGATTTCATTCTAAACGTGAAACAGCAGGCGGAGCTTTGTGACTTCGGGCAGTTCAAGGATCAAGCCATTCGGGATCGTCTTGTTTGTGGTTTGAACGATGAAGTTCTTAGGCAGCGGCTCTTTGACGAGGAAGATCTTACGTTAACGAAAGTTGAAAAATTGATCGTAAACCGGGAGCTTGCTACAGTGCGGGCCAAGCTAGTGTCGGACAATGATGTTTATAGAGGAAATGTGCTTAATCGTGTTGGTGACCGTAACAGGAACAACAGAGCGAACGGTGCGCCCAGTTTTCGTGGTCGATCGCGCAGCGGGGACGTCCGGGAGGTAGGAGAGAGAAGTCGTTCGTTCTCTGCGGGTCGCAGGCATCGTTCACCGGCGGCGACTAATCGTAAATTTTTCTGTACTCACTGTCGTCGGCCTGGTCACACGCGTAGTTATTGTTTTGACTTACCGGAAAATAAAAGCTGTGAAATTTTTGGACGAACCAGCTTCTACTTCAAAAATGTGAATCGTCGGCTGGTTAACTATCGTGAAGACGAGAGTGATTATGACGAAGACATGAACTGTCTTATGATCTCGTCTATCAAGAAGTTGAGCGAGCTTGCTTGCGCCAAGTTTACGTCGACGGAAAACAGCTGGAAATGGAGGTGGATTGCGGAGCAGCAGTTTCTGTGATTAATTCGGTTGTTTACGAGAAGAAGTTTAAGCATATCCCTTTGATGAAGTGCGACCGGAAGCTAGCCGTAATCAACGGAAGTCGGCTGAACGTTGAGGGGCAGATTTCCGTCGAGGTTGTTTTCAACGGCATCAGGAGTAACGTCAAGCTGATCGTGCTTCGTTGTAGCAGTGTGTTTGCACCTCTTCTCGGGCGAGACTGGCTGGATGTGTTTACTCCGCGCTGGAGAGATGCTTTTGGAATCAGCGCTGGGATCAAGCAGCTGGACGTTTTTCAAGATCATATGGTCGAGAAGTTTAAGCGTAAGTTTCCTAATATTTTGATAAATCTCTGGCATCACCAATTCAAGGGTTTGAAGCAGAACTTGTTTTAAAATGTGACACTCCAATTTTAAGCGTGCTTATGATGTGCCGTTAAGGTTGAAAGACAAGGTGATTGAGCATTTGAAAAGTTTAGAGCGTGATGGTGTGATTACACCAGTAGATGCAAGCGAGTGGGCATCACCAGTCATTGTTGTGATTAAAAAAGACGGCGGTATTAGAATGGTCATTGACTGTAAAGTTTCTATTAATAAAGTGATTATACCAAATACTTATCCTTTGCCTTTAGTGCAGGATATTTTTGCGTCTTTGGCTGGTGCTAAAGTTTTTTGCTCACTTGACCTTGCTGGTGCTTACACGCAATTATTGTTGTCAAAGAAATCACGTGAAATAATGGTAATTAACACAATTATTGGTTTGTTTGTTTATAATAGACTACCACAGGGTGCGTCTTCCAGTGCTGCTATTTTTCAGCGCATTATGGAGAAAGTTTTGTTTAACATAGATGGGGTCTATTGTTATTTGGACGATGTTTTGATTGCAGGCAAGGACAAAGAGGACTGTGTGTGTAAGCTTGAATTAGTGTTGGAGCGTCTCTCTAATGCTAATATCAAGGTCAATCTGCAGAAATGCAAATGGTTTGTGAATAGTTTGCCATTTTTGGGCCATGTTTTGACCGACAATGGTTTAATGCCTAGCCCAGATAGAGTTGAAACTATTCGGAGGGCTAAAATTCCGAATAATGTTTCTGAACTTAAGGCATTTTTGGGTTTGATTAATTACTATGGTAAATTCATTCCCAATTTGTCCACACGACTCAGTTGTTTGTATCGTTTACTTAAAAAGGAAGTGCGTTTTGTTTGGAGCTCTGAGTGTAATCGAGCTTTTGAGCACTGCAAGCAATCTTTGTTAAACTCAAAATTGTTGGAATTTTTTGACCCGAGTAAGCCTGTGATAGTTGTGACTGATGCTTGTAGTTATGGTCTGGGTGGAGTTATTGCACATCAGATAAATGGTGAAGAGAGACCAGTTTGTTTTACATCTTTCAGTTTAAATAATGCACAAAAATCTTACCCAATTCTGCACCTTGAAGCATTAGCTGTTGTTAGTACCATTAAGAAGTTTCACAAGTATTTGTTTGGCAAGAAGTTTACAGTTTTTACTGATCATAAGCCGTTAATTGGAATTTTTGGCAGGGAGGAGAAACTCGTTGTTTGTGACACGGTTACAAAGATATGTTTTGGAGTTGAGTATTTATGAGTTTGATATTGTTTACAGACCCTCTGCCAAGATGGGGAACGCAGACTTTGCTCGCGTTTTCCTCTACCTGAAGAAGTTCCAGCTGCGCTTCAGCGAGTATATTAAATGTTTAAATATTACCAACGAGTTTCCTTTGGATTTTGCCCTTATTGCAAGGGAAACCAAAAGGATAAATTTTACAACAGGTTGTTTATTTTATGAAAAATGGTTGGCCAGATAAATTGGACCGGAACTTTCGGGATGTTTACGCTCAACATCAAGACTTGGAAGAAGTTGAAGGTTGTTTACTTTATCAAGATCGTGTTTGTATTCCAGTTTGTTTACAAAAGCGGATTTTAAGTTTGTTGCATAAAATCATTCAGGTATTACAAAAATTAAGCAACTGGCAAGAAGAACTGTTTACTGGTTTGGCATGAATCATGATATTGAATGTTTTGTTAAATCATGTAATATTTGTTGCGAAATGAACGCTGTTTCAAAACCAGTCCCTCACTCACCTTGGATTCCGACTAAAAAGCCTTTTGCTCGTATTCATGCAGATTTCTTTTATTTTGATAAGAAAGTTTTCCTGGTTATTGTCGATAGTTTTTCAAAATGGTTGGAAGTTTATTACATGAAGTTTGGAACAGATGCCAGGAATGTAAAATCAAAATTTATGAGTTTTTGCCAGTTTTGGTCTGCCGGATGTTGTTGTTACCGATGGAGGCCCACCGTTTCATTCTCGTGAGTTTGTTGATTTTGGAGAGAAACAACATTAGGGTGATGAAGAGCCCACCGTATAATCCATCCAGCAATGGGCAAGCTGAGCGAATGGTTAGAGTCGTCAAGGAAGGGTTGAAAAAGTTTATGTTGGATCCCGAGATGAAGGGAATGAACATAGAGGACGTAGTTTCGTTTTTCTTGTTTAATTATAGAAATACCTGTTTGGATAATGGTTCGTTTCCGTCCGAGCGTTTGTTTAATTTTAAACCCAAAACATTATTAGATTTGTTGAATCCACGGAGCAGTTTTAAGAAAAATTTGACGACTAACGAGAAAGCTGAAAGTGTACCTGTTGCTCCAGTGAAAAGAGATGAGATTGACAATCTTCGGCCGGGAGATCTAGTTTATTTTAAAAATTTCAAATCAACAGAAATTCGTCGTTGGTTGGAAGCTAAATTTCTTAGACGGATTTCTTCTTATACATTTCAGGTGTCCGTTGGGGCCGCGTTTACCTGGCCCACAGAAATCAGATTAAGGTAGCGCGTGGTGGCTACACCCGGGCGGTCTGCTGGTGGCGTCGAGGTACGAGAGAATGCAGAATCGAAAGAGAAGCCGCGAAGAAGAAGAAGACGATGCCGACGATGAATTTTACGGGTTCGTCTCCGATTCTTTCGTCTTCCACGAGCCGATGGACGTCGACCAAGAAGGTTCTCGCGAGTTCGATCCCCAGGAGGGTTCATCAAGAAGTATAAGGTGCCCTGAGAATTTGCGTTCAGAAGGTCAACAAGATCATTCGGAATTCAATCCGCGTAGATCGAGCCGATTGAAAAAGGCTAGGAAAGATAGTCGTTTTGTTTATTTCTAAAAAAAAGCAATGTTGAATTTCTTGTACAAATAATTGATTGCATTTTTAATTGGTGTCTTTCATTCAGAATTAAATATCAGTGAAATTTTGAAATATTAATTGTAATAAACTATAACTCAAAAAGGGAAGAACTGTAATAACAACCCTGCAATGTCGACATACAAGTCGACATACCTTTTGTAAGCAAAGTCGATAAGCTAGTGTGAGCAATAAAACTCTGTCTCTTCTACTGCGAACCACCGACCTACTCGGTCCTGTTTTCCTTATCTCATCATCCGAGTCTCAATCACTTTCACTTACATTAAAACCGAGACCTTTGTCGGCGAATACCAGTGCGGTTTTCGAGCGGGTCGGTCAACGACGGATCAGATGTTCACTCTGCGAAAAATCCTCGTCAAGTTCCGGGAGTACAACCTGCAAACACACCATTTGTTCATCGACTTCAAGGCGGCGTACGATTCGGTCAAAAGAAACGAACTTTGGAAGATTATGGTAGAACACGGCTTTCCGGCGAAGCTTATAAAACTGATTCGTGCAACGCTCGACGGAGCAAAATCAAGCGTGCGAATAGCTAACGAGACATCTGAAGTTACGTTGGATGGATTGAAGCAGGGCGATGCTCTCTCGAACTTACTGTTCATCATAGCGTTGGAGGGTGCTGCGCGAAGGGCAGGCGTGCAAAGAAACGGAACACTCATCACTAATGGCCTATCTACAATCACTTAGCTTAGAACATCTAAGTAAAGTAGTTACTTAGGAAAGTCTGCAACTTACGTTCGTCATCCACAATCAACTTAGAAAACTTGCTGGGCTGATATACGTTGCTATGCAGTTGTTTGTTTACCTTTGATATGGAAACGTCAACTTACCGTAGATTTTGAAATTTTCCAAACCAAACGTCAGTTTCTAATTTGATTACTAGAAACTCAGATTCATTTCCATTGATTCAAATTCCTAAGCTAAATGAAATTTTCTAAGCTAAGTGATTGTAGATAGGCCATAAATCGCACATGCTGCTGGGATACGCTGACGACATCGACATCATTGGTATCAACCGTCGTTCAGTGGAGGAGGCGTTCGTCCCTTTCAAGCGGGAAGCTGCGAAGATCGGACTGACCATCAACACTGCCAAGACCAAGTATCTGGTTGCTGGCAGAGCGCGGGGCAGTGCAGATGATGGTGTTTCGGAGGTGGAAATAGATGGAGAAAGATATGAGGAATTTGTATATCTTGGTACACTCGTGACGTGCGACAACGATGTGAGCTGCGAAGTGAAACGGCGGATTAGTGCTGCAAACAGGGCCTTCTACGGTCTTCGTAGCAAGCTAAGGTCCCGCAGCCTAAGGACGCCTACGAAAATCACGCTGTACAGGACCTTGATACTCCCTGTAGCTCTTTACGGTCACGAGTCGTGGACGCTAAAGGAAGCTGACCAGAGAGCGCTTGGGTCTTCGAGCGGAGAACGGAGAATCTTCGGCGGCAAGCAAGTAGGAGACCGGTGGCGCAGGCGCATGAACTTCGAGCTTTACCAAGACTACAAACATGCTGATATCGTAAAAGTCATCAAACACGACAGGCTGAAGTGGGCTGAAGTGTAGCCAGAATGTCGGACGAGCGGGCGGCTAAAACGATATTCAGTAGCGAACATGGACGGGGTCGTCGGCTTCGTGGAAGGCCTCGTACGCGTTGGCTATGTGCAGTCGACGAAGATGCAAGAGCGGCCAACATTGTGGGCGACTGGAGACGAGCGGCCCAAGATCGAGCATCCTGGAAATCTTCGATTAGTTCAGCGTTGGGTCGATAGACCTGTTGCTGATAAAGTAAAGTAAGTAAGGTAAAAAACACGCCCTTCTATCGGATGGGGAAGTAAAACGTCGGTCCATTTGCGTAAAAGAGGTTTTGAGCGACCCACCACACATAACCTTCGGACGCCTAGAAATGAGCAGAAACTTGCAACAGAGACCACAAAAGCCCCGGGGGTCGTTAAAGTGGATTTGACTTTGCTTTTTTTTGGTAAAAAACACGATTAAAAACCACTAATGCAAAAAAAAAAAAATGACGAGACAACATTTATTCAATCGATCCACTATGGTCCCCTTGGAACAGGGTTGCGAATGAGCGAGCGCTCATTCTTAGTGTAATAATTCAATGGCGTGAAGAGCTGTACTGATATGAACAACAAATTGAATTGATTGACAAATGATGTTTATTTTAAGTTTTTAGAATCCGGAGTTTTTGACTCAAGGCGGTTTTAAAAATATTAAAAAAGGCAAAAAATGTTTTATTGGACCTTTAAACAAAACGCAGCAGTAACCTTTACAAAAGTTATAATCATCCCTCATATTCGGAACATATAAGAGAATGTCCATATTCAAAAAATCATTTATTGAATCTGTAATTGAATATTTTCAGAGGCTTGGTAGCGGAAGTGTTAAATATAATTTACTTGAGGGACAGGGCACGGACGAACGGACATGACAAAAGGAACAAATTTTCTTCAAATTTCTGAAGCAAACTATCACTTGCGTCATCTACACTCAAGTTGTCGAAGTAGCATTGCGCGATTACGCAAGATTTCTCAAAATGTCTTATGCAATAATTAATTAAAACATTTAGCATTAGTATTGTATAAGAAACAGTTTTTTGACATTAAGTTTGTCTTTATGTTTCTATGTAATTCATCATGGTTACTAAAATTGCCGAAAAATTGTTAGAAATGGTATTTTTAATATAAAATCATATGACCATTTCCAAAAGTGCCCATGAGTTTGCATCATCAGCCGGCTTTTTTTACAGCCCTCTGTCACTGCCGCCATGTTTATGAAACCTTAATACTCGATGACGAACACCAAGAAAACAAAGAAGAAAACGAAGGTGTCTATCGAGGTGTCTACTGTCAGTTTTTGAAAAATAAACAAAGTGGTGGGTGAACAATTGTCAATCCTCGGTCCCCGATTTTCCCGGTCGATTCGGATTTTTCCTTTAATTTGGTTTATCCTCCATTGCTATTATTGAAGGTTCTTACTTACTCCACAATTCAGAGCAGCTTTCGGTCGCATTCTTGCTCCGAAAAAACAGGAACCCGGCCGGTACCGGTTTTCGGAAGAGGTAAAATTTAACTCAGCTGGCCGCAGCCGGAGAAGCAGCTGGCCGATTCAAGAGCTCCTTGGTTTCCGGCCTCATACACACACGATAAACGTCCTTCTAAGATTTTTTTTAACGTAGAAATTTCTCTAAGTTGGGATAACCAAATACTTTGAAAAACGAGTAAATCAACAGATTTTTGAATTTTGGTGAATTTCAATCCTTATTTTTCAATCTTGTTATTTTTCAGAATCTTCAAGAACTTCAAGCACAGGCCGTTCATCAATGACAAATGAATTCGATGTGGTGAAGAATATCACTAAGAACAACTTGGAATCATCAGGTGAGTAGATTTGGCTGTTGCATATGGATCATTTCCGTTTTTTCACTAACTGCAACTGCTGCACTAAAAATGGTATGAAAATACCAAATTTTGGTATTACTTATACAAATACCAGCGACCAAAATGTGCTCTTGGTTGCCCAGTAATAGATGGTAAAATACTATGAAATCAAACCAAAATTATGTATGTGGAAGACCACAGGAATACCAAAATCTGATTTTCCAAGGGTGCGGGAATACCTAAAAATAAAACCATGGCAATACCAAGTTTTAGTATTCAAGCAATATTCAAAAATCCAGAAGACCTCAACTTGTGAAGACTTCCATCATTGTCATGAATTTTCGTTCAAAGATATAAATTTTGCGTCGCTTTCAATATTTTGACAAAATTCCTTCAACAAGTTGTTTAGAATAGTGCCCCACAAATGCTGATTCTTTTTGGTAACGATTATCCCATTCCCTGTAAAGTTATGGAAATCGTCATTAATCAATGATGGCCAACTAAGACGTCAATGACTGTGCCACAAAATTGTATAAATTTTGAAGCACAATTGATTTAGATCAAAAATTCTTTCAGTGGCTTCAAGAAGGTAACAACCTGCACATGCTGATTCCTTTTGGTGCTGAAATTCGTTAAATTGAATTTAATACAGAATATTTTATAGTGATGATCAATTTTCTTCGGAAATGATCAACGGCTTCACCTTAAAATGGTTTTATTTTGAGGTATTATTTTACTCTTGGAATAACATTGTTTGGCATTGTTGTGCCCTTCCACATACAAGACTTTGGTATGGTTTCATGGTATTTTACCATCTATTACTGGGCAACCAAGGGCACATTTTGGTCTCTGTTATTTGCCCAAGTAATACCAAAATTTGGTATTCCCGTGTTATTTACCCCTGCTCGGGCTAGTTTATTTTACTCTTTCTCGTATGCAAAGTATGGGTCAAATCATCTCTGTTATTTATTTTTCCTAACCCGTAATAATGGTAATGAATAAAATGTTATGCACTACACAGCATTTCTCGGCAAAAAACAGTGCTAAGCTGGTATTGCACGCATTTTTAATGCTGATTAACAAGAAAAAGATTGGAAAAGCAAACAAATATTTAGAAGCTTCGGAGAGTGTATTAAAAAGCGGGTTTCGCAGCGAGTGCGTTTTTGATGTGGTTGGTATCATTTTCGGTCGAGTTAAGCTCAGTGCTATTTAGACTTGGTTGCGTATTTTCGCATCATTACCTTTCGCTATCATTTGTACGCCCATACAGATTTGGTAATACCATTAGCATTTAAGTTTTTTTCATGGCAAAAGTTAATCTTAATTCGTACCAAATTATGCTTCAGGAAGCCCACGCGTCTCTCATGTTCCGAGAACACCGATTTCTCCAATCATGCAAATGTACGAGCTTGCTAGATCTACAGCCATCGCTGAGAAAAAGCATGGCCCAATCTGATTGCAAACATGGTTATGTGTTGCAATTTATGTAAGTCTGCCGGATGAAATTTAATTTTCCTAATGCATTGTATGTTGCTTTCTTTGCTGCAATGATTCGTCACAGTTGATGAGTTCGCGACCGTCAGCGAGATTATACCGATTGTTGTTTGGAAATAGGTAACTCAAATTTAGCAAGTGCTACATTACACATTGCTAAAATAGTAAAAAACGAATTTGGCTTTATAGCTGTCGGCCACCATTGCTAGTACCAATCAGTAATGTCTTCCTTATAACTACAAGGACTTCGCCGCCCTGGGCTTCTAAGTGTTTGAGTATGGCACGAAGCGACGGCGCCGGATACCCATATTTACACTTAGGATTTTAGTGCGCCCGCCGCGGGATTTGAACCAGCAACGGGACATCAGTTATGTGTACTTATGTTTTATGTTTTTCGTATGCTAGATCAAACGTCTATACGGATTTGGTACGTTTTTGTCCATTTGGTTCGGAAGTTCTGAATAACGTTTAAATCAGATTGCTGCAAACGTTTCTCTAAAGAAACGCCCTAAGGCCCCTAAGGTACTTTCCCAAGTAGCACATTTGTTCGCCAAGAGATTTCCGAACTGGTTGTTGAACTCATTTACTGTGTTTGCCGAACGTCCCCGAGAACTCTTGAACGCTGGAAAAAGCGCACGTTTTTCTGTTGGTGAACATCTCTTCATCCGTTAGAAATGTGCGTGGTTCAATTTAGTTTTACCCACGCACGTCATACTTGCATAGAGAACGTTTGTTAAACATGCCATGAGAACTCTTTACTGAGCAGTTCTCTAGGATTTCGGTCATTCGATTTTTTTTTGTATTTTTTAATCGGACTGAAACTTTTTTGGTGCCTTCGGTATGCCCAAAGAAGCCATTTTGCATCATTAGTTTGTCCATATAATTTTCCATACAAATTTGGCAGCTGTCCATACAAAAATGATGTATGAAAATTCAAAAATCTGTATCTTTTGAAGGAATTTTTGATCGATTTGGTGTCTTCGGCAAAGTTGTAGGTATGGATACGGACTACACTAGAAAAAAATAATACACGGTAAAAAAAATTTGGTGATTTTTTTATTTAACTTTTTGTCACTAAAACTTGATTTACAAAAAAACACTATTTTTAATTTTTTTTATTTTTTGATATGTTTTAGAGGACATAAAATGCCAACTTTTCAGAAATTTCCAGGTTGTGCAAAAAATCATTGACCGAGTTATGAATTTTTTAATCAATACTGATTTTTTCAAAAAATCGAAATTTTGGTCGTAAAATTTTCAACTTCATTTTCGATGTAAAATTAAATTTGCAATCAAAAGTACTTTAGTGAAATTTTGATAAAGTGCACCGTTTTCAAGTTAAAGCCATATTTAAGTGACTTTTTGAAAATAGTCGCAGTTTTCATTTTTAAAATTAGTGCACATGTTTGCCCAGTTTTGAAAAAATATTTTTGAAAAGCTGAGAAAATTCTCTATATTTTGCTTATTCGGACTTTGTTGATACGACCTTTAGTTGCTGAGATATTGCAATGCAAAGGTTTAAAAACAGGAAAATTGATGATTTCTAAGTCTCACCCAAACAACCCACCATTTTCTATCGTCAATATCTTAGCAACTAATGGTCCGATTTTCAATGTTAATATATAAAACATTTGTAAAATTTTCCGATCTTTTCGAAAAAAATATTTTCAAAATTTTCAAATCAAGACTAACATTTCAAAAAGGCCAAACATTCAATATTACGTCCTTTTAAAATGTTAGTCTTGATTTGAAAATTTTGAAAATATTTTTTTCGAAAATATCGGAAAATTTCACAATTGTTTCATATATTA
This sequence comes from Culex quinquefasciatus, assembly GCF_015732765.1. Lineage (NCBI taxonomy): Eukaryota > Metazoa > Arthropoda > Insecta > Diptera > Culicidae > Culex > Culex quinquefasciatus. The sequence continues at coordinate 84,735,020 of NC_051863.1, read as the reverse complement.
ACATTGAAAATCGGACCATTAGTTGCTGAGATATTGACGATAGAAAATGGTGGGTTGTTTGGGTGAAACTTAGAAAACATCAATTTTCCTGTTTTTAAACCTTTGCATTGCAATATCTCAGCAACTAAAGGTCGTATCAACAAAGTCCGAATAAGCAAAATATAGAGAATTTTCTCAGCTTTTCAAAAATTTTTTTCAAAACTGGGCAAACATGTGCACTAATTTTAAAAATAAAAACTGCGACTATTTTCAAAAAGTCACTTAAATATGGCTATAACTTGAAAACGGTGCACTTTATCAAAATTTCACTAAAGTACTTTTGATTGCAAATTTGATTTTACATCGAAAATGAAGTTGAAAAATTTTACGACAAAATTTCGATTTTTGAAAAATCAGTATTGATTAAAAAATCATAACTCGGTCAATGATTTTTGCACAACCTGGAAATTTCTGAAAAGTTGGCATTTTATGTCCTCTAAAACATATCAAAAAATAAAAAAATAAAAATAGTGTTTTTTGTAAATCAAGTTTTAGTGATAAAAGTTAAATAAAAAATCACCAAATTTTTTTACCGTGTATTATTTTTTCCAGTGTAGTCCGTATCCATACCTACAACTTTGCCGAAGACACCAAATCGATCAAAAATTCCTTCAAAAGATACAGATTTTTGAATTTTCATACATCATTTTTGTATGGACAGCTGCCAAATTTGTATGGAAAATTATATGGACAAACTAATGATGCAAAATGGCTTCTTTGGGCATACCGAAGGCACCAAAAAAGTTTCAGTCGGATTAAAAAATACAAAAATTAAAATTGAAGAAAAAAGACCGATTTCGTAGAGAATTGCTCTACTATAAGATTCTGAACCGGGTTAGATAACGTCGTTAGAACCGTTTAACAACATCCTGCCCCTAAGATTAAGAATGAGTTAGGCAAACTGTAGCGTTCTACAATTATTATTTATAAATACACTAGTACAAATGAAACGAACATGGCTGATTTTGAATTCGAGCGAAATGAATCCAAACTTGCGTGCGAGCTTGCATGCAAAGCAGCAAGCTCAAGATGGATTCCGTCGGATTCTCTCTGCTCGTGACCGTCTGGAGAGAAATCGCGGACTTCGTGACCTAGCCTCTCCCATGGAAACTGCAACTCATGCAGCTTCCCTTGTTCGATGCAAGGTTAAGATCAGGGTAGGGCCTTAAGTGGTTATGCCATGAGCTGAGCGAGAAGGCAGATATAATTGGGCGGTAGAGCAAGTAGTCACATCACTAGCCGGTCCCGGGGTCAAGGGTAGGAAGACACGAGCGACAGACTTGCACTCGGCTTGCCGATTACAAGTCCCCGTAACCGAACGTACAAACGCTCACCTTAGGTCTGAGGGCACACGGAAGGACTCGGTCATTTCAACCGTGACAGTGAAAGTGACCGGATAGGAGTTCTTGGTTTTTGCTTCGCGTCTTTCAGTGTTCAAGTACGGTGTGGGTTTGCTTTTGCGACTGGGTGATTAAATTCTTTTTCCCGAGTAGGTCCAAGATAGGAACAAGTAGTGCCAGTGTGCGAACGTGTGCCGTGTGCGTTAAGAAGGAGAACCCCAGGTAAATTGGAACCCTTTGAATCCCCTCAATCCCCGGATTTCCAACTCACGGCCATGGAACAGTCGTTCGGCGGCCCTCTTACTCCCCGATAGAACTGGTGCGTCGGCACCCGCACTGCTGGTGTTCCAGCATCCCCGTCCGTGCCCGCAGGATCCACTTTCCATCGTCCCGGTTGAAAAACCCCCCCGGTAGGACGCCGTCCGGAAGAGGGCTGCGCACGTTACCATCGCGCCCTGAACACGCCCATCCACCACGCGCGTGACCAACGTACACCCATTTGCGCGTCGGCCAGCTAACCCCGCCGAGAGCGCCGTGAGCAGGACGCCCACCTGGCGTCGACCTTCATCGGAGAGCGCGTGAACTAAGTTCATCGCGCCACGCGGATAGATATCGAGTTGCCGCCGGAAGCCGGCAGGCACGACGCTGAGGCGTCTCGAGAGAAGCAGCACGCCGAGTCGAGAGAAGAGCAGCATTGAGCGTCAGGAGCATCGCCGAGCGTCGCAGAGCATCCCGGGAGTTCACCGATCGTCGCACCACGTGCGGTCCCCGTTCCTGTGAGAGAGGTTAGGTTGCAAACCGCCTAACCAAGCAGTGAGTACAACTCCCCCCTTTGAGACTATCTCCATGCGCATGTGAATTTGGGGTTTAGCGAAGACACGCACCACTAAGAGCTCGGCCGAGCCAAGAAACGAACGAAAAACGCACACGTAGGGAAAATCCAGCTAGCTATGTTTCGGGAACATTCAGCTTAGAGGCCTCAACTATCACTATGCTAATCCTAGGTTAATTTGTAGTTTACGATCGTACCGCTGTAATAAAATCATGCTTTGCAGTACCGTGTTTCCTCTAAACATGAAGTAGTTCGTTCTTTAAGCGATTTCCCGAGAATTGAGTTGTCCTGGCGTAGGGGTTTTCTCACATCCGTACCGTGGTAGTTTTAGCTTCTTGTAGTACTCCGAGTTGGACTGCTCGGGAATCCTAGTCCCTCCCTTCCGATTTCTAGCACGTTACGGGGTCTTGGTTGGGAACCTTCTACCGGTGATGATGATCGTGAGTGTGAGTTAGGTTGCTGGTAAGTTCGTGAGGACCTATCAGATGATTTTTGGTATCGGTTATCGGGTGTGTCGAACCCTCTACCGCCTCTTTATCTCTCCGGATTGCTCTGTCTGATGGTAGGACGATTTTTGATTACCCGCCCTGAGGTCTGGGTTTCATGCTGGGCAAGTTAACCTGCACGAGTGGTCCTTTTTCCAAAGGTGGCGCTTAAGCCACTCGTTACAGTCCTGCGACAATCCGAAGACGGTCACGTGGCCGCTACCCAGCGGGCTACAAATTGGCGCCCAACTACAGGTTCAGTTTTTTTTTCGGGAAATTGCTGTTTTGGTTTTGTTTGCAATTTCAGATATTAGTTGAGATCTTGTTGGAAGAATATTCATTGTTTTGTTGAAAATATCAATTAAGTTGGGGTTAAAATTCACGTTTTTGTACATTATCGAGGGTATTAGTGGAAGACTTACTACGTTCGCTGGAGACCGGAGCTGCAAAGCGTTGATGGCCAGTAGCAATTCCTTTCTGTAAAGATTGGTCTTGGAAACAGACACGTAGGTTCTGCCGATGACCGTTTATGACCCCGAACTGTGGGTAAGTCAATCCTTAATACAGTTCCTCGGTGTACCGTCGATTTGATTAACTAGTAGAATTCTCGAACTCGCTGGATACTAAGCCAGAGGCCGTAGATACTGATAGTACGTGTTGGAAGCGGTGGAGACAACGATAGTTGTTGATGATACTACCCGAGTTTTTGTATTCTGCCTATTGTTCAAATCGATTGATCCAAATTTGTTGATTTAATTGGTAGTTATTAGTTTGTTGGCAAATATAATTTGTAGATTTAATTGGTAGTTCTTAGTTTGTTGGCAAATATAATTTGTAGATTTAATTGGTAGTTCTTAGTTTGTTGGCAAATATAATTTGTAGATTTAATTGGTAGTTCTTAGTTTGTTGGAAAGTATATTAATTTGGTCAAATACATTTGTTAAAATGACGGGAAATTTCCCAACCCTGATCACCTCACGGAGGAGGAAATTGATTACGAATTGAGACTCCGAGGAAGACTCGAGGACCTTGATTTGGTTAGAGAGGCAAAATGTCGAGTACTTAGAAATTTGTTCTACAATGATGCAAGAAATGATTATGAGTATGATCCACCTTATACAATGGATCAAGATTTTGATCGCATCACGGTTAAGGTTAGGGACTTGAGGGAGAAATTGGAGGAGGGTTTTGATGAAAAATGTTTGTCTCGCCTAAGGGCGTATTTTCATCGCGTAATGCGACTCGTTACAACCAACGATGACGAAAAAGTTAGAAAACGTGAACTCGCAGAAGAAATGTTGCAAATTTTTGTCACTTTCAACGTAAACCCAGATAAACAACCTGATGAGATTTCAGACGGAACTCCAGAGAAAGAGGAAACGGAGAAGGAAAACGGTAACGAAAAGCTGGAGAAGGGACAGAAGACGGTTCCTAAGAAGGACGTACCGAAAACACCGGGGAGGACAGACAACCCAGCAGCGTTACATAAGAGGATCGAGTATTTGGAACAACAACTATTGAGGGCATGTTTGGCATGGTCTGGGGTGGATGCTAGTCAGCCTGGGCCTTTCCAAATCAATCAGAGACCCAGACATCGTGCTGATGAGGAGAGCCAACCTGAATCGATACCGTGGGAGGAGGAGGAGGAATTACGCAGAAAAAGAAGGCAGAATCGTTATTCACTGTGGGATAGCCGAAGACAGAGAGTTGACGGAGATCGAGGCCATAGGCAAGGCAGAGGCCAAGGGTTCCAAGAAGAGAGAGATCGACAATCACCGTTCGACAATAACCGACCGGGGGAATTAGATCACAGGTCTAGCAATTTTGATAATAATCGTTACAGAGAAGGGACCCGCAGGTCAAAGGAGATTCGGATCAGCAGCACTCAAGTCACCGATCGCGAGTTGATGACCGCAACCTGAGGGAGGATTTGAGACAGGGGTCCCAGGAGTCTAGGCGTCCTCCAGAACGAAGAGATGACCTGGGACGAAACAATCGCTCTTCTCGGGAAGATAATCGTAGGTCAAGGGAGAACCCGGAACAACGCCACGGAAGTCGCCAGTCGTTTCTAGATGATCGCTATCGTAGTGATGATCCAGGGCAAGGTCCCCAGGAAGATAGGTATGAGTCAAACGGTTACGAGTCATGGGACGAATCGACGCGAAGAGGCAGTCAACTGTTCGGAAATCGTGGAGACCACAATGAGGATAGCAGGTCTAGGTTTAGCCACCATAGTCAGTTGGTTGACAGAGACCACGGACGACATCCACGTGGGGGTGCACCAGAGAGACGAAGACATGTCGTTCGGAGGAGAAGGCATGCCGGGATCGGGGACGCAGAGATCCAAAACGCCGATAGACGCATGGAGAAATGGCACCTCACGTTTAATGGGGACACCAGTCAGCGGTCTTTGGAAGATTTTCTTCATAAAGTTCATCGATTGGCCGAAATGGACAGAATCGCAGAAGACGTGCTACTGCAACGGATTCATACGATACTGAGAGGTGAGGCTTACGATTGGTATCTTTGCTATGCGGAGGATTTCCAGCACTGGGACGACTTCGAAATGAGTTTCCGTTACATGTATGGTAATCCACATAGAGATCAGAGCAACCGTAAAAGATTTACGGGATGAAACAGAGATCTGATGAGCCTTTCCTAACCTACAAAATGGAGATTGAGAGGTTAAACAAACTCTTAAGGGTGCCATTGGACCAGGAGAGACTTTTCGAAGTGATGTGGGACAACTGTAAGGATGCATACAAAGACAGGTTGGTGTGCAGAGAGATAGAGAACTTGGTTCAGTTGGAATATTACGCGGTCCGGATTGATGCGAACGACCCAGAATTGGAAGCGCAAAGAGAGGGAACGTCCAGACCAAAATACGGATCTAACTTCACTTCGAAACACCAGCGAAGAGGGCAGTTTAAAAACACCCACGAGAATGAACGTAACTATAGGGAAGGACACGCCAGGGTAGTTCACTACGTCGAGGTGGAGGGTGAAACTAAGGTATTAGACTCGTCCGAATCGGAACCGGAAGAAGTGAACATGTTGGAGCGGAAAATGGATCAGCAGCCACAAGCAGAAAAGTCGCAGACAAGTCCATCCTGCTGGAATTGCCATAAAAAGGGTCATCTTTGGAGGCGTTGCCAGGAGCGGAAAACCATGTTTTGTTACGTGTGCGGTACACCGGAGAAAACGGCGATTACTTGCCCAAACCATAAGAATGGTTCGGGAAACTAGAGCAGGAGTGTGAGGATGGGAACATCTCCATTCCAGAGGCTCAAGGAGTTCCCAATTCAACCATGTTTAAAGATCCGTTCCTAAGCTTCAGTCGCATCAAGATCACCGAATCGTGTCCGCACATTACAGTACAGATATTCGATAGAAACTACGAAGCGCTTCTGGACTCAGGCGCCAGCGTTAGTGTAACGAACGTCGCAAACATTGCTGAAAAGCACGGTTTGACTCTAAAGGAAAGCCCTGTGCGAATTGTGACGGCGGATAAGACTTCGCATGACTGCTTGGGCTACGTGAATCTACCGATTTCTTTTCGGGGCGTTACGAAAGTGGTTCCAACTGTGGTAGTTCCTCAAGTTGCCAAGGAATTAATTCTAGGTTTCAATTTTTGGGAACAGTTCGGCATCCAGCCAATGGTACAAGGTGAAAACGGGTTCGAACAGATTGAAATAAAACAATCAGAACAAAGAATTGAAAGTATTGAACTTTCAGTTCTACCAATCGAATCATTCCCAGTCATTACAACAAATGAACCCGACGAAAGTTTGGACATTCCGGCTCTAGAACTACCCGAACCTTCGCGCATCACACCGGAAGCGGTGGAGACGGAACACGAGCTTTCTCCCGACGAGCGCGAAGATCTGGTTGAGGCAATCCGAGTTTTCCCATGTACTACCGAAGGAAACTTAGGACGGACTACGCTGATCGAGCACGAAATCGTGCTAAAAGAGGGCAATACCAAAACGCCAACCGTTGTACAAATGTTCTCCGGCAGTCCAAGCAGAGATGGAGGCGGAGATAGCACGATACAAAATGATGGACGCCATCGAAGAGTGTACGAGCGAATGGGCGAGTGGGTTGGTTCCGGTCAGAAAGGCGAACGGGAAATTAAGAGTTTGCTTAGACTCACGTAGGGTTAACACGTGGACTAAAAGGATTCTTATCCGATGCGGAACATGGTGGAGATTTTTAACAGGTTGGGAAAGGCCAGGTACTACTCGGTGGTTGACCTTAAAGACGCCTATTTCCAAATTCCGTTAAAAGAGAACTCCAGAGACTACACGGCGTTCAGAACCTCTCAAGGTCTGTACAGGTTTAAAGTTCTACCGTTTGGTCTAACCAACGCCCCCTTCACGATGAGTCGGTTGATGGACCGTGTTATTGGGTTCGATCTGGAACCAAACGTGTTCTGCTACTTGGACGACATAGTCGTAGCTTCAGAAACGTTCGAGGACCACACCAGATTGCTACGCACGGTAGGAGAACGCCTAAGGAAGGCCGGACTGACCATTTCGCTGGACAAAAGCCGGTTCTGTAGAAAACGGGTTACCTATTTAGGATACTTACTGACCGACGAGGAGTTTCCATCGACAATTCGAGGATTTCGCCGATTTTAGACTACGCGCGGCCGCGAAACGTAAAAGACATTCGCCGATTACTGGGACTCGCGGGTTTTATCAAAGATTCATCCGCGAGTACAGTAGGATAGTAGCACCTATCTCGGATCTGCTGAAGAAATCGAAGAAGAAGTTTGAATGGACCGAATCAGCAGAAGCAGCGTTCAACGAGCTTAAGGCAGCTTTAGTTTCCGCGCCCATCCTAGGAAATCCCGATTTCTCACGCACCTTCACGATCGAGTCGGACGCGTCCGACAACGCAGTGGGAGCCGCGCTTGTCCAAGAGTTTGAGGACGGTCCGAAGGTGATAGGGTATTTTAGTAAGAAACTGAGCAGTACCCAACGAAAGTATGCTAGCGTCGAAAAGGAGTGCCTTGGAGTGCTACTGGCAATCAATCATTTCCGGCATTTCGTTGAGGGTTCCAGGTTCAAGGTCGTAACAGATGCCCGTAGCCTGTTATGGTTGTTTACGATAGGTGTGGAGTCCGGAAATGCGAAATTGCTTCGGTGGGCACTCAAGATTCAGTCCCACGACATAGAATTGGAATACAGAAAGGGTAAAAACAACGTTTTGGCGGACTGTTTGTCGAGGTCAGTTGAAACTTTGCTGGCGATGTCTACAGATCAAGATTATCAAGAAATGATTGCAAAAATTCAGCAAGACTCGGAGAACCACTCGGAGTATCGCGTCGTGGATGGACAAATTTATAAATTTGTAAAAAATTGCGGGAAGGTGGAAGACCCTCGTTTCCAATGGAAACGTTACCCACCGCAAGCAGAAAGAGACGACATAATTCGAGGAATTCACGAGAAAGCTCATCTAGGTCCGGATAAGACGCTGGAGAAGTGCAGAGAACGGTTCTTCTGGCCAGGGATGAGTAGCGAGGTTAAAAGGTATTGCCAGAGCTGTGTCAGATGCCAGACGAGCAAGGCTAATAACCAGAATACCACTCCGCCTATGAAAGAGCAGAAGAAGGTCGCCGAATACCCGTGGCAGTTTCTAACCATGGACTTCGTGGGTCCCTTGCCGGCGTCGGGACGAAACCGAAATACCTGTCTATTAGTGGTCACGGATCTTTTTAGCAAATTCGTTCTGGTGCAGCCTTTCCGCCAAGCCACGGCGGAGTCACTCGTACAATTCGTGGAAAATGCTATCTTCCTACTGTTTGGCGTGCCGGAAGTGATATTGAGCGATAACGGAACTCAATTCGTCTCATCTCTGTTCCAGAACCTTCTTAAAAAATACGAGGTCACTCATTGGCGAACACCGAACTACCACCCACAAGTGAATGATTCGGAGCGAGTGAATCGCGTGATCACGACGGCGATTCGGGCGTCGATTCGGAAAGACCACCGTGAATGGGCGAATAACGTTCAACAGATCGCGGATGCAATACGGAACTCGGTTCATGAAGCGACCCGTTACACTCCTTACTTCATTCTGTTTGGAAGGAACAAGGTCTCAGAGGGGTTTGAATATCGTCACTTAAGGGATACGTCAGCGGAAGGGGAGATGAATATCCAGAACGAGGAAAGGGAGAGACTCTACAAGGATGTTCGGGAAAACTTGAAACTGGCCTACGAAAAGCACGCCAACTACTACAACTTACGATCGAATGCAAACTGTGCCACCTATAAGGTTGGAGAAAAGTCTTGAAGAAGAACACAGAGCAGTCTGATAAAGGGGCGGGATTTTGTGCTAAACTGGCCCCAAAATATGTGCCAGCAGTGGTTAAGAGATTAGTGGGTACCCATTGTTATGACTTGGAGGACTTGAATGGCAAACGCTTAGGCATTTTCAATTGCAAATTCCTCAAAAAATTTAGTCAATAGCGTGACTCAAACAAACTTTTGGCTGTTCTTTGAATGGTGAGTTATAAAGCTATGTATCATGAACTTTTTCTTGAAACTAAGACTATGAAGTTGTACTCTGGTCAATGAAACACTTTCCAGCCTCGCGTACAGTGCCGCCCCACAATAACAAATCATTTCTACTGGGTGGATGAATGGGCCTTACGTTTGAGTGTTGCTGAAGTCAGTCTAGTTAACTCTTCAATGAAAGAGAGGAAACTCTGAATGAAGTTGATGCGGGAGATCAGGGACTGCGTTTTGTAAATAAATCTACTAAAGTTCACAAAGGTAGTCCTCTTAATGTATATACCTATCACTAGCGCGTTTAATTTCATCTAGCTAGTTAGTAGTTCAAAATTTTGTGTTGAAATATTAGCAGTTTGTTTGTTTATACAATTTTCGTGCAAAATTTGTTATTTATTTTTTTGTAGTTAAAGTCGTGGTTGTTGTTTATAGTTTGGGATAGATTTTAGGAAATGTTACAAAGTGGGTTGATCGTTGAGTACATTTGCCAATTGAAGTCATCCTTCCTTCAGGGGGTTGAGCAGCTCCCAGTCCGGTCGCCTAAAATAGAATAAATTAAAACCTTTTCATAAACAAACCATCAATTGGAATCCAACTTCCCTTCAAGTTCACCACCAGCCATCCAGTTAGTAAATTCAATTACAATTTTCGGCCATTTTCTCTCCAACAATAGTACATTAACACCACATTTAGTCTCAGTTAACTTCATTTTTGCGAAATACACCAACTTTTGACGAACTAAGTAATTTTTCCCACGTTTAGTTGTTTTGCCGTAAACATGACGGTAGGTTTGACGTTTGCTGTTGCTTGATGCTCGAGAGAGTGAATGAATTCTGAGAGAGTTCATGGGGTTAAGGGGCGAGTTCATTCCACCTTATTTCATTTAGCCATTTCAAATTTGGCGTTAGAAATTTGGTGGACATGACATGGGGATATTTGATGTTATTCTCGAGAAGACAGACTTAATCTGGCGTTGGAGAATACATCAGGGTTTTAAGGGTTTTGCGTCTTGTTCATTCAGAATTAGCATACCAAGGTATACCATGGTGGATTCTGATTGAAACAGATTGGGGTGAATTATGTGGGTGGACGATTTTCCAACTTCTGTTTGGAGTAGTCCAAAACATAAGGAACTTAAGGTTTGTTGTTGTAGTGATTGAGTAATCGATCGGAAATTTTGGGCTTGTGTTGAAATGTAAATATTTCAGTCACAATGCCAGAGGGAATTTTCTTGGCGATATTATTGAGGTTTCAGAGGAGCAAGTAAACAGCAAGCGATCAAAATTTGAGAGGAAAGTATGAGCCTGTAGAAAAGTGGGCAGCTGTAAATAATGTTGTTGAATTAAATTGTTTGATGTTAACATAATTTTGTTTTGGCATGTTTTTGGGCCGTTGTAAATAGTTGGTTAAAATTTTTGTATATACATTGCATTATGTTGTCCAAGTTCGTTTAGTGTATAAAAGTTTTTGTTGGGTATACCCTACGAAAATTTGGTTGTTTTGCAACCAAATTTTCGTAAAATTAGTCCAGAGTTATGTAGCGTTCTACAATTATTATTTATAAATACACTAGTACAAATGAAACGAACATGGCTGATTTTGAATTCGAGCGAAATGAATCCAAACTTGCGTGCGAGCTTGCATGCAAAGCAGCAAGCTCAAGATGGATTCCGTCGGATTCTCTCTGCTCGTGACCGTCTGGAGAGAAATCGCGGACTTCGTGACCTAGCCTCTCCCATGGAAACTGCAACTCATGCAGCTTCCCTTGTTCGATGCAAGGTTAAGATCAGGGTAGGGCCTTAAGTGGTTATGCCATGAGCTGAGCGAGAAGGCAGATATAATTGGGCGGTAGAGCAAGTAGTCACATCACTAGCCGGTCCCGGGGTCAAGGGTAGGAAGACACGAGCGACAGACTTGCACTCGGCTTGCCGATTACAAGTCCCCGTAACCGAACGTACAAACGCTCACCTTAGGTCTGAGGGCACACGGAAGGACTCGGTCATTTCAACCGTGACAGTGAAAGTGACCGGATAGGAGTTCTTGGTTTTGCTTCGCGTCTTTCAGTGTTCAAGTACGGTGTGGGTTTGCTTTTGCGACTGGGTGATTAAATTCTTTTTCCCGAGTAGGTCCAAGATAGGAACAAGTAGTGCCAGTGTGCGAACGTGTGCCGTGTGCGTTAAGAAGGAGAACCCCAGGTAAATTGGAACCCTTTGAATCCCCTCAATCCCCGGATTTCCAACTCACGGCCATGGAACAGTCGTTCGGCGGCCCTCTTACTCCCCGATAGAACTGGTGCGTCGGCACCCGCACTGCTGGTGTTCCAGCATCCCCGTCCGTGCCCGCAGGATCCACTTTCCATCGTCCCGGTTGAAAAACCCCCCCGGTAGGACGCCGTCCGGAAGAGGGCTGCGCACGTTACCATCGCGCCCTGAACACGCCCATCCACCACGCGCGTGACCAACGTACACCCATTTGCGCGTCGGCCAGCTAACCCCGCCGAGAGCGCCGTGAGCAGGACGCCCACCTGGCGTCGACCTTCATCGGAGAGCGCGTGAACTAAGTTCATCGCGCCACGCGGATAGATATCGAGTTGCCGCCGGAAGCCGGCAGGCACGACGCTGAGGCGTCTCGAGAGAAGCAGCACGCCGAGTCGAGAGAAGAGCAGCATTGAGCGTCAGGAGCATCGCCGAGCGTCGCAGAGCATCCCGGGAGTTCACCGATCGTCGCACCACGTGCGGTCCCCGTTCCTGTGAGAGAGGTTAGGTTGCAAACCGCCTAACCAAGCAGTGAGTACAACTCCCCTTTGAGACTATCTCCATGCGCATGTGAATTTGGGGTTTAGCGAAGACACGCACCACTAAGAGCTCGGCCGAGCCAAGAAACGAACGAAAAACGCACACGTAGGGAAAATCCAGCTAGCTATGTTTCGGGAACATTCAGATTAGAGGCCTCAACTATCACTATGCTAATCCTAGGTTAATTTGTAGTTTACGATCGTACCGCTGTAATAAAATCATGCTTTGCAGTACCGTGTTTCCTCTAAACATGAAGTAGTTCGTTCTTTAAGCGATTTCCCGAGAATTGAGTTGTCCTGGCGTAGGGGTTTTCTCACATCCGTACCGTGGTAGTTTTAGCTTCTTGTAGTACTCCGAGTTGGACTGCTCGGGAATCCTAGTCCCTCCCTTCCGATTTCTAGCACGTTACGGGGTCTTGGTTGGGAACCTTCTACCGGTGATGATGATCGTGAGTGTGAGTTAGGTTGCTGGTAAGTTCGTGAGGACCTATCAGATGATTTTGGTATCGGTTATCGGGTGTGTCGAACCCTCTACCGCCTCTTTATCTCTCCGGATTGCTCTGTCTGATGGTAGGACGATTTTTGATTACCCGCCCTGAGGTCTGGGTTTCATGCTGGGCAAGTTAACCTGCACGAGTGGTCCTTTTTCCAAAGGTGGCGCTTAAGCCACTCGTTACAGTCCTGCGACAATCCGAAGACGGTCACGTGGCCGCTACCCAGCGGGCTACAAAACGTTTGGAGAACCATTCAAGAACATATCGTGGCAGACAAGGATGTTAAAGTGGCTTTTCACAATATACGTCTCAGGTGTTCGCTTGAGAGGTTTTGTTCTCATTTAATACTTTATTTGTGAGTAAAATGTCACTTTACGATACTTTAAATAATAGCCATGAATAATAAAAATAACAACGATAAAAAATCATTTCATTTCATTATTTTGCTTTCGGAGATCATTTTTTTTCAATCATATTTGAGTGCTAATCATTATCGCTTGCTAATAACTCTGCTGCTGCTGCTGGTTCCCGGTGCTGTATTTTCAGTTCTCCTTTTTGATGAAGAAACCTTTGGTCAAGTATCGAACCCAAGATCACTCCAAATGTAAGTCCAGGCGTGCGTCTGTTGGATAAGCAGGCCTAAATGTCTAAATGTCAATAAGAAGTCTGCGGTAATCTAGGTTTTACAAGTTCACTAACAGTTTGTGAAAACTTCCTTTGAACATAAGCTGTTTCTATTTTTAGAACTATCTGTGCTTGTTTCGTCATCATATTCTTGCTCGGTTTTTAAAACATGAACGCAAACTACACATAAACAACTTGTTCACGAGAAATCCTAGCTGAAACTAAAGGTTAAATCTACTATGTTATCATGTTTAGCGAACTGAAATAAAACATCATGTCTGCAAATGTCATTTTGCTTTTCGAGTTCTACAAGCATGTTCCATTTGAGTCAGAATAAACTTCGAAATTAACTATTCGTAAACTGTTGCTAGATTTGGCATTTGTGTTACACAACCATGTTGAAGAACGGTTTTTTGATCAAAATGTGAACAATTGACCAAATTGTATGACGCTTGTTCAATAATTAACGTATAATAACGCTAGTGGAGCAATTGATCAACAAAAACAATAAAAAGAGATGTTTTACTTGCTACTTGGATTGCACACGGATAGCCTGCGTTGAAATGGGTGACTGACCAGCTAACAGCATCCAAATGCCAATAGGGGAATGGCGTTGTCGTGGGTTTTTTTTTAACAGATGTTCTTTTCCATGTACATTCATTCAGTTAAAATATTATTGAGTGTCCAAGCACAATCGATGACTTTTCACCTCAAATTTAAATACTAGCAACTTTCATTTATTCATCAAATATTGTAGCTTTCGCTATTCATTGATTTCAAATGTAGGAGGTCCTACATGTACAAAAGGGAAAAGGGATACCTTAAAACTAACTTATAAACTATACACAGCAAAAAATCCGATGGTAAAATCGCATGCAAAAGCATGCACATCACCTTCGTCAAAATAAACACTTAATATTACACACTGGATGTACAATTTTTGCAAACACAAAAAAAAGTTGCAACCGACGGGATTCAAACCCAGCACCAATAGTAAGGACTGGTGCCATAGCCCACTCGGCCATCAGACCGATGAAAAGCTGTAAGGATAAACACATATAACGTCATGATTCGAATTCCCGGACGCTTCGAAACCCGGACACTTCATCTTGTTTTATCAATTATTTGGATATAAGTTCGCATAATTACTGTCTAAACTGTGTTATTTGATGAATTCCAACTTCAACATTCATTAAAAGTTTGTTTGAACGCTGTAGTGAATGCCAAAACAATTAAATACAATAAAATTATAAATTTACCAAAAATGCGAAACATTTCACTTGAAATATTTCATAGGCGTTTGAAGCATCGGAAAGGCAAAGCAGAAATTTATGGTTTTGATTTCCTTGAATTCTAGCAAATTTTCATATAAACCATCGACTGTTTTGATGTTAACAGCTTATTAGAGACCTGAAGAATGCCATTCACTAATATTTCAGTCCAAATTTGTGCGATTCATAAGTAAAATCGAGTGTCCGGAATTCGAAGCAAAAGTGTCCGGATTTCGAATCAGCTTTTATCAGTGTCCGGGATTCGAAGCACAACAAGTAATTTTAATTTTAAAATTCTAATGAAAAATTGTTAGAAAAGACATATTTTGCATGCATTTTGTTGAAACTGATTGTTTATACTACATTCTGATGATATTTCTACATTTCCAACTTATTACATGATTTTTTGCCAACTATAACAAAATTGATATGCTACTAAGTGTCCGGACTTCGAATCATGACGTTATGAGCTTGACATTTCGGTCAAATAGGTTTCCCATACTGATGGGACATACATATTTACATATTTCAGGGTGTAAAATCACATAAAATTGTAGATGCTGGATTACTACTTTTTTAGCTGTGTATAAAGAGCGGATCAATGCAGCTGAAGACTGCAATGATTTTTGTCGAAATGCATCAATTATCTTATTGGACAAAACATCCAATGTGTCAACTTCGGCTGATTGATGATGTTCCTTGGTGCTGAAGAAGGGAGGAAGTTTCAAAATCATTTTCAAAATTTTGTTCTGAATTCTCTGAAGTTTTTCTTCCTGGTTAAGCAACAGCTTGTCCAGATCGGCACAGCATAAAGCATGGCAGGTCTGAAAATTTGTTTATAAATTAACAGTTTATTCTTGAGACAAAGTCTAGAATTCATGTTTATAAGTGGATACAAACAATTTGTTTTAGGGAGCGACCGTGGCTGACTGGTTACGGTGTTCGCTTTGTGAGCGAATGGTCTTGGGTTCGATTCCCATCTGCTCCCAACGAGAAAGTATAGGAAATATAAATCTTGAAACTCTGAACATGAACGAAAAATCAAAGTCGCTCGAGTCGGGGCCCGTTCCCCCGTCCTTTGGATTGATAAGCAAAAATGCTAACCACTAGGCCATCGCGACTTGGTGAGCTATGACTGGAATTAGGAATAATGTTACTATATACGCGCTGGGTCCTTGTCCATAGGGACGTGGCGTTACATCGTGCTGCCATCTGATTTTTTTAAGTGCAAGAGTGGAAAAGTGCTGAGTCATCGTCTAAAAATAGACGGCGTCCTATCTCGCTCAGCAAAATAAATTCGATAAAGAAGTCGGTTTCGATGAGAAAAAGTGGAAAACGTTTTCTAAAAATAGCGACGCCATCCCCCTATTTGTCAAGGGTTCGGAAGCTCTAAATAACGTTTGAATCCGATTGGTGCAAACGTTCTTCAGGGCGGGGCTTGTCGATAAAGCTGAAGTACCTCGCGCTCGGCTAGCCAGCGTTGAAGAAATGGGTCACCGAAGCTCGGCAGAGCTAACACCTTCCAAATGCCTATGCGAGTTATTTGCATGTATAGAATGTAGATCTAAAAATACATGGAAACAACTCAATTTGTAAGAAGCGACCGCGTGGCCCCGTTTGGTTGGTTGCACACACACACAGACACACACACACACACACACACACACACACACACACACACACACACACACACACATGAATTATGAACGAAAAATCAAAGTCGCTCGAGGCGGGGTTTGATCCCCCGTCCTTTGAATTGGTAAGCAAAAATGCTAACCACTAGGCCATGACGACTTGATGAGCGTGGACTGGAATTAGGAATACTGTTACAGAGAGCGAGTTGTGGCGCTATATAACCACGGCAAATAGTGTCCAGGGCATTCGTGGAAATAGAATGTCCCATCCCAAGCAGCAAGTAAAACATCGCTTTTTTTTAACAATTGCTGCACAAGCGTTTTTATACGTTAATTATTAAGCAAGTGTCATCAAATTTGGTCAATATTTCTCATTTTGATCATAAAACCATTGTTCAACATGGTTGTATAACATAAATGCCAAATCTAGCAACAGTTTACGAATAGTTAATTTCGAAGTTTATTCTGACTCAAATGGAACATGCTTGTAGAACTCGAAAAGTAAAATGACATTTGCAGACATGATGTTTCATTTCAGTTTGCTAAACATGATAACATAGTAGAATTGAACTCTGGCTTCGGATGGAATTCCACGTAAACAAGTTGTTTATGTGTAGTTCGCGTTCGTGTTTTAAAACTCGAGCAAGAACATGTTGACGAAACAAGCACAGATAGTTTTAAAAATAGAAACAGCTTATGTTCAAAAGAAGTTTTGGCAAACTGTTAGTGAACTTGGTAAAACCTACTTTACCGCAGACTTCTTATTTACATTTAGGCCTGCTCATCCAACATAACCCCTCGTGGAAAGAAGTAGACGCGCGCCCGGACTTGACATTTGGAGTGATCTTGGGTTCGATACTTGCCCTGAGCATTCTTCATCAAAAAGGAAAACTGATTATGCAGTACCGGGAACCAGCAGCAGTAGAAGAGTAGTAGAAGCAAGCGATGTTAATTAGCACTTAAACTTAATTGAAAAAAAAATCCCCAAAGGCATTATTAGGAAATTGAATGATTTTTATGGTTGATATTTTGTATTATCCATCATTCATATTATTATCATTCATAAATTGCGTATCTCTGTCCAAACTATTAAATTAAAAAAACTAGTAGTTAAAGTATCGTAAAGCGACATTACTCACAAATAAAGGATTAAATTAAGAAAAGAAATTTTTTTTGAGGGTACACCTTGAACATATTTTATGAAAAGCCTGTTTAACATTCTTGTCTGCCACGATATGTTCTTGGACGGTTTTAAAACGTTTGCCAAACTCCTCCTGAATCTTAAAGGCAGAATGTTGTTAAACGGTTCTAACGACGTTATCCACCCCGGTTCAGAATCTTATAGTCAAGAGTTCTTATGACATGTTCAACAAACGTTCTCTATGCAAGAAGGACGTGCGCTGGTAAAACTTAATTAAACCACGCACATTTCCTACAGGTTAAGAGATGTTCAACAACAGAAAAACGTGCGCTTTTTCCAGCGTTCAAGAGTTCTCGGGGACGTTGGGAAAACATAGTAAATGAGTTCAACAACAAGTTCGGAAATCTTTTGGTGAACAAAGTGTGCTACTTGGGATCCTAGAGGGTCCCGGAGTACCAAACCTTCTTAGCATGGTGCTCCCAACGAATACATCCAAAATCTCGGAGCGTATGGTGGTGTGTCCACACGTTTCTTCTCCCTCGATTCAGAATTGTGTTGTTGTTCGAACACTCAGTGCTCAAACTCAATCCAATTACGAATTATCTCTGCGATACGGCTTTACGCAGTAGGCCTGGCCGCTTTAACGCTTGTGATGTTTCAATGCATTCCGATGCAATGGCGCACTACAAATGTTAATAAATGACAAGAAGAGTGCTAGGCGTCATCTAACACGGAGAAAAAAGAGTTCCCAAAATCGTGAACAAGCGATCATGAAAATGGGAACCACGAACAAAGTGTTCAAATTTCATGGTACGTTTTTCAAAATCGTACCATGGGATTTGAACACTTTGTTCGAGGTTCCCATTTTCATGAACGCTTGTTCACGATTTTGGGAACTCTTTTTTCTCCGTGAACCTAGGCACTCTCCAGGATCCCTGCGAAAGAGTGGCTGCACTAGGGTCTAATTAGATTAGATTAGATTAGATTATAAGTGGATACAAACATTTTATATTTTAGTTACATTTAACTTGTATACTTTCAATGTGATCCTTGTAAGTAAGGTTTTTGTCAAAAGCAAGTCCAAGTACTTGCTTTTGACTTGATCCTCCCACTTTATATTTACCCCATTCATCTTTATAATGTGATGACTTTTTGGTTTAATTGAAAATATCGAGGCTTTTTAGTAATCTTCTTGTGATGACACAAGAATCAGCAAAAAGTGATTTCTGACATCGTGGGGGCAAATCAGGCAAGTCAGAAGTAAAAATATTGTATAAAATTGGACCCAAAATGCTACTTTGACGGACGTCAGCACGTACAGGTAGTTGATCAGATTTGCTATTCTGATAACATACCTGTAGAGTACGATCCGTCAAATAATTTTGGATAATTTTCACGGTATAAATCGGAAAATTAAACCTTTTTAATTTCGCAAACAAACCTTTATGCCAAACACTGTCAAATGCTTTTTCTATGTCTAGAAGAGCAGCGCCAGTGGAATAGCCCTCAGATTTGTTGCTTCGAATTAAATTTGAAACTCTCAACAACTGATACTTAGATGAATGCCCAAGGCGAAATCCAAACTGCTCATAAGCGAAAATTGAATTTTCATTGATGTGCGTCATCATTCTATTAAGAATTATTCTTTCGAATAATTTAATAATTTAATTTTAATAGATGAAAGCAAACTAATGGGCCGATAGCTTGAAGCTTCGATAGTATTTTTGTCCGGTTTCAAAATCGGAATTACTTTGGCATTTTTCCAACTACTGGGAAAATATGCCAAATCAAAACATTTGTTGAAAATTTTGACCAAGCTGCACAGAAAAAAATCATGGTAATATTGCATCTGGTTAGGGGTACATCTTTCATGTCAGAAAAAAAGGTGTAATTTTACCTCTGGAAATGTGTAATTTTACCACTTTTCTGGTGTAATGTCACTTTTTCAGTCTAAATTGAGGTAAATTACATCATAAAAGAGGTAATATTAACGACGTCCACGAGGGGGATCTGAGATTTAAAAAAGCCCACGTGGTTAATGGATGTTCCCTTAGTTTGACAACAATTGGTGTCAAACCATTGGGGTTTCTGCATAACTCTGCACAACTACAACAATACAATTTTAAATAAACAAAATATGTCAGATAAACACATTTTTGAAAGTTATCTTTGTGTTTTATTCTTAAAATCAAGATATACTTTTTACTTTTTTCAACCTTTATCAAATATTAGTTCCGGCTCGCCACAACTTCAGAAAAATCAGATGTGGCCCGCAGGACCAAAAGGTTGGGCACCTCTGATTTATATCTAAGCATTGACGAAAAAAATCGCGAAAAATAAAACACGGAAATGCATTTCTATTTACTTTTAGTTCATTAAAATTTGATTTCCATTAAAATCTTTCAAGTTAAAAAAAAAATAAATGTCCCCTAATATTTCGGGGTGTTCTAAGCTTTGAAAAATATTAGCAACGGTCTAATTCAACGTTTTATTTTGTTTAAGATAACAAGAACTTGTTGGTGTATTAAAAAAGGGATGCAAGGATATTGATTGGGTTGATCTGCGAAAAAAGTGCTCCGACCGTTGATCCATCGGCACGGAATTTCGGTGCTCTTGGAAACAATTCCTCCCGCGTAGCGAGAATGGAATATTCTTTTACATCGCCCTTCATTCCTTTCCCCTCGCTCACAAATATCAGTACGCGCTTGAGACCAGGCTAAAAGTCATATGTTTGCGAATTGGCTTAACATCGCGGGGGCTGGTTTGTGCGTGTACTTAACCTGGCCATGGTCTTCGTTTCGTACATACACTTATGGTACTCGGGTCTATATGACCCAGAAATGTATTTGGCTGCCAAAATTCGGAATCTTGACCGATTTTGGATGTCATGGCCGCAAATGAAAGGTTAGAATGTCTACTTTGCGATTCCGACTGGCAGAACCGGTTTTGGGCACTGTGGCCACCGGGAACCTGCTACAACCGAAAAAAGTCCTTTTTGAGGCCCCGACTTTGAGGACCTGTATCTCCGGAACGATAACACATAGCGGGTTGCTTCCAGTTGCATTTGACGGGTAATAACCTCAACTTTAAGCTCCCGTAGAGATGATTTGTCAAAAGTGGACACCGGTTCCGTTAACCCGGAACATCCGAAAAACATGATTTTTTCAGCTTTTGTTATAAAATCAACACATTAGTCAATTTTTCAACCGATTTTTTGTAAATCATTACATACGTACACTACATACTACCCCTGACTGTTTGGGATCGTTCCGGCCAACTGTGGCCAATCCGGAACCGGTCCCAGGGTACCACCAAAACGGTTCCAATAATGGTATCGCTAGAAACCCGTCATCTTGCATATCAAACTTCATGAAATTGAAAATTATGACCATCTGAAGTCATTCCGATATCCTCTAACTCACCCTGGTCACTCCGGAACTGGTTACCGGTGGCCACTGGGGGACACTGCCGGAGTATGCAAAGAACCCTACCATGCGACGTATCAAACTTCATGAAATAGAAAATGTTGACCATCTAAGGTCATGCCAATATCCTATGACCCAACCTGGTCACTCCGGAACCGGTTACCGGTGGCCACTGGGGGACACTGCCGGAGTATACAGGAAAGCATATCATGCGACATATCAAACGTCATGAAATTAAAAATTATGACCATCTGAGGTCATTCCGATATCCTCTGACTCACCCTGGTCACACCGGAACCGGTTACCGGTGGCCACTGGGGGACACTTCCGGAGTATGCAGGGAAGCATATCATGCGACATATCAAACTTTATGAAATTGAAAATTATGACCATCTGAGGTCGTCCGATATCCTCTGACCCAACCTGGTCACTCCGGAACCGGTTACCGGTGGCCACTGGGGGACACTGCCGGAGTATGCAAAGAACCCTACCATGCGACGTATCAAACATCATGAAATAGAAAATTATGACCATCTAAGGTCATGCCAATATCCTATGACCCAACCTGGTCACGCCGGAACCGGTTACCGGAGGCCACTGGGGGACACTTCCGGAGTATGCAGGGAAGCATATCATGCGACGTATCAAACATCATGAAATTGAAAATTATGACCATCTGAGGTCATGCCAATATCCTCTTACCCAACCTGGTCACTCCGGAACCAGTTACCGGTGGCCACTGGGAGACACTTCCGGAGTATGCAAAAAACCCTACCATGCGACGTATTGCGTCATGAAATAGAAAATTATGACCATCTGAGGTCATGCCGATATCCTCTGACTCACCCGACATATCAAACTTCATGAAATCGAAAATTACGATTATCTGAGGTCATGCCGATATCCTATGACCCAACCTGGTCACGGCGGAATCGGTTACCGGTGGACACGGGGGGACACTTCCGGAATATGCAGAGAAGCATATCATGCGACATATCAAACTTCATGAATTTGAAAATTATAACCATCTAAGGCGGTGGTCACCAAAATGCGACCTGCGGGCCGAATGTGGCTTACCGAGATCTTCTGTACGGCCTTCGGGGTGGTTTTGAAATGATTTTGGAATCCGGCCCACTTTGCGTTCTCATATGAAGTTCGCTAGAGAAATCATGAACTAAGTTTCTTTAAAAAGAAAAAAATATGTTTTTTTTTTTTTGACGAAATAACCATAATTGATTTCTGGTTTCTACAATATTTATAAGGTCGTGGGAAGTATTAAACTAGTGGTGCCTTATTTTCCTGAAGAATTTATAAAGCGATTAAATTTCTAAATTTGGAAATAATGAATATGAAACATTCATTCCTTTAAAAATATAAAATAATGAATGTGATAGTGTGACAAAAACTTTGTATTATCTGGGAATCACGTTGCTAAAAATACTAAGAATAAATAAATATCCAACAGTTCTAAACATCAGATCACTTTCTGACTAAAACTTGTTAGAAATATTGAATAGGGAAATTATAAAATATAAATTCCGAGCTAATATTTTTTGGTTCAATTTTGTTATCCTAAAAAATCGACAGAACATAAAATTTCTATTTGATTATATTTTTGATCTTTTTTTTGTGCCCTAATCTCTGATTCAAAATGAAACGAGAAGATTGTACTTCGTACGAAAAGATCTTAAAAAATTCAAAATCATTGTAAAAACACTGTTTTATTTTGTTCAGTAATACAAATTTTTCGAAGCAAAATAAACTTCTAAATTTCAATAAATATGATTTTTTCCTATAACATTCGAATAATTCAAAACTTATTACTGTTACTTCAAAATTCACTCAAAAAATCATTGAAAAAATTTGCAAAACATTCAAAGCTTTAATAGAACAATCAAACCAAATGTGTACGCAAAACCAAGAAAATAATTATCAACAAAAAAATGTTATTGTAAATATAACAAAAAAAATATTTTTTTTTAACTGAAATATTGTCGAATTGTACAACAATTATATTTTAAAACATGAAATATGATGACAAAAATTTATGACGAATGTTAATTTTTATGTATAATTGGTGACAATTTCTAAGTTGTCAAAAATTTAGTTCAAACTATAAACTATTTCTAAACTATTCTACTCTACAACTTATTTTTTATTTATATTTTACATGTTGCCCACGACTCTGGGGCAAATTTCCAAATTAGCCCGCGATGATCAGCTGGCTGAGGACCACTGATCTAAGGTCATGCCGATATCCTCTGACCCAACCTGGTCACTTCGTAACCGGTTACCGGTGCCAGTGGGGGACACTTCCGGAGATTTCAAGGAAACATATCACGCGACGTATCAAACATCATGAAATTAAAAATTATCATCATCTAAGGTCATGCCGATATCCTATGACCCAACTTGGTCACTCCGGAACCGGATACGGGTTGCCACTGGGGGACACTTCCGGAGGGTCTGTAAGTTAGGTAATTTTGGAAGGTTCAACTAAATTTATCTACTCGGTTGTGTAGCTGCTAGTGTGATTGCGTTCACATTTCTTTTGACGAGTAATGTGTCATCACGCCTTCTATCGGATGGAGAAGTAGAACGTCGGTTCCAGCCTCAGTTGTTGTACGGTCATTTGATCATTCCAGTTTTCTCCCTTCCTTTGACAATCAACACTCCAAACCAAGCCTGCTCCGGTGGAGTCGCTGGCGGCGGTTGGACTCCCAATCCAAAGGTCGTCAGTCCGAACCCTGGGATGGAAGGTTCCTTGGAAAATAAAAAGGATATGGTGCTCTCCCCATTAAAACCTCTTAAATCTTAGGTTCGAGAAGAAACTTCAAACTTGGTTCTTTGCATGTTTCACAAATTTCCTCCATTCCCAACCCATTTTCGGTTCCAAATTAATCAGGATGGGCCGGAGGACATCGCCATCAGAAATTGTCTCCCAGTGGCCAGGTTGGATTAAAAAACGTGGGCAAGACCTTTGGTGATCATAATTTGCAATTTCATGAGGTTTGATATGTCACATGATATGCTTCCTTGCATACTCCGGAATTGTCCCCCAGTGGCCACCGGTAACCGGTTCCGGCGTGACCAGGGTGAGTCAGAGGATATCAGCATGACCTCAGATGGTCATAATTTTCAATTTCATGAAGTTTGATATGTCGCATGATATGCTTCCTTGCATACTCCGTAAGTGTCCCCCCGTGTCCACCGGTAACCGATTCCGGCGTGACCAAGTTGGGTCATAGGATATCGGCATGACCTCAGATAATCGTAATTTTCGATTTCATGAAGTTTGATATGTCGCATGATATGCTTCCCTGCATACCCCGGAAGTGTCCTCCCGTGGCCACTGGTAACCGGTTCCGGCGTGACCAGGGTGAGTCAGAGGATATCGGCATGACCTCAGATGGTCATAATTTTCTATTTCATGAAGTTTGATACGTCGCAAGGTATGCTTCCCTGCATACTCCGGCAGTGTCCCCCAGTGGCCACCGGTAACCGGTTCCGGCGTGACCAGGTAGGGTCATAGGATATTGGCATGACCTTAGATGGTCATAATTTTTAATTTCATGACGTTTGATATGTCGCATGATATGCTTCCCTGCATACCCCGGAAGTGTCCCCTCGTGGCCACCGGTAACCGGTTCCGGCGTGACCAGGGTGAGTCAGAGGATATCGGCATGACCTCAGATGGTCATAATTTTCTTTTTCATGAAGTTTGATACGTCGCATGGTATGCTTCCCTGCATACTCCGGCAGTGTCCCCCCGTGTCCACCGGTAACCGGTTCCGGCGTGACCAGGTTGGGTCATAGGATATTGGCATGACCTTAGATGGTCATAATTTTCTATTTCATGATGTTTGATACGTCGCATGGTAGGGTTCTTTGCATACTCCGGCAGTGTCCCCCAGTGGCCACCGGTAACCGGTTCCGGAGTGACCAGGTTGGGTCAGAGGATATCGGCATGACCTCAGATGGTCATAATTTTCTATTTCATGAAGTTTGATATGTCGCATGATATGCTTCCCTGCATACTCCGGAAGTGTCCCCCAGTGGCCACCGGTAACCGGTTCCGGCGTGACCAGGGTGAGTCAGAGGATATCGGAATGACCACAGATGGTCATAATTTTTAATTTCATGACGTTTGATATGTCGCATGATATGCTTCCCTGCATACCCCGGAAGTGTCCCCCCGTGGCCACCGGTAACCGGTTCCGGCGTGACCAGGGTGAGTCAGAGGATATCGGCATGACCTCAGATGGTCATAATTTTCTATTTCATGAAGTTTGATACGTCGCATGGTAGGGTTCTTTGCATACTCCGGCAGTGTCCCCCCGTGTCCACCGGTAACCGGTTCCGGCGTGACCAGGTTGGGTCATAGGATATTGGCATGACCTTAGATGGTCATAATTTTCTATTTCATGATGTTTGATACGTCGCATGGTAGGGTTCTTTGCATACTCCGGCAGTGTCCCCCAGTGGCCACCGGTAACCGGTTCCGGAGTGACCAGGTTGGGTCAGAGGATATCGGCATGACCTCAGATGGTCATAATTTCAATTTCATGAAGTTTGATATGTCGCATGATATGCTTCCCTGCATACTCCGGAAGTGTCCCCCAGTGGCCTCCGGTAACCGGTTCCGGCGTGACCAGGTTGGGTCATAGGATATTGGCATGACCTTAGATGGTCATAATTTTCTATTTCATGATGTTTGATACGTCGCATGGTAGGGTTCTTTGCATACTCCGGCAGTGTCCCCCAGTGGCCACCGGTAACCGGTTCCGGAGTGACCAGGGTGAGTCAGAGGATATCGGCATGACCTCAGATGGTCATAATTTTCAATTTCATGAAGTTTGATATGTCGCATGATATGCTTCCCTGCATACTCCGGAAGTGTCCCCCAGTGGCCACCGGTAACCGGTTCCGGCGTGACCAGAGTGAGTCAGAGGATATCGGAATGACCTCAGATGGTCATAATTTTAAATTTCATGACGTTTGATATGTCGCATGATATGCTTTTTTGCATACTCCGGATGTGTCCCCCAGTGGCCACCGGTAACCGGTTCCGGAGTGACCAGGTTGGGTCATAGGATATTGGCATGACCTTAGATGGTCATAATTTTCTATTTCATGATGTTTGATACGTCGCATGGTAGGGTTCTTTGCATACTCCGGCAGTGTCCCCCAGTGGCCACCGGTAACCGGTTCCGGAGTGACCAGGGTGAGTCAGAGGATATCGGCATGACCTCAGATGGTCATAATTTTCAATTTCATGAAGTTTGATATGTCGCATGATATGCTTCCCTGCATACTCCGGAAGTGTCCCCCAGTGGCCACCGGTAACCGGTTCCGGCGTGACCAGAGTGAGTCAGAGGATATCGGAATGACCTCAGATGGTCATAATTTTAAATTTCATGACGTTTGATATGTCGCATGATATGCTTTTTTGCATACTCCGGATGTGTCCCCCAGTGGCCACCGGTAACCGGTTCCGGAGTGACCAGGGTGAGTCAGAGGATATCGGAATGACTTCAGATGGTCATAATTTTCAATTTCATGAAGTTTGATATGCAAGATGACGGGTTTCTAGCGATACCATTATTGGAACCGTTTTGGTGGTACCCTGGGACCGGTTCCGGATTGGCCACAGTTGGCCGGAACGATCCCAAACAGTCAGGGGTAGTATGTAGTGTACGTATGTAATGATTTACAAAAAAATCGGTTGAAAAAATTGACTAATGTGTTGATTTTATAACAAAAGCTGAAAAAATCATGTTTTTCGGATGTTCCGGGTTAACGGAACCGGTGTCCACTTTTGACAAATCATCTCTACGGGAGCTTAAAGTTGAGTTTATTACCCGTCAAATGCAACTGGAAGCAACCCGCTATGTGTTATCGTTCCGGAGATACAGGTCCTCAAAGTCGGGGCCTCAAAAAGGACTTTTTTCGGTTGTAGCAGGTTCCCGGTGGCCACAGTGCCCAAAACCGGTTCTGCCAGTCGGAATCGCAAAGTAGACATTCTAACCTTTCATTTGCGGCCAAGACATCCAAAATCGGTCAAGGTTCCGAATTTTGGCTGCCAAAAACATTTCTGGGTCATATAGACCCGAGTACCATAAGTGTGACTTTTTTTCTGGGGGGCACTTCCGGTGGCCACCGGAAGTCCATTTTTGGCTCAAATGTGTGTCTTGGTAAGATACACAAAGTCATAAAATTTCAGCTCTGTAAGTGCCAAAGGTCAAAAGTTACGATAACTTTTATCATGTTCTTGGGTCATATAGACCCGAAGACCATGCCCGGGTTAATGGTAAGGAAAGGGTGTGTACATAAATGAGGTAGGGTGTGCTATATTTGACCATCAGTGCAAGATACCAGCATACCTTATCCAATTCATCATCCAAACGATGGCCGAAAAAGCCACCGGAAGGATCTATTTGTTTCTCAGAGGGTTTCTTTTTTGCGTGCACCGTTATTTGAGGTAGATCAGGAAAAAAAAAACGCAAATTAGATAAAAGTTTGGGCATAAGTGATTTTTGAATTAAAGCCTTTTAATTAGGTTCAAAACTAACATATAAAAATGCAAAAAGCATTTACTATAGCAACAGAAGTTTGCCCCCTTTAACGGTTTAAATTTTCCACAGGGAATTCATACAATCTGAATTAGATTGTTAAACGCTTAGAATATGTTTTAATCTCAAAAAGAAGTACCGTTACATGGGTTGACTTGGGACACGTGGGGCAAATCGGGACAGCTGTTTCAGTCTTGTTACTATACAATATTTGGATATTTTTTTATTGGTTTCGGATAGAACAGACACAGACACAAAAATAGTGCATCGATTTCCAGATTTCAAGCATTCAAGTGTTCTAAAACCTGCTGTCTCAATTCAGACTGTAGTCCCGATTCACCCCAGAAGACGGTATCCATAATTTTCAATTGAGTGCACCCAAACGACGGTCGCATGATTTTGATGCATGGCGGCATGAAAGTATACCAGAATCTGCATGAAATCTGTCGTCATGCATTTTTTACGATAATGGGGTATGACATTTTTGCCCGTTACCAACAATAGAGCTACCTACGTGCGCATGTATTGCGTGTACATACACGATGGATTTTTAGGTTAAAATTTGTGGTCGCCAGCAAAAACAAATGGTAAGCTAGTGTGCGTGAGATCGGGCTTAGAAAACTCTATTATCGACATTACCGACGGCTGATTGATTGTATTTCGGAGAAAAAAATCTTAACAGAACGAGGATTGGGGTTTGTTCAAATATTACGTCCAGAGATTTTCGGGATTTCAGACCCCTTCCTCCCCCCGGTCACGCACTTTTCTTATACCTTATACCTGCAGATCGCTAACATATTTACACACGGGCAAAAATGATCTACGGACTTGCTTCAAAAACTGTTATAAAATGTAACATTTTTTGCAGCAAATCAAATCTACTGTTCCAGATTTTGAGATACAAAATTCCGCAATTCAAATAACCTTACCCTATTGCATTATTGATTTTAATTTTTAAAAACGTTACTTGATCCACCTTTACTACCGTTCTATGCATAATTGTCCCATGTTCAAAAAAGTGCAACTGAGAAAACGCGAGTGAAATCTTTCGACCGTTTTAGTGTGTTTCTACGCATAATTGTTCTGTGGGTTCTTATTCGTCCTATGTCCAATCGCCCCAGTTAGTAGTTTATCACTTTTATTTATGACCCTCTTGCTATACAGTATGTAAACAAGACTCAATGCTTCATATAACTAATGATTCCGTGAAAAAAAAAAATACTTGGTGGGACAATTATGCGTAGAAGTGTAACGATGGGACAAACAGACTTGGTGTTGTTTTTGATTAGTTTCCGAACAAAGTACTAGATTTTATGGTTTTTCAAAAAGTTTACGGCAAACTAAACTTAATAATGTCATAAGGTCAAAATCGTCAAACAATGACATGGGACAATTATGCTTAGAACGGCAGTTTAGGTGGTTGGTGCCTTCCTCTCATTTATATAGTGAATCCAAAAAGGGAAAGTCAATTGCATATTTTGATCAACATCCCCACACATGCACAGACATTTGCTCAGAATTTGATTATGAGTCGATAGTCAAGGGTCTAGGAGGTCAAATTAAAAAGTTCATTTTCCGAGTGATTTTATAGCCTTTCCTAAATGAGAAAGGCAATTACCATCGTGATTCTCAAACGTTTTTTTCGAAAAAAAATCATTGGTCACCTTTTTTTTTGTTTTATGAATGAATACGATTGTTTAGATTCATCAGTCTGCTTAAATCATTATCACTTTTTAGTAGTTTAATTTGATTGGTACTGTTAATCCATTCGTCCATGCTAGGTTGATATATGTACTCACCAACCGTTTCTTTCTAACACTGGCAATGCTTTAGAATTGGAACTCGTTTCGAATCTCACCTCACATCAAACAAAAACAAATATCATCTTTCAACTATCCGTTGAAACGTGCTGTATATTAGTAGGATAATGCACACATTTAACTGTTTTACTTGCTGTTTAACGATGCATTAGTTTAAGCCTTTGTTTCAGCGCGGATTGAAACCCAGTAACGATGTAACTCTACACTTTTGATATTTTGCAGTATTTTTCAAAACCACAGGATTTGATTATACAATCATAACACTTCTCTTTGATCACAGCACAGCACTGCTTGTGTTTTAGCTTTGCTCTTCTCTGTTCTGCTTTTGTTTTATAGTTGTGGGTTGTGAGGGATTTTATATATAATGTGTAATGCACTATGTTTGCTCCCTGCTTCCTTTCTTACTATTGTGAACTGCGATGATTATGCACTAATGCACCGTTTAAATGCCGTTTATTGTTTTGTCGACCTAACAGCACTTAACGATTGCCACTGATGCTGCTGCAGTTACTTTTGCACTGGTGATGATGGTCGATGATGGTTGATGACATCTATGGTGAGGCTAGAGTTCGACACTACAAAACTATTGAAACGAGCAATAGAGGGGCAGATGGGCCCACTCTACCAGTAGTGTGTCTGCTGCCAACGTCCGCCTCAGTCAACACTCGAGAATGTAATGAAATAGCTATTCGGTGTGGCTCTAGAGACTGGTGTGCAGATTTCCGCGATTTTCGCCGATGAAAAAATCCACCGGTTAACACTGATGCTGCTGCTGCGAGAATACCCCGTCGGAGAAAGGAGGCCTGTACGACGATGTAAACACAGAGACACACTCACACTAACCCACAACGCAACGAGTAAATCCGACCGAAAAGCAATGGGATATTTAACAGGATTCTGATGACGACTAGAGTGTAGAAGAGCGAGAGAAAGGTATTACACGCTCGAAGGTCGAACCGGTACTGACGAGTGATGCTGACTCCGAGTCATTGATATAGTAGTACTGTGCTTGGAAAGGAGCAGTGACAAACGAACAATCTTCCGCCCGAAGCGTCGCGACGCCGACGATGACGACAAAACCGGCGAACCTTAGAACACGCTTCAGTTTGGTTTTAAAATTTCCATCCCTACCAACCGATAAACATGTGGTTTGATTTTTGAAAACGACTTGTGCTGAGAAACACCAGTTATAAAAAATAACTCACACATATAATTTTTCAGTTTTCGGTTCTGAGGTGATTGGCGGTGGCTCATTGTAAGAGTAGAATTACACAGTCCCAGATCGCATAAATGTCCCATATGCATTTTCATCACTTTTGAGTTATTGATGTAGTTTGGTTCAAAATCGTGTGCTCTTTCAGAAAAATCAAAAATTATTTGTTCTAGAAATCTGGAAGAAATCCAGTTTTTCTGCGAAAACTTAACACGTAGTTTCTACGTGGGACAAACTTTCCTTGCGTTTTTTTTCTAAACTTGCTGCTTTTGCATATGGGACATTTATGCGAACATGGGCAGAACAGCTGTTTCTCAGTATCGAAGGTAAAACTTAAATTGGTTGACATATCATGAAAAACCTAAACCTTAAATCGTTTTTAGTGTGCATCAATTAGACGAAGTTGACACTTTTGGTATTCAGTCCAATAAGATTATTGATTAGGGTGACAATAAAAAAAACCACATTAGGGATACCATTTGACTCGAATCCTTGGGCAAAAATAAGTATCTGTGCCAATTTTGAGCCAAATCGGTTAAAGTTTAAGGGTCGCTTTTTATCGTTGAAGTTTATGCAGGGGAAATTCCGAAAATGTATGCAGAAATTCATCGCTTCAGTATTTTTCTGCAAGGTGGCGCAAAAAACTCAATTCCCTACAACCTTGTCGAAGGGTGCAAAGCGATCCGAGGTGATCCTGATTTTTGGTGATTTAAAAAAAAAATCTTGTATGCTTCCTATATACCCCTTATATACGTTTATGTACATAAGCCGATTTCTTTCCATCGCATTGTTTGAAATTGATCAGGATCAACTCGTTTTTTTGCACCCTTCGACAAAGTTGTGGGGAATTGAATTTCCTACAAGAATCTTACATTTGAACAAATTTCCTGCTGCCAAAAACCTGAAGCGATGTTTTTCTCCAGACATTTTCGCGATATTCCCTATATAAACTTCAATGATCAAAAGCGACCCCTAAACCTTAACCGATTTGGCTCAAAATTGGCACAGTTACTTATTTTTACTTAAAGAATCGAACTAGGGACTATGTCATGAGTTTTCCAAAAAAATAAATTTGTCTTGTCACCCTATTATTGATAAATTTGGACAAAAATCATTTCAGTCTTCATTAGCACTCTTTATAGTTTGTAAGTACGTTTTAAGTTTCATAATTGTGGGACCTCCTGCATTACTGCATTACTGTGAATTTTAAAATATGTTATCAATAAAAAATTAGCTTAGTAATCATAGATTGCTATTGGGCATTCACATGTGTGGCAGAATGAAAAAAAAAACCTGATTTAATATCACCAAGAGGATCACCTCTTGGTGATATCAAAAGAGAAAGAAAATGGATAGAGGTAAAGAAAACTTATATCTATATCACAGGGATTATCCATTGTAGCCATGTTAATTCATGTCATTTTTTCTTCATTTATTTCACCAAATTTTGATACAGTTTTTATGTTTAAATAAATTGAT
Source organism: Culex quinquefasciatus (assembly GCF_015732765.1). Classification (NCBI taxonomy): domain Eukaryota; kingdom Metazoa; phylum Arthropoda; class Insecta; order Diptera; family Culicidae; genus Culex; species Culex quinquefasciatus. The sequence goes on along the minus strand of NC_051863.1, from coordinate 84,703,342 downwards.
ATCAATTCAAGCATCTAACGTTGTTCACAATTCAAAAAAGGAGTTTAGTTCTGGAATTTAAGAGAAAGTCGGTTTAATTTTCCTTTATTTAATTTGTTTTGAAAACCATTAAAAACTTGAAAATCCCCTATAACGACACCAAAGAACGCTGTCGCCAAAACTTTACCTGAGAGTTTTTTACGAATGGATTACTATAAACAATACAAAAATCAGATGTACCGTAGGGTGGCAAAAAAAAAAATGAAAATCAAGAAAAATCTTAAGAGGTTTCCCCTGGCTCGATTTTTCAAGCAATAATAAGTAACTGTGCCAATTTTGAGCCAAATTGGTTAATGCTAATGGATCGCTTTTTATCGTTGAAGTTTATGTGGGGAAAATAGCGAAAATGTATGGAGAAAAACATCGCTACAGGATTGGCAGCAGGTGACACAGGTCCCCCCAAAATTGTCCAAGTGTGAGATTCTTGTAGGAAATTTAGTTCCCTACAACTTTGTCGAAGGGGACAAAAAATCCGAGTTGATCCTGATGTGTTATTAGCAATGCGATGAAAAGAAATCGGCTTATATTCTTGAAAGGGGTTTATAGGAAGTAAATAAGAAAACACTTTTTACTAAAAAAAAATCACCAAAAATCAGGATCAACTCGGATCGTTTTGCATCCTTCGACAAAGTTGTAGGAAATTAAATTTCCTACAAGAATCTTACGCCACCTGACAGTAGAATACTGAAACGATATTTTTCTGCATACATTTTTTTGATTTTCCCCATATAAACTTCAACGATAAAAAAGCGACCCATTAGCATTAACCAAATTGGCTCAAAATTTGCACAGATACTTGTTTTTGCCTGTTACCTGCTGGATCAGACGGACCCTAAACGCCCCTGCCGGTTGGTCTTAGAGCCACGACCGACAGGGGTGGGCCTCGGCCTCTTTTTACGCGCTGGCGGGCAAAGAGATCAGAAAAACAGGCTTAATTTTAAGGGGGCTCGCCATCAATACACTAAACACCTAAACGCAAAAGCATTTCATTTTATGACGTTTATTGCACTTACGGTTCTTTATGTGTGTGTGGGGGGAATATGGCTGGCCGGCTGGTGCTTTCGACGCAGCTGCTGCTGCTGCTGCTGGTGTTGACGGAGCATCCGCACACGTACTCAACGTGCGTTCGTCGACGATCCTCTGCTTGCGAACTATCGCCCAGTCACGAAATATTCTAGCAGAGCTGGTTCTGTCAGAATCCTGCTAGAACGGTAGAACATTTCTGCTAGAATGCTGTAAGAATATCCAGCTCTGTAAGAACTCTGCTAGAATCCTGCTAGACGGTCGTGACTGGGCGTATCTGGCTGTGGGGTGGAAGCGACCTCGTCAGCACGTGATCGACGGACAAAAGCTTCAAAACAGGGCGTTTAAGCTACAACCTGATCCTGATTTTCTCGTTCAACAAGCGCTGTAATCTTACTTTTCCGTATGGTTTAGCGAAGCCGGTAACTTGTGGTAACGATCTTGTGAACGCACTGGAATGGACAGGTAGTGTCCCTTTTCAATTTTAATGTACTTCTGCTCGCAGTGACGGCGTTTTGGAAAAATCCTTTTAATTTTTGCAATGGCCACCAGTAGCCCTCCTCGGCTCTCGATCCCACACTCGCTCTCTTTATTGCTCCTTTTTCGCGCAGATCTCGCGAATTTGCAACCCTTGCAGCACATCTCGTTACAGACTCTGCTTCGTGTGTTAACACTTATATGGCTATGGTTTGCGATCTGTGATATTTAGTTTTAATCTAACTGCACAGTGAAAAATAATGTAAATTAGGAAGGTTGAATATTACCTCTTTTATGATGTAATTTTACCTCAATTTAGACTGAAAAAGTGGCATTACACCAGAAAAGTGGTAAAATTACACATTTCCAGAGGTAAAATTACACCTTTTTGCAAACATAAAAGATGTACCCCTTTCCAGATGTAATATTACCATGATTTTTTTTTTCTGTGTGTGCTCCAATTTATTTATTAGTTTGTGTTTTAATTTAATTTAAGTTTTACATAAAGACGCTTAAAAAGACAAATACACAAACATCCTAAACTTTATTCCCTATGCATGCTACTGTAGTTACTCCCTAAGCTCCTATTTACCCTTAACGGGGCGGGGTAAAGGTAGAACGATTTAGTCACAACGGTTACATCCCTAAGGAATCGAATCAGAGGGTATCCCTGATGTCGATTTTTTTTTATTATCACCCTAATGTACCGCAATCTGAGGCGAATCGGGACTAGAGTCTAATAGCGACAGCATTGTTTAGAGCACTTAAAGGTATTAAATTTTGATTTTTTTGTCGGTCTGACTCTGTTCTATTAGAAACCATGGTTAAAACTGCTGTCCCAATTCGCCCCAGTTGACGGTATATATCAAAAATCAAATTATTCGCTCTACAGCATTGCCTTGGCGTTCTCGATTGCGAGATTCCTACTCGAAACTAGGTGTCCGAAGGTTTGATTGTTGAGGCAATTGCAACATCTTTTACACCTTAGCTTCTTTCCACCCCGGGATTCGAGCTGACGACCTTTGGATTGTGAGTCCAACCGCCTACCAGCGACTCCACCGAGGCAGGGCCCAGAGAGACGACTCCTACACATGGACTAAGCTATCGACTTAACCCTTTAGGTTAGACCGGGGCCAACATTTCATTCCCCGTCCGACGGAAGGCGTGGTCAGACAAATCTCGTCTCGAAAAATGCCACCGGGACCGTCTGGGATCGAACCCAAGCTGACTGGGTGAGAAGCAACCACGCTTACCCCTACACCACGGTCCTGACGGTATATATATATTATCAATAAATCAAAACTATGACGACACTTTCTGCAAAAGGGAATGAGATGATTGCAAGGATACACATGTAGTTTAATGTCTTTGCACGCCTCCAGCGTATCTACTTTGAAATAGTTATGACGGAGTGTTTAATTTAACGGTTAATTGCCAAACGTAATTAATCCTTCCGAGGATAACGATCGTAAATAAATTGTCATAATCATGGAACAGTCAAAATGTCGTAACTATGAGTAAACATAAATTTATTACATGGTAGGGGAACTATACTCTTTCTCAGCCTATTTCTATTATCGGCCTATCAGCACTTTGATCATGAATTACAGCTTATATAAAGTGTTTTTGACTGTTCCAAAGTAATAAATAGCTCAAATAAAAGTGAGCAAGCAACTCTCCATTGTTGAAAAATCTGAAAATGTTGATTTAATAGCAGAAACGGCAAAAGTGATGAGAATTGGTCGAACGGCTTAGTGTGATTAAAATGGGTATATTTCCCCTAGTAAAACTGCTAATCAATTGACCGTACCACGATAATTGCTCTTATTTGATGATAATCATTAGCTTTTGTGATACACTTTAAACACGACGCATTTTCCTCCGTTTTGCTTAGCGGTTAGTGATATATATTTTGTATCAGCTGGCTGTCCATTGCGTTAAGGAAGGGGAGCAAAGAAAAGGTTCTGCTGACGAATGCGGTTCCTCTTTTGGTGCCAGGATTTCTCTTAATGACCCTTGTGTGCCCACTGAATTTGGCGTTGTCCACCGGTAGAAAGATAGCAATTAAAGATGGATGTCGGTGGTAAGTGGGCTTGGACCGTATTGTGTAATATGGCTCCCTATCTTTTTTCAATGGGCATTATATAAAGCTCTTCTCTGTTATTGTAGTTATGTACCGGAGCGTAACGGTTCTCGCTTTGGGAGAACTGATCTTTGATTTACAACACAGGATTCCTGAATATTTCAGCAATCATCGTGAAAAAGTCAAACCATTGGTCCTGTATTCTATTGTAACTTGGTCGTACCACCGGCCACTTGGGAACCTTTGGGTGCCGTCGCACTTCTCTTATATACCTGTGATAATAAAAAAAAAGTTCTTCTCGCGGTGGATAATGGGCATGCCATTATAGCTGTGTACATATTTCATTGGCAAATTTGTCGCATCCCCGCTATCTCTTATTCATTTTGCTAACATAATACGTGTAATCTTTGTTCTCGTGATTCACACTCAATGGCATGATAGTCCTTCAATTTTGTTCCTTTCTTTGCTGTGAAAGGGTATCTTTCTGTTTGGATAATTTGGCTACAGTTTCACCAGAAGTGTATTACTTCTAATCTGAAAGCTGACCTAACTTACATTGTAATAGACAGTTAAAGCTGAAGTAACACAAGTTTGCGAAATAAATAAAAAAAAAGATTTTAAAATTTCAAGAAAGTCAACACTCCTTAAAGTGGATAATGTTGGGTCTTCTCGCTTTTTTTGTCGTCAACTTTCCCTCAATAAAAAAATTATCTGCTATACATGTAGGTCCAACGTATCTTCACAACTGGACACTTTTCTCAACTTTGTTATCTGCCTTATCCTTCTCTCATTCAAGTGCTTTCAGAGACCTTCTTGGTGGTGGTTTGACATTGTGTTACAACAACTTATGAAAGCTTAGCAAATAATCAACAATTGAAAATGTTGTACAACTTGAAATGGGTCTAACGGTTGTGATAAAATGATTATTTAACATAGTGTAACCTGCTCTTTGTATTACAAGAAGGTTTATCCAGTATATCTGAATCAACAACTCAAAATTGTCGCTTATTTTTCTTGACACTGACGTAACCGACTTTGGCCGCTTTGGACGCATTAGATTTGGTATAAGATCTCATACGTTGCTGTTGGATTTCGAACAGATATTTTATGCTAGTCCACCATGTGAGCCTTCATTGGAAAGAACTTTTTTGTATGAGACAAAAAGTTTGTAGACAGGTGAACCCAATCTCACAACAGAGTTATCTACTTGCGCATGTATTGCATGTACGTACACGAAAAAGATTGAGGTTAAATTTTGTCCGGCAAGGAAAATCAAATAGTGCGCTTTTTTGTGTACGCGAAACGTCAAAAGCTCTATAGAGGAAATATACCCATTAACACTAAGAAATCACTAAAGAAGAGTTTATTAGTAACTTTCTTTTTAGCATTTTTTTTTATTAAACTGAATAATTTTTGTTGAAATTTCTTATAATAAATTACATTTTCATTACATTTCAAGTAGATAACTTAGCGCAGGCCTGCCCAACGTCCAGCCCGCGGGCCGGATCCGGTCCGTGAAGCCATTTCATCCGGGCCGCGACGACTTAAAAAAATATTAATTAATTATTTTTCAAAATAAAAAAAAATAAGATTCAAATCAAATTTTTGCACATTAAAAAAAAATAACAAGGAACTTTTTATTGTTTTTGCAATAAAATATTGCTATATCAACGTATTTTTTTTATTTTGCCTTTGTACTTTTTCAATTTTGGTTAGAAATTCAAACATTTGTTATGTTGTAATTTAATTCTTATTATTTTTTTATTAATATTTTCAGAATCAATTATCAAACTGATAAACTGAGCAAGAAAACAAAATTATTCATTTTGTAAAATATATGAAAAATTAGATTGTTGTCTAAAAATTTACAAAAAGACACTTAATATTTTTTTCTGAGCTTACTACGAATTGAAATTTAAATTTTTTGAGGAACTTGATTAAAACTTATTTTTGAATAAATAAATAAGCAAAACATAGTGTATTTTTCAGAACAATTTTACAGTATTAAAGTTTTGGTTAAAATAAAAGCTTGGAAACGCGAATTATTTAAAGTGAAAGTAAAAATCACTGCAAATGTTTTAAAAAATATTTTAAAAAAAGTCTCGAATTGTCAAGAAATCGAGGAGCAAAAATTTATATTTTTTCACAAACTTTAATAGTTTTACAAATTTGAAGAATAACTCATTGAAAGTATTTCTTACAACTTTTATTAAAAATAGTTCCAGCCCGCCACAGCTTCAGAAAAATTAAAAAAAAGGTTGGGCACCCCTGACTTAGCATGACGTACTTTATGGATGAAGCCTTAGGTCAATCAAAAAAAAAAATCAAACCATCCACATTAACGACCCCCGGGTCTTTTGTGGTCTCTATTGCAAGTTTCTGCTCGAACCTAGGAGTCCGAAGGCTTGAATGGGGAGAGCACCCAAACCTCTTTCTACTCCAAGGAACCTTCCACCCCAGTTAGAGGGTGACGATTCTCGAGATTTTCAATTTCCCGGGAATCGAGAGTTGTATTTTGCTATTTCCCGGGACCCGGGAGTTTTTTTCAACTATACAATAGTGCCAATAATTTAACAGAAATGTAATAAATTTGTTGCTTTTCAACCAATTCAGTTACAATTAATACAAACTTATCACACCTCCGTGTACGCACGAGTGCAAGTAGCAGTCAAGTGCTCAGTGCTCCATCGTTTTTTCGAAAATTTTCGCCGTAATTTACCGTGATTAGCCGCGAGTTTGCTCCAACAGCATGCCAAGGGCCGGCCGTGGCCGTGGCAGTTCGAGTGCGGCCTCGAAAACCCGCGAAGTTCGTCTACCGGCCGTGTGCAAAAGGTAAACAAACCAACGCCGCGTCGACCGCCATCGCGCCGGGTAGTGTGAGCGCCAAAGGATTCGACCCCAAGTTACTACACGCTAATTACCGCGTCCAGGATCGCAGCCCTATTAGGCTCCGTTCAGCTACTTCCGGCAATCCGTCGACCGATGGCGCTTCAACATCCGCCAACATTCCCACCAGTAACAAGTTCGCGAGGCTGAGTGACGAGGAAAGCAGCTACAACAACACCGACGGTAGTACTACCGACGACGACGACGACGATGGTCGTGCACGGAAAAAGTGCCGACGCCAAAAAAGTAATTACTCCAAAGGAACGACGACCACCACCAATTTTTGTTTTGGACACGTTGGCGGACGATGTTGACGAGCAGCTGGAAGGCCTCGTGTACTGCCTCAAAATAGGTAAAGCGTCAGTGCAAGTGTTCACATTTGACCAAAAGAACTTCGACCTGGTTGTGGAGAAATTTAAGCGTAAAAACTTCAAATTCTACACATTTGACCCCGCGCAGAAGACCGCTGTAAAGATTGTCTTGCAGGGGTACCAAGACCGCCCGACCTCCGTCCTCAAGGAGCACCTCTCGGGTGCCGGAATAACGCCGCGAGACATAAAAGTCCTCTCGCGGACTTGCGGCGGACTAAGGCGTTGGACGGTTTTTGGGTAAACTGGCGGTTTTACTCCAAAAATCCGACGGACGCAGCGCAATGTCACCGTTGCCAGAAATTCGGCCACGGCTCGCGGAACTGCAACCTCCAGCCCCGCTGCGTGAAGTGCGGTGAGTCACACCTCTCGGAGGTGTGCGCACTGCCACGAAAGGCGGAATTGGGGGGAAAACGCAGAACAAACCAAGCCGCGCGTAAAGTGCGCGAACTGCGGCGGTAACCATACCGGTAATTACCGCGGATGCGTCGCGCGCAAGTCCTACCTCGAGGAGCAGGAAAAGAGGAAGAAGAAAGCAGCAGCGTCCCACCCTCCTCAACGAAGTACGAGTGCAGCCGTTCCTGCAGCTGGCCAGCGTACGGTTCCAGCGGACAACCCAGCGATCCCTCCTGGCTGGGGGCGATCGTTTGCCAGCGTGGTCGCGGCCGGTAGCGGCAATGCGGCCCAGCAAGAAGTCACCGGGGAAGATCTCTTTACCCTGCCGGAGTTCTTTGCTCTCGCGGGGGAGATGATGACGCGGTTTCGGAACTGCCGTAACAAGGCGGAGCAATTTCTAGCCCTCGGGGAATTAATGATTAAGCACATCTATAAAGGATAAAAAACTGTGATCTAGTTTTAAGCTTTCTCTATTTCTATCCCCTTTTCCTAGCAAGTTTAGTAAGTTTTTTTTTAATTTTTCTTACTCTTGGTAACACCTTTATTTACAAGCAATAACTGTTCCAAAATGGATTATGATGTAACACATAGCTGAAAGGAACTCCAAAACTCTGTTTTGTACCAAAAAAGAACTTATTGTATCTTGATTATTCACCAATAAAACCGAATTTGAATTTGAAATACAAACTTATTCATTGAAACGTTAATTTAATTAGCCTCGTTTGATAGTTCACAGTTTTACATTTTAATATTTTTTTTTCTGAATTCTGAAGCTTTTTGCATGGACTTGTTATTAGATTTTAAAAAATTTCAAATTAGCCAATATATAATTTCTCAGTATCTTTATTTTTGCAATATGATAAATAACGACTCAAAACAACAATTTAAAATTGTTAAATAAAAAATATTAACCTGGAAAATATTAAATGAAGTAATAATAATAATTATTCTATAATGTTAACAATTGGCGGATCTGATCTTTACAAAGGTTGATGCAAAACCCAAAACTACTATTGAATTCAAAAGGCTTCATCCATAAAATACGTCACGCTAAAATCAGCAAAAATTTACCCCCACCCCCTCCCCCTTTGTCTCGCTTTTCCTATAATTACAACACGCAATGTCACACTTGCACAGACCCCCTCCCCCTAGAGCGTGACATAGGGTAGGGTAGTCATCAATGAGACACTTTTGGTTTTCAACTTTCAACGATTTTTGTATTTTTTAATCAGCATGTTTTAATGAGCTTTTTGTTGCATTTTCTTTCTTTTAATGTGTTCTAACATTGATCAAAATATGAGATCGATCCGACCTCTACAGCCAGAGCTATCCAACTGTCTCATTGTAGACGACAAAGATAACTTTCAACTTTCAAAAATGTGTTTATCTGACATATTTTAATTTTTGTTTATTTAAAATTGTATTGTTGTAGTTGTTCAGAGTTATGCAGAAACCCCAATGGTTTGACACCAATTGTTGTCAAACTAAGGGAACATCCATAAACCACGTGGGCTTTTTTTAAATCTCAGATCCCCCTCGTGGACGTCGTTAATATTACCTCTTTTATGATGTAATTTACCTCAATTTAGACTGAAAAAGTGACATTACACCAGAAAAGTGGTAAAATTACACATTTCCAGAGGTAAAATTACACCTTTTTTTCTGACATGAAAGATGTACCCCTAACCAGATGCAATATTACCATGATTTTTTTTCTGTGCAGCTTGGTCAAAATTTTCAACAAATGTTTTGATTTGGCATATTTTCCCAGTAGTTGGAAAAATGCCAAAGTAATTCCGATTTTGAAACCGGACAAAAATACTATCGAAGCTTCAAGCTATCGGCCCATTAGTTTGCTTTCATCTATTAAAATTAAATTATTAAATTATTCGAAAGAATAATTCTTAATAGAATGATGACGCACATCAATGAAAATTCAATTTTCGCTTATGAGCAGTTTGGATTTCGCCTTGGGCATTCATCTAAGTATCAGTTGTTGAGAGTTTCAAATTTAATTCGAAGCAACAAATCTGAGGGCTATTCCACTGGCGCTGCTCTTCTAGACATAGAAAAAGCATTTGACAGTGTTTGGCATAAAGGTTTGTTTGCGAAATTAAAAAGGTTTAATTTTCCGATTTATACCGTGAAAATTATCCAAAATTATTTGACGGATCGTACTCTACAGGTATGTTATCAGAATAGCAAATCTGATCAACTACCTGTACGTGCTGACGTCCGTCAAAGTAGCATTTTGGGTCCAATTTTATACAATATTTTTACTTCTGACTTGCCTGATTTGCCCTCACGATGTCAGAAATCACTTTTTGCTGATTCTTGTGTCATCACAAGAAGATTACTAAAAAGCCTCGATATTTTCAATGCTTATTTGAAAGAATGGAAAATTACTCCAAATGCTACAAAAATTCAACTTATTATTATCCCTCACAAACCAAGGGCTGATTTTCTTAAACCAAAAAGTCATCACATTATAAAGATGAATGGGGTAAATATAAAGTGGGAGGATCAAGTGAAATACTTGGACTTGCTTTTGACAAAAACCTTACTTACAAGGATCACATTGAAAGTATACAAGTTAAATGTAACTAAAATTTAAAATGTTTGTAGCCACTTATAATTTAATCTAATCTAATCTAATTAGACCCTAGTGCAGCCACTCTTTCGCAGGGATCCTGGAGAGTGCCTTAGGTTAGATGACGCCTAGCACTCTTCTTGTCATTTATTAACATTTGTAGTGCGCCATTGCATCGGAATGCATTGAAACATCACAAGCGTTAAAGCGGCCAGGCCTACTGCGTAAAGCCGTATCGCAGAGATAATTCGTAATTGGATTGAGTTTGAGCACTGAGTGTTCGAACAACAACACAATTCTGAATCGAGGGGAGAAGAAACGTGGGGACACACCACCATACGCTCCGAGATTTTTGGATGTATTCGTTGGGAGCACCATGCTAAGAAGGTTTGGTACTCCGGGACCCTCTAGGATCCCAAGTAGCACACTTTGTTCACCAAAAGATTTCCGAACTTGTTGTTGAACTCGTTTACTATGTTTTTCCAACGTCCCTGAGGACTCTTGAACGCTGGAAAAAGCGCACGTTTTTCAGTTGTTGAACATCTCTCATCCGTCAGAAATGTGCGTGGTTTATGTTATCATATGTTATCATAACAAAATTTGTTATTGGTCTGATATTGGTTGAAAGCCAAAACAACTTTGGAATAACATTTTTTGTTATGAAAGAATAACTCCAACTGTTATTGGGAAGATCGGATTAGTTGTTAAAACTACAAAAAATAATAACAAAGATTTGTTCGAAGAATAACTAAAAGTGTTATTAGTCCGTTATTACAATAACAATCCAATAAAAAAAAATCAAAAAATCTTGTTATAAATAACGTAAAATGTTATTGGCCTAGTATTTTCAAATATCAAGAAACGTTATTCCCACGTTATTACCGTCTGCTCGGGTAAGGTGTGAATATCTTTCACGAACACTAAAGGCAGTGCGTGTTCATCGGGAACCTGGAGCAAAAGATCGGTCAAGGCCCGTTCTTACACTGAACATTGCGAATTGCGAATCTTTGTTTTTGGATCCGTCATTGAAACGTGACTTAGCCACGTGCCCACACTTAGCCACGTGCCCACACAGCAAAAAAAGTAGCAATCCAGCTGCGTGTAAAAGCATTATTTGCATTATTTTATAAAATTCTATGTAATATTACACCCTAGAATATGTAGCCCATCAGTAGGGGAGATTTGATCCCCTTTTTTTGTATCGCACATAATTCTGTCAATTTATCACTTTTTGCATGAATTGAAAGCTTAAAAATTCATCTATGTTTGGCTAATAAGGGTATTTCATCAGATGAACGCTTCGAATCATGCCAAGCGTTTTATAAAAATATTTTAAACCGGCATTTTAAAAATGCTAGGGGTAACGTGGCAGTGCGTGGCCGAATGGTTACGCTGTCCGCTTTGTAAGCGGTTGATTCTGGGTTCGATTCCCATCTGCTGCAACCTTCCATCGGATGAGGAAGTAAAATGTCGGTCCCGGCCTTGGTTTTTAGGCCGTTAAGTCATTCCAGGTGTAGGAGTCGTCTCCATGCCATAAGTACAAACAACACACCAAACCAAACCTACTCCGGTGGAATCGCTGGCGGCGGTTGGACTCACAATCCAAAGGTCGTCAGTTCAAACACTGGGGTGGAAGGTTCCTTGGAGTAAAAGAGGTTTGGATGCTCTCCCCATTCAAACCTTCGGACTCCTAGGTTCGAGCAGAAACTTGCAATAGAGACCACAAAAGACCCGGGGTTCGTTAATGTGGATGGTTTGATTTTTTTATTTTGAGGGGTAACTTGATCCCTCATTCAACATTTTTAAGAAATCTTAAGCAAAATGTTTCTTATTCATCCAAACTTTTAATTTTCTATAAGTTACAGCAATTTCACATAAAACCTGTATGTTTGTGTTCAAAATAAAACAAGTTTAGTACGTAAAATATTTGAAAATTTAAAATATTATTTTTTAGACCAAAATTAAGCATGTTTACAAAAGCTGGAAATTTTTGCTCACAAAACTTTTGAAAAAAGGTTTAAACTGCAGTAAGTTATGTACAACTATACTAAAGGAAACAATGTATTTAAACCCAGCCCAATTGATTAATCTTGAGGCTGATTCCAGTGACTGTAAAAATTCAGGGATCAAGTCTCCCTAAGCGCACTTTTTTAAACAATTGATTGTAAAAATAGTATGACGATAACTTTAACATCAAATGCGTAAGGGTTTTTGAGTTGATAAGTTTATCAAACAATTCATGTATAAAAAAATATTTTTTTTGAATATTTTTTGAGTGTTTTCTATACATATCAAAACAAAGAAAAAAAAGATCTCTTGGAAGTTTTTTGCAGCTCGTTTTAGAAAAATGTGTGTAACTCAATTTAAACATTTTTAATTTTTTTCTGTGTTTTCTACAATGAAAAAAAAATCAAATTATTCGCTCTACAGCATTGCCTTGGCGTTCTGGATTGCGAGATTACTACTCGAAACTAAGTGCCCGAAGGTTTGATTGTTGAGGCAGTTCGTCAGCTGTGTGCTATCTTGTGACAACGACCATTTAGTACTTTTCGAGAAAATCGATTTTCAAAGTTTGCCAAACTTTTTTAAGCAATTGGTTAGTATACTATCGCTTAACAAACGCTCCAAGTTTCAACTAATTTGGTTACACCAGTTAAAAGATACAGTAAAATATGTAATCAAAAATCTGAAAAGCACGTGTCACAAGTGTGTTTCGAAAGTAAAATTGTACTACGTGTCACAAGTGTGCACAGAATTTCCATAATACTAAAATAGACTTAAATCAATAGTTTAACCGACTTAATCAGTATATTTTCAAAAACAAAAGATTGCAGATTGGTGCGCTGGAAGTGGGGACGCGAAGTCGTGATTATTTAGGTTATTTTTTTTGTGTGCTTTTGTGTAGCTGTTCGTATGGGGTGAGTGACTGTGGTTATTGAATAGCATCATTGGTGCGCCGGAAGTGGGGACGCGAAGTCCTGATTATTCAGGTTATTTTTTATGTGTGCTTATGTGTCGCTGTTAGTATGGGGTAAGTGCATAATTTGTAAAGGTGGTGTAAAAAATATTCGGAGTGAAAAGTGATTTTTTGTGTGCCTTTTGTCGTGAAATGTGTGTGTCTTAATTTATTGTTTTGTGATTTTCAAAGCCCTTCTTATATCATCGTTGATCGGAAGGCACGGCGTCGGGTGGATTGTGTTTAAATTTATTTGTTTGCGGTGAAAAAGCCATTTCTATATAATGATTGAAAGACGCACTGACAATTAGGATCGTCAAGTTAATAGTGGAGCAAAATAACTGTGTGTGAGTGATTTTGTGTGCTAACCAGAAAGACCTTCCCATAGCATCGTTGCTCGGAAGGCTCGCCGACGGGTCTGTTATGAAAGTCCTCCCCATAGCGTCGTAGCTCGGGAGGCATCGAAAAGCCAATACCTTATCCTACTAACCCAAAAAAATAATCACGTGATGCTTGAATGAGATGCTGTGGATTCAACGGTCTCAAGCGGTATCAACAAGTGTAAAGATACTCGGTTACCAGGGATGCCAGATACACAGATTTGTCTGTGTTTCACAGATTTTTGAGCTTGTGTCAGACATTTTTTGAGGTGCACAGACTTTTAAAAAACTTCATTAAATTAATATTTTGTAATCTTTTTTGTCGAAACTTATTTCGTTAGACTTCAAATGCATAAAAACGCAATTTTTGATGGATTTCAATGACCTTGATTTGATATATTTGAATTTTAGACAAATGCACAGACATACACAGACTTTTTACAGACATTTTAAAAACCAAGTGGCATCCCTGTCGGTTACCCTAACGATCGTTACAAAAAAGTTGTTGTTTTGAAAAGCTCATTCGGAAAAGTGCTGCCACCTGTTGGTCGGTTTCAGCTGAAGCTGAATTTTCACATCCCACTCGGAAAATAATCTGATAAATTTGAGTGTCTGGCGCTGGCGGACGTTTGTCGTGCAGTTCAGACACACTAGGCACACTTACCCACTCGGAAAATAATCTGGTAAATTTGAGTGTCTGGCGCAGGCGGACGTTTGTCGTGCAGTTCAGACACACTTGGCACAATTATTCTAGCCAAGTTTTGCGTAACGCCAGACGAATCTGGCGAAAATCGGGCGAAATTTCAGCCAGCCGTCTGGCAACAAAATCAACCGGTTCAATCGGTTGAACCGTGCACGACCGGTTTGTGTCATATTCGCCAGAAATCATGGCAGAAATCTGGGACAAATCTGGGGGAAATTCTGCCAGATGGCTGCCGCAAGCCCCCAGACGAACGCAAGAAATGCGTCCGCAATTTCCGACCGGGTATCCTAGACAAGTTTTGCGTAACGCCGGATGAATCTGGCGAAAATCGGGCGAAAGTTCTGCGAACCGATTGAACCGATTGGTTTTTGTGCCAGACAGCTGTGCGTTATCCCGCCAGATTTTTGCCAGATTCGTCGGGCGTCACGCAAAACCTGGCTAAAAGAAATGTGCCAAGTGTGTCTCAACTGCACGACAAACGTCCGCCTGCGCCAGACACTCAAATTTACCAGATTATTTTCCGACCGGGTCCCCACTCGGAAAATAATCTGGTAAATTTGAGTGTCTGGCGCAGGCGGACGTTTGTCTTGCAGTTCAGACACACTTGGCACACTTATCCTAGACAAGTTTTGCGTAACGCCAGATGAATCTGGCGAAAATCGGGCGATAGTTCTGCCAGCTATCTGGCACAAAAATCAACCGGTTCAATCGGTTGAACCGTGCACGACCGGTTTGTGTCATATTCGCCAGAAATCATGGCAGAAATCTGGGGTAAATCTGGGGGAAATTCTGCCAGATGGCTGGCGCAAGCCCCCAGACGAACGCCAGAATTGTGTCCGCCATTTCCGACCGGGTCCTCTAGTACGTCTTTGGGGTAGAGCTCGGCGCCGACATCCAGTGAAGTGAACCGAGCGCGCGACTTTGCGCTGCACGCAGGACGACGTCCACGTGTGCCAGCAGCGATTGGACCCAGACCGATCGAATCGGAGACGGTGGCCAAAGGCAAACCGTTAGGAAAGCACCCGGAGACTCGGCGGTGCAAACCGGAAACACGTGTCGAGCGGATTCCACGTGTACAAGATTTACGAGGTACCTATCCCAACCCAATCGGAAGCGGTGGCCATCGTCTTACCGTTGGAAAAGCACCCGGGTCGCACGCCAGTGCAATCGAAACACGTGTCGAACGGATTCCACGTGTCCGAAAAAGCGTTAGGGTAATTAAAGCCATATTTGCCACAAATACAAAAGCTTGAGTTTAGTTCACACCACTAAGCTTGTTTGATTGGTTGAATCGAAGTTTAAAACGAATCTTGTCCACGGGCGTAAGTGGGAGAATCTATTAGGATTAGTGTGATCTGTTTGGGGTCGTGATTTTGCATCCATTCAGTTTTTTTTATTAGTATAACCGGATTTGTCTCCGAGGGACAGCTAATAGTATCTATGTGGTTTCACTGATAACCCGACTTGAGAAAGAGCCTTTTGCCGGGCCAAAAAAAAACAGCATTCAGCAGTCTCTCACTGGTTGAGGGTGGCGCGACGCATCAGGTGTTAAAGCTGCTGTCGGTTGGGCAAAATAGAGGAGAAAATTGTGACGTCAGAAATGAACTCAAGTCACTCAAAGTTCATTTTGTGAGTGACTTTAACAGTTTGGCCTAGTTTGGCAGATACCTCGATCCCAGTTTTTATGTGGGAGAGAAAAGGAGGCGAATACTTTATGGAAATCATACCTGTCAAAATTCCTAGCCTCAAAATTTTGTCGCGAGTTGCTTTACTCCTCTATTGCATACGTTACACAAGTATATAGCGAAAAACTATGTGCTTGATGAGTCTGCAACTTCAACCATCGGACTAACATTCCTCCCTTTCGTTGAACTGCAGGCTTCTTGGGAGGGCGCCGGTATGGACTAATAAAGTAGGGATCTTCAGAGGTTAAACAGTGGCAAAAACCGTGACGTAGCAAATGAACTCAAAGAACTCAGTATTCATTTTGTGCCATTTGAGTGGTTTAACAGGTGTCAAATCAGGACTTAGAATTTTTTTGAATTTGAATTTGCTTCCGATTGCGCGAAACGTAATAGCCCGAGTTTTTTTTTCGTATTAGCGCCCTTGGCTTGTCCGTGCTTCTGGCCGTGTTCGTGTACGTGCACCTGACCACGTAGTTGCCTGTTCCTGGTCGTTCCCGTGGCCGTACTCTAGGCCGTGTCATTGTCCGGACTCCTAATATTGTTCGTGCCCGTGCTTTTGGCCGTTTTCATGTCCCTGGCCGTGTAGGTGCCAGTTCCTGACCATTCCTGTGGCCGTGCCTTGCAGTGTTCCTGGTCGTGTTTGTGTCCATGCGAAACGGAACAACTGGAACAAAATTATAATTTTAAATGCTAAGTCCCGGAACTGACACCTGTCAAAAAAGTTCATTCGGTTGTTTACCTTTGAGGTTAAGTTCCTGGCTTTTCTCCTTTTATAATGGAGTAGCAGCTCATTGGCAGTCAACCATGCTCATGCTCATGCTCATGCTCATATTTTCAAAAACAAAAGATTGCATTGCCTTCAGAAAATGTGTATCAATATAAATTTGTGAAAAACAAGACAAATTTTCCACATTTTCCAACACCGTGTGCACGATCATTTTGATGATAAATTGGCCTATGTCACAAGTGTGTATTGCGATACCCGGGAAACGGAAGCGAGTTTCCAAAATCGGGTTAAAGCATCTTGTAGTGTCATCATTAACTTATTTTCGACCAAAATGGTCTATGTCACAAGATAGCACACAGCTGACGAATAGCAAACCTCTTTTTACACCTTAGCTTCCATCCACCCGGGATTCGAACTGACGACGTTTAGATTGTTAGTCCAACTGCCTACCAGCGACTCCACCGAGACAGTCCGGGGCCAACATTTACTTCCCACCCGACGGAAGGCGTGATCACACAAATCTCGTCTCGAAAAATGCCACCTTCTAGAATCAAACCCAGGCCGACTGGGTGAGAGGCAAGTGTCCCCGGGGATCAAGTCTCCCCACTCTCCCTATGGGAAACCTACTTGACCAAAATGTAAACCTCATATACGCGTTTATCCTTTCTATTCTTCACCGGTCTGTAGGCCGAAGGGGCTAAGGCGCCAGTTCTTACTGTGGGTGCTGGGTTTGAATTTCGTCGGTTGCACTTTTTTGTTTTACAAAAATGTACATGCAACGTGTAATATTAAGTGTCTTTTTTGACGAAGGTTATGTGTATGCTTCTGCATGCGATTTTACCATCGGGTTTTTTGCTGTGTGCTAACGATCGATCTTTTGGTCGATACAATTTGACCGTCGTGACCAAGCTCCGTTACCTCGGTGTAACTTTACGAGTGGCTTGACCCGTGCCGAGACCACCGATGAAGGCGTATAAAGCCTTCCACGCTCTCTGTGGGATCTTCCGATTCCGATTCGCCGGATCAGGTGTGGATTCCGAAGCCGAAGCTGGAACTTGATTTCCTGAAAAAAAATGTGAAACTTAGTTAGTATCAAATTTTCTGCACCTATACTATATATTCTTTTTCGTACTCACCGAAAACTTATTGAATACTCAGTTTAAATTTGCAAACAAATCTTTAGAAAAGATAAAATTCGTTAATAAAATCAGCCACGCAGACGGAAAAGGGGGGCGCCTGGCGGGCGTTTTGTCTTGGGCGCTGCACTTAGCTGCGCAAGACGTCTGGCAGATTTTCCCCCCGACTGGCCCAAGAATGTTGCCAGAATTCTGGCGAATATGCAACAAACCGGTCGTGCACGGTTCAACCGATTGAACCGATTGGTTTTTGTGCCAGACAGCTGTGAGTTATCCCGCCAGATTTTCGCCAGATTCGTCGGGCGTCACGCAAAACCTGGCTAAAAGAAATGTGCCAAGTGTGTCTGAACTGCACGACAAACGTCCGCCTGCGCCAGACACTCAAATTTACCAGATTTTTTTCCGACCGGGCAGAAGCAACTTTTTGACCATCATCGTCCGTGGCCATCTCAGTAATGAAAATTTTTCACCATATGTAATTAACACCCAAAAGGCCATGCTCTCTTAGAAACAAAATTTAAAAATGTAAAAAATCATATCTCCGGTTGGTTTCAACCAATTTTGATGAAACATTCAGTTTTTAGTCTAGTTTCAAATGAACTTTGAGTTGGGTCCGAATTCCGGATTGTTCCGGATTTATCGCAGATTCCCTTGGGGTACCTTTGTTTTGGCCAGTGGGGTCACTTTATGTTTACTTAATATTTTTCTTCAACAGTACAAAGTTTTAGTGGAAAAAACTGAAGTATTATCAAAAACAAATACTCCTACGCGTATATGGCATATGATGACCCCTCCACATAGCCCTGGGACCACCGGAACCGGTTCCGTAGTACAACCGTGGGGGACAAATTCTAGAAGTGACAGAAATATGTCATGCGACATGTCAAAAAATATCTACTGGCTCTGAAAAGATGATTGCTATCACTCAAAAGACTTTCCGAGACCATCCGGACAATTTGGCCACCTGGGACCGGTGAATCCGAAACATGGTCCATGGTAAAAAAAAGAGTGTCCGAGGCCATCCGGACACTTTGGCCTCCTGGAACCGGTGAATCCGGAACATGGTCCATGGTAGAAAAATGTTATCTGTAATTCCCATAGTTCGACATGTCAAAAAACATCTACTGGCGCAAAACATTTGAGTCTCACGTGTTTTTCACTTCGCAATCAAAGGAAAAGTCAAATGGGGCAAATCAAAGTGCAATTCATTTCAATCTCACGTGACATTCTCTTCAAAACCAAAGGACAAGCGGATCGGGGCAAATCTAAGTGAAATTCATTTGAATCTCACGTGAACATCATCCGAATAATGAGTGAATTCTTTTTGTCAACGATCAGCTGGAGATGAATGATTTAAGAGGCAGTATTTGTAAATATTGCTCGGCTTGTTCTAGAGGTCATGTTATTTTTATTGTTATTGTTATTGTTATTGTTATTGTTATTGTTATTGTTATTGTTATTGTTATTGTTATTGTTATTGTTATTGTTATTGTTATTGTTATTGTTATTGTTATTGTTATTGTTATTGTTATTGTTATTGTTATTGTTATTGTTATTGTTATTGTTATTGTTATTGTTATTGTTATTGTTATTGTTATTGTTATTGTTATTGTTATTGTTATTGTTATTGTTATTGTTATTGTTATTGTTATTGTTATTGTTATTGTTATTGTTATTGTTATTGTTATTGTTATTGTTATTGTTATTGTTATTGTTATTGTTATTGTTATTGTTATTGTTATTGTTATTGTTATTGTTATTGTTATTGTTATTGTTATTGTTATTGTTATTGTTATTGTTATTGTTATTGTTATTGTTATTGTTATTGTTATTGTTATTGTTATTGTTATTGTTATTGTTATTGTTATTGTTATTGTTATTGTTATTGTTATTGTTATTGTTATTGTTATTGTTATTGTTATTGTTATTGTTATTGTTATTGTTATTGTTATTGTTATTGTTATTGTTATTGTTATTGTTATTGTTATTGTTATTGTTATTGTTATTGTTATTGTTATTGTTATTGTTATTGTTATTGTTATTGTTATTGTTATTGTTATTGTTATTGTTATTGTTATTGTTATTGTTATTGTTATTGTTATTGTTATTGTTATTGTTATTGTTATTGTTATTGTTATTGTTATTGTTATTGTTATTGTTATTGTTATTGTTATTGTTATTGTTATTGTTATTGTTATTGTTATTGTTATTGTTATTGTTATTGTTATTTTTATTAAATTATTATGACATTTTAGATGATTAATTTGTAAGCAAAGTTGTAAATTTAGCTCATTTTATCACAGTCCACCTATTCTCAAGTGCCTCGTGGCGCGGTGGTTAGCGGCTTTGGCTGCCGATCCCTAAGTTGCTATGGGGCGCGAGTTCGTTTCCCGCCTTATCCTCCTGGCTTTCTATCGGATGGGAAGTAAAACGTCGGTCCATTTGAGGGTTTAACCTTCGGATGCCTATAAATGAGCAGAAACTTGCAACAGAGACCACAAAAGACCCGGAGGTCGTTAAAGTGGATTGCTTTGCTTTGCTTAAGGGAGGTACGGGGGTCGTCAGTTCACATCCCGGGGAGGATGGGAGCTTAGGTGTTAAAAGAGGTTTGGAGAGCATCACCGTTTCAAGCCTTCGTACACCTAGTTTCAGTAGGAATCCCACAATAGAGAACGCCAAGGTAATGCTGAATGAGCGAACGAATAGTTTTCTTTTGGGTACCAGCCTAGAATCGCTATTGTGGGCTCTTGCTTCAGGCAATAATTTATGTAGCCCATCAAACAGTGGTGGTTACATTTTACATTATATTATTCAGTTTATGCTTGGAACGATTACAAGATTCTTGAATACGTGCCCGTAGATGTTACGTGAGGTGCAGTGATATTTTCCTAAAGCTGCAAGGTTGAAATTATACTCACAGTCTCCTGTTAGCACAGTCTGTCAACACAGAGGGAAATGCTATTCGATTCACTCCAAGAGCAAGGAGCGCAGAGTTCTTGCCTTGCCTTGCATGAGGTGAAAGACTGATGAATAAGAAACGAGATCTATTATGTCTGCTTACCGCAAAATTTAATTTTGTACGACAAGTCAAAATCGAGCACTAAAACAAACATGACTATATTTCTGTGACAAAATGTAAGTTGCGGTACATGGAACTGCGTATTATGTTTCGGGCATTTGAAAGCCCAGCGCACTATTGTATCGTTAGCTCGGGCAAAATTAATTTTCATATTTTATAAGTTCACCT
Source organism: Culex quinquefasciatus (assembly GCF_015732765.1). Classification (NCBI taxonomy): domain Eukaryota; kingdom Metazoa; phylum Arthropoda; class Insecta; order Diptera; family Culicidae; genus Culex; species Culex quinquefasciatus. The sequence goes on along the minus strand of NC_051863.1, from coordinate 84,682,646 downwards.
CATTCAAGAAGTTTGGAAAAAATGTCCAGGTAAAAATAGGACGGAGGAACGCCAGGAGCTTTTTTTCAAGCTGTGATGCAAGTGTACAATATACATATTAGTCATAAACCACAGTTAGTCATTTAGCTTTGTATAACTTAATTATTTTAAAAACAATCTTTTTTAAATGCTGGCTGTAGTCTTATTCTAATGCTTAGCTGTGGTTTATTCGAACATGGACTTGCATTTGGTCTATCATTTGTATATCGGAACATACCAGCAAAATAACGATTTTTTTATCAGTGTTCTAATAATCGAAAAACAATTTAATCAAAATTACACAAACTCTGTTCACGGAAAGCGTTGGCACAATGACCACCATAAGAAAATGATTCTGAGGCTGTCAATCGCAGACTAGCGGTTGAGCAGAAAATAAAACACTGTTGACAGGATAGAATATCATTGCGTGTACCGTATTTTCAGAAAAGGTACAGCAAGTTATTTACCTCGCATAGCAATAAATAATTATGTAACAAAATTGTTTGAAAGGTCACCTTTTTGCTACACAAATTTACAACAACATAACTTAAATTTGCTTTTTGACAATACTGAATATTTCTGTTTTCAAAGATTGTAAAAAATATGATTATGCCACGTGATTACTGCTCACGTGTTTATTTTCTTAATACAGCCTTTTTTATATTTGAAATGGGCGGCCATTCGCTGCCAGAACCAAATGAATTAACAACTACAACATAGAGCAATTCCAGCTCAAATCAGGATTTTTTCAGGTACTTATGTACCCGACCTTCTCCGATTTCAATGAAACTCTGTAGAAATGTTATCCTAGGCCTATATAAGCCATTTGTGTGTATATGGACCAAATTGTACTCAAAAATGACATTTGAGAAGGGCGCAAGGAATATAAATATTTTTGTATTTTGCAATTTAAAAATTACTATATCTCGAAGCCGTTGCATCGTATCAAAAAGTGGTCAGAGACAAACTTGTAGGAAATTGTACGGGCTTTCTGAAAAAAATACACTGAAAGAAAAATACACGCCATTTCTATGATATTTTTCGATTTTAAGTTTGAAAGTTAAATTTTAAGGTGATGTCACGATTTTTTTCGTTCAAATTTTTGAGGAAGTAGCCTAATATGTTACAGAAAGACTAACAAAAATGCAGGATGGTATGTATTTCCTAAGAAAATACAAAAATTATTTTCTAAAGCTGTTTTTGACGTCAATTTTTTTGAAAACCAATAGTGGGAATCGATTTTCCAGACAATTTTACATAAAAGTCTCCATGTTGACCATTTCCCAATGTAAAATCCTTATAAGGATACAGCGGTTTTAAAATAAAATTGTTGAAAAACAGCTTTTTGGTGATTTTGGCAATACGGCAGACTTGATTTTCAGTCTCAAACATATTTTTACCGGAAAGCTCGTCGAATTTCCCAAAAGTTTGCCTTCGACAGCCTTTCAATTGGATCTATGGGCTTACAGATATAAGCTTAATTACATTGCTCATAACTGAAAATAGAATTTTTTTTTCAGTGTGGTAGAAACCTGGGTAAGTAAATAAGCTTACGTAAATATTAAAACGGGTCAAATTGAAAAGCTGTCAAAGGCAAACTTATGGGAAATTGGACGAGCTTTCCGGTAAAAATATTTTCGAGACTGAAAAATCAAGTCTGTTGTAAATAAATTGCCGGAAACCACCAAAAAGCTATTTTTTAAACATTTTTTCATTTTTAAAACCACTTTTTCTTTACAAGGATTGAATATAGGGATAAGGCCAATATGGAGACTTTTATGTAAAATTGTCTGGAAAATTGATTACTACTATTGGTTTTTAAAAATGTTGACGTCTGGACCACTTTAAACAACTTCAGTAAATGATTTTTGTATTTTTTTTAGGAAAGACCTTTACAGCCTGCATTTTTTGTAAGTCTTTCTGCACCTTAAAATTTAACTTTTAAACTTAAAATTGAAAAAACTCATAGAAGTGGCGTGTATTTATCTTTCAGTGTATTTTTTTTCAGAAAGCCTGTCAAATTTCCTACAATTCTTTCTTTGACCACTTTTAGATACGATTCGACGGCTTCGACATACAGCAATTTTTAAATTGCAAAATACATAAATATTTAAATAACTTGCGCCCTTCTCAAATGTATTTTTGAGTACAATTGGGTCCATATACACAAAAATGGCTTATATAGGCCTAGGACAACATGTCTACAAAGTTTCATTGAAATCGGAGAGGTAGACCAGAAAAAATCCTGATTTGAGCTGGAATTGTTCCATATTAAAAAAAAACAAGCCGAGTTAAAATCAGATTTTTGATGCATTTTGAAGAGCTGTTTTTATACAAATTCAAAAATTCTGTCAAACTTTTCAATTAACAAAGCCTCAGAAGAGAAAGTGTACCTCTCCATGAAATTTTTTTTCTTCAATTGTTTCAATTAAGGAGGAAGGGAAACCGAATAATTTTTTCAAAGGAAAATCTTTAAGATTGTAAACGCTTTTCTCTGCCTAATGTCTAGCTCCTTTTGAATTACAGTGAGTTGGGTTTTATGAGTACTTTTGAAATTAGGAAAAAAAGTTTTAAGGATATTGAGAATTAACCGATGGCTTGACTGGCGAGAGCACCCAATCCTCCAAGGAACGTTTCATTCCGAGGTTCAAACTGAAGACCTGTTGAAAACTGTTGACAATTTGAAGTATTGCTTAAAATTAGCTTTAAATAATCTCTTCTCAATGTTTTGATTCAATCAACATAGTTGAAGATGACTTTTTGCAGATTAAATGATGTTTAAATTTGTAGCGTAAACATTAGGGTACCCAGAAAAAAAATACCCCCTGCTCCACAAGCAAAAAATGTTTTTATGGGTTAATTTGAGCATCTGTGCAAATTTTGAGCGAAATTGGTTGAGATAAACCCATTGATACCAGAGTCTAAAGTTGGCAAAAAATGTTTTTCATACAAAAATGACTTTTTTAAATCGCTTATAACTTTTCAGAATCAAGTTTTACAGCTTTGATATGTTCAACAAAGTTGTAGAGCATTAAATTTTCAATAAGAATCTCACTTTTAGGAATATTTTGATGGAAGTAGCGCACTGTGCAGACCGAACCGTAAGAAAATTAGGTTTTCCATACATTTTTTCGATTTTTCCCACACAAACTTCACCTTCGAGTATCAATGGTTAAATATTGACCGATTTTGCTCATATTTGGCCCAGAGTCCTAAAATAGCTCAAGAAACAATATTCAGCTTGTAGGGCGAGGTTTTGAGAAAAAGTCCTGTATTCCGGGACCCCTAGTAAACGTGCTTAACTTTGGTCTAAATATTTATATTTTTGCTGAAAAGTTTTCATTGATAACTCGTTTAAAAAATATATGAGCATTTCTATTTGGACATTTATCATGGTCGTGTATTGTGTGCTGCGAGGAGAAAATTACCCTCTGAAAATGCAGCGTCATCAGTGCATAATTGGTCGTAAAAAATATTCGGAGTGAAAAGTGATTTCTTTTGTGATTTTCAAAGCCCTTCCTATATCATCGTTGATCGGAAGGCACGGCGTCGGATGGATTGTGTTTAAATTTATCGAATAAGGTTTTATTTTTTTGCGGTGAAAAAGCCATTTCTATATAATGAACGAAAGACGCACTGACAATTTGGATCGTTGAGTTAATAGTGGAGCAAATAACTGTGTGTGAGTGAGTTTGTGTGTTAACCTGAAAGACCTTCCCATAGCATCGTTGCTCGGAAGGCTCGCCGACGGGTCTGTTATGAAAGTCCTCCCCATAGCGTCGTAGCTCGGGAGGCATCGAAAAGCCAATACCTTGAGCATGAGCATGGAGCATGGTTGACTGCCAATGAGCTGCTACTCCGGCATCGAAAAGCCAATACCTTATTCTACTAACCCAAAAAAAAATTAATCACGTGATGCTTGAAGGAGATGCTGTGGATTCAATGGTCTCAAGCGGTATCAACAAGTATATAGTGAAAAACTATGTGCTTGATGAGTCTGCAACTTCAACTATCGGACTAACATTCCTCCCTTTCGTTGAACTGCAGGCTTCTTGGGAGGGCGCAGGTATTGACTAATAAAGTAGAGATCTTCAGAGGTTAAACAGTGAACGGATGGTTGGCTCCCACTGATCATTTTTGATTCATTGTTTAACTTCAGCTGATCTGTCAATAACGGAGTAGCAGCTCATTGGCAGTCAACCATGCTCATGCTCATGCTCATGCAAAAATTTTCATTGATAACTCGTTTAAAAATAGATGAGCATTTCTATTTGGACATTTACCATTTGTGTACTTTTACCAAAGAAGTTATTTAGCTTTATTAGTTCGTCCACACAAGTTTTATATAATTTTGGAAGCTGTCGATACAGAGTGCATAATTGGCAACGGGAGCGGTTAAATAATTATTTTGGGTTGATAAATAATTATTCGGAGTGAAAAGTGATTTTTTTTTGGTGATCCTATTGTGTCGTTTTTTCCAGGTAAAAAGTCGCCTTATCAAATGAGAAGTTCTTTAAAGTTGCAAACTTTATCTAATTTATGAGTTTATTTTTTCATTCAGAAAAAACAGTTTTAATTGTTTTTAAACGTTAAGCATAACTTAAAGAGCCATACAAATCACATTTCAATTGAATTTTGAATGAGTTGTTTTGTTACCCTCCTGACATAAAAGATGTACCCATTCCCATATGAATTTATCGTAATGTTTTTACTATAAAAGACAAATGAAACAAAACTGAATTTGTATGTGTTCTTTAAATGACAAAACTCAAATAATATAACGATTAAAGAAGAAACATTGCCCTATACCACCCTATCGTTAGAATGAACAGTAGAAAACTTAGGGAGTGGAATGATGTGGTCACTTTGTCCATGCAACACGTGACTCTGAAGAGAAAGCCATTAGGAAAAAAAGTTGGTGAATATGAACTCGATGGCCCGTGGCAAAGAAAAGGAAAACATACAATATTCAGAGGCACATACCAAGGGAATGTGTGCATTTGACGTAAATGTTGAGTGCCATTTATGTATGATAATGGTCACTTGAATGATTAATGCAATGATTGTATGGTAAATCTGCTTATATATTTTTTATTTATTTTTTAGCATCAGAAGTGCTATATTTTGGCGATGTCTGAGTTTTGATCTTGCTATACATGCTGTAATAACTCTGAGTGTGTTATGTCAGTATAATCATTGAATGATACATGATACCCATGTTTGTAGTAGCAGGACTCATATAGTATAGTAGTTCTGAACAAATTTAATAAAACCCTTATAAAAAAGCAAACACACACAGACACACACACACACACACACACACACACACACACACTTCCGCTGTATGGGTTTCGGCCACCAGGCGAGAAATTGCGACGGTCCCGATCGAACCAAAAGTTGCAGAAGATGTGGTAGAGAAGGCCACATGGCAAGAGACTGCAAAAATAAGCCGAAGTGCGTGCTCTGTAAAGAAGGCGAAGGCAATAGCCATGCGACGGGTGGCTTTAATTGCCCGGTGTACAGGAAGCTGGCCTCGGGCAAAAGTAATGGAGGTGTCCCAGGTGAACCTCAATCACTGCGACACTGCACAGCAACTGCTGTGGCAGTCGACCGCGGAGACGGGGTGTGACGTAGCAATTATTGCAGAACCGTACCGAGTTCCACACGACAACGGAAACTGGGCCGCGGATACAGCAAGAATGGCGGCGATACACGTGATGGGGCGGTACCCCATACAGGAAGTGGTCTCGAGGGCGTTTGAAGGATTCGTGATCGCCAAAGTAAACGGGACCTTCTTCTGTAGCTGCTATGCTCCCCCCAAGATGGACCTTGGAGCAGTTTCAGCAGATGCTGGATTGTCTGACCGATGAACTGATCGGACGAAGCCCGATCGTTATCGGAGGTGACTTCAACGCGTGGGCGGTCGAGTGGGGTAGCAGATGCACCAATGCTAGGGGGGCATAGCCTAATGGAAGCTCTGGCAAAGCTAGACGTTAGGCTGGCGAATCGCGGAACCAGCAGTACCTTCCGCAAAGACGGTCGTGAGTCCATCATCGACGTTACGTTCTGTAGCCCGCGACTGGCGGCCGACATGAACTGGAGGGTGAGTGAGGACTATACCCATAGCGATCACCAAGCGATCCGGTACAGCATCGGGAGACGAGCCCCTGTACCAGATAGGAGCAGCCGGTCCTACGTGTGGGGTCCTCGCGTAACGGACGCAGCTCGTAAAAGCCGCCGATCGTCCACCCGTCCGCCCACTGACCGAAGTCCGTACGCTGGTCGCCCCGGAACACTAATCCGGTTCTCCCGGAACCACTCGCGTCGTGCCGCAGCTCGTCGCTGCGTGCACTCCTTCACCCTGTCCGCATGAGACTAACTCTCTCGCGTCCTTTCCCTCTCCCACACAACTTCTCTCACACAACTTGTGCCAAGGGGCAGCACACTCGGAGGGTCGGACCCTACAATCCCCCCCTTGGTTTTATTTGAAAGATATGACTTTAGAGCTTAATTAAGTTTCTTGTACTCATACAAGCGCACCATAAGGTTTTGAGTTTATCCCACCAATACAACCACACTTACTAATATTCGCAGAAACCATACATTCGAGCGTAGTTTGTTGAATTGCTCATTGGTACCGTTCAAAGTAAACTCTTCTCTAAATCGATATTTTCCAAAGCAAGACTAGATGAAATAGACTCTTATTCATTAGGTTGAAAGTACCTTCTCTGAAAAACTAGCAGTTTATCGAGTTAAATACTAGCGTTGCATATTCATATGAAAAACTATCAGGTATAAATCCTCCTTTTTAATTTAGTTTTTAATTACTCTGCAAATATTCCAAATACTCAATTTTGCTCCAATCCATTCTCTCTTCGTTTTTTTTTTTCAAGTATCTTGAATATTACATCCTCATTTATTCATGTTGTTTATATCTATATATGGAAATAGCATCTTAGTCAATCGTGCCTCTTATGTTGCATATCAGCACTTTACCGTTCAATCAAACAAGTTTCTATCAAAAGTGTTGCAAAACATTTTGTTTGTTCTGAATGTATCCTGTTGTGACAAGAAACGTGACTAATCGTGCCATAGTAACAAAAGTTAGCTTTGCTTAAACTTTTTTTTTTTTTTTAAACTGGTACATAATTCTTAAATATTCCTTTTGTTGAACTATTTAAACATGCTCCGTTACCGAATCCGCCTTATGCCTTTCCAATTCTAGGACAATTTTCTTCATTGCAAAACACATCTAAAAATCCGTCTTATAATCTACTCTAACGATTACATAATTCTGTCCCTCAATCATTCAACATGTTTTGACTGAAATATAGACAAATCCTTGTTGTATCAATATCAATTCGTCCAAGTTCTATCTTAGTAATATCTAAAGCCCATTAGGCACTCAATTCTCCTACACCACCTATGTCAGCAAGAAAACTCTGTTCCACAATTTCCAGTATGACGTTGACATAATTCATACCTATCGTATTTTAGTTCAGCTACTAAAATCTAAACTAAAGCAACTAAAGCAGAAATTTAAGTTACACTCGTGATACAGATTTATTATACTTATTAAACTAACAAATGGCAAAACCATATTTATTTACTTTTTATATCAACGTAAGTTCAGAAGCTTCTATCTTCATTCTCTAGTGATTTATGTTAAATTTTCTAAATTTGACTACATTGGAAACAAATAACACATTGCCAAGGTAAATCTCACAAGAGCATCCACAATTTCTATTTTGGTTACGTTTCATCCAAGTAATGAACTGATTATTTAAATACTTATTTTATACATTTAAACAAACAACTACCTAAAACCCCAAACATCTACATATAAATTCTTTGCAGTGTAAACATTTCTAATACGTTGTTGTACAACAGTGGACATCGAACATGGATGTGGATCACTGTTAAAGCTTTCTACAATAAGTGCTTCCGTAAATCAATTCATTCTTTTGTACTCTTCAATAATGAATCATCAATCTTTAAAAAATCATTCTCCTTCATCCGTAAATTCACCATACAATACATTCATAATGTTCTTATGATTGTTAACACCTCATACAACTGTTCTCAAACCAACATGGCTAAACATGCCTGAATAGCTTATTTTTTATGGATCGATGTCCCTAAAAATCCACTTACTTTTGCAATCACAGTTATATTACTTAACCCAACTACCATGCCATCCATATATATTATACTAACTAATCCATGTAACCTTCCCTAAAGAACTCATTAGTGATCTCACCCAATGTTACTCCAGTCACATAAGCTAGAGATAGGCACATTTCCTTTAATATTACGATTAGTATTTACTAAATCATGTAACTCAATCTCCAACATAATAAATTCTATTGATTACTGTGTTTTACTTAATCTGTGTTTTCAGTAACTGTGTTAAACTGTGTTATCAGTAACTCCTAGCAATGTTTGAATAAAGTGACAAAATCTCCAACAATTTAACACTGAATACATCCCTAAATTTGATTTTCTTTGACTTCCCATTGAACACAATTACCATAGTTAGGCATCACTTGGAACTGAATATTTTACTAAACCTTTGGCTCATTCAAATCTAACGAATTAATGTCACTCTATCAATAACCGTATTGTGTACACATTTAGATTAACCACTCCAAATCTAGAATCAAACGCATTTTCCACAGTATCATTTCCTCCAATAACTACACAAATAATAAAAATAAGCATTAGATTTCAACTGATCCCCGCAATTATTCTATCATTTTACAAACATTTTGCTACTTGTTTTCACTACTGAGCATTTCCAAACTGTTTCATCCAGAGCACACTGGATCACAATGATCGATATCAACAGCCACTGACAGTTATTTTCTATACCTGTTACACCCCGAAACAATTGATTTTAGAACATATATGTTCTCTACCATCTGAAACCACACTTACTATGACACCCGTGGACAATATATTTGTCCATCACCTTTACCGACAGCTACAGGGACGATTAATTACAGCTAGACATCTGATTACCTTCCGCAACAGTTACAAACAACTCAATGACTAATCGTATTCAGCTAAATGACTTAAAACTTTACCCGTGAACATATTAACACCGCCTATAATAACTATAGAAATAGCTCCAATCAGTTCATGATCAGCTAAACAGCTGAACATTTTACCCGTGAACAACCATTTGTTCACCACCTATAATAACTATAGGAACAGTTCTAATAAATTCGTGAACAGCTAGACAACTGAACACTTTACCCGTGAACAATCACTTGCTCACCACCTATTATAACAATAGGGACAGTTCCAAACAGTTCGTGAACAGCTTGACAACTGAACATTTTACCTTGATTTTACCCGTGAACAACAATTTGTTCACCACATTTATAACAATAGGGACATTTCAATCAATTCGTAAACAGCTAGACAACTGAACACTTTACCCGTGAACAATCACTTGCTCACCACCTATTATAACAATAGGGACAGTTCCAAACAGTTCGTGAACAGCTTGATAACTGAACATTTTACCCGTGAACAACCATTTGTTCACCACCTATAATAACTATAGGAACAGTTCTAATAAATTCGTGAACAGCTAGACAACTGAACACTTTACCCGTGAACAATCACTTGCTCACCACCTATTATAACAATAGGGACAGTTCCAAACAGTTCGTGAACAGCTTGACAACTGAACATTTTACCTTGATTTTACCCGTGAACAACAATTTGTTCACCACATTTATAACAATAGGGACATTTCAATCAATTCGTAAACAGCTAGACAACTGAACACTTTACCCGTGAACAATCACTTGCTCACCACCTATTATAACAATAGGGACAGTTCCAAACAGTTCGTGAACAGCTTGATAACTGAACATTTTACCCGTGAACAACCATTTGTTCACCATCTATAATTACTATAGGGACAGTTCTAATCAATTCGTGAACAGCTAGACAACTGAACACTTTACCCGTGGACAACCATTTGTTCACCACCTATTATAACAATAGGGACATTTTCAATCCATTCGTGAACAGCTAGACAACTGAACACTTTACCCGTGAACAACCATTTGTTCACCACCTATAATAACTATAGGGACAGTTCTAATCGATTCGTGAACAGCTAGACAACTGAACACTTTACCCGTGAACAACCATTTGTTCACCACCTATTATAACAATAGGGACAGTTTCAATCAATTCGTAAACAGCTAGATAACTGATCACTTTGTCCGTAACAATTATTGGTGCACCAACTGTGACAACTATAATAGAGACTTTTACCCGTGAACCACATTTTGTTCACCACCTGTTTCACAACAGGGACGATAACGATTCAACAACTTCATGTTATCACCTTTTGATTTACAGGAACATTTTACCCGTGAACTCCTTCATGTCCACCACCTGCTCAACTACAGGGACATCCACCCGTGAACAACCTCATGTTCACCACCTGTTCAATTACAGGGACATTTCACCCATGAACAACTTCATGTTCACCACCTGTTCAATTACAGGGACATTTCACCCGTGAACAACTTCATGTTCACCACCTGTTTAATTACAGGGACATTCATCCGGAAAGGTTTCACCCGTGAACAACTTCATGTTCACCACCTGTTCAATTACAGGGACATTTCACCCGTGAACAACTTCATGTTCACCACCTGTTTAATCACAGGGACATTCACCCGGAAAGGTTTCACCCGTGAACAACTTCATGTTCACCACCTGTTCAACTACAGGGACATTTACCCGTGAACAACTTCATGTTCACCACCTGTTTAATAACAGGGACATTCCACTCGGAACCAATCCACCCGTGAACAGATTTCTGTTTACCACCTGCAACCAATGTTACAGGGACATTATCCCGTGAACAACTTCCTGTTCACCACCTGCAACCAATGTTACAGGGACATTATCCCGTGAACAACTTCCTGTTCACCACCTGCAACCAATGTTACAGGGACATTATCCCGTGAACAACTTCCTGTTCACCACCTGCAACCAATGTTACAGGGACATTATCCCGTGAACAACTTCCTGTTCACCACCTGCAACCAATGTTACAGGGACATTTCTCTTGGTGCCTGCCTGTCTAACCACAGAATAAAACGTCATCAATCATTACACGCTCCACAAGTAAGGTTGTCCTTGTCACGCGTCAACTGCTCTCAATCGTTTGAAAACCGAAACTTTTAAATAATCCTACGTCAAACAGTTGAAGTTAATCGTCAAAACTAGTATAGTAGAAATTATACGTCAAAAACTATGTAGTCCTACGTTGAAATAATCAAAGTTCTACGTCAAAATTATTATTATTATTATTTTTGTCTAATGTTAAACAATTATTGTTTCCGTCAAATTGTCTTTTGTCAATTGTCTCAAAGTCTTGAGTTAAAATAATCGAAATTCTACGTCAAATTTATTGTAGTTCTACGTTAAAATAATTTAAGTTCTTCATCAAAATTACTGTAGTCCTACGTTAACCACAGAATTCTACACCAAAACAATCAGTCATCTTTTCGTCTTGATTATGCATGGGCCACAAAACGCACCCCACCATGTGACGTTTCTCTTATGTGTGTGTCGAGAATGCATACACACAACAATCCATGCATCACTGCAATCGTCATGATCCTTCTTGCCCTCCTTCCTAGAAAAATCTAATCGAAAGAGAGAGAGAGAGCACTTCAGCTTTCCTCCTCTTTTTTAACAAATTTTGAAAACAGCGCAACTGTCTTCAAAACAACGGCCCAACTTAGCACCTGCTGAGCTTCAAATACCTGTTAATCCTCGTCGCCAACTTTGTGGGGTCCTCGCGTAACGGACGCAGCTCGTAAAGCCGCCGATCGTCCACCCGTCCGCCCACTGACCGAAGTCCGTACGCTGGTCGCCCCGGAACACTAATCCGGTTCTCCCGGAACCACTCGCGTCGTGCCGCAGCTCGTCGCTGCGTGCACTCCTTCACCCTGTCCGCATGAGACTAACTCTCTCGCGTCCTTTCCCTCTCCCACACAACTTCTCTCACACAACTTGTGCCAAGGGGCAGCACACTCGGAGGGTCGGACCCTACACTACGGAAGGAAATGGAAGCTACAGTACTTCGACGAGGGTCTCTTCGTGGAAGCGCTTCATTGGTGTGATGGTCCCCAAGACTTGAGTGCCGACGTGCTAACAGCACAACTAGTGACAGCATGCGACACAACCATGCCGCGGAGACTGGAGCCAAGGAACTGTCGACGTCCAGCCTACTGGTGGAATGAAGAACTCGGTACCCTTCGGGCAAGTTGCCTCAGCGCCAGAAGACGAGTCCAGAGAGCAAGATCCGAAGCAACTAGAGAGGAGTGCAGAGAGGAGTACCGGTCTGCAAAGGCCGCGCTCAAGAAAGCGATCAAATGCAGCAAGACAAACTGCTTCAAGGAGTTATGCCAAGACGCTGATGCAAACCCTTGGGGGAGCGCATATCGTGTAGTGATGGCGAAGATCAGAGGCCCATCGATGGTGGCTGAAACATGTCCCGACAAGCTGAAGGTCATTGTGGAAGGGCTCTTCCCAAGACATGACCCAACGACATGGCCTCCTACACCGTACAACGACGAAGGGGGTAGCAACGCCGAAGGTCATCTGATCGCCAACGAAGAACTTGTGGCAGTAGCGAAGAGATTGAAGGTGAAGAAAGCTCCCGGCCCGGATGGAATCCCGAATTTCGCCCTGAAATCGGCGGTTCTAGCATTCCCGGACAGGTTTCGAACAGTCCTGCAGACATGCCTGGACGAAGGACACTTCCCCGACCCGTGGAAGGTTCAAAAGCTCGTGTTGCTGCCGAAGCCAGGCAAACCACCGGGGACCCATCATCGTATAGGCCTATATGTTTGCTGGACACCCTCGGAAAGCTTCTGGAACGGATCATCCTTAACCGGCTGACCAAGTACACGGAGAGCGAGCATGGCTTAGCAGCGAGGCAGTTCGGCTTCCGTAAAGGGAGATCCACGGTGGACGCCATCCGGAAAGTGGTCGAGAAAGCCGACGAAGCGCGGAGGAAAAAACGCAGGGGGAACCGTTGCTGCGCAATAGTCACGATTGACGTCAAGAACGCGTTCAACAGTGTGAGCTGGGCGGCCATAGCAGCAGCGCTGCACAAAATGAAGGTGCCTGACTATTTGTGCAGGATCTTGAAGAGCTACTTCGAGAACCGCGTGCTGGTCTACGACACTGCCGATGAACAAAAAACCGTTGTTGTTACCGCGGGAGTTCCGCAGGGATCCATTCTGGGTTCAGCACTGTGGAACGGTATGTATGACGGAGTGTTGACACTGGGACTACCCAACGGCGTAGAGATTGTTGGCTTTGCAGACGACATAGTGCTGACGGTAACCGGCGAAAATGTCGAGGAGGTCGAAGTGCTGGCTATGGAGGCAATCGCAATGATCGAGAACTGGATGCTCGAGGTGAAGCTGCGGATCGCTCACCACAAGACGGAGATGGTGCTGGTTAGTAACCACAAGAAGGTGCAGCAGGCCCAGATACACGTTGGGGAACACATAGTGCACTCGAAGAGAGCGCTCAAGTACCTCGGGGTGATGGTGGATGACCGGCTGAACTTCAACAGCCACGTCGATTACGCCTGCGAGAAGGCGGTTAAAGCGATCATGGCACTGTCGAGGATTATGCCGAACAACGCTGGACCCAGGAGCAGTAGGCGCCGCCTCTTGGAAAGTGTCGCGACGTCCATACTTAGGTACGGCGGACCGGTATGGTGGATGGCGCTGGGGACGAAGCGAAATCGAGCGCTGCTCGACAGAACGCAGAGACTGATGGCCATGCGGGTTGCAAGCGCGTACAGGACCATTTCGTCGGAAGCAGTTGGCGTCATAGCCGGAATGATCCCCATCGGCATCACACTGGAGGAGGACACCGTGCGCTACACCCGGAGAGGCACGAGAGGTATCCGGGAAGCTGCGAGAGCCGAATCGCTGGCAAGGTGGCAACGTGAGTGGGACACCACGGAGAAAGGCAGATGGACGCATCGGCTTATCCCGTTCGTATCCACGTGGGTGAGCAGAAGGCATGGAGAGGTCACCTTCCACCTCACACAGTTCCTGTCGGGCCATGGCTGCTTCAGGAAGTACCTGCACAGGTTTGGACATGCAGAGTCTCCTCTCTGTCCGGACTGCGTCGATTGCGAGGAAACACCGGAGCACGTGGTGTTCGCCTGCCCTCGCTTCGAGGCAGCGCGAAGCGAAATGCTGGCCATTATCGGAGCGGACACCAGCCCGGATAATGTGGTGCGAAGAATGTGCAGCGACATCGCCAAGTGGAATGCGGTCGTCGGAGCGGTGACGCAGATCACTTCGGCTCTCCAGCGGAAATGGAGAGACGATCAGAGGAGGAACGACTAGGAGCCTAGTCGAAAACCCACGAGTGTGGCTGTGAAGGAGAGCACGTTATGATGGTCGGCTCTACCAAATCGGTACACGTCTCGATGGTCACAGGAGTCGAGAACCCACGAGTGTGGCTGTGAAGGAGAGCACGTTATGACGGTTGGCTCTACCAAATCGGTACACGTCTCGATGGTCCAAGGAGAGGGCTGCATATGACTAGCCGATCAAAAGCAACGCGATTCTTGGGCGCGGTTAAACCCTCGCATGGACTCATATGTATGTGGAACAGGAAATGGTTCTAGTACCCGGCATGGATCCTGTAAGTAGACTAGTGCAGAAAATGCAACGCCTCCCCCCGAAGTTATACCGAAAGGTGGTCCCGGGGGGACAAGGGCACGGCGTTCAAGGACTGGTTTAGTGGGTCGGGAAAACTCTTTTGTTTTCCCAACCCCACACTACCGGAGTAATGAATTCTCAGGTGTCTGGTAGCAGATTCCAACCTTGTAAAAAAAAAAAAAAAAAAAAAAAAAAACACACACACACACACACACACACACACACCCCGTGAACCGTGGGGACAGGTGAGGGTCCCTGCGGAGCTTAGCTGCCAGCTACCGGGCGGGTTGCAGTAGGCGGATAGCTGTCGGCGATTGCATACATTCATTGCATCGCCCCGGACCAGCAGCGGGAGGATGTCTAGGACGTGGCGGAATTGAACAAGGGCACTGTTTAATTTCTTCGAAAAACCACATGGGTCCGTAAACACCTTTGTCAAGCGATCGAACGCCGCTATAAGTGTTTTAGCCCAAAACCTCACCAAACCCCGAATCCAAGATGTGATGCGACCCGTGTCGAGGATGCATGGCTGGGGGTTCAACAAATTCCCAGTCGATAACGGAGCCTGTGGGGCACAGGGGCGAACCCCACACGTAATTTGCCCTTACTGCGTCACGGCAGGGCACTGGCGCAGCGGACCGTATTTCCCTAGCGACTCGTGGGATTCAAAATGAAGACAAGTGAAACAAACCAACAAAGGGTCCCGATGCGCCCCAAGCATCGGAAAACACGGAGGTAGAAGAGGACGCAAACGTCGAAATGGCAGGAGGCGAGTCAAACGGCGGCGACACAGCAGGCGGAGTGGCGAGCGCGTTCCGTGGAAGCGGGAAGGTGTTGAGATCCCCAGTGTTGAACCAGGCGGCTGCTTCGAGTCAGCAGATAGGAGTAATTGGAGAGGAGACTCCCAAGTCATCCTTGTTGAACTTCGCCGGCAGTACCCCTCAGGACGGAGTCCTGCTTGGAAGGACCGCGTTACAGGAGGTCAGGAGGAGGGTCAACGAACTCTTTGATTTCATCAAGGACAAAAACAACGTCCACACCAGAATCAAGCAGATGGTGAATGGAGTCAAGGCAGCCATGAATGCCGCAGAGCGCGAAAACAACTCGCTGGTGGTGACGCGGAATTCACTGAAGCTCAGAGCTGAAAGAGCCGAAGAAACGCTGAATGCAAAACTGGAGGAGGAAGCGCTACGGGAGAAAGAACCGAAAACGCCGCCCGGCCCAAGCTCTAAAAGGGACAGGGAAACGCCTGGAGAGGAGGAAGACGCAAAGAAGCAGAAGCAGGGGAATGGAGACAGTCTGGACCCGGCGAAGGAACCAGAACCAACCCCAGGGAAGGAGAAGGAATGGGAGAAGGTCAAGAAGAAGAAGCGGAAGAAAAAAGGGAAGCAGAACGAGGACACCCAAAAACCCAAGTTTCGCAGGGAGCGTAACAAAGGCGAGGCTTTGGTGGTCGAGGTGAAGGAAGGTGTTTCGTACGCAGACCTCCTCCGGAAAGTACGAACCGATCCGGAACTCAAGGAGCTTGGCGAGAACGTGGTTAAAACCAGGCGCACCCAAACCGGAGCGATGCTTTTGAGCTGAAGAAGGATCCCGCGGTCAAGAGCTCAGCTTTTAAGTCCCTCGTCGAGAAAGCCGTAGGCTACGAGTCGAAGGTAAGAGCGCTATCACCGGAGACAACGATCGAGTGCAGGAACTTGGACGAGATCACGACGGAGGAAGAGCTAGAAGATGCGCTGATCGTTCTTCTGGATGACCGTACGACACCGATGGCAATCCGGTTGAGGAAAGCCTACGGCGGCACGCAAATTGCGTCGATCCGACTATCGACGCCTTCGGCGTCTAAGCTGCTGGAAACCGGCAAGGTCAAAGTAGGGTGGTCGGTGTGCCCACTGAGGCCTGTTCCTCGAGTGACCCAGCAGATGACGAGGTGTTTCCGCTGTATGGGCTTCGGCCACCAGGCGAGAAATTGCGACGGTCCCGATCGAACCAACAGTTGCAGAAGGTGTGGTAGAGAAGGCCACATGGCAAGAGACTGCAAAAATCAGCCGAAGTGCGTGCTCTGTAAAGAAGGCGACGGCAATAGCCATGCGACGGGTGGCTTTAATTGCCCGGTGTACAAGAAGCTGGCCTCGGGCAAAAAGTAATGGAGGTGTCCCAGGTGAACCTCAATCACTGCGACACTGCACAGCAACTGCTGTGGCAGTCGACCGCGGAGACGGGGTGTGACGTGGCAATTATTGCAGAACCGTACCGAGTTCCACACGACAACGGAAACTGGGCCGCGGATACAGCAAGAATGGCGGCGATACACGTGATGGGGCGGTACCCCATACAGGAAGTGGTCTCGAGGGCGTTTGAAGGATTCGTGATCGCCAAAGTAAACGGAACCTTCTTCTGTAGCTGCTATGCTCCCCAAGATGGACCTTGGAGCAGTTTCAGCAGATGCTGGATAGTCTGACCGATGAACTGATCGGACGAAGCCCGATCGTTATCGGAGGTGACTTCAACGCGTGGGCGGTCGAGTGGGGTAGCAGATGCACCAATGCTAGGGGCATAGCCTAATGGAAGCTCTGGCAAAGCTAGACGTTAGGCTGGCGAATCGCGGAACCAGCAGTACCTTCCGCAAAGACGGTCGTGAGTCCATTATCGACGTTACGTTCTGTAGCCCGCGACTGGCGGCCGACATGAACTGGAGGGTGAGTGAGGACTATACCCATAGCGATCACCAAGCGATCCGGTACAGCATCGGGAGACGA
This sequence comes from Culex quinquefasciatus, assembly GCF_015732765.1. Taxonomy (NCBI): domain Eukaryota; kingdom Metazoa; phylum Arthropoda; class Insecta; order Diptera; family Culicidae; genus Culex; species Culex quinquefasciatus. The sequence goes on along the minus strand of NC_051863.1, from coordinate 84,665,131 downwards.
GCCCTGTACCAGATAGGAGCAGCCGGTCCTACGGAAGGAAATGGAAGCTGCAGTACTTCGACGAGGGTCTCTTCGTGGAAGCGCTCCATTGGTGTGATGGTCCCCAAGACTTGAGTGCCGACGTGCTAACAGCACAACTGGTGACAGCATGCGACACAACCATGCCGCGGAGACTGGAGCCAAGGAACTGTCGTCGTCCAGCCTACTGGTGGAATGAAGAACTCGGTACCCTTCGGGCAAGTTGCCTCAGCGCCAGAAGACGAGTCCAGAGAGCAAGATCCGAAGCAACTAGAGAGGAGTGCAGAGAGGAGTACCGGTCTGCAAAGGCCGCGCTCAAGAAAGCGATCAAATGCAGCAAGACAAACTGCTTCAAGGAGTTATGCCAAGACGCTGATGCAAACCCTTGGGGAGCGCATATCGTGTAGCGATGGCGAAGATCAGAGGCCCATCGATGGTGGCTGAAACGTGTCCCGACAAGCTGAAGGTCATTGTGGAAGGGCTCTTCCCAAGACATGACCCAACGACATGGCCTCCTACACCGTACAACGACGAAGGGGTAGCAACGCCGAAGGTCATCTGATCACCAACGAAGAACTTGTGGCAGTAGCGAAGAGATTGAAGGTGAAGAAAGCTCCCGGCCCGGATGGAATCCCGAATTTCGCCCTGAAATCGGCGGTTCTAGCATTCCCGGACAGGTTTCGAACAGTCCTGCAGGAATGCCTGGACGAAGGACACTTCCCCGACCCGTGGAAGATTCAAAAGCTCGTGTTGCTGCCGAAGCCAGGCAAACCACCGGGGGACCCATCATCGTATAGGCCTATATGTTTGCTGGACACCCTCGGAAAGCTTCTGGAACGGATCATCCTTAACCGGCTGACCAAGTACACGGAGAGCGAGCATGGCTTAGCAGCGAGGCAGTTCGGCTTCCGTAAAGGGAGATCCACGGTGGACGCCATCCGGAAAGTGGTCGAGAAAGCCGACGAAGCGCGGAGGAAAAACGCAGGGGAACCGTTGCTGCGCAATAGTCACGATTGACGTCAAGAACGCGTTCAACAGTGCGAGCTGGGCGGCCATAGCAGCAGCGCTGCACAAAATGAAGGTGCCTGACTATTTGTGCATGATCTTGAAGAGCTACTTCGAGAACCGCGTGCTGGTCTACGACACTGCCGATGGACAAAAAACCGTTGTTGTTACCGCGGGAGTTCCACAGGGATCCATTCTGGGTTCAGCACTGTGGAATGGAATGTATGACGGAGTGTTGACACTGGGACTACCCAACGGCGTAGAGATTGTGGGCTTTGCAGACGACATAGTGCTGACGGTAACCGGCGAAAATGTCGAGGAGGTCGAAGTGCTGGCTATGGAGGCAATCGCAATGATCGAGAACTGGATGCTCGAGGTGAAGCTGCGGATCGCTCACCACAAGACGGAGATGGTGCTGGTTAGTAACCACAAGAAGGTGCAGCAGGCCCAAATTCACGTTGGAGAACACGTCGTGCACTCGAAGAGAGCGCTCAAGTACCTCGGGGTGATGGTGGATGACCGGCTGAACTTCAACAGCCACGTCGATTACGCCTGCGAGAAGGCGGCTAAGGCGATCATGGCACTGTCGAGGATGATGCCGAACAACGCTGGACCCAGGAGCAGTAGGCGCCGCCTCTTGGCAAGTGTCGCGACGTCCATACTTAGGTACGGCGGACCGGTATGGTGGACGGCGCTGGGGACGAAGCGAAATCGAGCGCTGCTCGACAGAACGCAGAGACTGATGGCCATGCGGGTTGCAAGCGCGTACAGGACCATTTCGTCGGAAGCAGTTGGCGTCATAGCCGGAATGATCCCCATCGGCATCACACTGGAGGAGGACACCGTGCGCTACACCCGGAGAGGCACGAGAGGTATCCGGGAAGCTGCGAGAGCCGAATCGCTGGCAAGGTGGCAACGTGAGTGGGACACCACGGAGAAAGGCAGATGGACGCATCGGCTTATCCCGTCCGTATCCACGTGGGTGAGCAGAAGGCATGGAGAGGTCACCTTCCACCTCACACAGTTCCTGTCGGGCCATGGCTGCTTCAGGAAGTACCTGCACAGGTTTGGACATGCAGAGTCTCCTCTCTGTCCGGACTGCGTCGATTGCGAGGAAACACCGGAGCACGTGGTGTTCGCCTGCCCTCGCTTCGAGGCAGCGCGAAGCGAAATGCTGGCCATTATCGGAGCGGACACCAGCCCGGATAATGTGGTGCGAAGAATGTGCAGCGACATCGCCAAGTGGAATGCGGTCGTCGGAGCGGTGACGCAGATCACTTCGGCTCTCCAGCGGAAATGGAGAGACGATCAGAGGAGGAACGACTAGGAGCCTAGTCGAAAACCCACGAGTGTGGCTGTGAAGGAGAGCACGTTATGATGGTCGGCTCTACCAAATCGGTACACGTCTCGATGGTCACAGGAGTCGAGAACCCACGAGTGTGGCTGTGAAGGAGAGCACGTTATGACGGTTGGCTCTACCAAATCGGTACACGTCTCGATGGTCCAAGGAGAGGGCTGCATATGACTAGCCGATCAAAAGCAACGCGATTCTTGGGCGCGGTTAAACCCTCGCATGGACTCATATGTATGTAGGACAGGAAATGGTTCTAGCACCCGGCATGGATCCTGTAAGTAGACTAGTGCAGAAAATGCAACGCCTCCCCCCGAAGTTATACCGAAAGGTGGTCCCGGGGGGACAAGGGCACGGCGTTCAAGGACTGGTTTAGTGGGTCGGGAAAACTCTTTTTTTGTTTTCCCAACCCCACACTACCTGAGGAATGAATTCTCAGGTGTCTGGTAGCAGATTCCGACCTTGTAAAAAAAAAAAAAAAAAAAAAAACACACACACACACACACACACACACAGGTAGAGGTGTCCCAGGTGAACCTCAATCACTGCGACACTGCACAGCAATTGCTGTGGCAGTCGACCGCGGAGACGGGGTGTGACATGGCAATTATTGCAGAACCGTATCGAGTTCCACACGACAACGGAAACTGGGCCGCGGATACAGCAAGAATCAGTTTACCTCTGACAGCCGGAGACAGCGGTTGTTTTTTCTGCTGTTTTCGTGGCGCGGCAAAGTGCTTACAGATGGAGGTGGAAGAATCCTCCGACGGGGACGAGTTTCGTTCCGTAAATGGAACGGGAAGCGGAGGAAGACGACGGAGCCGTTGTCGGGAATGGCCCAGAGGAGAATCTTCTCAACAACAACAAGTTCAGCCCACTGGCGGGGAACAACAACAACAACAATAACAATGGTATCCCAGCCGGGAAAGGAAGCGTCCCACCGGTTCCAGTGGTTCCAGTGGCCAAGAAACCACCACCTCTGGTGGTAAAGAATACGAGCTACGCCAAGCTGAGGAGTGTAATGTCGCCATGCACAACCAAGCCAAGTTACAAGCTAACTCCGTTTGGGATCAAATTGCTGTGTTCCTCCGAGGAGCGTTTTGAGACCGCGCGAGCCCACTTGATTGCGAACAAAGTGGAGTTCTACACCAACGAGAAACGAAGCGAGCGGCAACTCCGCGTCGTCGTCCGAGGACTTCCGTCGGCTTCACCTGAATTCGTCAAGAAGAACCTCAAGGAATCGCAAAACCTGGATGCTGTGGAGGTGCACGCCATCACGAGAAAGGGAGAGTTCGCCTCGTCAGAGGAAACCCTGTACATTGTTACGTTCGCCAAGGGGTACACAAACCTCAAGCAGCTGAGTGAAATCAAGCGCTTGAGAAGATTTCACATCCGGTGGGAAGCCTACCGGAACAAGCGACCGAACGTGACCCAGTGCAGGAACTGCTTGCAGCTGGGTCATGGAACCAGGAACTGTCACCTCAAGGGGAGGTGCAACAACTGTGGGGGTCCCCACAAGACGGACGAGTGCGAAGTCCAGGAAGCCCAGCCAAAGCGGTGTGCCAACTGCTCTGGAGCCCACGAAGCTACGGACCGCAGCTGCCCCAAGCGTGCGGATTTCATCCAGCGGCGACAGCAGGCGTCGAAACCGAAACCGCCGGCAAGGAAGGCGGAGAAGCAGAGTCCAGCAGTTCCGGCGTTCACGCCGGCGGAGTTCCCTCCGCTGCCGGGCGCAGTCTTGGACGTGAAGCCAAAGGATCGCCCTCAACCCGCAGGAAGCAGTCAAATAAATACCGGCGCCGGAGCCGGTGCCACCACCACGGTGGAAAGGGAGGAGGTGCTCTACAGTTCGCGGACCTGTGGCACATTTTCAACGAGTACAGCGCCAGGTTCCAGACCTGCAAGACCCGCGTGGACCAATTGAGACTCACCAATGCTAGGGAGCATAGCCTAATGGAAGCTCTGGCAAAGCTGGACGTTAGGCTGGCGAATCGCGGAACCAGCAGTACCTTCCGCAAAGACGGTCGTGAGTCCATTATTGACGTTACGTTCTGTAGCCCGCGACTGGCGGCCGACATGAACTGGAGGGTGAGTGAGGACTATACCCATAGCGATCACCAAGCGATCCGGTACAGCATCGGGAGACGAGCCCCTGTACCAGAAAGGAGCAACCGGTCCAACGGGAGGAAATGGAAGCTGCAATACTTCGACGAGGGTCTCTTCGTGCAAGTGCTCGATTGGTGTGATGGTCCCCAAGACTTGAGGGCCGACGAGCTAACAGCACAACTAGTGAAAGCATGCGACACAACCATGCCGCGGAGACTGGAGCCAAGGAACTGTCGTCGTCCAGCCTACTGGTGGAATGAAGAACTCGGTACCCTTCGAGCAAGTTGCCTCAGCGCCAGAAGACGAGTCCAGAGAGCAAGATCCGAAGCAACTAGAGAGGAGTGCAGAGAGGAGTACCGGTCTGCAAAGGCCGCGCTCAAGAAAGCGATCAAAAGCAGCAAGACAAACTGCTTCAAGGAGTTATGCCAAGACGCTGATGCAAACCCCTGGGGGAGCGCATATTGTGTCGCGATGGCGAAGATCAGAGGCCCATCGATGGTGGCTGAAACGTGTCCCGACAAGCTGAAGGTCATTGTGGAAGGGCTCTTCCCAAGACATGACCCAACGACATGGCCTTCTACACCGTACAACGACGAAGGGGGTAGCAACGCCGAAGGTCATCTGATCACCAACGAAGAACTTGTGGCAGTAGCGAAGAGATTGAAGGTGAAGAAAGCTCCCGGCCCGAATGGAATCCCGAATTTCGCTCTGAAATCGACGGTTCAAGCATTCCCCGACAGGTTTCGAACAGTCCTGCAGAAATGCCTGGACGAAGGACACTTCCCCGACCCGTGGAAGGTTCAGAAGCTCGTGTTGCTGCCGAAACCAGGGAAACCACCAGGGGACCCATCATCGTATAGGCCTATATGTTTGCTGGACACCCTCGGAAAGCTTCTGGAACGGATCATCCTTAACCGGTTGACTAAGTACACGGAGAGCGAGGATGGCTTAGCAGCGAGGCAGTTCGGCTTCCGGAAAGGGAGATCCACGGTGGACGCCATCCGGAAAGTGGTCGAGAAAGCCGACGAAGCGCGGAAGAAAAAACGCAGAGGGAACCGTTGCTGCGCAATAGTCACGATTGACGTCAAGAACGCGTTCAACAGTGCGAGCTGGGCGGCCATAGCAGCAGCGCTGCACAAAATGAAGGTGCCTGACTATTTGTGCAGGATCTTGAAGAGCTACTTCGAGAACCGCGTGCTGGTCTACGACACTGCCGATGGACAAAAAACCGTTGTTGTTACCGCGGGAGTTCCACAGGGTTCTATTCTGGGTTCAGCACTGTGGAACGGAATGTATGACGGAGTGTTGACACTGGGGCTACCCAACGGCGTGGAGATCGTTGGCTTTGCAGACGACATAGTGCTGACGGTAACCGGCGAAAATGTCGAGGAGGTCGAAATTCTGGCTACGGAGGCCATTGCAATGATCGAGAACTGGATGCTCGAGGTAAAGCTGCGGATCGCTCACCACAAGACGGAGATGGTGCTGGTTAGTAACCACAAGAAGGTGCAGCAGGCCTAGATACACGTTGGGGAACACATAGTGCACTCGAAGAGAGCGCTCAAGTACCTCGGGGTGATGGTGGATGACCGGCTGAACTTCAACAGCCACGTCGATTACGCCTGCGAGAAGGCGGCTAAAGCGATCATGGCACTGTCGAGGATTATGCCGAACAACGCTGGACCCAGGAGCAGTAGGCGCCGCCTCTTGGAAAGTGTCGCGACGTCTATACTTAGGTACGGCGGACCGGTATGGTGGACGGCGCTGGGGACGAAGCGAAATCGAGCGCTGCTTGACAGAATGCAGAGACTGATGGCCATGCGGGTTGCAAGCGCGTACAGGACCATCTCGTCGGAAGCAGTTGGCGTCACAGCCGGAATGATCCCCATCGGCATCACACTGGAGGAGGACACCGTGCGCTACACCCGAAGAGGCACTAGAGGTATCCGGGAAGCTGCGAGAGCCGAATCGCTGGCAAGGTGGCAACGTGAGTGAGACACCACGGAGAAAGGCGGATGGACGCATCGGCTTATCCCGTCCATATCCACGTGGGTGAACAGAAGGCACGGAGAGGTCACCTTCCACCTCACACAGTTCCTGTCGGGCCATGGCATGCAGAGTCTCCTCTCTGTCCGGACTGCGTCGATTGCGAGGAAACACCGGAGCACGTGGTGTTCGCCTGCCCTCGCTTCGAGGCAGCGCGAAGCGAAATGCTGGCTATTTTCGGAGCAGACACCAGCCCGGATAATGTGGTGCGAAGAATGTGCAGCGACATTGCCAAGTGGAATGCGGTCGTCGGAGCGGTGACGCAGATTACTTCGGCTCTCCAGCAGAAATGGAGAGACGATCAGAGGAGGAACGACTAGGAGCCCACGAGTGTGGCTGCGAAGGAGAGCACGTTATGATGGTCGGCTCTACCAAATCGGTACACGTCTCGATGGTCACAGGAGTCGAGAACCCACGAGTGTGGCTGTGAAGGAGAGCACGTTAAGACGGTTGGCTCTACCAAATCGGTACACGTCTCGATGGTCCAAGGAGAGGGCTGCATATGACTAGCCGATCAAAAGCAACGCGATTCTTGGGCGCGGTTAAACCCTCGCATGGACTCATATGTATGTGGAACAGGAAATGGTTCTAGTACCCGGCATGGATCCTGTAAGTAGACTAGTGCAGAAAATGCAACGCCTCCCCCCGAAGTTATACCGAAAGGTGGTCCCGGGGGGACAAGGGCACGACGTTCAAGGACTGGTTTAGTGGATCGGGAAAACTCTTTTGTTTTCCCAACCCCACACCAAGGGGTAGGACAGTGAGTGATTTTGAGAAAATTTGAATAGAATTGAGTGACATTGAGCCACGCACGTTTTTCAGAATTTCTCAATCTTCACTATGATTTTCACAAATGACGTAACAAATTTTGACAATCGCATTTCAACGCTGACACTGACAACTTGCAAAACACAAAAACAGCGGGAGCGTAAATTTTTCCGACTGCCAGAAATGTGTTGAGGGAGGCAAGAAGGCTTGGCCACTGCCCCAAATACCGAACCGGCCAAAAGGGATGAATGCTGCTGATACCGGAAACGGTGCCGCTGCTGACAAAAAGCCTCCGACGGCGGCTTTAGCCAAGAACGCTTCGGCCGCCACCAAGAAGCCAGCCCCGAAGAAGCCGTTTCCAAATAGAGTGGGTTGGGTGGTAGAGGTGCCCCAGAATGCGGAACCCAACAAGGACGAAGCGATATTTGCGCATTGAAAGGAAAGCCAAGAACGAAATCGCCCGGATGAGAGCTGGTGACTGCTGCCAACGTCGCCAATTCGACGACGGCGTCTGTCGGAGAGTTCCAGGAGAAGCTGACCAACGAAGGACCGCGTAATCGGCGTGAAGCAAAAGCGCGCCCAATCACGCTGCCGGGCGAGAAGAAACGCAACCTGGAGATTGTCAGCAAGGTGCTGAAAAAGAAGCCACTGGTGACACTGGAGGTGCTATCCACAAGAAGAAGGGAACTGCCGGAGCAACATAGGCTGCCGCAAAGAAGATCGCCGCAACCGTGCGTGAGAAGAAGGCCATCGAGGCCAAAATGCAAAAGGGTACCGCTAAGATTCATGTCATCACTCTGCCGGGGTCTAGGTATGATTTTGGAGCAAAATAAATAAGTAAATACAAACACAATAAAAAACGCATCATTCGCTTAGTCTCTGGTAAAAATAAGAAAAGATCGGAGCGACTGCTTCAGACGACTACGATTTTGGTGTGCTGGCACTTCGCTGGCTTTTGGAACCGCTCAAACCTCCTGCTGCACGAGCATGACCCGATCCGGCCACTGCCCATCTCGACTTGCCGGAAAGACGAAAGACCTTCTCCTTGATCTGGCTGAACTCGCGGTTTGAGCGGTGTGGCCGTTGGAGATCTGATCGGGGTGGTTCAGCACGATGACCTGGGCGGTGAATTCTTCGAGTCACCGGCGACGTATCCACGACGCCGGTGTTGTGGCGTTGTCCAGCAGGGCTTCTTCGTGCATTTCGACGGACTTGAATTCATCGGTCAGGTTGACCGAGGCGGAGACGATGGCGATATTGGGCTTGTTCACAACGCTTTCCGTTCCCGGAGGCACGATAGCGAAGGGTTGTAGCCGATCTTTCTTGATGTAGGACGAAACTTCCTTCTTGATTCCCCGAAACGGGCCTCGTTGTACGGGGGCTCGGTCGAGTCCATCTTGTTGACATCGACGATCAGCTGTTTGACACCGAGCGTGAAGGCAATCCGTAACAGGCGGAATCGACGTCGTCGTCGGGCGGAATAGTTTGTTCCCGGTATCGTTGACTGACTGAACTTTCGTGGCGTGAAAATATTTCTAATGTATTTGTAAACACGCTCTTCTGTCAACGTGGTCAACATTTATTCACAAATTCCGCAACTCGGCGAAAAAATCAAGAGGAAGATTGAGTAACTTTGAGCCACATTGAGTAATTTTGTAAAATTGAGTCACTCAGTTACTTTGTGTCCTACCCCTTGCCCCACACTACCTGAGAAATGAATTAGGTTTTACAGCGTGACGTCACGAGTGCACACGCACACACATTTTTACTGACACACGTGCAAAAAATGTAAACAGTGCAGCCAAGCTGTCAAATTTCTAACCTCAAAACCGAGTCGGCGTAGAACCTAATTCTCAGAGGGCTTTTTGTTAATTTGATTTGGTTAACCGCGGTGGAATTTCTTGAAAGAAAATCCACTGCGTTTAACCAAATCAAATTAACAAAAGCCCTCAGGTGTCTGGTAGCAGATTCCGACCTTGTAAAAAAAAAACACACACACACACACATTCGGCAAGTCTGATATTTGGCGCCATGAAAGAAGGGCTCTTTCCCGACATTTTGCGGGGTCCGGCGAAATATTTCGTCGGGGGGTCTAGAATAACTTTTTTTATTGAAGATTTTTTTTCGATTTTATAGGATTTTTCTTCAGAAAAATCGATAGAAATCGATCGGTTTATGTTTATATCCATCAAATTTCTTATGAATGAAGAATGAAGAATCTAAACTACAAATTTGACCTTAAATCAAAAGTATCCAACCCAATTTTATCAGATTTCTAGCTTTCTTTGAAATAACCCCAACATCCAAGCTGGAAACCTCAATACGACCAAATAAAAATCTTTTCTTTATACAATTTTCATAAAAATACAGCAACAGATTGACCGGATACAAATTCGAGCTTAAACCATTAATAAACTTAGAGTATTTCATTTAAAAGCTATTTATTACCCAAAAGCAGGAGTGCCCAACCTTTTGGCCCTGCGGGCCTATTCGATTTTTCTGAAGCTATGTCGGGCCGGAAGTAATGTTTGATAATTGTTAACGCACATTCCAAGCGTTGGATGTGGTCCTGTGTCTGAGATGTTCGATGAGTCAAATAATACGCGTAGAGTTAAGGGACGACTTTATTCCACTGTATAGTACAGAAAAGTCAGAGTTTTTTTTGTGGACGGGTGATCTTCACTGTACTGGTACTTATGGTACGTTCGTTTGATGGATAGTTCCACACTGAGTGCCGCACTCAGAGCTGTCAAAGTGTTTCTTTGAAGAAACTCGCGCTAGTTTCGCACGAGTTTCACCGCCATCTTGGAACTGAAACTCTAGTGCCGCACTCGATATTTTTTCAGTTTCATGCGAGTTCCATGCACACTGAAAAAGAATGTTCGTTTGAACCAAAACTGGCACCGACGAGTGTGGCACTCAGTGCCGCACTGGCTGTTCAAACGAACGTACCATTAACGTCATGATTCGAATTCCCGGACGCTTCGAAACCCGGACACTTCATCTTGTTTTATCAATTATTTGGATATAAGTTCGCATAATTACTGTCTAAACTGTGTTATTTGATGAATTCCAACTTCAACATTCATTAAAAGTTTGTTTGAACGCTGTAGTGAATGCCAAAACAATTAAATACAATAAAATTATAAATTTACCAAAAATGCGAAACATTTCACTTGAAATATTTCATAGGCGTTTGAAGCATCGGAAAGGCAAAGCAGAAATTTATGGTTTTGATTTCCTTGAATTCTAGCAAATTTTCATACAAACCATCGACTGTTTTGATGTTAACAGCTTATTAGAGACCTGAAGAATGCCATTCACTAATATTTCAGTCCAAATTTGTGCGATTCATAAGTAAAATCGAGTGTCCGGAATTCGAAGCAAAAGTGTCCGGATTTCGAATCAGCTTTTATCAGTGTCCGGGATTCGAAGCACAACAAGTAATTTTAATTTTAAAATTCTAATGAAAAATTGTTAGAAAAGACATATTTTGCATGCATTTTCTTGAAACTGATTGTTTATACTACATTCTGATGATATTTCTACATTTCCAACTAGATTTCTAGATTCTTGGGTTCTGAGCAAGCTATGCTTCTAGACCGGGAAGACTCTACAAAATATTATGGCAAATGTACTAAAACATCTACAAACATACAACAGAAAAGTACATGAATCTCTACTGTGATTGTGTTAGTGTTTATGTTACAAATCTACAGTATCGTCCAAATGTGTTTCTATAAAATCGTCAATTTGTGCGTTAACATACCGCCCGCCTTGAAAGACGACGGTAGGCTTTCAAAAAGTTTCCTACAGCCCTAACTACTAAACCTAGTATCACAGTTTCTATCACAAGGTTCTTTTTGTGTTCATGGACTAGATCTTCTTTTTCTTCTTCTTGGAAAGTCAGGTGTAGTTGGCTGCTACAGGCAGGACCTTGCAGACTGCGACCGTTGACGATGTCTTCTTGGAGTTGGTGACCAACAGATGGCCAAATCGAGCGTCGACAGCAACCTGTTTCAGGGGAGACCGCTAAGTTACTGTTCAAACTGTAAATTTCAAGGGTACTTAACTTCGAGCGGTGGTGGGGGGCAGTTCTGGCCCGTCCGACCACAAACGCGCCACCCCTGGTGCTTTGCTGCTGTGACCACGATTGCCGTTAGCGTTGGCAAGAGCGAACCGTTCGCTCACTGACTGGATGCCGCCCGTCATGCGTTGGCGCGGCTCGTTTTTGGATACGTCGTCGCCCAGCTCGCTTTGCTGGCGCGGCTTTTTCGACTGACGATGTGCTGCTTCGAGCACGACTGCTACTGGTACTGGTGGTAGGCGTGTTGCCACCGATCGACTGGTTGACTTCTGCTTCTCGTACTGCTTCTTGGCCAAGGTTGATCTGCTTCCTCTACCGACAGAGGGTTACCGAACGGAGCGTCCGGTTCAACTAGATGTCCGCGCAACGTGCGGACCGTAGACCGAATGTGGGACCTGGTGTCCTGTTTGCCATGACGTCGTTGTTGCTCGTACGGTACTCCACCGTCCGTGGAGTGTAGTCCCCCTTGCGCGGGCAGACTCGAAAACTTCCTCACCGCGAGCCCAGTGAGAAAGGTGGCCGATCACGGCCTGGCAACCGATGCTGCTGCGCACGCAGCATGGTTCGACGGAAGTGTCCACTCCTGCGGAGCAAACCGGATGGTGACGTCAAGAGACCGACCGCTGGGTGTCGATCACGAATGTGGGAGAGATCAATCTGGTTTTCAAAACGACTGTGTAAGCTTGATGGGGGTTCGTGAGTTCCAATTTGCGTTCGACGACTGTTCTGATGCTAAAGAACGGGGCCGGTAACCTTGTCCGGGTGGACAGAGGCTCATCAGAACGGCTTCACACGACCGTGAAGGTTGTTGCTCCAGTTGAGCAACCGCTAAGCAGTTTCTCCTGTGAACGCACAGGAAGAAATTGTCCTGCAAGCCATGCAGGAATGGCAGGATTTCCACCGGCTGGTGGACCAAACAGGATTTCCACAGAGGCGGACCAAACGGAAATTTCATCGCAAAGTGGACCAAACGGGATTCCACCGGGTGGTGGACCAAAACGAACAGGAAATTCCACTGAACGACGAACTAAAACGACAGCATTACCACCACGAAGGTGGTCCAAACGGAATCTTAACCAAGGTGGACAAGTCTACTGGATCACGAATCCATCTCCTTCCCCGGAGGAGATTCTAAACAGGAAGCTTACGACAGGTACAAGGAGACCGACGTCGTCTGTCAGCCGTACGGGAGGCCCACTGGCCTGCGGCGTACTCGATACTGGTTGTGCGTACTCGATACTGGCTCAACACCCAACTGATTCTCTGGTGACGCTCGCCGCGTTTAACAACACGATGACAGGTGACTCCGACAGTCCGTCCGACTGTTGAAGTTCGTTGACACTTCTGCGCAGGCAGCACAGATCAAAAACGGCATATCGCGAGTCCGTCCGACTCGCGAGACTTTGAATCATCTCAAGCAGTCCGTCCAACTGCGAGGTCTCGGATGGCCGCCCGTAAACGACAAGATCGTCAATGGCGAAAGAGTTCGCCTACAATCGTTGGTTCCAACCACGCCAAACCTAAGTAGAAAGCGCTAAGCGACTGGTTGAGTTCAAAACAAAAGATCTACTTAACTTAGGATGGCGGTGGGGCAGCAGCTAAGACCCGTCCTGTCTTGCGGCGCTGCCCCTAAGGCCAAGTTCTGGAACCTCGAACACTTGGTCTCGAACGCTGTGCTGACCGGGACGGTGGGTCAGCCGTGATGTCTTCAGATGACAGATAGATGAGCAGGTGCAACTTGAAGAACGCTCGTTGCACTTCTACGCTGAGCAGGCGAGAAATCCAGCAACACCGAACCTGAGAGTTGAAGTGCTCTATGCAACTGATCAACTGAATAATTGAAAAGAATACTTAACTCAGGTTGGTGGTGGGGGCTGTTTTGGCCCGTCCGACCACGAACGCGCCACCCCTGAGACTTTAAGCTGGATCCTCCTGTCAGCATTTGACGCGCTGACTCGACCGGCTGGCTGGTGTCGATCGCCGATCCGGAACTGCAACGATTTGCCGCAACTCGCCGTTGTTCTTTCTGCATGTCTCAGCGCCCTCGCGGCGCCTCTGGTCTGCATACTGCACCGCAACACGGCACCGATCCTCAGCTGCATCCAAACCGCACTCGTTCGCAACGAATGCGCACACGCAAAGCGCCCCTACGACGCCACTGACACTTTCTGCTGCTTGCAGAACCCTAACTGCAGCTGGGTGTGCGTGTGATTGTGTGTGCACTGCTGGCACACCGATGATGTTGAAACACCGACTTTTTCACAACCAGCTTCCTTCTGGTCGTTTACACGTCCACTGCAGCTTCTTACGGTCCTCTTCAAACTCTGCTACGGACAGAAAATTTTTCAGCGACCGCGCGATGCACCAAGTGCACCGTTCTTCAATCTTGTCGCTCCACAAAGACGGATGGTGCGGATCGCACCTCAAAAACAATTTTCTTTGTGGCTTTCTTCAGCCAAGCACCACACACGGACCGAAAACGTTCCTTGACGGTCGTATCAAACTGCACGGTTGCAGTTTCGCGGAAAACTGGCACTTTTCTTCCTTCGCGAACCGCCCGAACGAATGCAGCGACGACCGAACTGCATTTTCTTCATCTTCCAATGTTTACGTTTTGCCGATCTCACTTCTCACTTCTTGCTCACTTTCCCGTCTCACTGCTCTCCGAATGCAAGGTTCGTCTACACGATCTACACTTGCAAGGTTGACGAGATCGAACAAAAGTCTTTGGAACTAGGGTAGTTTCTCGAATTGTGACAGGAAAGGTATCGCACTACAAACTTCTGCGCACAGTTTGTCCCGGAAATTGTTCATATGTGCGGAAACTCGTGTGCCAAACAATGGTTGGCAAGTAAATCACAAGACGCCATTTTCTTCTCCACAACATGGCGTTTTCTCCATCACGAATTTTCCACGACACTTTTCTTCTCACGAACAATCGGTTTTTGCAGACTTTTCGAAACACTTTCTGCAGATTCGTTCTCCGAAAAGTCACACCTTCTTCGCACAATCTCCGAAAGTTGTAGCGCACTGATAGTTCTACCAAAGAGTATTTCCCTTCTCTCTGGTTCTACTGACGTTTCAGTTTTTTAGACGGTTTTGTTTTGCTCGTGAATGGAACGGAATTGTTTTACGGTTTTCGACGGGTTTTGTTCGGTTAGCGGTCAAGTTCACGGGATTATTGTTGCGTAGTGGCCATATCACTATGGCGGAATTGAACTTCTGGACTGGTACTGGACACAATGGAGCTTCTTCGGTTAGGAATGGCGGATCTTCTGATGGGATTCTCAGCTGTGAAAATCGGGAAGTTTCCACCTCCGCAAACTACAGTTTTGCTTCAGCCAATGTTTATGCTTTCAGCTCACAGGACGATACAAACAGGTTTGGACGGAAATTGGCTGAGAAACTTGACGGTACTGGACAGAACAGAACTAGACGGATAGAATGGCGATGCTAGCCATCTTCTGGACGGGACTTTCTTCGCGGAACTCCATCAACGCGCAACTCTACTGCCCTTCACCAAAACGATCCCGACACATTCGGTGCTCGAAGGACCAAAAATGTTGACGCACATTCCAAGCGTTGGATGTGGTCCTGTGTCTGAGATGTTTGGTGAGTCAAATAATACGCGTAGAGTTAAGGGACGACTTTATTCCACTGTATAGTACAGAAAAGTCAGAGTTTTTGTGGACGGGTGATCTTCACTGTACTGGTACTTATCTGTTCTGGCTGTGTCTGTCCTGGTCGACCGTCTGGACAGAAGTAATTGGTCTAGATTCTTGGGTTCTGAGCAAGCTAAGCTCCTAGACCGGGAAGACTCTACAAAATATTATGGCACATGTACTAAAACATCTACAAACATTCAACAGAAAAGTACATGAATCTCTACTGTGATTGTGTTAGTGTTTATGTTACAAATCTACAGTATCGTCCAAATGTGTTTCTATAAAATCGTCAATTTGTGCGTTAACAATAATAGTTGAAAAAATTAACAACTTTTTCTCATAAAATTATTCGAATTATTTTTTTAGTGAACAAATAAGTAAACAGTGTTGCAAATATGATTAATATATTTTGATTTTAAGAAAGAAATAAAAGAAAACTTTCGAAAATTGGTGTTGATTTTTTCTAAATTGATTTGTTTAAAATTTAATTAAATACCCTGATACCATTGACTTTTTAGAAACACTCAAATTCAAATTGCAAGTTTCTTAAAGTTTAATTTCTTTAACACAAAAATGTAAAAACAATCAATGAAAAAAAAAAAATTAAGCGAAATTAGGATGCAAATCATCTTTACAAAAAGACAGTTTTGCGTTGTTGTGCACCTTTACTTAAATATTTTAAAGTTATTTGAAAAACACAAAAATTTCAAAATAAAACTTAATGGTAGAGAAATATACATTGAATAGTTTTAATTCGTTATTCTATGAATTTAGAAGTTCATGAAAAAATACAGTGTTGCTCCCTGATTTCTTGACTCATTGTGGGATTTCTTTGATGTTTAAAGATATTTGTGACAAT
This sequence comes from Culex quinquefasciatus, assembly GCF_015732765.1. Classification (NCBI taxonomy): domain Eukaryota; kingdom Metazoa; phylum Arthropoda; class Insecta; order Diptera; family Culicidae; genus Culex; species Culex quinquefasciatus. Next base: position 84,649,226 of record NC_051863.1, on the reverse strand, counting down.
CTCCATTTTATCTATGATCAATTTTGTTTTTAAACCTTTTTTCAAACGAAACTGTAACACTGACAAATTGTTTTAAAAGAATACATAATTGCCTGCCCAGAATATGGGACTTTGTTCAAAACCTCGCTCCAAAAGCTGAATATTGTTCCTTGAGCTTTTCTGGGACTATGGGTCAAATATGAGCAGAATCGGTCAAAATTCACCCATTGATACTCAAAGGTGAAGTTTGTATGGGGAAAAACTGAAAAAATGTATGGAAAACCCAATGTTCTTAATGTTTGGTCTGCACGATGCGCTACTTACATCCAAATATTCCTAAATATTATACAATTTTGTAGAACATACTAAAGCTGTAAAACTCGATTCTGAAAAGTGATTAGCGATTTAAAAAGTCATTTTTATATGAAAAACATTTCTTTCATCAATTTTAGGCTCGGGTATCAATGGATTAATCTCATCCAATTTCGCTCAAAATTTACACAGATGCTTGAAATAACACATAAAGCCGTTTTCCGTTTGTGGAGCAGTGGGTCATTTTTCTGGGCACCCTTTGCTTACTCATCTATTTAAAAATTATATTTCAATCAAGTTCCTCAAGTAGAATCACTTAAAACTGAATAAAATTTAAATTTAGTGTCTTTCTGTACATTAGTACATGTCATAGAACTATTTTGAAAAGCCGTCGCGGGCCGGATAAAATGGCTTCATGTTGGGCAGGCCTGCCCAAAAGGTTCCCAAAATTATTTTTGTAATCTTCTACCATACAACACTTAAAATGATTTAAAACATTTTCGAATCATTCACATTTTAGAGAACAGTTTTCTGAACAATTTCCATTAAAAAGTATCAATTTTGGTTCAAATAAGCCTCTGCTTATAAATATACCCAATTTCATAAAATATCAAGTGATTTCTACAAAATTTCTGGATTTAATTCCCATTCAAACGATGAACACTGCCTACTATGTTATTTTTAAGGATGAAAACATTTTGCTGAAACATAAAATTTATATAAATTATGATGAAAATTATTGAAATTATTTTGTTACAATCATAAAACTCAGTAGGCGTTCATCATTTGAATGGGAAGGGAAATAAGGCGGTGTTCATCGTTTGAATGGGAATTATGTCCATAATTTTTGAAGAAAGTCACTGTTTATTTTACGAAATTGGGTATATCTCTGCTTATATTGAACCAAAATTGATACTTTTTAATGGAAATTGTTCAGAAAACTGTTCTCTACAATGTGATTGATTCGAAAATGTTTTAAATCATTTTAAGTGTTGTATGGCAGAGGATTGAAAAAATAATTTTGGGAACCTTTTGGGTGACTTTTCTGAAGAAAAATTCTATAAAATCAAAAAAATCTTCAGAAAAAAGTTTTCTAGAACCCCGAAAAATATTTCGCCGGACCCCGCAATGTCGGGAAAGAGCCCTTCTTTCCAAATATCAGACTTGCCGATTTTTTATCTTAATGTTCACCGTGCAAGGTTAATGACTCAAAGTGATATTAAAAATCACAAAAAAATTGTTACCGTGTATCATTTTTTTCACTGTACAACTTTGCCGAAGACCTCAAATCGATCAAAAAGTTCCTTCAAAAGATACAGATTTTTGAATTTTCAGATATCATATTTGTATGGACAGCTGCCAAATTTGTATGGAAAAGTATATGGACAAACTAATGATGCAAAATTGCTTCTTTGGGCATACCGAAGGTACCATAAAAGTTTCAGTCGGATTAAAAAGTACAAAAAAATCGAATGGCCGAAATGTCAGAGAATTGCTCATCTGTCAAATGACAAATATCAATCAAATCCAAACTGCTGAATCGTTTACTGAAATTTCAGTTGATGAAAAGTAAGTGAAACTATACTGAATTTCAGTGAAAAAAATTAGTGTGTAATTTGCTAATGCCATCTTTTATCTAAAAGCGAAACATGAAACATTTCCAAAGATGACTGCTGACACATTTCACCATCACAACACTTCCATCCATCACATTATCCATCACATTATTGCATTCAACATTTTCATCTCTTTTCATTCCCCTTTTTTCTCACACAGTACTCACGCTCAATGCACTCAAACTGTAAGTGATCAAGCGTCCCCATTGGTCATTGATATGCATGGTGAGTGATTTAATTGATATTTTCAAATTGTTTCTGTAGCACACAATTTTATACAGCTGAATAAGAAACAAATAATTCAACAGACCTCAAATTCTATTTGAGTAAATTTCGGTAGGAAATCCATAATCCAAATCCGGTAGGCAGTCTCATTTACTCAGTGAACAAAAGTGAGTGAACAAAAATGCGAGTGTAATGATGAGATGAAAAGAGTGCCATTCGCGCCAAAACGAAGCTCAAATGTCGATGTTAATCAGTTCGCATGTTTGTTTGTTCGTTCATCTACTTTGCAATTGTGCAATCATTTTTAGTACTGTAAATTCGTGTTGCAATGCATAACCTTTAGCAGCTTTTCATACAAAAACTAAATGTACCGTCAGTGGGGGTGACATTGGGTCTTGGTGGTGAAATTGGAAAAAGGTGAAATTAATGATGAATGTAACCGTAAAAATGATTTTTCAATTTCTCATATTCTTTTCAATTAAACATAAATCTGGTGAAAGGGTTGCGTAGAGGATATCTTAAGAAAACTTTGAATTGTTTTTTGTTGTTAAGATATTACGAGAGGTGTATTGTTTTTTACCCACAGTCATCCCTAATGACGGTATTCAAAAAATTACATCTAAGAGCAGATTTTTTTTTAAATAGTGCCATGTCTCTCGCAAAGCCCTTGTTTTAACGCTGTTGTGTTGTGAAAAATAGCATCGATTTGACTATTTTGGTGGTTCCGACATTTCAAAGCAAAGATTTAGGCTTAATTTATACTTTGATTCGAATGAGCTGATTTTAATAATTCAAGTTTATACTTTAGCTTTATCTTTCTTAAATGTTGTAATTTAAACAATATTTACTGGGTAGGACCATAACAATGAGTTCTTTTTGTCTCACCTATTCAACATTTTCTAAAAAAATCGGCAGCTTGAAAAAAATGTAATAATCGCTGGTAAATCGATCAAAATAAATTATCAGTACAAAATCGTGAGACAATTTGCACTCTGCTGCTACAACCGATATCCGCAGAGCAGAAAAAAGTAAAGAAACAGCTGTGGCAAAGGGTCCAAATACATTCGCTCGCCGTTTTGGTAGTGGAGAGAAAATCATGTTGGAGCCACGAAATTAAAAATATTTCATTGTAATAAAATTTCATTCATTTTGTTCTGCGCCGTCGACTTGAGCGGACGCAAAATCCGCTCCGAAGAACCAACCGGTCTCCGTCTCGCGGCGGCGTTGTGAGTCAATCGTGTGCCAAGAGCTTGTCAGTCTTGGTTGATCTTCGAAGCAGACAGGTTCTATCTGAGCGAGCTCTCCACGCTTTGGAGGTAGAGTATAGTGCGCGGATGTTAGAGTTTATTTTAATATCAAAAACCAAGGCACACCCATCTCGAGTGAATATAGCTGACGAAGAATTGGTGGTAAAAGACACAACCGGTCTAAATTTAAACTAGTGATTTTGAAATGTTTGTTGATGAGTTTGCTTGTTTATCCAAGTTTTGTATGAAGGCCAAAAATAGAGTTGTGATTTTTTCCGTCAATTGTGGGAGAGATATTTTTGGATAACAGGAAAATGCAATTATTGCTGATGAGTGTTAATATTTCCAGAATTTGTAGAAGACTTCAACGAGGGAGCTTTAGTTACATTGTTTTATAAGGAGAAATAATTCTAGTAAAAATAATTGAGAGTGTTAGTCCGAGTGCTTCAGAAAATGGGGTCCGAGACCCGAATTCTCGGCGGAGGTCGGCTGACCGTGGTGGTGGTGGTGCTGCTGCTATCAACGTCTATTATCGGAATACAATCTATCAACTCACAGGTAAGAACCCCGTACCGCAACACAGTTGAGATACGATGATTTGAAGGAAGTGCACCGCATGGTTCGTACTTCTTCGGAATTTTGTACCTTTTTCCGTCGCGTGTGTATCGAAGTGAAGTGTAGTTGGTTTGAACATCGCTGTGCATCGTGCGACTAAAAAGTGTTTAGTCAAATAAAAATAATGTGTGTCTTTCTGATAGCATCATCACTTTTTACCTCACCAATACATTTTGGGAAAACAAAAGGTGAAAAAGATAAGAAATTGTTCATTGCTTTACCAAGTGCTATGCTGCCTTTACGACGCGACTAAACTCAAACACATTCTCAGATAAATGGGGTAAATTAACACCCGTAGGATTAAAGTTTGGTTACATCTTTTTCCTAGATGTTTGTGAACTAGCGTTACAAAACTTGGGGGATTACGGTTGGAATGTTGCTTCCAGTAATGAGTTATTTTAATGTTTTGAGGCAAAAAAGTCTTTCTCAATAATATTATATTTAAGACTGCTTCAAATTTCATATGGCGAGTAATGTTGTTAGAAAAACTATCCAATAAAAATTAAAAAAAATAAAATAAATTGAATGATGGGAAACACTCTTGTAGAGTATACAGAGTACATGCAGCATGTCATGCCTTATCAGACTCAGAATGACTACCGATTAAATCTCGACCAAATCATAAGAAGCGAAAACCTTGATCATATCTGAAACCATCGAGAATGCTTCAAACATCATTGCAGCACTATTTTTGAACGAGCAGACTATTTTAAAGAAACCACAAAAAATTACACATATACCAATTTTTAATCATGTCTTGTGATAGTTTTGCCTTCTGGATGTGTTTATTAATAATATGCAACTCTGAATTCTAAATTGAACCATTTTGGGCGTTATATTGATTGCCCTTTCGAAATGTTAGTCTTGATTCAGAAAAATATAGTTTTCAAAAAGATCGGAAAATTTTATGAATGTTTCATTTCTTAACATTTAAAATCGGACCATTAGTTGCTGAGATGTCGACATTAGAAAATGAAGGGTTGTTTGGGTGGGACATCAATTTTCCTGTTTCTTTTTCTTTAAGCCGCTGTATCTCAGCAACCAGTGGTACAATCTCCAATATCTCTTGGACAATTTTATAGTTAATTTTTTGAATTTAAAAAAATATATATATACAGCAATTCCCCACGAAAACAGCATGATTCGAAAAAAAAGTTCTCCGATCGAGTCCCATTTTTTTCTGGGGGATCCTTGGCCGAAATAATTGGACCCGTATTTTTTGTTTGGCCATTAGGGTGACATACGCCGTGTTAGGGTGGTTCAAAAAATGGCAATTTTCGTCGATTTTCGCAAAAACCACTTTTATCAAAAAGTCATATCTCCGCGCCATTTCGTCCGATTTTAGCTGTCCTAGAAGCAAAAGAAAGGTTATTAGTTTGGCTGTTTGGGAAAAAAAGTAAGAAGTTTCAAAAATCTAGCTTAACATTTGAAAAGGTCGTATGAAAACTTAAAATGCTGCTTTGAAGGTCTCGGGACCAAAGAGCCTATGTCTGAAAATATTTTTATCGGATTCCTCGGAAAATTTCACTTAACATAACAAAAAATGGTGAAGTTATGTTTTCGATACTCTGAGATACGATTTTTTGAAAATAAAAACTGGATTTTTCAACGCGCCACGCGCAGAAATGGGAAAATGACGAAAACGGGAAAAAATCGACTTTTTTCACTAAAACTGCGATAACTTTAAAATTTCAGAGATGACCTATAGATGTTATGGTACCAAAAGTTGCGTCTTTTAATAACGAACATTTTGGTATCCTAACATGTATAGTAGACTGGCTCGTCGTTATATGGGAAATTTTCAAATTGGTCAAATCAACCCAGAACAAAGTTTTTTCGGTCCCTTTTGGGTCCCTGAACAACCCCCCAAAATTTGGGAGCGATTGGTTCAGCCCACACTTTGCGCAAAGCGATTCAATTTTGTATGGGATTTAGTATGGGAAAACCAACTTTTTTGTATTTTGATTTTTATAATTTTCAGGTTTCACTGAATTTAAAAACCAATACCGTAGGAGTGTAGCCCTGATTGTCCTCTAAAACTTTCCCGAAGAAAGTATGGTCCTATCTCTCTTCTGAAAAAAGATATAGCGATTTCAAAAGTTCGATTGGAAAATAAGTTGAGAAAATTATATTTCCTGACAACTCTGGCAGTACATTTACGTAACATGAGTACGACATTTGTTTCTAACTCGTTTCAAGTGCATCCTAGGTAAATGGTGTCTTCTGGAAAGTTGTTGTATATACGCAGGGCTATCTTTTAAAAATATTGACGTACAGGGTGACACCACTACAGGGTGTCAAACCAACCCTAACTTTTTCTGTTGGCCATTTAGAGGATTGGTGTATTCGGCAAAGTTGTTGAGAAAGTTATTTAACGTAACTTTTTATCATTAGGGGAACAGGGTGACACCACTACAGGGTGCCAACTCAATCCTAACTTTTTCTGTTGGCTATTTGGAGCATTGATGTGTTCGGCAAAGTTGTAGAAAAACTTATTTTATGTGTCCTCCAACAATGAGTGACGTGGTGACACCACAACAGGAGGGAGGGGGAGGTTACTCAACACAACAAATTCTCAAGATGGTCTTTTAAAATATTGACTTTTGCAGCAAAAGTGCATAGATATTAATTTTATTTTCTCCAAGCTACATAAATTTATTTCGATGTTTTAGCTTAACTCGTGTTCCGTCATAAGTCCAAGCTGAACCTCCTTCCACCAGCAAATAGGATTTCCTGGAAAACGGGCAACATAAATTTACATCCCGGAATCCCAGGTTATTTTTAAATTGCCACATAAACTTTTTTTTAGTACATATGTTTTAAAACCTTAAAATCATAAAATAAGTTTATTGTCATGAACTAATGAGAGTCTAGACTACAATCTTAAAGGGGAAAGCAGTTGGTATTGTTAATGTACTTTGTTATGCTTAAGATTTTGAATCAACTGCAATTCTTTATAAAATGTGTTTCAGATTAAATAAGTAAATAGAAGCTTGTACAAAATATGTATTTTATAAGATATGAGAAAAAGAAAAAACGAAACTATTGGCACTACGCCCCCCGGGGCATGGCCTTCCTCTAACGTGGGATTTCTGCTCCAGCGCCTCTGACGAGACAGGAGAAACCGGGACCGACGTTTTACTTCACCATCCGATAGAAGCTCAGTGGATAAGGCGGGAATCGAACCCGCGTCGAGAAAAAGAAAAAAAGAAGCAATGAAAATTACATCCAGTTATTGCTACATTTTTGCTAAGTTTAGAATTTTGGTTGTTTTTTAAACTTATATTTTTAATAATATCGTTTATCTTCACTTAAGTCCGCCTTTTGGTGCAAATCAGAACTTCAATATAAGTTGGAATAGTAAATTTTTCAGCATTTTTTGGTGCTCTAGTTTTTTTTGTTTTGTTGTTATGGGACCATCCATAAACCACGTGGACACTTTAGGAGAGGGGAGGGGTATGGCGATTGTCCACGATCCATACAAAAAGTTTTTTTGTATGGACAATTGTTCACGAGGGGGTGGATAACAGATTCCCAAAACGTGTCCACGTGGTTTATGGATGGTCCCTATGTTAAATTTTAACCAAATCAATCAGAAATATCAAAACACAAAAATGTGGATTCAACATTTTTCCCAAAACGATACATTTGTCCCAATTTACAGAAGATGATTGCACCGAAGAAAAAATGGTAAACTATGAAAATTTATTTTGAATTTAATTAACATTAGTTATCTTAAATTATAACCTTACATTTTCACAATGCATAAAATTACATAAAAAATAAACATTTTTTTAATTTGTACTCTAAAATTTCTACAATTTTCCATTAAAAGTAAAATTCACGCTGTCTCAATAACATTTTGAACGCTATAAAAAAACCTAATCAATTACTCAGTATTCAACTGTTCCACTATTTTCACAACAAAATCTGAATTTCCTGACCAAAATATGTATTTTTTCAATTTTCGGAAAACCGGAACAAAATATAAAATTTCCCCGGATTCGGGAATTCTCAGTTTTTCAAAATTTACCGGTCATTCTGTCCCGGAAAATCTCAGGATGGACGCACTAGCTGATTAATTCAAAGTGAGGAACAGAGTTTACTGGTATTAAATGGATTTAGTAAGTCAACTAAGGAGAAAATTATCTGATAATTGAGCATAATTATCCCAAAATTTAGTGAAGTTTGATGAAACTTGTTTGAATGACTTTTTTTTTTAAAGTAAGCCTAATCTCAAAATGAAATTAGATCAAATGAAACAAAAATGATGCAAAGAAAGGTATAAATCATAGATCTAGGGTTTTTTCTCAAAATTTATTTTCCCTAAAAGAGCACGCAGCTAGCAAAATTTAAACTTAGAAACATGTACCCTCCCTGTAAAGGCTTATGAATTGATCTCAGTTGAAAGGTTCTCCAAATCTAAAAAAATGTAACATCCTGGAGCAGAATTCTAATAAACACCAATTGAATTGAATTGAAAGGTATAAATTTGTCAATTCAACATTAGACCGATTCTTAGCGAAGCTACACTAAAAAGTCACTTGATTCAATTTTCATTACGGTTTTTTAAATTAAAATTTTAATTTTTATGATTTAAAAATTACTATGTTCTTTGAATACGTTTTCTTACCACAAACGCCAAAAATATTGACCAAATAAGGACTGCTAGCCATTGAATGGGAGATGAGTTTTTTCATAAATCCTTTTTTGTCCCGTCACGCAAAGAAATGGTTTCAAAAACTCAAATTTCAACTAATTCGTTCAATTCATGGCGCATAAGATTCGTTTTTCAATTTTTGATAATGTGTAGAAGAGCAAAATAAAAATAATATATGCTGGCAAAACAGTGGCGATTATCTTAGAGTGCCTTTCAAAATTCCAGTTTTACGATGTTGTCCTGTCAAACTACTTTTTTTCATTCAGGGGTAATTCTCCGCCAACTCACACAGCAAAAAATAACTCTGCAAATTTAAAAAAAAAACACGAAATTTTTTGTTCTAAATCTCATCACCGTTTCAGGCTGCAAATTATTGAAAAACACCACTTTTTAGCATGTTCTAAAATGGAAGGGGTCGTACCGTCCCTCCGTCATGAGAAGAGGGGTCGGGTTAACTATTCTCGATTTCGTGTGAGTTGGTAGAGAATTACCCCAGGAGAAGCACAGGTACAGTATTGTTCAGTCTACATAAAATTTATTTGTAGGAAAATCAATTATCCTTCCTAATATGTAAAAACATTGGGGGGTTCTTCTTTTATTTTGCAACTACAGCCAATACGCTGAAACACACATTGTTCGCTTAGGGGCAAAACAGGAACGAGGAACCCACACGACTTTTAAAACTGAATGGAATTTTTGGGATGTTTGGAAAGAGATCCAATGTCACCCACATTGATTTTATCAAAACAAGTAGTTTTACAACATGCCGAACAAAATGTATGATTTGAAATGCACTTGAAACAAGTTGTATTAAAATGTTCCAACTCAATGAATAACTCGTGAAGGATTCTAGCAAATTTTTCATGAATATTTTTATTTTTATTTAGCTTTAAAAGTTTGTAGAACATTATGACATTTTTATTTGAAATAAAAAAATCAAAGTTTTGTATTCATCTTCCCTTTAAAATTGCCTTCGAAAATCAGGAGCTTGATAATTTTTCAAAATGATTCCAAATTTTTGATGTTATTATAAGTTTCAACAGTTTAAACACTGCCCTTTTTTTATTCGATTACACATTTGAGCAAATTTTAAAATCTTTTGGAAATAGTGTTTTTTTGCAGCCCACAACTTTTAAACTAAACAATTTGTTTTCCACACCAACATTTTTGGCATGTTTGTAAATATTTAAAAAAAACGCCAGATATACTAAATTTATAGATATTCCCCTAATGTTTGTTCTACCTTGGCAATGATCAATGGAGGGTAAAACAAATTTTAAAATTCAAGCTAAACTTTAAAAAATACAATTTGTTATAACTTTTATTTTGCTTAGGGCTCTGAAAGGCATCATTCCGATCGTTTGGAGGCCATGTTTGTTTTAGAAAAACATTCAAATCTTGATTCAGAATGTTTCAATAAAAAAATGGTTTGCTTTGTTTTGTTTGTAGAAGCATTTTACACAATTGATTTTTTTTTCATTTCAATTTGCTATTTCTGGACCCTGAATTCAGAACCATCATTGACAGTCATTGCTCCAAAAGTGAAAGACACCATCTACCATTCCCCCAATAAAATCAACAACAACAACAACAACCACCTTTATATGGCTAGAACTATGGGATAATTTTGAGTAATTTTATCAAGGACATTATTCCGGTCATAAAATAAATTGCGAACGGATTATTCAATTATAGATATCCCGCCCAAGGTAACCAATAAATTGTTCGAAAATTTTCTAATTGCGTGTAGCAAAATATTTTATTGCTATTGCTTTTTTTAATATTGCTAGAACTTCACTTAGGGTACTTTCAAACTTAAGTAAAGTTATTGAAGTTTTTCTAAGATCACTATTTGGACTATTTTAAGTATTGTTTTATTTTTATAATCGTTGCCAATAAATTTATCTCGCCAATACCAAGTTGAGCTATCGAGAATACTTTTGTCCTCTGTTATTGGATTTTCTTGAAATAATTTTAGATAGCAGAATGAGCTATTTTTTAGACAAATGTTTGTTTTTTATGTTATTAAATTATTATCGAAAAGTATTGTAGCGTACATTATTCCCGACTTAATGTACTTTTAAGAAGCATTGCCAACTTTGAGCCAGGAATATAAGTGTTATTGATTAAACATCTTTTTTTATAAAATCATTTCAATTGCGGTTCCCTCGATTTGCATAAAGGAGTATCAAAAGATCTTACTTAATCTGTGTTTTTTTCCTTTCAATAATATTCAATTAATCATTCGATCATAATTTAAGTAATTCTGAGCACAATTAACTGATTAACACAAAATTCACACATTAAAATTTTAGAGGTTGTTGAGATACTCTATTTCAAATTACAATTCTTTAGGGATAGGGTAATTAAAAAATACCGGGTTGAATGAATTCATTAGAAAAAATATATTGAAACTCGGTTAGCAATGTTTGCCAAGTAAAAAGCACACTTAGAACTGGGATTTTTAACCGGCAAAACAACGTCATACATAAAACCATAAAAAACATTTTTCAAAATTTTCACTCAAGATCAACTTATGTTCAATACCAATACATGAATTTAACAAAAACTTCTGATTTGTTATGCTTATGATAGATTGGAGATTAGAAGTCATGTTGATTACAGACACATATATTTTTAAAACATATATCTGGAGATTAGATCATTAGCTCGACCTAGTTATGAAATCACACCCAGTTGTCGTGTAATCCTCTTAACCGAATGACATGAAATAAGCTTCTTTGCACTTTTGCTGCAAAAGTCAATATTTTAAAAGACCATCTTGAGAATTTGTTGTGTTGAGTAACCTCCCCCTCCCTCCTGTTGTGGTGTCACCACGTCACTCATTGTTGGAGGACACATAAAATAAGTTTTTCTACAACTTTGCCGAACACATCAATGCTCCAAATAGCCAACAGAAAAAGTTAGGATTGAGTTGGCACCCTGTAGTGGTGTCACCCTGTTCCCCCTAATGATAAAAAGTTACGTTAAATAACTTTCTCAACAACTTTGCCGAATACACCAATCCTCTAAATGGCCAACAGAAAAAGTTAGGGTTGGTTTGACACCCTGTAGTGGTGTCACCCTGTACGTCAATATTTTTAAAAGATAGCCCTGCGTATATACAACAACTTTCCAGAAGACACCATTTACCTAGGATGCACTTGAAACGAGTTAGAAACAAATGTCGTACTCATGTTACGTAAATGTACTGCCAGTGTTGTCAGGAAATATAATTTTCTCAACTTATTTTCCAATCGAACTTTTGAAATCGCTATATCTTTTTTCAGAAGAGAGATAGGACCATACTTTCTTGGGGAAAGTTTTAGAGGACAATCAGGGCTACACTCCTACGGTATTGGTTTTTAAATTCAGTGAAACCTGAAAATTATAAAAATCAAAATACAGAAAAGTTGGTTTTCCCATACTAAATCCCATACAAAATTGAATCGCTTTGCGCAAAGTGTGGGCTGAACCAATTGCTCCCAAATTTTGGGGGGTTGTTCAGGGACCCAAAAGGGACCGAAAAAACTTTGTTCTGAAAAATCGATCATGTCGAGCCATCCTAATGTATAGGGGTCATTCCTTCCCAAGTGACCACGCGTCCAACATCGACCTTCACCAATTCTGCTCATATTTGGCATGGGGGTTGTTTTTGCCCCAAAAACAAAGAATCCAAAGTTTGGTGACATTTGGTCCACCGCCGCGCCCATGGCACCTCCCTCTTTTTTGAGATTTTTGAAAAACCTCATTTTTTAAATGCATTTTGCTAAGAGAAAAGTTTACAAAACGTGAACTTTTGGGTATGCATATTTGAAAATTTTTTGACGTAGAATCGAATGGCGTACTCAAAATTGACGTACAGTGTTGCCAGATTTGAAAATTTTGCATTTAAAGTTTTAAAATGCATTTTTAACCCTTTGGACGAGCATTTACGGGAAAACTGTCAATTGCATTCGATTGCTGAGAGTTTTTTTTACATTGAATTCAATCAAAACCTCAGGGTAAAATGTATATTTCTTGAGATATCACATTTTTAAGTTGGAAAGCTCTGTATTGCACAGTAAATGTTTTATTAACCATCAATTTTCAACAGTACATTGCCTGAGAGCATAGTAGGCCTTGAAATTTGAATATTCTTTTTTTCAATTTCTTAACGGAAGCAAGTGAATGTCCCAAAATTGAATTTATATATGTATGTATTGTATGCAATGTATGTATTTATGTATGTAAGTATTGTATGTATGCATTTGAGCCCCCGTCTTGGCAGGACTTTGAGTGGTTCACGGATATAAGAAAATGACAAAATGTTTAATTTCGAGCGCTTCAACAGGAATTTTCTAGTTTTATTGCCCCAGAAGCTAGCCTGATAATATGAGCTTATTTGGTTAGGGTTGGTCGGTCCAATTTTTACTAAAAGGATTTTTGGATTTTTTTTTGCAAAATTTAAAAACATGCTCAAAAAATTAACCTATAAAAATATTTGAGAATTTTGACAATAAGAAAATTTGATAGCATTTTGGGAAACTTTGTCGAAGAAGATGTTAAAAGTGAAAATTCCCCATAGTAAATTAATTAAAGTTCCATTCTAACTTCAGGTCAAACTGGACCCACTAAACATTAACCAAATGGGCTCATATTATCAGGCTAGCTTCTGGGGCCATAAAACTAAAAAATTCCTGTTGAAGCGCTCGAAATTAAACATTTTGCCATTTTCTTAGTTATATCCGTGAACCACGCCAAGTCCTGCCAAGACGGGGGTTCAAATGCATAAATACAATACTTACATACATAAATACATACATTGCATACAATACATACATACAAAAAATTCAATTTTGGGACATTCACTTGCTTCCGTTAAGAAATTGAAAAAAAGAATATTCAAATTTCAAGGCCTACTATGCTCTCACGCAATGTACTGTTGAAAATTGATGGTTAAGTAAAACATTTACTGTGCAATACAGAGCTTTCCAACTTAAAAATGTGATATCTCAAGAAATATTCATTTTACCCTGAGGTTTTGATTGAATTTAATATAAAAAACTCTCAGCAATCGAATGCAATTGTCAGTTTTCCCGTAAGTGCTCGTCCAAAGGGTTAAAAATGCATTTTAAAACTTTAAATGCAAAATTTTCAAATCTGGCAACACTGTACGTCAATTTTGAGTACGCCATTCGATTCTACGTCAAAAAATTTTCAAATATGCATACCCAAAAGTTCACGTTTTGTAAACTTTTCTCTTAGCAAAATGCATTTTAAAAATGAGGTTTTCCAAAAATCTCAGAAAAAGAGGGGGGTGCCACGGGCGCGGGGGTGGACCAAATGTCATCAAACTTTGGATTCTTTGTTTTTGGGGCAAATACAACCCCCATGCACAATATGAGCAGAATTGGTGAAGGTCGATGTTGGACGCGTGGTCACTTGGGAAGGAATGACCCATAGGTTATCGCTGAAATTTTAAAGTTATCGCAGTTTTAGCATGAGCATGAGCATGAGAGACCTCCCATGGTTGTCCCTCCGTTGCTGAACAGAACCGTAATATCCTTTCAGCACTACTAATCATAGGCTTCGACGATCTAATGGTGTTTCCCTTATCAACAGCATGTATGAATGCGCCGAAAAAATAAAACACCATGATTGCTAAAACTAGATCCGTTGCGAATAGGTAACAGTCATTGGCCACCAACGGCGCCCGCCATGTCAGTTTGTAGGTCTCGATTTTAAGGGACGGGAATGTTAGTTAGCGCAGGTTGCTACTAGGGCAGCTGATTTACTCTGTGCTTACACCCCACAAGCGCCAGGAACCTGAAAAACGGTTAGTAGGATAGGGTGCTTGGTCAGGATTCATCATAGAAGATGATGATGCGACCCAAAATCATAGTGTTTGTTGAAATGTTTTATATATTATTCTCAAGGCAAACAATCGGATGCTACGGATGAGACATTTCCCGTTTAACTGTTGTTAAATTTTAAATGAAATGGTTTAATCTTAGGATCTTATCTATGGAAAGATAGAACCAAATAATGTTTATTTATAGAATGAGGTGTTAAACGCAATGCTGCAATGATAGCGTAGTCTGTTTTTAATTATATAACCACAAGCCTTACCCGAAAAACTTCGTCTTTTCCTTTTTTCGTTTGTTGACGTTTTAAGCTTTTTCCTTATTCAGCCTCCTATGATCAAAATTTGATTTTACGCAACTTTTTCATACAATCTGCAGATTTTCCGGAATCGGTTCCAGAGTGGCCAAAGTTGCCACTTTTTGGCGTTAGAACCTTCCTTGGGCTTATACGAACCCAACGCAACAAAGAGCACCTCGATCCGACGCTCCGTATTGAACTGATTCGCGTTCGAACAAAACCATCGAAATTTTTTATATATATAGATTTAATTCATAAATTTGTTAAGGAAAAGACACTACGAACTCAACCATCCGATCTTCTTTCTGTTAGCTAGATGAGGTATTGATTTTCGTTGCCTCTCGAGCTACGATGCTATGGAGAGGGCTTAACACACAAACAACCGACGTCGAACCCTCCGAGCTACGGAGCTATGGGAAGGTCTTTTCAACACAAAAAAAGACTCGCGCACCACTCAACGTTCTTGATGAATCAAAATATTTTGTTTTACGCGATAAACCTAACGAACTCAACCGCCAAATTGTCTTCCAACCAGCGATGGTGAAGAAAGGGCTTTAAGCACACTATAACTCACTGATTAATATAAATAAATTCCAACATCGATCTTGTTTTATAGCAACAGCGCAACTCAAAACTCCATCTCACAATCCTGAATTGTTTTTTTTTTTTTCACTTTGCACACAAACCCAACCATCCACTTGCACTGACGGAACATAATTCACACAAAAGAGACGGAAATTATCGCGAAAAAACAGAACTGCGCGTCCCCAGAAGCACTGCACTTATCATTTTAAAGTTATCACAGTTTTAGTGAAAAAGTCGTTTTTTCCGTTTTCGTCATTTTCCCATTTTTGCGCGTGGTGCGTCGAAAACCCCAGTTTTTATTTTCAAAATCGTATCTCGGAGTATCGAAAATATAACTTCACCATTTTTGATATGTTAAGTGAAATTTTCGAGGAATCCGATAAAAATATTTTTTAGACATAGGCTCTTTGGTCCCGAGACCTTCAAAACAGCATTTTATGTTTTCATTCAACTTTTCAAATGTTAAGCAAAATTTTTGAAACTTCTTACTATTTTTCCCAAATAGCCAAACTAATCACCTTTCTTTTGCGTCTAGGACAGCTAAAATCGGATGAAATGGCGCGGAGATATGATTTTTTTGAAAAAAAGTGGTTTTTGCGAAAATCGACGAAAATTGCTATTTTTCGAACCACCATAACACGGCGTAGGTCACCCTAATGGCCAATCAAAAAAATACGGGTGTAATTATTTCGGCCAAGGATCCCCCAGAAAAATTTTGAGCCCGATCGGAGAACTTTTTTTTTTGAATCATGCTGTTTTCGTGGGGAATTGCTGTGTGGTTCTGTAAAAATATTCGCTATCGGAGCTGGATACAATCCTCTGTCGATTAGCGCTAGGATTCCAGACTTTGTAGCCGAGAGATAAGAACTTGTTTTCAGGGCAAACAAATTCCACCGCATCGGACACGCCTCGTGACACTTAACTTGGCACTGCATGGAGAGAAAGATGATATGAATCAAAACGGTCAAAACATCAAATTTTGATTCGCGTGTCTGTGAACATCTTTTTGAACTGAGGTGAGGATGATTTTCGTTGAGTTAGTTTGCCGTTGAACCTGAACCCTCTCGCTCGCTTGGAAACCAGTTTTCAATTAACACATATGCGAAGCTCCAGCTCCACAAGTGAAAGAGCTCCATATAATGCGCCAGTAAACTCAAACTCCAACTCCACATACCACCGTGCAGCAGCATTTTGGTTCAGCTCCAGCGAAACGTCAGACATCCCGACCCGGCGAAAGAAAAAGATTAAATGTAGCACAAAGGTGAATACAAAAAATTGCCATCTTTCGAAAAGTTCTTTGGCTTTTACCAGTTCCTTCGCGTCTCAAATATTCGCCGTTCGGTTCAGCCCATAGCTTAGCAGCACCAGCAACAACTGGGGGCAAACGCCGGTCGTGGTCGGGAACTGGCTGAGCTGAGTCGGCTTTACGCGCGTCCACATAAACTCTCTCTCTCTCTCTCTCTCTCTCTCTCACACACATACAAACACACACACACACACACCGGTCGCGTTCTCTCCTTCTTTACGGCGGGCGCGCACACCGTTCAGCCATCAGCGCAGCAGACTAACTCCGGGGATTAATAAATCAAGACGGCCAGCCATGTAGCGAATCGTGCTGCGGGGTCTCGACAATAAAAGTGCATTTTACTGTTCGACACCGAACAGGCAGTGTCTGATGTGTCATGTATTGCAGAATGCATTTTATCCATGAAGTGTGTTTGACCCATGAACTAAGTTTTGGTTTCACTGACCCAGTATTGTACCGCCTAAGGATCGATTGCAAAAAGTTATGAAATGGGCAACTCACATCGAAACATGAACGCTTAATTGTTGTGAATCGGTTGAAGTGTGAATTTTAATTTTGTTTTGAGATGAAAAGAGAATCACTAGTATTTTCATGTCCAAATCTGTTTACATATTATTTGTTCTAATTTGAGAAGAATCTGTCAAATAAAAAGATATGTTCGGTCCACTCCTGTAAACAGCCGGGCCCCCTTGGTGTAGGGGTAAGCGTGGTTGCCTTTCACCCAGTCGGCCTTGGTTCGATCCCAGAAGGTCCCGGTGGCATTTTTGGAGACGAGATTTGTCTGATTATGCCTTCCGTCAGACGGGGAAGTAAATGTTGGCCCCGGTCTAACCTAGAGGTCCGGTCGTCAGCTCAGTCCAGGTGTAGAAGTCGTCGTCTCTCTGGGTACTGTCACGGTGGAGTCGCTGATAGGCAGTTGGACTCACAATCGAAAGGTCGTAATAATAAATTTAACAAATTAATTAACCGCGAGGATTGGGTGTCCTTTGCATATTTCATTACGTTCTACTTCTTCAAAAAAATCTAATTTGTTCCAAAAATTTGCAATGCAAAGCATAAATCACATTTCACCAAGTTTGGCTTGATTGAAGATCAACACTCTATCAAACCGACTCAGTTTATTGATGGCCCAAATTTAGGACATGCTACTGATGGTGCTAGCATACTTGCGCAACATCGCTGAACAGATTCTCTTTCTTCTTCTTCTTCTGGCGCACGTGGTGTTGCTTAACCCGCGGACCGATGAGCGCAGAGTAATTTTCGAGGAATACAAATTTCCGCTTTAATGTCTTTTCAAATCCACTGTTAACGGAGACTGTCGAAGAAAAGTAGGACGCCAAAACACCTACCCCATTTTATAGCCGCAAAATGAAAAATGTATGTTAAATATTTGTTTTAATTATTTCAAGATTATGAAAAACAGAAGTCGAATCAAGTCTGATATTTTCAGAGAAAATAAGTTGAAAAAAGAAGAGATGAGTGGAAAAAATGCCAGCGCAAGTCAAAGTGAGCGTCCCTCAGCCTGTCGCAATCCTATGTTTGGTATTTCGCGTGCTCGTGTCATGGACATCATCTCAACAGCTTTCCTGGACGTATAAGCCAACAGCGACTTTTGCCTACGCACGTTCCAAAATTACTGAAGCGCTGTCCGATGACAAATTTTGAGCCGGCGTGTTTGACTGGTCAGTGTTTACACGGAGTTGTCGTAGGATTTCTTTAAATGTTAGCTAATCAAATGATGTATGCATACAACTAGATTAGATTGCAAATTAATTTAGCAGAACTTCCGGGCAAACAGCACGCATTTAGCGTTTTTTTTGTGGGTAGAACTTGACGATCGTAATAACCAACCAGACGACAATATGTTATCTTTGCGTTTGAATTCAAGGAACGTTTTCCAAACCCTGACATCATCGATAAGCGATGTCAGTATGATACACGAACTTCACCCATTCATGGGTCGGACGACTCTTCCCTTGATTAACAAACTTGATAAATGGATTCCCATCTTATTATGTTTGACAGGAATTTGTAGTTAAATTTGTAAATCTAAGCAAAATCTGATCGAGATTTATGTACAGTAATTAGTTTTTTTTTCCCAATGGTATCTACTTTGTAATTGTAACATTGAGACGAGTAGATATTACAATTAAATCCAATATTGTGACAAAATTATTGTTACATACCTTATCATTCGGCCAAAAGCGTAGTTCTGCCTCTAGTAGAAACAATCGCCGCCATATTCACATGTTAGAAGGCAGGTCAATTCACCACGTGCGCAAAACCCACGTGGCTACCCTCCAAAGAATCTCATTTCTCTTGGCTGGAAAAGTGAGAGTGATAAAACCGCGGTTAACCGAGGCAATGTTGGTTGGCGCTGGCAGCCACATGAATTATTCAAGCATTAATTAAATTTTTATTTCGCCACTAATTTTTCTTAATTTGTCGAGCCTAAACTCAGCTGTCCGTCAGTCAAAATAACATCCATGGTGGAAGATTTTGCTGAAAATGCTGGGAAGGGCAAAAGGTGCGAAGATAAATTATATTATAATCGTACGAATGAGGGAAGGGCAACATTCTTCAAGATTCTCTTTTTAGTGGAAACATCTCTAGAGTTTCGCGTGGTTTTGCTAATATGATTTTAATAACATGTTGCAAGAATATCTTGGATTTTGCGTATAATCATGGTTTGTAAAGGGAAATAAATATGTCCGGCATTTTGACATTTGTCCTTGTGGTTTTAACAGCAGAACAGAAAGATTTGAATTGAGTAAAAAATGGATCTAGTAATTTATGCAAATTTATCTCTCAATGACCAAAGATTCAATCAATCAACAGGTTCTGTATGCTCAAAAACTACAGCAAATTTGCATATTTATTTTTTTGGTTAAATTTGAATGTTAGTCTAAAACCATAATTTTCAAAAGATCATCATCTGAATGACTAATGCGTTATCAAGAGTTGACTTGATGTTAAATGTGCAAGTTTGGGTTTGAAGAGTCAAGAAACTATCGTCCATCCAGCTGGCTGTTGACTTGCTGCTGAGGGTGACTTCATTTGCCTCTTATTAATTTTAGGTCGTACCGGCTAATCCAGCAAATGATGTCATAAAACAGCGCAGGCAGATTAGTGTTACACTCTCGTGCGCATACCAATGGTTCTCTGATATTCTCGCTCGAGTGCCGGTGTGTTGCTTTTGGAACAGTACCTCGGTAGTGTTGAGTTGAGCTTAGTTGCTTCGTTTATCTAGCAAGATTTATTTCGTTTTCATTGATTTCATGAGCGAGTATGGGTCTTTTTTTTTAAAGATTTGTTTTGGTAACGCTAACTTTTTATAAATTTAAAAAAAAAACAATATAAACTATTTTTTATGAAGTAAGATATACATAATCTTTAGTTATAGTTAAATCTTTTGTCAACCCCCGCCCCCTATCCCCTTTTGGACAATAGTTCATACAACACAAACCATGAGCTTATGAGATTTTTGAAAAATTCTAAAATCGTTAAGGGGCTCAAAATGGGCGAAAACCAAAATGCTCCGATTTTATGCGTTAATTCCCATTTAAACGTCAAAGTCAAAGCGCCAAGGTCCTGTCGTAACCAATCAAGCTCATATTTAAGATTCGAGCTCAGTACACTCAGGGGATCGTGCCCTGAAATGCCCGCAAAATTATCCCATTTTGTTACATCCTAGTGGACATTCGCCAAACCTCCCCCTCCCCTTAACGTGGGCACTAGGGTGGTCCAAATCCGGGCTTTTTCTGGGCTACCCTCTGAAATCAAAGATTGACCCATCACTAGGCTAAATTCCAAATTTGAGCTCATTCTGACCACGGGAACCCCTCCCTCTAATCGCTTGAAGTTTGTATGGGAAAAATCATCAAAATGTATGGAGAAAAGCAACTGTTTCAGTTTTTTTATCTGTGGAGGGCTCAATAGTCGTCAAATCTTTATCAATTCTCAGATGTAGAACCTTCATTAAATTTTGAACAACTTTTCCGAAGACACCATATTTTTAGAATTTTTTGTTGTTAAGTTATTAGCTTCCGAAAAGGACCGTTTTTGCGCAGTTTTCAAAGCTCTAAAAACTAAATTTTTGAACCAAAAATTTTTTTTTTGTTTTTCAAAAACAAATTTTTGTATATCCTATTTTTTAAAGTTTTTATGATCTTTAGTGGTGTTTATTGTTTTTGTTAACAACCTAAAGCAGCATTGTGCTGTTCCTAATAACATCCCAACGCCCAAGGCTCGAAAAAAGTTGGAACGGTAATTTCAACTCAATGGTTCTCGGGCATAACTGAACCAATCAAGATTATTCTTATTTCCAGTGATTTGTTAGGAAGTCTAGATGATTCTAGTATTTTGCAGAACATAATTTGATCAAATCTATAATTTTTGCGATCAAAACCATCGTTCCAACTTTTTTTTGGCGTGTAAAAAAAAGTTAGCCAAAAATTCCGCGGAGGCAGTCGTATTAAAAAAGGTGGAACGACCATCTCAGAAATTACAGATCAAGTTCTGCAAAATTTTAGGATCATCTAGACATTCTTACAAATCTCTGGAAACAAGAGTCGTCCCGATTGGTTGAGTTATGCCCGAGAACCAGCGAGTTGAAGTTACCGTTCCACCTTTTTTGGGAGGCTTGGGCGTCCGTGTAAGTTCGACATGCGTTGGGCGTTCCAATGTTAAGGATTATAACTCGAACAATAGCGTGACCAGGCTCTGACATAAGAGGGGGCACTAGGGTGCCCAGAAAAATGATCCCCTGCTATTTTAAGCATCAGAGCCATTGATACTCGAGCCTAAAGTTGGTGTTTTTCATACAAAACTAACTTTTTAAAATCGCTAATCACTTTTAAGGATCGAGTTTTACAGCTTTGGTATGTTCTACAAAGTTGTAGAGAATAAAATTTCGAATGAGAATGTGCGGACTTAACCGTAGGAAAGTTGGGATTTTCATTCATTTTTTCGATTTTCCCATACAAACTTCACTTTCGAGTATCAATGGGTAAATGTTGGCCGATTTTGCTCATATTTGGCTCAAATTCCTAAAATAGCTCAAGGAACAATATTCAGCTTCTGGAGTGAGGTTATGAGGAAAAAGTCCCATATTGAGGCAACCTAGGGGGCACACGAATGGTTTTTTTTTTAGGACGGTGTTTCTAAATGACCCCTCCGACACTGGGGGGGACATAAACTTTGAAAATTATTTGCAATGGCCTGATATCATAAAAAATACCGAAATGTGATGTCTGATCATTGACAAATTCTACAATTTTGCAATATCAAAACAATACCTTGAATTAGTATAATACCAAATTTTGCTCTTGCATAATCCAATTTTAAGGGTTCAGGAATACCAAAATTTGGAAATGATACCAGAGATAGGTATTATTACGCATTTCCTTTGTTATTTACCCAAGCTCGGAAATGCCTAACCGATGTCAGGCCGAATCAAGCGATGAACTACTGTCTGCGTTTGGCGGCAATACGTGAAAGCCGTGCCCCGAGGCCGGTGTTAAAAATAAACCACTGACTGTGCGCGTGTTTAGGTTTTCATAAGGAACAAATCGAAACATGCAAAAATAACAACAAAAATATGAAGAAAATGTGCACACCGTCGAAACAAAATTGATCGTGAAAAAGCTCCCTAATAAATACAACCGATATCTGGTATATAGGTCGATTCAGGCCAGTTCTAGTCGTTGTAATGACAAACGTTTACGTGTGTAATTTGCTTGGTTCAGACGATCTGTCCGAAAATCTTTATCTTGTAGACATCAGAACAACGAATAGTTCGTGATGATCCATTATAGTTCTTGTGTGCGTGCGTTTTTGCGAAACCAGGAATTTCCCACCATGTGTGATGGTGATGCTGCAGGCAACACACACACACACACACACACACACACACACACACACACACACACACACACACACACACACACACACACACACACACACACACACACACACACACAAGCATTCCTCTTCCCAGAGTTGGATGCTGCGGCAGAACACGCCAGCCATTTCGTGACGATCGGAATCACCAGAGTCTGGACCCTCGCGTCACCATTAGTGGGTACACGTCGTTTGGGAGTTGGAAAATTGAAATAAAATAAAGCAGCACGATGAAGCAAATGCTTGGCTGTGGCAAAACCGTAGACACTAACATAAATTGTCCCAGTTATTTTGACTCTTGTTGAGTCAACTCGGGCGCACGCCGGCCGGGACTACAAATTGATGGCGGAACGAATTAGCTCGAAATGCCGACCGAACTGCGTAATCGGCCGTCTGTATGCCCGATGGGATCTCAAGAGTAAAGCATTGTCGCTTTTGTGCATGGATGACGTGTTCTCTGGCACATGGGACAGAATTTGGCAATGATTGGGCGTAGACGGTTTGATGCTTGGAGTGCTGGAAGGATCACATTTTTTTTTCTTGGGATTATGTCATATCTTTTTGAAAACCCTTCAATCGTTCCCAACGAGTGACCAGTGTTTACTATACAAAATGATTAGCAAAAAACTCACGCTATGATGTTCGCATATGAAGTTTTTGTTAGGGTAATCTGTTTTTGTTCTAACTACAACCAATGATGCTAGTTGTCATTAATGTAATGTTGATCAATTGATTCCACCCCAATCGTACACACAAAAGGGCAAAATTAAAATCAACTTTTTTTTATCGTGCTTTATCCAAATCGGACCACCCCCTCCTGTTTGGCACCAACCAAAATGTTCGCCTTTTTTGTGAAAATTGAAAAAAGCTCTATTCTTAAACTGCGATATCTCGCGAACCACCAATCGTAAAAGTTGTTCAGGACTCATTTTGAAGTAAAAAGACATAGAAAAATGTCCAAGCTTGTGCGCGTGTTTGTTCGTAGCACTGCAATATCCTACCTGTTAGTGCCGACGCGTGAGCCTTTTAAGAGGTTAAATTGACCAATTTATAGGTAAATAATTATTAAACTCTAACCTTCAAAATCTAATATCCCGTGAACTAAATAGAAAACATTAAAAAGTGGCAGCTGGCAGGGTGACGAGTGGGAATTTTTGGGAAATTGACCATTTTTGGACCTCTCGATTCCTGGGAAATTTGGTCGATACTCCCGGGAAATTTTAATTTTACAAATATCGAAGCAAAATTATAAAAGCTAATCTGAAAAAAAATTGAAAATTTAAAATAGTTTAGAAAATTGGATGTTCAATGTAAGATGTTCAAGTTTGAATGAACCAATGCTTCTCTTCTTATTCAGAAAGTGTAAATTTTAACTTATCAAAAATTCCAATTGAGAGAACTTAAAATATTTTGGACCCCAAAATTTACCTTGAAGCATACTCAGCAGTTAGACCCCAGGAAGAAAGTCTAATGTTTTTTTTTAATATTTGTTTTTATTTATTATTTCTTAAGCCTTTTCAAGATAAGTATGATTTCCATATCCTCATTCAAGCATAGTAATCCTTATAATCTAGTTTTTTTTTAATTTTTATTAATTTGATTTCGCTGCATCAAGATAATTTCCTTTTTGACGCCAATAAGTCATTTTGTGTTTCGCTTCAACCTCAATATTAAATAATATTTTGGAAGAAAAAAAACTTTGTTAATTTTTTGCAAAGTTAAGGCCCGCCAAATGTGAACAATCGGGTTTTCCTGATTACTATTTCTTCAATGAATATTTACAGTTGATTTACAGTAATCCCGATACTGAGATATTATTTATAAGCTTTTTTTTACTTCACAAAAATCTAATAACAAGTTCATACAACTAGTTAAATTTGCAGATTTAAAAAAACCAATAGGCACACAGTAAAAAAAATGTGTAAATTTGGAAGCTGTAATTTTTTATGGTTGAATATTGCCTCTTTTTTATGTAATTTTACCTCAATAAGAACGAAAAAGAGACATTACACCAGAAAAGTGGTAAAATTACACATTTCCAAAGGTAAAATTACAACTTTTTGCTGACATAAAAGATGTACCCCTTCCCAGATGTAATATTACCATGATTTTTTTTCTTTTGTAGATCATAGTTCCCAAAAATAATGAGGCTACTAATTCTTGCTTGCCTTTTTAACCAAGAGTGTGTCCCATTCACACCTTATGTAAACTGTCATTTGAGTAAAAGGGATACACTATTGTTTACAAAAGTTATGTGCCCTTTTAAAATGTTAGGCTCCCATTTACGTTTCATTGCATAAATATGAATAAACCGTCACTGAAAAGAAACACATTTATAACTTTTCTTTATACATTATTAACACTATTGACATAGTTAAAAAAGGTCCCGGGTCCCGAGAATTCCCGTGAAATTTCCAAATTAAACTCTCGATTCCCGGGAAATTTAAAATCTCGAGAATCGTCACCCACGGTTTATCCCTTATTCCCGAATCCCATATCCCCGAAAATTCCACATTCCCGAAAATCATTTCCCCGAAAGTGCCATTTCCCCGAAAATCATTTTCCCGAAATTTCCACATCCCCGAAAATCATTTTCCCGAAAATTCCATATCCCCGAATGTCATTTACCTGCCCGAGCATGGGTAAATAACAAGGGAAATGCGTAATAATACCTTTCTCTGGTATCAATACCAAATTTTGGTATTCCTGGACCCTTAAAAATTTGTCTTAAGGATTATGCAATAGCAAAATATGGTATCATGCCAATTTAAGGTATTGTTTTGGTATTGCAAAATTGCAGAATTTGTCAATGGCCGAACACCAGATTTTGGTATTCTTTTGGTATTACATACAAGTATAACTTGTATTGGCGTTGGTCGGTTGTTGTTTATGTTACCAATGACCGGTGATTAAAAATCGTTTTTTGGTGTGTTATAAAAGTTTGTTTTGGTGAAAACTGTGTTTAAATGTTGTGGAAGATCCTGCGTGCATCGTAGAACACGGAGTGCATCATCAACAACAGTCAGCAGTCGTCAATTATCGAGTTGGATTCTCCTTTCGCACTGAAGATAAGTACCGCAGTTAATTGTTTTATTGGTATTGTTTTGTTTGTGTTGTCGGGCACGATCAGCCCGTTGCGTTGCCTCGATGGAGGTAGACGACGACAACGAACACACGCAGCCTTGTGCTCAGTGTGCGAAGCCTTTCGCTGATGATGAAGAATCTGTTGAGTGTTTTGGTAGTTGCAGGCTGCAAATACACAAAAATTGTTTGCCCGGTGCGTCGCCCGAACACATAGAAATGCTACGCATGATGCCTAATGCTGTGTTTGTGTGCAATTCGTGTTTAGCACTGCATGAATGTGAAGATGGGTTCTTCCAAAATCGTTTGATGAAATTCTCTGTAAACTCAACGAGTTCGCGGTTGTTTTAGAATTGGCAAAAAATTTCGATAGTCGGGTAAAGAAAATTGTGCGTGATGAGTTGGTGAAAAGTGATGCTCCTGTTAGCGTTCCTGGAAAAAAAGATGTGACTAACAGTGAACCCCGTTGGAATCTACGTTCAGCATCTCGTAAGCGGAAACTGGAAGCTGAAAATCAAAACGGAAGCAATGGTGATGAGACTCCCAAGTCAATTCCATCATTTGCGGAAGTTCTAAAGAGTAAGCGAGCCAAGAAAGATGACAACGTTAAAACGGTGCCAGCTGAGAGGTTGAAGGTTAAACCGAATCCAGTGGTCGTCATTCAGCCGAGGAAGGAGTTGATATTGGAGAAAAACTGCGAAAAAGGAATTAAAACAGAAAGTTAACCCAAAGAATTTGAATGTCAACCGTGTCATTGAAGGAAAGGATGGAGCAGTTATTGTTGTTGTGAAAGATGACGAATCATCACAAAAGTTGAAGGAAAGTGTTGAAAAGGAAATGGGTGACCAGTTTGAGGTTAATGTTCGTGACAGTATGAAACCCACTGTGAAAATCATCAACATCAGTGAGGTGTTTAATGAAGACGAACTGAAGGCTACGCTTATTGAAGACAATGACGTTTTCCATGACTTGAAACATTTTAAGCTCCGTAAGTTTTACAGAAATGAAAAACGAAGTTATGCACAGTTTACAGCCTTAGTAGAGTTAGATGCGACGACCTTTTTTAAAGTGATGGAGTTGGAAAAAATCTTTGTTGGATGGGATCGCTGCAGGGTTTTTGACGGACTTGAGGTTCCAAGATGTTTCAAATGCTGTAAGTATAACCATAAAATTGCAGAGTGCAAAGCAGAGGTAGACACATGCCCCAAATGTTGCGGGAATCATCGAGGGAAGGACTGTAAGTCAACTGTAGAGAAATGTGCTAACTGTGAAAGAGATCGCGTTGAGGGGAATCTGGACGTTGAAACGGATCATGCTGTATGGAGTACCAACTGCCCAGTTTATCAAAGGTTTATTAAACGTCTTAATAAGCGGATTGATTACACTGCATAGCAACCAGACAAGCCACATGATGTATTGTATTTGAATATTGCGGGACTTCCAACGCATTTCGATGAGCTTCAGTTGTTAATTCAAAATCAAAACCAAAGCTTGTAATTTTGACGGAGACGCATTTGACCGCTAGTCACGATCTTGCCCGGTTTGCGGTACCTTGTTTTGAAATGGTGAATTGTTTTTCTAAATCTGTTCATACCGGTGGAGTCTCGATGTACATCGACGATCGTTTGACTCATGAAATTGTATCAAATAAAACCGTTGGCGCAAACTGGTTTTTGTCGGTTGATATAAGCAACAGTAGTTTCAATGGAATTTTTGGCGGTGTTTATCACTCTCCAAGCAGCAGTGATAGGGACTTCGTTGAATATTTCGAAAGTTGGCTGCAAGAAGTGGTTGTGGAGGACAAAACGAATGTAAATGCAGGAGATTTCAATATTCGTTGGGGGCAAGGTCCGTACTCTCTCGAGCTTAGAAATGCAACGGATGTAGCTGGATTAAAACAAAAAATAACAGAATATACTCGTAGCCACGGTGGAAGTAGATCGATAATTGATCTGGTGTTTTCTAATATAGATGAGTGCGATGCCAGTGTTGTTGAGGAATTCAAAATTAGTGACCACGAAACAATCGGTGTGTGCGTCCCGGGTGCACTAGTTGTCAGTTTGCCAGATAACAAAAAGACGTTTGTGTCATGGAAGAAATATTCAAAATCTCGTTTACAAGCCTTGTTAAGAAGTGATGTCACCCTGCAAACTCAAGAAGTATCAGTGGATGCAAAAGCGAAAGTTTACAGCTCCTCGTTGGTAAAAGCAGTATCTGAATTGACGGAAGAACGAGTTGTGAGAGCGACTAGAAGCAACGCATGGTTTGGATCAAGTTTACAGATGCTGAAACAGCAGAGAGATGATGCATACAAGACGTACAAGCAGACAAGCAGTGAGGAATGCTGGCAACGGTATAAGATCCTGCGGAACCTTTACGTCAAAGAGCTACGTAATGCAAAAACGGCTCTGTAAGGCAAGAAATCGACCGGTGTAGTGGAGACTCTAAAAGGCTGTGGAAATGTTTAAAGTCGCTGATAACTCCAGGAGGCATGAAGAAATCGTCAATTGTTTTTGAAGGTGATGAAGGTGGTTCCTGCTCTGATGAAATGACGGCAAGAAAGGTTAATAAGTTTTTTGTAAAAAGTGTTGAGGAAATCCACAAGTCAATACCAGCGCCTCAGTTACCAGAAGTTTTAAGTTTGCCTCCCAAAATCTATTTGATTCATTCCAGCCAATCACGATGGAGAAGTTGATTGAGATAGTTGCGTCGCTAAAAAAATGCTCTGGTACTGAAAATATCACCAAACAAGTGCTGTTAGACTCATTGGGCATTGTTGGTGGTAAACTGTTGGAGATTGTTAATGTTTCGCTACAACAAGGTGTTTTCCCGAAGGAATGGAAAAAATCTACTGTCATACCGATTCCAAAAGTTGCAAAATCGACAAAACCAGAAGATCATCGACCGATAAACATGCTGCCATTGTATGAAAAAGTGTTGGAAACTGTCGTGAAAGAACAGTTATTGGATTTCATAAACCGTGAAGAGATCTTGTTGACCGAACAGTCTGGTTTTCGTAAAAGCATTCCTGTGAATCAGCGTTGAACCTGTTGCTGCTTAAGTGGAAACAAGCTATTGAGAATAAAAGGACGATTCTTGCTGTTTTCGTAGACCTCAAGAGAGCGTTTGAGACAATCGATCGCCGTAAGCTGGTTGAAGTTTTACGACGCTATGGAATAGCAGGGAATGTACTCAAATGGTTTAGCAGTTACTTGGAAGAACGAACGCAAGTTACTTTGTTTAATGGTGTACTATCTCCGGAAGTTGCAGTTGACCTGGGTGTTCCACAGGGCAGTGTTTTGGGACCGTTGTTGTTTATATTGTATATGAACGATATCAAAAAAGCGCTACATAGATCTGAAGTGAACCTGTTTGCTGACGATACTGTAATTTACGTCACTGGAAGCTGTCGCGAAGAATGCTGTGAAATCCTGAATGCTGAGCTGAATGTGTTTGCTGACTGGTTAAAAAGGAAGAAGCTCAAGTTGAACGTGTCGAAAACCAAGTGTATGCTGATAACTAACCAACGGAGGGACGACACTGACGGAACAGTTTACATAGATGGCGAAGTAGTCGAAAGGGTTGATGTGATTAAATATCTGGGTGTTATGTTAGACAACAAGTTGAACTTTGATGAGCACATCAACTATACGATTAGGAAAGCCGCTAGGAAACTGGGTATCATGTACAGGTTGAACAAGTACCTTTCTTTTGATAACAAGTTGATGATCTATAACACACTTATTGCTCCCCATTTCGACTACTGTGCCTCTATTTTGTTTACCGCAACACAGCAACAACAGAAACGTATGCAACTTCTTCAGAACAAGGTGATGCGTTTGATATTAGGATGTGAAAGACTAACACCAAGAAGTTTTATGCTTGACTGCCTACGATGGATGTCAGTTAGACAACGTGTAGTATACAATACTTTAGTTTTTATTTTTAGACTGACAAAAGGAATGGCTCCACAATACTTGACGGATACAATAGTTTATGGAAGTGATGTTCATCAACATTTTACTAGACAGGCGAGAGAAATTAGGTTGCTCAACTTCAAAATGACGTCTACGCAGAATTCACTTTTTACAAAGGATATCGTTTGTTTAATATGTTACCTAAAGCAACAAGAAACTCGGACAATCTACGTGATTTTAAAAAGTTTTGTAAATCTTTTGTAAGGCAAAGACCACTGTTGTAAGTGACTGCAGAACATTGACTGAGGGTGGCTGTGACAGAGAGTGTATGGTTTAATTGTTTGTATGTTTGGATTATTGGTTTGTTTGTTTGCTCTCTTAATCGGTGCACGTCTCAGTGAATGAATGAAAAATACGTTGTTGGGCCGCGACATGCGTGTGGAATTAATTTACCAGTACCCAATGTTTAAAGCAACCTGATAAGTGTTGAGGATGGAAAAAGAGAGACAAGGATGGGCATACACGGAAGTTGAGTAAGATGATAGGATTGTCTCCAAAATTATCGAAAGATATCTGCTCATAATCCTTCCATACTACAAAAGATGTGTATGGGTAAGAGGTGGGCCATCCAGAAAAAAAAAAAATTTATCAAATTCCTCTGAAACTACCCGAGCAGGGGTAAATAACACGGGAATACCAAATTTTGGTATTACTTGGTCAAATAACAGCGACTGTGGTCTTCCACATACATGGTTTTGGTTTGATTCCATGGTATTTTACCATCTATTACTGGGCAACCAAGATCACATTTTGTTCGCTGATATTTGCACCGTAATACCAAAATTTGGTATTTTCATACCATTTTTAGTGCAGCAGTTGCAGTTAGTGAAAAAAACGGAAATGATCCATATGCAACAGCCAAATCTACTCACCTGCTGATTCCATGTTGTTCTTAGTGATATTCTTCACCACATCGAATGCATTTGTCATTGATGAACGGCCTGTGCTTCAAGAACTTCAAGCTTCTGCATAATAACAAGATTGAAAAATAAGTGTTATTAAAATTCACCAAAATTCAATAATCTTTCGATTGATTCATTTTTCAAAGTATTGGGTTATCCCGACTTAGAGAAATTTCAACGATTTAAAAAAAAACTTCATGGGTTTATCAAAAAGTGTTAAAACCAGCTTTAACATTTTTTCAAGTCATTTTAGGGCAAAATTTATTATCTTGACCAAATTGGTAAAAAAAACCACAGTTTCAGCGAAAATTTATGAAACCTTTCAATACCAAAATAATACCAAAATGTGCCATCCTGACTTAGAAAATTTTCCACAATTTCAAGTCATTTCTGTAATTTTGGAAAATTTTGACCAGTTTTGACAAAATAATTAATTTTGCGCTAAAATGATGTCTCAAAGCGAATGCCTTCATTGAAAACCGGAAATTTCAAACATGATTTTAAACATTTTTGATATATCCCCTAAAGAAATGACTTGAAATTGTGGAAAATTTTCAAAGTCAGGATGCCACATTTTGGTATTATTTTGGTGTTTCATCAAATTCCTCTGATACTATGAGAAATTTTTATAAATTTTGACGAGATTATTAATTTTGGGCTAAAATGACATGTAACTAAAAATTTTAAAAAAATTTAATTTTTTTTATGTACCCACTAAGATTTTTTTTAAATCTTTAAAAACGACTCAATCGACAGATTATTGATATTTGGTGAATTCCAATCCAGCTTCATTTTAATAACACTTATTTTTCAATCTTGTTATTATTCAGAAGCTTCAAGAACTTCAAGCACAGGCCGTTCATCAATGACAAATGCATTCGATGTGGTGAAGAATATCACTAAGAACAACATGGAATCAGCAGGTGAGTAGATTTGGCTATTGCATATGGACCATTTCCGTTTTTTTCACTAACTGCAACTGCTGCACTAAAAATGGTATGAAAATACCAAATTTTGGTGTTACTTGTGCAAATACCAGCGACCAAAATGTGCTCTTGGTTGCCCAGTAATAGATGGTAAAATACCATGAAATCACAGGAATACCAAAATTTGATTTTCCAAGGGCGCGGGAATGCCTGAAAATAAAACCATGGCAATACCAAGTTTTGGTATTCAAGCAATGTTCAAAAATCCAGAAGACCTCAACTTGGTATTGAAATGGTTTTATTTTGAGGTATTAAGGTATTACCCTTGGAATAACATGGTTTGGTATTATTGTGCCTTTCCACATACAAGATTTTGGTATGACTTCATGGTATTTTACCATCTATTACTGGGCAACCAAGAGCACATTTTGGTCCCTGTTATTTGCCCAACTAATATCAAAATTTGGTATTCCCGTGTTATTTACCCCTGCTCGGGTGAATGGCCATATTACCGAACTGTCGTTTTCCCGAATTTACACATACCCGTATGGTTATTTCCCCGAAAGTTCCATTTTCCCGAATGATATTAATTTAGATATAAACTAAATTGTTTTTTAGGGATATTTTTACAAAAGTCTGACCTTAATATTAAACTTTCCTAGATGTGTTTAAATATGAAAAAAAAACAAATAACCGAAGAAGGCCATTCATAAACCACGCGAAAACTTCAAGAAAGCGTTCAATAAAAAAGATTTTTTTTTTGTATAGACAATTTTCAGCAAAGCACAATTTTCCAAAACGGTATCCACGTGGTAAGGATTGCACAGCAACGATATCTTTAAGCGACGACTTGAAGCGCAGGAATCAGTTTGTTCTAGATTTAGTTTAACTTTTTAGTTAAATCTAAATAGTTGATTATTGAATTACAAAATGCATTTTGTTAAATATTTCATCTCCGCCATTTTTGGTTTAAAATTACTAAATCACTTTAAAGTAGTAGTTTAGGGGTTATTACCCGAAGTGATCTTTTGACAAGGCCTTTGGATAACCGAGTCTGGACTGTATTTTGATTTTCAACTAAATGCAAAAAAAGCGACATGATCAATGTATCAAATCGACGCTGTCGTGCTATATTGTCGTTTGTCGCTTTTTGACGTTCCGATAAAAACGCGTGTTAGTGTTTGACCTTGAATAAACGAAAAATAGAGCACGCTATGTAAACAATAACGGACACGTTTTATTTGGTTGACCATTCGGTGCATTGTCCTGAAATTTGTTTGAATTTGGTTGCTGAGGTCCCGAGTTATAATTACGAACGTTCACGGTAGTCGGGCATGTACGTGTGTCAAACGTATTCTGATCTGAAACCTCTTTGGCCTGTTGTCGCACCTACAGCAATTTTCAGAGTGTGTCAAGTTAGCACGAGACGACATTTTTCGATTTTTATTGAATATCTCAGAATTGAAATCGAATTTTGGGTATCTTTGTAGGTCAAAAGATGAGGCATTGTGAGCTGCACAAAATGGCTTTCTTAATTCAATTTGGCCCAAAATAGACGTATGACAAGTTAGCATCACGCAGCTATTTAGATTTGTTCATTAGAAATATGTACTCGGCTCAAGATGTTTTTCTTCTCTACATCATTTGTCATAGTCGGAGTTTTGTTGGATTCGGTGGAGTCAGTTCTTTTGAAAGGCAGTTGGAGTAACTAAATCTCAGAATCCGGAATTCGAATCCTTTAACTTCATCTGGGAAAAAAACGCTCGTATCTGAAGTCGCCATTCGGGGGATGTGGGCCATGGTTCTGGGGAAATGATTTTCGGGGATATGGTCATTCGGGAAAATGATTTTCGGGGATTGGAAAATGGAAAGTGTCTTTCGCCAGATGTGGCATTCGGGGAAATGTCTTTCGGGAATGTGGGTTTCGGGGAAATGTCATAGATTTGTCACCCACTACACTGCCGTTCTACGCATACCATGTTCAAAAAAGTGCAACTGAGAAAAACGCGATTGAAATTTTTCGATCGATTTCTGTGTTTCTACGCATAATTGTCCCGTGTCTTATTCGTCCTATGTGTCCCCAATCGCCCCAATTAGTAGTTTATCACTCTTATTTATGATCCTCTTGCTATACAGTATGTAAACAAGACTCAATACTTCGTGTAACTAATGATTCCGTGAAAGAAAATACTTGGTGGGACAATTATGCGTAGAAGTACAACGATGGGACAAACAGACTTGGTGTTGTTTTCAATGAGTTTCCAAACAAAGTACTAGATTTTATGGGTTTTTCGAAAAGTATACGGCAAACTAAACTTAAAAATGTCAAAAGGTCAAAATCGCCAAAAAATGACATGGGACAATTATGCTTAGAACGGCAGTACAGCTGACAGAATATCCGAAATTTTGTACATTTTGCATCTAATAAATTTATGTTTGATAATCATTAAATAAATAAATAAAAATCCATATAACTAGAGTACATTCCAGACTCGAATCTGAAACCGCGATTATCCGAAGGTTTGTATGGGACTTCGGATAATCGAAACACGAACAAAAAAATGTTTTTCTTTTTTTCGTTTGCTTGTTTTGACCTGAAATTTGAGTTCTGCGACCCCAATTTGCCTATTAAATAATAATATCTCTTGCCTATTCAATAATAATATGCAGTTTTTCAATATTTCGTCACCGCCATTTTGGCCGCCATCTTGGATTTAAAAAAATAAATCACTTTAGCATAGTTAGGGGGCCACTCTTAAGCTCAACAATCAAAAGTTAGACAAAGAAAAAAAAATTTTTTTTTCGTGGTTCGATTATCCGAAATGAATTTTCCAAAAAAATCAAACCATCCATATTAACGACCCCCGGGTCTTTTGTGGTCTCTATTGCAAGTTTCTGCTCGAACCTAGGAGTCCGAAGGCTTGAATGGGGAGAGCACCCAAACCTTTTTTTACTCCAAGGAACCTTCCACCCCAGTGTTTGAACTGACGACCTTTGGATTGTGAGTCCAACCGCCGCCAGCGATTCCACCGGAGTAGGCTTGGTTTGGTGTGTTGTTTGTACTTATGGTATGGAGACAACTCCTACACCTGGAATGACTTAACGGCCTAGCAACCAAGGCCGGGATCGACATTTTACTTCCTCATCCGATGGAAGGTTGCAGCAGATGGGAATCGAACCCAGAATCATCCGCTTACAAAGCGGACTGGCCTTCCGATAATCGAGCCCAAAAAAGATCAAGTGTGAGATTCTTGTTAGAAATTCAATTCCCTACAACTTTGTCGAAGGACGCAACACAATCTGAGTTTAAGGTTTAAACCGATATGGCTCAAAATTGACACAGTTATACAGCCAGGGGGTATCTCTTAAAATTTTCCAAAATTTTCATTTTTTCTTGTCACCCTATTGTATAATGAACTCTTTCTCACGATAGATTGCCTTTGTACTTCATTCATAGAAGGTGTAATTTCAAGTTCACCTCTACGCTCTCGACAAACTCGGAAATGTGTGACTTCACAGCAGACGGCATGTGCGGCAAGTAACGCCACATTACTCTGGCCAAGTCCTCGGGCATTTTCCGGCATTTGCGGTCGTTGCATTGCTTGATGACAGTACAAGAAATTCTCAACGAGAGCAGTTCATCTCTTCGCCGCCGGGGCCAAATACCGTCCATCGTCTTCGTCATCATCATCGCAGAGTCTTCTTAAGAGGCCGTGGCACTCACTGTCTACTAGTCCCTCTGACAAACAGCAGACTCGGAATTCCAGTGGTAATCCGAGAACTCATACACCTACTCGTGTTGCCATCCGTGGTGGCAGCGACGGTGGAGTACGTTTATGCTCGGGCACCGGGACAGCCGACTAGAAGCGTCACCAAAGTCAGGCGAAATGATTGAGTACACTCGGGAAAATGATGTATGCTGTATGCTGATGCTGCCACGTTGTAACACGTTTGGAAGGTTGCTGTTAAGTGGCGTGCAGCTTTTTTGTTTTGCCTGAGAATACTTGGAGATAGTGCAGTGCAGTGCCGTTTGAATTAAATTGTTTGCAAACGCAAATTACACTGATATCATTATGTGTTAACCACGTTTTAAAATTACATTGTAACATTCTTTACTTTGTTAAGACTTTTAGAACAACATCCGGATTGCCAATTTGAAATGTTGATGAGTTAAAAATATAAACTAAAGGCGTGGGGAAGAAATCAACAAAAATGGGTTATTTCAATTTCACCAGATGTTAGCTCAGAAACAAATTCTGTGCGCTAAAGTTACATAATGATCTCTTTCCGAGCACACCCAACTGTTTGAATGTCACTGTTGTTGATGCATAAACATCAATCAAAACAAAATGAGAAATGCTGTTCAGATAAAACGGTTTATGATGATCACACGTGCGTCAAAGTTTTTTGATGGCCCTAGTCTAGCGTGTTTGATTCGGCTGAATTGTGTGACCATAAACACATCTCCAGAGCAAGCTCCCACCCCGTCAGCCAGCATAAAAATGAGCGGGTACACTTGAGATGCTGCACGGCACATGTACGTTCGCTTCTTTCTTCTTGGTTTTTGCGTCAACCAATCCTCGCACATAGGGACGTGGGGCTGCGATCCGGCGCCTGGCGTGAGTCGTTTTAGCTGTGCTAGCATCATCATCAACCTTTGAACAGAGGCGGTCAATATTAGCGATTAATTTGGATGGCCTCTATGTGCAATAGGGTGACTATTAAACAAATTTCTCTGTGACCCACCAGGGAATTTTTGATTATTTACATTGGTTTATTTTTTCTAAATTGCTCCTGTTCAACATTGAAGAACATTGCTTATTTGACCGATTCTTAGCGAAGCGTTGTGGAGCCTTCCGGTGGTGGGGCGTCCTTCAAATGCTAATGCTTATGCTAATGCTAATGTTAGTAGGAGAGTTAAAACCCTATATAGGATACATCTCGAAAGGCGTTGCGGGTTGGTTGTAACAGTATTCCTAATTCCTGTCCAGGCTCACCAAGTCGCCATGGGCTAGTGGTTAGCATTTTTTCTTACCAATCCAAAGGACGGGGGTTCGAATCCCGCCTCCAGCGACTTTGATTTTTTGTTCTTATTCAGCATTTCAAGTATTTCTATGTCCCCTTAACTTTCTCGATGGGAGCAGATGGGAATCGAACCATTCGCTTACAAAGCGAATACCGTGACCATTCAGCCACAGCTGCTCCTTTCTCTCGTCACCCTAATGTGCCAAAAAAAGAGACTCGCTATCAAGCCAATCTCGAGGCGAATCCACAAGCGTTTCGTTTTGCTCGTTGAAGACAATATTTATTTATGGTGATCGGTTGCCGAGCCACAAACTTCGTCTTGCTTATTTAACATGCTTGCTCTTTGAGGCTGCTGTTGCTGGCTTTTGCACACCATATATCATCGCAAGCACTTGAACCGATGTCATCGCACTTTGGTATCTTCATCAAAGTATTGACTGCTTGGGTGACAAGTTGAGTAAGTGGATGAATGACATTTTCGCAGGATATGTAGATTTTTTTTATTATTGGGCAATGTTGACATAGACAGGTAGTCGTGCGTCCTTCAACTTATAAAGGAAATCACAAAAGTACATTTGTCTACAAATGACAAATGAATTTACAATTTTGAGTACCGTCAGTGGGGGTGACATTGGGTCTGGGGGGTGAGATTGGGTCAAAGTGATTTTTTACGGATTTTACCATTTCTCAGGTTCTTCTCAATGAAAATGAATTCTTTTGAAAGGGTTGTGTAGGGGACATCTTAAGATGACTTCGCTGAAAAAATCTCGTTCTTAGAACAAATCCTGTTATTTTGGCAGCTGTCTAAAGTTGAGGTACGTTTTTGGCCAAAAATTACCTCTCAAAAAATCATTTTTCTAATATTTTTGTAAGAATTGCTCGAAAACTACTTAAATGTTTGAAAATCTCCACTTCAAACATTGTAGCGTGTCAATACGATTCCCTCGAACAAGAAACACTGTTGCATGACTTGTTTTTACCATATCGTTGTATTTGAGCATCATTTTAGTGTCATTTGACCCAATTTGACCCAATGACACCCCCTCTAAGGGGTGTGATTGGGTCAATTTTCAAACTATTGGCATTTAAGGTAGTGTTCATCAAAATCCGCCGTATTTTGGGAAAATGTTAGTAAACTATCTAAGAACAAATCTACGTTGAAAGATTTTCAATGTTATTTAAATTGTTTTTGTTATTAAGAAAATACGAGAGGTGTATTATTTTTGACCCACAGTCACCCCCACTGACGGTACAAACTTGTTACAAGGACAACTACCAAGTTTAAAGTTGAACTATTTTTAGCCAAATCTGGCATCTTAAAGCAGTACTTGGTAAGGAACCGGTCGAGGAAGATCTTTAATGAACGATGTACCATTTTTTTTTTTAAATAAGGCCTTTTTTGCCTTCCTCACTGAGGTAAGGCTATAATCCTGCTCTAAAAATGAACTTTGTATAAAAACGTCGTAGACCCACCTTCATGTATACATATCGACTCAGAATCGAAAACTGAACAAATGTCTGTGTGTATGTGTGTGTGTATGTATGTATGTGACCAACAAACTAGCTCATGTTTCTCGGCACTGGTTGAACCGATTTGACCCGAACTTGTTGAATTCGACTTGGTTTAGGGTCCCATAGATCGAGTTTTATACAGATTGAAGTTTCGATAAGTAGTTCAAAAGTTATGTATAAAAATGTGTTTTCACATACATCCGGATCTCACTTAAATGTATGTAAACTATGTCCGGATCCAACATCCGACCCATCGTTGGTTAGGTTATTAAAAGACCTTTCCATCGAGTCCACAACATTGAAGATCTGGCAACCCTGTCTCGAGATATGGCCACTTAAGTGATATTTTTGTACTTTTTGGAAGCCGGATCTCACTTAAATGTATGTAAACTATGTCCGGATCAACCATCCAACCCATCGTTGGTTAGGTTATTAAAAGACCTTTCCATCGAGTCCACAACATTGAAGATCTGGCAATCCTGTCTCAAGATATGGCCACTTAAGTGATATTTTTGTACTTTTTGGAAGCCGGATCTCACTTAAATGTATGTAAACTAGGTCCGGATCAACCATCCAACCCATCGTTGGTTAGGTTATCGAAAGACCTTTTCAACGAGTCCAAAACATTGAAGATCTGGCAACACTGCCTCGAGATATGGCCACTTAAGTGATATTGATGTACTTTTTGGAAGCCGGATCTCACTTAAATGTATGTAAACTATGTCCGGATCCACCATCCGACCCATCGTTGGTTAGGTTATTAAAAGACCTTTCCATCGAGTCCACAACATTGAAGATCTGGCAACCCTGTCTCGAGATATGGCCACTTAAGTGATATTTTTGTACTTTTTGGAAGCCGGATCTAACTTAAATGTATGTAAACTATGTCCGGATCCACCATCCGACCCATCGTTAGTTAGGTTATTAAAAGACCTTTCCATCGAGTCCACAACATTGAAGATATGGC
This sequence comes from Culex quinquefasciatus, assembly GCF_015732765.1. NCBI lineage: Eukaryota > Metazoa > Arthropoda > Insecta > Diptera > Culicidae > Culex > Culex quinquefasciatus. The sequence continues at coordinate 84,610,246 of NC_051863.1, read as the reverse complement.
AACCCTGTCTCGAGATATGGCCACTTAAGTGATATTGATGTTTCTTTTTTAATCCAGATCTAAAAAATAGATGAAATTTGTGTACAGTGATGGTAAAGGGTGAGGAAGGCTCCAACCACATAGGTGGATTAAGTTAGTTTTTATTGTTAACATTGTCTACTTCTTGGGGGTAAGATTCAGCTAACTTTCAAACGACTACTATTTTATCTTTATAAATTCGCCAAAGTCGTACAAATGGTTTTAACATTTGGAAATATTTATTAAACGCAAGGATGTTTAACTTTTGGAAACACAATAAGTGATTGAATTGTCTCAAATAATGTTTGAACAGCAATTGGGTACTAAAGCCCTATGTAATTTTTTATGTACAACGGTAAAAAACACGATTAAAAACCATTTCTGATCACTTTTTTTCATTTTAACGCAAAATTTTTTTTTGTCAAGACAACATTTTTTCGATGGATTAACTATGGTCCCCTTGGAAAGAGCTGTCAAGTAGGAGCTTTTCTGTCAAGAAGGACCGCGGGGTTAATTTTTCAAAATTGATTCAAAAATCCATTTTTAACTCTTTGTGGTCGTGCAATGTATCATTGTACTCAGAAAAATAAGCTTTATCGCTGTAAACAATAATATCAGCAATCTAAGCTTAATTTTAGGACCCAATTGAAACATTTCGACTTTAAAAACATCACTAATTGTAAAGCACTTCCTCTTCTTACAACATATTCCTAGAGAGCCTATATGGAGAGGCGAAATGTCACTCTCAGGGTTCCAATCGAACTGTCAAATCGGAGTTCCAATCGAGCAACAAGATCATGCAAGAACAAGGTCGGAATCAATTTAAAATAATTTTGGCAAAAAAACCGAGACATATTACAATCTCAAGTATTGTAAAACTGTTGTTGATAATAATCCGGTAGTTTTTGTAATGTTTGTGCTTGTTCGGTGCAAGAAAAGTGCCAGCACGAAAGAAAAACTACAAGTTTTTCAACCTTAAATTTGAATGACTTTGGGTGTTTGAAATTTCTTCCAGAACATTTCATTTCCCTATGTTGGTCCCTACATATTCCTACTATAAATAAGGGATATAATTTATATGAAGACTTGAAATTTCAGCTAATTTTTATTTGAGTGCTTCCAACTTACTCAGAATTTAAACATCAACAACAAATCTCAAACCTGTTTTGAACAGCACAATTTAAATATATTTACTATTTGTATTTTGCTGAACCTTTCGATGAGAGCATGCATGATGCAATGGTTAATAAATTACCACCCGGTGTTGATTTAGATTTGCAAATAACACAAATAAACGCTGATGTTTCTCGTCCAAACATTGAATCGACACCAAACTGGAATACATTCATTTGCGCTGGTAATTTTTTTTTGACTTTTTTGACTTTTTGACAGAAAGCAATTATCAATTTCAATGATTGATTTTGCTACCAACACATTTTTACGCAAAACTGTTGCGTGCAAATTGTCTAAGAAGGATAGAATTCTATTGCAGTAACATATGTCTTGTGTGCACGTTTCAACGCATAAATACTCGCTCGCGCCGGTGGCAGAATTTGCATAAATATTAGCTTGCGACTGACTTGGTGATGACTGAGATATACCACATGAACCGTTGAAAGTATAGTTGCGTGTAGACTCCTTGATCGGTTTGCATTTAGCGGGGTTCTGTAAATTTGAAGAATAAATATGATGTCATTCAGTGCAGCTTGCTGAAAGCCATTATAGTTGAGGATTCCAATCACGCCACGATCGCGATAATCCAACGACAATACAGTATTGATGAATATCATTTCTGGTATGAAGAATAATTTGTCTGGATAGATTAGGGATATCATTCCAGAGACTTTTGGATCTTGGCATTTGTCTTTTTAATACAATATTTCATTTCATTTATTGGGATGTTTTGTCAAAGAAATCAGTGCATAAATTAAATTATATAAATAAAATGTCCGCAATCTCCTCAGAAATCAAGGGTTGACATGTCACATTTTTCTCTGTGATGGTAATATAAGCAATATAACTCAAACTAGCATGACAATAATTTAATATAGACCCTGTTTGCTAAAGAAAGCAAATCGCTACCCCAATTAAAATACCATAATATTAGTAACAGAAAAACATTTATCAAAATCCAAGTCAATGTTAATATTGTGCAAAAAGCACATCACAGATCACACATCATCACTTGATTAATGACCGCTCAAATGAAACAGTACTTCCATAAATATGGATGTGAAGTGGTAAGGAAACTGCTTCCCCTCAAAACGATGTGATGTTTATTTGACTTGTTGAGATTTCGAGAAAGACCGGCGGATAACACTCACGCTGTGTCTTCTGACTTTTTCGTTCCAGTTTCTCCTCCGCCAGCCAGAGAAGTTCAGTGCAAAGGCTAAATGTGTAGCATTGCGAACGGCAAGAGAGTGGTGAGAGGCCCTCAGACTTCGTACTTGATTATTCCGCGGGTGTAGCGAAGATACATTTTGATTACTCCCGGTTTGGGGTATGAAGCGAAAAAAGTGGGGGTGGGGATTTGAGAAGACTCAAAAACGTGTAGTTTTGATTGTTCATCCGGTTCCGCAGTGAAGTAACACATTGCGCAGATAATACGAGTGTTTAACTAATCATTTGATTGGTCCATATTTCGGAACATAAATTATTACATATTGAATTTAGAGGAGAAGCAAGCAAGTATATTTAGCTGGCATCTCATGTTAGCTCAACACAATTTCGGCGTTCAACACCAAGTCATTAATACAGCAATTCCATTTGTAAAGAGCCGAAACCAAAAAAAAGTTCTCCGATCGGGCTCAATTTTTTTTTTTTTGCGGTTCCTTGGCCAAAATAATTAGACCCGTATTTTTTTGTTTGGCCATTAGGGTGACCTACATCGTGCTAGGGTGGTTCGAAAAATGGCAATTTTCGTAAGTTTTCGCAAAAACCACTTTTTTTTCTCTTTGCTCCAGACACGGTCAAAACGCCCTTTAAAGTTTTCATACGACTTTTTCAAATGTTAAGCTAGATTTTTGAAACTGTTACTATTTTTCTCAAATAGCCAAACTTATCACCTTTCTTCTGCGTCTAAGACAGCTAAAATCGGATGAAATGGCGCGGAGATATTTTGAAAAAAGTGGTTTTTGAGAAAAATGACGAAAATTGCCAATTTTTGAACCACCTGACATATGGCGTCGCTGTGTACATCAAGCTTTCATAGCATGCTAAGGAAAATTTGATGCTTTTTCAGGGAAAACCGTTGATTCCGGAGACATCGGATTGTTTGCCGATGCGCCAGCTCTAGGTACAACGAATCCGTATGCTCTCTTCGGGAAAAGTGTTCTCCAGACCATTCTCCTTAGGCCTGACCATACCAGAAGTTGGCGCGTGATTTTCCAGAACCTCTATGAGCGTTTGAACAAAAAGTTCCAATTTCCCATAGTCATTTCCATGTAAACTTAAACCCTGATGCGCGGAGCCAGTTTACAACCAAATGAGGTGATATTTGGCATGAAAGTCTCTATGGGCATGCCCTACAAGGGGAATCATACTAAAACTTGACCGGAGAACTTTTTGAAAAACGTACCCACCCTAATATATATCTTAATAAAAAGCGAACATGCAGCTTTCTACCAAATTCAATTTTTAAAGCAAAGTTGTTTTGTTGTCCTAATATAAAACATCAGCAATATGACAAAAACATTTAGTTGAAAAACATTTATGAAGTAAATAAATGCCTTCTCGAAGTTACCTTACCAGATAAGAATACGTCCGGACTTCATGCTGATAAATTGCTGCCACCTAGTTGTGAACACAAACACCATGCAAAAAAGGGGCTCTTATTGTGATCTTTTCCCTTCAGAATTCGATTGACAACCTATGAAATGTTAATGTTAACCTTAGCATGTTAACATTGAGTTGATTAATAAACTGTTACTGAATCCGCATTATAAATGCCGGCCCCGATACTCTTCACGGGTGTTCCTCTCTGGAACAGGGAAAGATTTACTTTTTTTACTTATCGTGTAACCGTTTCGAACAGACGCGCGTCCACTCGATTGCAAACCCGGAAAACCATTTTTCCCAAAATGTAACGGAGCTTGATGAACTTGTTTTAATTGCTAGATTAATAAAACTAAGCATCTAAATTTTATAGTACAGTCTAAATTGGGACAGCAGTTTGTAATGCACATAGAAGCTTGAACTTTTTAAATTGATGTAAGAATTTTGTAGCTCTTGATCAGCCCTAATTAAAAAACACCCTGAACTAGAAACATTTCAAATTATGGCAAAAACCGGTGTCTCAGTTCCCCCAGTTAACGGTAGCACTTTTTGGCGCTCTAAAGTATGGTCTATGGACCATATAAGTCATTACTTCCCAACTCCAGCCTCTAGATCGCGATGTTCTCAAGCGATAATTGTTTAACACTTTTTTGATTGCCCAATTTGAAAAAGCCCCTGTAATTGGCAATTTATGGTAATTATCACATCACGCCGTCAATTTATATGTTAAAATAACACTCTCTCCCGCTCCGCCCGGTTTCGGGTTGTAACGCATTATTCCGGGGCGCTGCCATCAACGCCGGAGCCCTTCATTCAGTGGGTGATAGATCGGTCCCGAAAAAGGCAAGAAGACTTACAACGTTGTTCCCAGCGCATTAGGAGTAATCGAAATTTTCGTCACGTATTTCTTGTTAAATTCCGAGCTTACCTTACTGGCTGGCCTCTGTCTTCCAGATGAGTGCCCGTTCGCGCGATGTGGAGCAAACCGCGAAAAATAGCCACATTGTTATTCACCAGCGTCGGAAGCGTCGTCCGCCGTGGACGGAACTAGGAGCCACAGCAAATTTCCTCGGTCAAACCTTTGCCTGACTTGGGTGGAGGCGTTCAACTTCGTACAGTAGAGCCATTATGCTTCATGCATGTTACATGATGGACTAACTCTTTTGAGCAAGAAACGATTTTTCGCGTTCAAGTTTGGTAAAGTTAGGAGGGCAAAACGGTTGTTGCCGCTAATAAAGATCTCAACGTTTATTATGGCGTCCCACACTGAATTGGTTCTTTTTTTTCCCCGGAAGAGATGATGATGAAAAATATGAACGATCGTTGAATGCTGTGAGTTCATATTTTTATCGTTGATATGAAGAAATATTTGCTTTTAAGCTAAACAGATGAAATTATGACGTTTAGTAAATGTTTTAAAGTTTTTTTCACATCATTTAACGTGATCAGGGGTGTTATTAATATCACAGAGTAAGTTCGATGTAAACTTGAAAATTTTGGAAAATCTGAATCGCCCTGGCTCGATTCTTTAGGCAATAATAAGTATGTAACTGTGCTAATTTTGAGCCAAATCGGTTCAGGTTAAGATTTTCTGCATACAATTTTTGCGATTGTCCCCATATAAACTTCAACGATTAAAAGCGACCCCTTATCCTGAACCGATTTGGCTCAAAATTGGCGCAGTTAATAATTATTGCCTAAGGAATCAAATCAGAGGGTATCCCTGATGTCGATTTTTTATCACCCTAGTCATCATTTAGGATAGACAAATATGATGAGTAATGCATCGTCTTCAAAAAGTATTCTTAATCTATTGTTTTTCAAGTAAAAGTATTGTAGTCGTAATCGATCAAAGTCTGTTTCATAATTTTCTTCAATAAAAAGATAAAAAAACTAACATGATCCACCTATGTGGTTGATGCCTTCCTCACTCTTTACCAACAGTGGGTAATAAAATGGGTTTGGACACAAATTTCTTAATTTTGTTTGGATTAGGAATAACAAAGTACATGAATATCACTTTAGTGGTCAAAACTCGAGACAGGGTTGCCAGATTTTCAATATTTTGGACTTCTTGGAAAGTATTTCGATAACCTAACCAACGATGGGTCAGATAATGGATCCGGACATCGTTTACATACATTTAAGTGAGATCCGGCTACAAAAGTACATTAAAATCACTTAAGTGGTTATAACTCGAGAAAGGGTTGCCAGATCTTCAATGTTTTGGACTTGAGTTCATTTTTAGAGGATTATAGCCTTACCTCGCGCAGGGCCTCGTGGCGCGGTGGTTAGCGGCTCCAGCTGCCGATCCCTATGTTGCTTTGGGGCGCCTTATCCTCCTCCTGGCCTTCTATCGGATGGGGAAGTAAAACGTCGGTCCATTTGCGTAAAAGAGGTTTTGGGTGACTCACCACACTTAACCTTCGGACGCCTAAAAATGAGCAGAAACTTGCAATGGAGACCACAAAAGACCCGGGGATCGTGCTTTGATTTTTGCCTTACCTCAGTGAGGAAGGCAAAACTATCTCCTCTTATCTTGAGATACACGCTATCGTTCTCTGATGCCGTCATAAAAAGGAAAATGTTTACAGTAAACGTGATCTTGAAAACGTGCTGTTCACCAACACAGAATTGACTGCGGCCTGCCATTAGAAATGTAGATTATTCCAAATCGTTGGCCGTCACTCAGCTCATGCTTGCACAGGGTCTGTGTAGAGTTTTTTTTTTTCTTTAGGTTGTTTGTAGATATTGAATGACGGACTCATACATTTTCAAATTGTCGAGAACACGCTTCTAAATTAAGCGTACAAAGTAACGAATCAACAAGTGTTAGCCCCAAACGTTTATGGAATAATTGCAACGGATTTATTAGTTGAGCCGACGCTGTGCATAAGCAATGTTTAAACCACTTTGCGATCCACGATTTGCCTGAAGTAAGTCAGCAAAGAAAAACAACAGCGATACATTCCTCGACATTTACTGAAGGCTGTGGCTTTTCTACATCATGAACGGTTGAGCATCTGCGTGGGAGGACCGGTATACTCGTTAAACTCGTTTTGTTGTGGCTTTCGGATATCTGCAACGTTTTGCTGCAGTATTATTCTGCCCAGGATGCGCCCCACAGTTAATGTTAACTGTGGAAAAATGGCCCGAAATCTACCCGACTACAACACAAGTCACACAATAATCGACGACCAGAAGACACATGTGGGTTGAATCATACGATTTGATTAGACGTTCCGTCAGTGGGGGTGACTATGGGTCAAAAAACGATACACCTCTCGTAATTTCTTAGTAACAAAAACAATTTAAATAACATCGAAAATCTTTCAATGTACATTTGTTCTTAGATAGTTTACTAACATTTTCCCAAATTATGGTGGATTTTGATGAACTTTACTTTAATTGCAATAGTTTGAAAACTGACCCAATCTCACCCCTTAGAGGCGGTGACATTGGGTCAAATAAAACTAAAATGATGCTCAAATACAACGATATGGTAAAAACAAGTCATCCAACAGTACTTCTTGTTCGAGAGAATCGTATTGACACGCTACAATGTTTGATGTGGAGATTTTCAAACATTTGGGTAGTTTTCGAGCAATTCTAACAAAAATATTTAAAAAAATGTTTTTTGAGAGGTCATTTTTGGCCAAAAACGTAACCCAACTTTAGAAATCTGCCAAAATAACAGGATTTGTTCTAGGGACGAGATTTTTAGCGAAGTCATCTTAAGATGCCCCTTACACAACCCTTTTACAGAATTCAGTTTTATTGAGAAAAACCTGAGAAATGGTAAAATCCGTAAAAAATCACTTTGACCCAATCTCACCCCCCAGACCCAATTTCACCCCCACTGACGGTATGGATGCTCTTCCAACAGTTATTTATTTTACTGATCGCTGGAGCCCACCGAGTATCCAGCGTGCGGCCAGACCTCGGCCATCAAATTCCTTATTTGGACATCGCGTGACTAATGGCAGCTCAGTGTGCCGCGGTAGTACCCGAAGGGTTGGGTAAAGTGATGGATTTGGTCTCGGATTTGAATATATCTTTTTTTTCTGCAATAAACCTTGGGCTCACGTTGACTCAAGCATCTCAAGCCTAAAACACTGTCGAAAAAGCATAGGTTTCGTTTTTTTTTTTGTTGTTGTGATGAGTGGCATCACAAATAGTTGAACTATGTATTTAATTTAAATATTTATCAAATTTATAACAAATTTTATAATGTTGGCGTCACATTTCCTAAAGACTTTACACAGCGCACCGATCAGAGTTTCCATACTTCATTATTATTGAAACTGATTTTTACACGGAGAAAAAAGAGTTCTTAAAATTGTGAACAAGCGATCATGACAATGGGAACCTCGAACAAAGTGTTCAAACCCCATGGTACGATTTTTAAAAGCGTACCATAAATTTTGAACACTTTGTTCGTGGTTCCCATTTTCATGAACGCTTGTTCACGATTTAAAGAACTCTTTTTTCTCCGTGTATGCGCTTTCAGCAATCGATTTTTGTGGTATATATCTATCTTATGTGTTGTACACAAATCTTAAAACAAACAAAACGAGTGGTGATGTAAACAGTTCACATTTAAAATTAGAAACTTGTATTCTACACAGTAAAAAAAATCATGGTAAAATTTCATCTAAAACGGAGTACATCTTTTATGTCAGAAAAAAGCTTTAATTTTACCTCTAATAATGTGTAAATTTACATCTGGCAGACGCTAGGAAAAAATATCTGTGAACCTAAAATAATATCAAACCGGCGATAGTTATATCTAGCTTACTAAGTCCGCGCCCCAACCCGCACGGCCAACTCGCCGCTGTGAAAACTGGACGATCAAAGCCAATGTAGCTCTATGTGCTCCGTACATTGTATACTGTATTTACTGCATATACGATACATAGAGGTACATTGGCTTTGATCGTCCAGTTTTCACAGCGGCGAGTTGGCCGTGCGGGTTGGGGCGCGGACTTAGTAAGCTAGATATAACTATCGCCGGTTTGATATTTTTTTAGGATTACAGATATTTTTTCCTAGCGTCTGCCAGATGTAAATTTACACATTATTAGAGGTAAAATTAAAGCTTTTTTCTGACATAAAAGATGTACTCCGTTTTAGATGAAATTTTACCATGATTTTTTTTACTGTGTAGGAAAGAAGAGTGCGAATGTTGAAAAAAAATCCGCTGAATCATATGTTTAGGACCTATTCAAAAAAACTCTAGATATATCACACAGACAGTCTGTGTATATCATTTCTGTCTTATTCCTCTATTCTATAAATATTTTTTTGCCTAAGGAATCAAATGAGAAGGTATCCCTGATGTCGATTTTTTTTATTGTCACAGAATTGTCACCCTAATGTCATACCCCTATATCGCAAAAAAAAATCATGAGGACAGATGTCATGCAGAATCTGATATACTTTCATGCATCACAATCATGTGACCGACGTTTGGCATTTTTGAAAAATCGGCTCCAGCTAAATAGATAGGAGTTGCACCTCGCGACGCCCGAGGCACAATTTGAACTTGTTGGTACCGATTTTTCGAACTCTCCATGATTTTTATTTATTTTGTTTTCCTTTGACTGAAAATATTTTGCAATAAAGTTAGATCAACTTATCAACTCTAACTCAAATAAATGATGGTATGCTTAGGAATTCTTATTTCGACAATAGAGCACTATTTTAGTTAATATCATACGCTTCCCTTCCTCTTCCTCAATCATGTTGCAATTACATCCGTCCGCACACATAATCCATCATCATTGTCATTGTCAGCTTCAGCACACCCGGCAAATTAAACCAATTCCAGAATGGTCAACAAAAAAAGCCGCATTTGATTTCCCTTGCTTAACTTGATACCATAACAGTAATTTTACACAGACTCTTCAAATGACATGTGGTTATGTATTCTTTTCTATGATACACAAATCACTATACGTCTACATCAGGTTCAAAATGAAATATATATGAGGAAATTTACGCATCGGCGCTTTTTTTTAAATGGATTGAATTATTGAGTTGATGGTTTTTCGATCTCTGGATTCAAATTTAAAACAAAACGTATAAACATAATGTGTGTGTTTTTTCTGATTCCTAACTACCGTCAGTGGGGGTGACTATGGGTCAAAAAACGATACACCTCTCGTAATCTCCTAATAACAAAAACAATTTAAACAACATCGAAAATCTTTCAACGTAGATTTGTTCTTAGATAGTTTACTGACATTTTCCCAAAATATGGTGGATTTTGATGAACACTACCTTTAATGCCAATAGTCTGAAAATTGACCCAATCTCACCCCTTAGAGGGGGTGACATTAGGTCAAATGTAACTAAAATGATGCTCAAATACAACGATATGGTAAAAACAAGTCATCCAACAGTGTTTCTTGTTCGAGGGAATCGTATTGACATGCTACAATGTTTGAAGTGGAGATTTTCAAACATTTGGGTAGTTTTCGAGCAATTCTAACAAAAGTATTAGAAAAATGATTTTTCGAGAGGTAATTTTTGGCCAAAAACGTACCTCAACTTTAGACAGCTGCCAAAATAACAGGATTTGTTCTAGGAACGAGATTTTTTTCAGGGAGGTCATCTTAAGATGTCCCCTACACAACCCTTTTAACAGAATGCAGTTTCAATGAGAAGAACCTGAGAAATAGTAAAATCCGTAAAAAATCACTTTGACCCAATCTCACCCCCCAGACCCAATGTCACCCCCACTGACGGTATGTTAGAATGAACAACGTTGTTTCTGTTTTGCTTATTTGGGATAGGAGTAGGAGTTATACCCTGTCAATCTATTTTCAATCTCAATTCATAGAGTAAACAAAAAGGGTATTGCTGGATCTCTAATGAGGGATGGCAGGACAATTGGTCTAACCTCATCAGTGTTTCGTGTTTTGTATTGTTGAATATCTTACGCATCACCTTTATGTTTTTACCGACATTTTTTTTCTGTATAAAAATTAATGTTAAAAGTTGTAAATTGATTGATTTATTTGATCTACTTTACCATTTCGTCGCTGTCGTGCTAAATTGTCACACGTGCATTTTAGGCCAAATTGAGTCAAGAACGCCATTTTGTGAAGCTTACAATGCCTCACCTTTTGACCTTTACAGATCTCCAAAATTCGATTTCAATCCTGAGATATTCAATAAAAACCGAAAAAACTCCGTGCATTGTTGTCGCTCTTCATATGAAAGAAGTTTCAATCTTGTCGTGCTATCTTGACATAGCCTGAAAATTGATGTAAGTGCGACTACCGTAAACATTTTCAATTATAGCTCGGGACTTCGGCAACCAAATTCAACCAAACTTCGGAGCAATGCACAGAATGGTCAACCAAACAAAACGTGTTTGTTATTGTTTACATTGCGTGCTCTCGTTTTTGTTTACTCAAGGTCAAACATTAAAACGCTTTTTTTCTCGGAACGGCAAAAAGCTACGTACGCCCATGGTACAGTATGTAAAAAAAGTATTTACACCCCTTGGGCACTATGCACATTTTGTGATGGAACATGTATCAAAAAGTAAGTTTGATCCACGAGAACAAAAATTACGAAACTCCATACATTTTTGGCAGATTGCTCAAACGAAACCATAACAACGTTTTTGCCTAGGTATTTAAAAACGTGGGCTTTATAGAAAACCTAGATGTTTGGGTATCAAAAGATCGGAAATTTTATGCCCTTTCCGATGCCACATAGGTTGACTTGTGAATTGTGGACCGGTTCGGATGCCGGCGGATTTTCCGACCACGTAATTCCGGGTTGGTACGAAATTCCAACGAAAAATCTATTCTAGCGATACAATGACCCCCAAAACGGTGTTATACCCACTCCAGAATGTTTTTTAGCAATTCTATGGTAATATATTGACATTTAGTCAAATTGAAAGTTTGCAAAATTAAGTTTAGATAAGTTTTATATAGAATTTCCAGAGTTATATAAACTTTTATACTAAGTAATTAGTAAACTTTATATTCAATCCAAGTTATTTTTTAATTAGTCAAGGATGCCTATTTGGAGTTGGGAGACTGGATTTATGGCGATTTGTCAACAAATAACATTATTTATGTTAATTTTTCGAATGGTGTACAAACCTTTTTTGCACATTTTTTGATTTTTGCAATAGTATTTGTTATATAACTTTTTATAGAAAACATCTTTTGATGAGCTTTTTATAGCAAAATGTTTGGCATGAGTTTCTGAACAAAACGTAGTACTAGGTTTCTGTCAAACTTTAAATTGTTTACATGTTTCATCACAAAATGTGCATGGTGCCCAAGGGGTGTAAATACTTTTTTTACATACTGTATGTAGATTAGTAAAATCAGGCGGGATTTCCCAGCTGTCAAAATAGTTAGCACGAAACCCGGATTTTATATGGAGATTTTCAGACAAGTGAAATTTTGACAACTTTTCGGGCAAATTTCACCGGATTTTTTTCTGAACCGAAAACGCGTTTAGTTGAATTATTTTTTTTGAAATAATATTTTTGTTAAGCTTATTTCGGTTCAGTTTGGCATGCTTAACAACCCTACAAAAAAAACCGGTGAAATTTGCCCGGTAAATGGTCAAATTATCACTTTTCTAAATCTCCATGTAAAATCCGGGTTTCGTGCTAACTAACTATTTTGACAGCTGAAAAACCCGCCTTACCTTACTAAACGACATACCTTGATGTACGACAAGATAGCACGACTGCGTCGATTTGTTAACTCACATTGTGACTTTATTCGTGCAGACTCATACAAGGTTAACATTTATAAAACATTTTCATCCCTTTACACTATGTCGTCATAGTGCCGGTACAAAATTTGTCTCACTTTCCCGAAAAAAAAATCTCTGTTGCATTTTCTTCAAGTCAAGAGAGTGGATTGCAAGAAAAAGATCAAGCAAAACGAGGGAGACAAAAGAAACGGCCGTCATCAACGAGGAAACCCGTGATGAGCGGTTGAAATTGCTGTCGCGTGCCTTGAATATTTTATTAAACTTCAGTTATTCATACGCGACACCGAGAGGCGGCGCTGCAGCAGCGTCGTTCCAATGCCACCTTCTCATTTCTCCGGACGGTTTCTATGGCTCGGCTGACTCTTTCTGCTCTTCTCTCTTTTGTTCTCGTACTGACCAGGAGGATGAGGTGTGAAACGATCTGTATATGTTTGGACTTAAGTGGAGTTGGGTTTGCGGTGAACGTGTCGTGTGGCTTATTTCCTGTCACATTGAGTGACTACTGAGGCGGAAAAGGTCCGGAAACCGGGAAAGCGTCGGTCTTGTCAAACGCGTTTAAACATTGTGCAGTGCTTATGCAATTTTACATATTAGTTTTTTACGTGACTATGCACGGACGGGCGGACGAAACTTGAACGAAATTTTAAGAACAATACATTGATGTTGAGACATGTAAAGGTGGTTAGACATATTAACTGTAAAGTGTAGTGTTTAAAAATATAGATAATTTGACCTGTATAAGAAAATCTTACGTCCAAAATAGATGCATCCTCCCTGCATTGCAGCACTCTCTGAACCGAACAATCCCTGCAAAAAAAGCAAAAAAAAAAACAAATTCTTGGAACGGTTCTCAATATAATTTTCCAATTTTCACTCCCCGCATTTTATCGATAGATAATAGACCGAGTAGACAAAATCAATTTGCAGCCAACAGGCCGTGAAACCAACTTGAGCCCATGCCCTAGTATGATGCATACAGGTGATTTGCAACATACCCGTACCAGGCTGTACCGAATGAAGAGCTAGAGCTTCCATGCAAATTATCAGTGGGTTATCATGTTTGGGGTATACACCTGCTACCATGGATATCGTTGGAAGAAAACTTTTGTCAGTTTCAAAATTATAACTTGTAGTATTGGAAAAAAATATATGCGTAACACATTTTGGACATTAAATACATATTTTTATGCTCAGTTGGATTATACTATTTGTTTACAAAAACTGATCCTCAATTCACATTATTATTTTTATTGATATCAATAACAAGGAAGAGCTGAGAGAGTTGATTCTTGAAAATATTAGATCTTTAATCTGTCCGTTTAGCGTTTGTTCGCCTATACATGAGATGAACTCATGCGAAATATGAGCCCTCTACTCTACGACAAGGGAAGTTGGGTAAAACGGGCATTGAAGTTTGAGGTCCAAAATATGAAAAATCTTTAAACTTCTCGCATCTTCGTAAAACTTGATAAACTCCAATTCTCTTAGTTACTTTAGAAAGGGCTTTTGAAGCACTTCAAAATGTGCCATAAACATTCGAGATTGGCTTTACATTTAGCTTTTGCAAATTACTGCTAAAATGGACTATGGAATTAAATTCAAGAAAATTCATTTTATTCGGAAATGTGTTATTATTCTACAATTTATCTAATATTTATCTTTTGCATAAATCATCCAAATCTAATCAATTGTTTTGCTATGTTTCTCTACAGCATTACTACGATACTGACCTGGTGTTTGATGATTCGTCGACGATTCCGTCTAAGGCCAGTAAGCCAAACACCGCCACTAACCTTGTAAACGATGACGAGGAGGCTGTTTGACTTGAGTGCCAGCAATGATCAACCAGCATTCATCAGTGATGACGACATCGAAGCCGCGAATGATTATGATGAAGACGAAACGCCAGAGGAGGAGGCGTACGAGAATGATGAGATGCGTGCGATCGCAGCGGCGCCCCAAGATGAAAGCCAGAACTGGTTAGTGCGAAGTGTGCACAGAATTAAGCGAAGCATTGATAATCTATTAAGTGGTAATGACAAGGCAACGAAAAAGCCTAAGAAAAGAAAGAATCCCAAAAAAATGGTGAACGGTAGCAAGAAGGTACGGGATAGCGATTTAATTGCTGGCAAGAAGATTGGACGAAAGAATCCGAAAAGCATCGAAGAAAAGAAAAGTGGAAAGCCGAAAAATGTGCACCGAATCCAGACAGGCAAACGGAGGGGACACGAGGAGGCGTTACGTCTGAAACGACAGTACGACGGTCTGGCTGACGATGAAGACACTTTGTCTGGCTCGGGCGGACCATTGGAAATTGAATCCGAAAATGCGTGTAAGTATAAGCAGCCATTCATCGAGTGGCCACACGTGTACCGATCTACCTCTAGCTCATCTCTTCTCTTTCAGATAAACTCACGTTAACCGTAATGAAACCCTGGCGTCAAGCCCTAGCCGACAAGGAAAGCACCGAGTTCAAACAGGTGGCCAGAGAAGTAGCGGGAACTCTTCACAATTTACTCTCCCGTTTGGACGACGAAGCTAACTTTATCATCACCGTGCTCAAATTAGAGTGAGTATAAATCGCGCGCGCTTTTTCTCTCTCATGCCAAACTCTCAGTCACTCAGGGTAACCCATTCTCGCAAGAGAAAATTAGGGAGAAGAGAGAAATTATCTCAATTTTTAATAGTTATTCTCTGTTTACAGGCGTAATCCGGACAGTGTAGGAGAAACATTCATCACTTTTGAGATAAACGTGGACAAGCATGCAATCAATAGGCAAACCATTGATAATGTCCTGCGTACATCAATTGAGCAGGGATATGGACAATTTGACATGAAAGGATACAGTCTTATCTCGGAAGGTAAAATAGATTATTCGGAACCAGGCAAGGAATTATCTTGACGATAAATCGATAAATAAATTGTCATGATTTTGCGTTCGACGATATAAATTTAGCTTCGTTTACAATATTTCCGCAAAATTTCGTCAAAATTTTGATCACAAATTTCTCCAACAACTAATTCAACAATTCATGGTTGTATATGTTTATAGAAAGTATACTTGTGTATATTAGGGTGCCCAGAAAAAATGACCTCCTGCACCACATGCGGAAAACGGGTTTTGAGCTAATAAGCATCTGCGGAATTGGTTGAGATTACCCCTTGATACCCGAGCCTAAAGTTTATGAAAAAAAAAAAATGTTTTCTTGACCTGATGCACAGTTTATACTAACAGGCTATCGTAACCAATAAAACAACAAAAAATTACAAAATATGCTTTTTTAAATTACTGATAACTTGAAAAAAAATGTTTTCTTGACCTGATGCACAGTTTATACTAACAGGCTATCGTAACCAATAAAACAACAAAAAATTACAAAAATTGCTTTTTTAAATTACTGATAACTTTTTAGGATCGAGTTTTACCGCTTTGGCTTGTTGTACAAAGTTGTAGAGCATCAAATTTCCAATAAGAATCTCACTTTTGGGAATATTTGGATGGAGGTAGCAAACCGTGCAGACCAAACCGTAAGAAAATTGGGTTTTCCATACATTTATCGAATTTTTCCATACAAATTCACTTTCAGTATCAATGGGTTGGTCGATTTTGCTCATATTTGGCACAGAGTCTTAAAATAGCCCAAGGAACAATATTCAGCTTGTGGAGCGAGGTTTTTAGAGAAAGTCCCATATTCTGGACACCCTAGTTTCTTTTTTTGTTATAGACATTTTACCACTTTTGTGGCATTCATGTCTTGGGCTCCCTAGTGTATATACTAACATCTCCCAAATTTAATCAAATTTGGATCGGCACTAGCAAAGTTACAGGGGTTGTAATTTTCTGAAAATAAAAATTACCAGTTGTAAAAAGCTAGTAAAAATTACCAAGGTATAAAATTTTACGAAACAAAAAATCCTTTGATATCATTTGAAACTTTAACAAGAGCCCTTGTGATTATATTTTTGGATTGAACCCGTTACCAGTATTTTGGCCTTCTTCATGTCCAGAGTCCACCACCTGCGAGTATGGTGGTGCTTGTTTGTTTATTTGAGGCAGCTTTCAGGTGAAGCCAGCAATAATTTTCAAATAAAATTCATCATCACTCTAAATTTTACGAATTTCGCACCAAAATGAATCAGCATGTGCATATGCTTAAGCCGGTTGTACCCTTCTTTAAGCCACTGAATTAATTTTCGATCTAAATAAAATGTCGTCAAAAGTAAACATTGTAGAAACCGTGAAAGTTAATGTGAATATGTTTGTACTGTAAACTGGGGCAAATCGGGACAACAATCTGAAGAGGGACAGCAGGTTTTAGAGCACCTTAAAGCGTATTTTTTTATTGCGCATTTTGCACTTTACTAGAGTCTTGCGCAATTATTTTCATCACAGTATTTTTTCATCACAGTGCCTTTTCATCACAGTGATGATGAAAATACCCGTTGCCAAGGCAGGCTGTTAATGTTTGACCTCGATCGGGTAGTCCCAAAACCGGTGATTCAAGGGAGACAGTTACCACGGTTTGTTCCGACTATAAAAATATGGTCTTCGGTGCCGGTATGGTGGTACTTGGTCTTCTTGCTGGATGGACAACCAGAGGGCGTTGCTGTCTGCATTGGGGACAGACGTCTTCACTTCTTGTTAAATCGTCTTTCCCAACATCCGCTTATCCGGTGCTGCCGAGAGGGGTCCCTTTATGACGATGAAGATCAACGCGAGATGGACGGATGGTCTAAGTTCCACCGTTGAAGAGGGCGTTCGGTAACTGTTGGATATCCTTTACCCTGGAGCTCGTCCGATCTACCAATGTCATTTTTTGGATATTACTGTTGACTAGTAAATACTTCCTAAAATTGTGTATTCTTCTTGGTTTTAGTACCAATATGGTAATAACGAGATGCTTAGAATTAGACCAGTGTTTCTCAACCGGTGAGGAATTCCCCCTGGGGGAATTTGGCCGTTCTTGGGGGGGAATGACGATGTAATAGAAAACCAATGCGTTTTTGTAAAAAATATAAATCTTTGGTTGTATTTCAATAATCTGTGAAGTTCACAATATATTTTAAATTTATGGGAATTTCTGTGATAAAATACAACAGCAATTTTTATTTTATTTTATCTTTGCAGATGTTTCAAAAATATAGCTAAAAAAAACCTAAAACTCAAAAAAGTTTACTCCTTCAAATTGTTCTGAATAATACCATCATTTTTTTTATATTTGCATTCTCTCAAACATGAGCAATTTTTGAAGAATGGAATTTCATAAATAATTGTATAAATAATAACCTTATTTTAAACATGAGCATATTGTGTTATAAATTTCAAAAATTAGCTTAACTAATATTTTTTTAAAATAAATTCAAGCTAAATTTCGTTTCCTTTCAAAATGAGAATGTTTTGAAAATATTTTTATTTTATGTCAATTTTGCTTTGGTTTTGTTAAGTTTAGTTTTTTCAACTGGGAAGCTTTTTATGAAATATATTTGTGAAGTTTTGCGTTGATTCGTTTTTTTCGAACATTATTCAAATTAATTCCTGGGAGTTTTTGCATCGTTTTGGGTAAAATTCCATTACTTTGAAAAATAATCGAGCATCAAATATTAGTTTTTGTAAAAATTATATGAAGTCTATTTTGTCTTTTTCTTTAAATAAAATATCAGTCATGATTTCTGTCTGTGATTGATAAAAACTGAAACTGTTAGTGTTTATAATATTGCAACATACAGGAACATTTATAAAAAGATTATAATAAAAAGATTTTTCGGGAGCTTTTGCATTCCATTAAATATGAACAGATAATGAAAATGCATTTTAAAAATGCTGCAAGTATGTGTAAATTGTTGCGAGTGAAGAAAAAATGAAATGTTGTGAAAAATTTAAAGTTTATGCAAACATTAATACCAAAATTATGACATTTGTGCAATTAGTTGGGGGGGAATGATGTTCCTGAAATTCAGCCAAGGGGGGAATGGATCAATAAAGGTTGAGAACCACTGAATTAGACTGATTATATGCAGACATATTCAGAATATTATTGAATTTGCAGCCAATTCCCCATAATTATAATATACCTTCACCCAAAATCACTAGCAATCGTCCGACAAAATCATGACCTCGAACCGTTAGAATAATGGACGAGATGGCTGAGAGAATTATGCCCTCTAGCCTTGCCTCTAGCTCATTAAAAAACCATAAAAAAACTCAAAAGTTCCAACTACGAGAATCGAGCCAGGAATCTTTAACAGACCATCTCAACGACTTAACTGTCTCGGCCACCACAGCTTGGTGACTAGGTCAGAAGTCGATGTATTACATTGTTTTGTTTTGATGGTGTGATGGAAAATCTGTTTGCCAACTGGGATAAAAATTATTCCGCAGCACTCTACTGAGGTGCAAAGTGCGCAAAGTTCACAGTTCTCAGTCCTGCAATGTGATGAAAAAATCTAGGCCTAGCACGATTTACACAAAACTCTAGACATTGCTGCAAGGCGCAATAAGCTGATGTACTTTTTTTTTGTTATGTGTTTGGTCTAACCGAAATTATGTAAAAATGTCAAAACATTGCGCAAACATGGCTAAAACCACTGTCCAGTTCACCTAGATGTATATCTAAGTAGATGCCATCCATAAATGTGGTAGCATTTTTTAAGTTTTTGTTCTATTTCATTTAGGCCGTTGGAAAAATAATCAAAGTTTATTGGCTTGAAAAGTCAGGGAAAAATATTTTGAAAAACTTAAAAAATATATATGAAATTGGACGTGTAATTAACTGAAAACAATTTAAATGCTTTTTTCTGCATTGGTAACCCTTTTAAGCATGATTGAAACAGTTGAAGTATTTTGAAATTTTGTGAATTATTGATGTACAAAATCGCAAAAAGTTTTTTTTTCGCAAAAAATATGTTTTTTGTCAAAACTTAGATTTTTTTTAAACTAATGATTGTAAAACAACTGTACTGATCTATTATGCATTTTACATCACTATTTGCATTAAAATGTTAAACCCATGGCAAGTAATTTCAATTTTTCATTTTTTTCGTCTCCCCCCTTCCTCGACTTTTGCAAGCGGCAAGGGACTTTGAAAAATATTTGCAACGGCCTAACTCGGGTTTGTTTAACGGATTTAAAGGCAATAAGTTTTTCTTTGTTAATCAATTCAATAGAATTTTGATAGGTTTCGATTCGACAAATCGATTATTTTTCTTATTTATTTATTTTTTTATCGCACTGTTAGGCTTTTATAGCTCAAAGAACGGGGGCCTCGTGGCCCGGTGGTTAGCGACTTCGGTTGCTGATCCCTAAGTTGCAATGGGCCGCGGGTTCGATTCCCGCCTTATCCTCTCGGCCTTCTATCGGATGGGGAAATAAAACGTTGGTCCATTTGCGTAAAATAGGTTTTGAGTGACTCACCACACATAACCTTCGGACGCCTAGAAATGAGCAGAAACTTGCAACAGCGACCACAAAGGACTCGGGGATCGTTAAAGTGACTTGCTTTGCTTTTTTTAGCTCAAAGATCAATACAATATTTATTTACAATTTAAGTACTTATAATTGACAAAAAAAATATAATATACAGTAGTTACGAACAATTTATCAAATTATATTTAAAATTTATAGGTATATTGGACGAAGACTACACCGACACAGGTATATGAACTAGATACTAATAACTCATAATACACAGAAAAAATGATGGTAATATTCATCAGGAAATGGTGACAGATTTTGTGTCTAAAAAATGATAAATTTTACCCCAAAAAATGATGAATTTTCATCAGTTTTTGATGAATATTCATCAGGTTCACACATTTACACATTTTTTATGTAATATTACTCAAAAAAAGAGATAATATTCAACCTACCAAATTTTCAACACTCCAAAAATCAACTTTTTTTTCTGTGTAGTGTTCATAACCAGTTGAAAGTTTACTTTCAATACATTCAGTGACCATAATAACTCATTAGTGCACTAAAAAAAATATACAGCTTTCATTGTAAACTACATTCAAAGAATCGAGAAAATGAAAAAGAGTATTTCTCTCCATTCAGATTATGCTGATCCAGGTACCGACAAGTCAATCGATACAGATTTTGAATCCGAAAAGCCGTTCATAAGCGAACGAGCTAACACTGTGTCCAGCGTGAATCTCAAAGACAATGATGATAACATCATTGTTGAAACTGAAACGCAACCTGCACTGCCACCATCAACTCACAAGAACGACCCAACCGAGGACTTGTGCCGTGGGGACGACAAAGTTCGATGTGGAAAAACCAACGTGTTCATCTGTGATATACAACGATGCGATGGCCAACCAGACTGTCCCAATGGCGAAGATGAAGATCCGGCTAGTTGTCCGGAAAATGTCAGAGGTTGTTCACTTCGTTTTTGTCTTGTCTTTCGATTTCTGCGTTATAACTGGAATGTTTACCTAACATTTTGTCGCTTGATTTTACCCCCATTTGCTTTTGACATAAAACTGCTTTCCAGCGATCATGGTTCCCGTCAAGGAGAAATGTATCTCATCTCCAAGTTGCGTTCTCATAAGTTTGCCAGCATCGAACAATTACCATAAAAAAGTCATCGAAGCCAAGCATATACTAAACCGCAAACCATACCTTGTCGTGAACTTTTCCTAGCAAGCCGCTCTGTAATAGTGAAACATTGAAAAGATGCCTTCTCTTCCAGATTGTTCCGACGACGAGTTCAGCTGCGATCAGGAGAGATGCATTCCGAAATCAAAGCAGTGCGACAGCCATCAAGACTGCGATGATGGCACGGACGAGATCGACTGTCCGACTGAGGCTCCGCCGGCACGAGGTAAGTGGCACCATACTTTCAAATATCTGCAAATATATTTTTTCTTAAACTATTGCTGAATCAAACTGTTAGCGATTATACACACTTCCTTTCAACATTCATATGACCATTTGAACATACACGGAGAAAAAAGAGTTCCCAAAATCGTTCATGAAAATGGGAACCTCGAACAAAGTGTTCAAATCCCATGATACGATTTTTAGAATTTTGAAAAACGTACCATGACATTTGAACACTTTGTTCGTGGTTCCCATTTTCATGAACGCTTGTTCACGATTTTGGGAACTCTTTTTTCTCCGTGTAGAATTGATCAAAGAAAGATTCATGAAAGGAATTGTGGTTCTATAACTCACTTTTCTTTGGCCTACAACTTCATTTAGCTTCAAAAAGTTTTGAACTTCTACTGTTTTAATAAACGAAATTTCTCAAAAGAATCTGTCAAAAAGTCACTTTGTACCACACAGTAAAAAAAATCATGGTAAAATCACATTTAAAAACTAACTTAATCCACCTATGTGGTTGGAGCCTTCCTCACTTATTACCAACAATTGCTGATATGATGGAATTGTACTAAAATTTCATCTATTTTTAAGATCCAGAATAAAAAAGTACATAAATATCACTTAAGTGGCCATACCTCGAGACATGGTTGCCAGATCATCAATGTTTTAAACTTGTTGGAAAGGTCTTTTGATAACCTAACCAACGATGGGTCGGATGGTGGATCCGGACATGGTTTACATACATTTAAGTGAGATCCGGCTTCAAAAAAGTACATAAATGTCACTTAAGTGGCCATATCTCGAGACAGGGTTGCCAGATCTTCAATGTTTTGGACTCGTTGGAAAGGTCTTTTGATAACCTAACCAACAATGGGTCGGATGGTGGATCCGGACATGGTTTACATACATTTAAGTGAGATCCGGCTTCCAAAAAGTACATAAATATCACTTAAGTGGCCATACCTCGAGACAGGGTTGCCAGATCTTCATTGTTTTGGACTCGTTGGAAAGGTCTTTTGATAACCTAACCAACAATGGATCGGATGGTGGATCCGGACATAGTTTACATACATTTAAGTGAGATCCGGCTTCAAAAAAGTACATAAATGTCACTTAAGTGGCCATATCTCGAGACAGGGTTGCCAGATCTTCAATGTTTTGGACTCGTTGGAAAGGTCTTTTGATAACCTAACCAACGATGGGTCGGATGGTGGATCCGGACATAGTTTTCATACATTTAAGTGAGATCCGGCTTTCAAAAAGTACATAAATATCACTAAAGTGGCCATACCTCGAGACAGGGTTGCCAGATCTTTAATGTTTTGAACTCGTTGGAAAGGTCTTTTGATAACCTAACCAACAATGGGTCGGATGGTGGATCCGGACATAGGTTACATACATTTAAGAGAGATCCGGCTTCCAAAAAGTACATCAATATCACTTAAGTGGGCATATCTCGAGACAGGGTTGCCAGATCATCAATGTTTTGGACTCGTTGGAAAGGTTTTTTGATAACCTAACCAACAATGGGTCGGATTATGGACCCGGACATGGTTTACATACATTTAAGTGAGATCCGGATATATGTGAAAACACATTTTTATACATAACTTTTGAACTACTTATCGAAACTTCAATCTGTATAAAACTCGATCTATGGGACCCTAAACCAAGTCGAATGCAACAGGTTCGGGTCAAATCGGTTCAGCCAGTGCCGAGAAACATGAGCTAGTTTGTTGGTCACATACATACATACACACACACATACACACACACATACACACACACATACACACACACATACACACAGACATTTGTTCAGTTTTCGATTCTGAGTCGATATGTATACATGAAGGTGGGTCTACGACGTTTTTATACAAAGTTAATTTTTAGAGCAGGATTATAGCCTTACCTCAGTGAGGAAGACAAAAGGGGTACATCTTTTATGTCAGAAAAACTTTAATTTTACCTCTAATAATGTGTAAATTTACATCTGGCAGACGCTAGGGGAAAAATATATATGTAATCCCAAAAAATATCAAACCGGCGATAGTTATACTCAAGGGGTTTCCAGCATCAAGGATTACTGACCAGTCTAAATGGAATTACCAGGATTACTGGTAATATGTCATGAATTACTTTGATTTCCCAAAATTACTTGGGATTTCCAGAAATCACTTAGAATTGCTCAAATTTATAAAAAAATACTTGGAATTACTGCCTAGCTTCCAGCATATTGAGAAAAGTCTTTGGAATTGGATCGAATGACAGTTGTCAAACGCACAAAACCACGTGCTTGGCAATAGTGCACAAAGTTCCCGGATTTTTATATGTTGTACGGGGAATTCCGGAATTAAACAAAAATCTTAATTTGGCCTGGAAATAACATTAGTATTACAATTAATATGTTTAAATTCTTCTAAAAATTTACATAAATTGGTACCATTTTATTTATTGTCATTTTTGTTTTTTATACATCTTAAACAAATTTTTAAGCTGTTTTAGTCATGTCATATAGAAATAATTAAAAAATAAATATTTATAAAATACTTATTTAATTTGAATTAGAAATGTGGTGCATATAAAATTCAAAGCATAACAGAGAACAGCAAAAATTTGTTTAAGCTATCTTAAAACTGCTATCCTTGTTTAGATTGATATTATTAGTATTGAGCTAATTCTATAAATTTAAAGCTTGAAAAACATAACAAATA
Organism: Culex quinquefasciatus; assembly: GCF_015732765.1. Taxonomy (NCBI): domain Eukaryota; kingdom Metazoa; phylum Arthropoda; class Insecta; order Diptera; family Culicidae; genus Culex; species Culex quinquefasciatus. The sequence continues at coordinate 84,586,155 of NC_051863.1, read as the reverse complement.
TAAAGAAAACATAGATTTTATGACTTTTTCAAAATCTTGCCGAGAATAAATAAATATTTTTCCCGTTTTCCGGGAAACTCAAAACCTGGGAAAATTGGACGTCCTGCTTGAAAATCATCGAATAATTGGGTAAATATCAACATCTGTTTGACAACTGATTTTGACGTTTGAGTGCATATAAAATTCAAAGCACAACAAAGAACAAAAAAATCTTTAAAACTATCTAAAAGTGCTATCCTATTAATAGTATTGAGCTAAAAGTATGATTTTAAAGACATAACAAATATAAAGAAAACATAGATTTTATGACGTTTTCAAAAATTTCCCGGGAATAAATAATATATTTTTTCCGTTTTCCGGGAAACTTGGACGCCCTACTTGGAAATCGTCGAATAATGGGGTAAATATCAACATCAGTTTGACAACTGATTTTGACGTTTGAGTTGTTTTTCATCCGAATACATTTGAATTAGAGAGCATCCAAATTTGCGGACATTCCGAATCCGCTCTGTACTGCTTACAACCATAAAAGGCATCAAGGAAAAGCAAAATGCATTCTGCCGATTTACTTGAGTTGATGGGAAATACACGAATTACTGAGTAACTATGGAATTACTCGAATTACTACGGAATTACTAGGTAATTCCAGAATTACAGGAATTACTGCAGAATTGCAGAGTAATTCTGGAATTACTGAATTACTTACTCAAAATCCGAATGATTCCGTACTAGCTATAACTTTGGATTCTTACATGAAAATTAATAGGCAATAAATAGAATCATAACAGGTTCATCGAAATTATCTTTTTAACAGTTATTTTTCAATATTTTATTATTTTCTGAAGTATGTTTTCACAAACAAGAATCATGGAATTACCAGGATTACTTGTATTATTAGGAATTACCAGGATTACTCTGGAATTACTCAAATCCGGAATTACAGAATTACTTGCTCAAATTCCAAGTAATTCCGGATTAGTGACCAGTCTGACACGATGCTGGAAACCCCTTGGTTATACTAACTCCGCGCCGTAACCCACACGGCCAACTCGCCGCTGTGAAAACTGAACGATCAAAGCCAATGTACCTCTCTCCACCCAAAAAAGCACAGGTTATCGCTCAAATTTTAATGTTATCGCAATTTTAGTGAAAAAAAGCATCATTTTCTCGTTTAATATGTGAAATTACCCGAGGAATCCGATTAAAATATTTTCAGACCCAGCGATGGAATAATCATCATCAAAAGAAAATCATTGGACGTTCATCAAGAGGCTCTCCTCTCTCACGCGCGAAGGATCGGTAGAAAGAGTCTAAAAAAACAGTCATAGAGTTATCTAAGCCCGAGCTCACGCACACTAGCGCCCCATTTGTTTTGTTGGTGGGTACAAAATTTAACCTCAATTTTTTGTATGCACGCAATACATGCGCACGTAGATAACTCTATAGAGCTATCTACGTGCGCATGTATTGCGTGTACGTACACGATGGATTTTTAGGTTAAAATTAGTGGTCGCCAGCAAATGGTAAGGTAGTGTGCGTGAGATCGGGCTTAGGTAACTCTATTGGCCGAACCGTTCATTGTTTGAACATCTGTCCACATTTTGTCACCCGCGTCCAAACAGCAACTCTTTTCCGATTCTCTTTTGTGCGGATGTTCGAACACAAACCCAAGTCCACGTTGAGTTTCAAGCTTTGGCGACTTTGGGTTTGAACACTTGTAACAACAATTGTTTGGTTTGCACGGTTTTCTCGACTAAAAACATTTTTTTGTTTGAAAAATGACATGGATTTCAATAAAATAACTTGTCAAAGCTAAATTAAAGCTCGTGTATTGCTTAACCCATTTGTTTAAGACAAATGTGCAAACACGGGTTCAAACAATTGTTCGGCGAACCCGACGAACCCTGTTTCAAACAGAACTGTGTTCAAGGTCAAACACGAATGAAGGTTCAAAAGCAAACCGAGTCACCAGGGTTCGATTTCAATGACTGATTATTCAGCGGAACATCTTTTTCACTGCTACACTGAAACGTCACACGTCGAAAAATGACCTGTCACATTTTGTAGATGGACAATGTGTGTTAAGAAAACGAAATAAATAATTTTAAGTTGTGCTGACAAGGAAAATCACCAAAAATCAACAGCAGATTGATTTTCTTGGAGAATTTCGAGAGCGATTTTCTTTTGCGTGATTTGCTCTCTCTTTCGCGGGTGAATAAAGTGAAACATTAAACTATTTTTCCTTACCAGCCTATCTAATAACCATACATTTGCGCTAAAGACAGCTAAAATCGGTTTCAATGGCGCGTAGTTATGATTTTTTTTTAAATGTGGTTTTTGCGAAAATCGACGAAAATTACAATTTTTGGACCCTAACACGGCGTTTTTGTGGGAAATGGCTGAATTTACGTTAACCAAGGCCCTTGCAAATATTTTTCAAAGCTTATGTCGCCTCCCGCCCCCTTTCAAAATTGGTCCGAAAAATCAGGGGATAAAACAAATATTTTTTTCAGAAAACTTCAAAATTACACTAAAAAATAGAAATCAACTGACATTAATCTGTAATTATTTTTTCTGCATTGACAATCATATTAATCATTATTGGGCTCGTTTAAAAATATTTTGAATTTTTTATAAATTCCAATGTACAGCACCGCAAAAACTTTTTTTCCTGAAAAAATTGCTGTCAATACTTAGATATTTTGAAAACTAATGATTGCAAGACAACTGGACTACCCATGTTTGCATAAATGTCCCATATGCAAAAACAGCAAGCTGAGAAAAACGCATTTGAAGTCTGTCCCACACATAAGGCTACGTGTTAAGTTTTCGCGAAAAAACTGGATTTCCTCCTGGTTTCTAGAAAGAAAGTACTGGATGTTATAGGCTTTTTTGAAAGAGCACACAATTTCGAACCAAACTGCATCAATAACTCAAAAACGATGAAAATGCATATGGGACATTTATGCGATCAGGGGCAGTGGACAGGTGTATAATGCATTTTAAAACATTCTTTTCATCCAAATATTAAAACCGTGGCTTGTTTTTATTTTGTTTTTACTTTTTATATTTTTGCAAAAGTGCAAAAAAGCAAAAGTGGGGGGCTGCTGTTTACAAACGCAGATTCGCCCTATGGAACTGTTACTACGGAACTTCAAAAAATATTTGCAACGGCCTAATTATACATTCATCAAAACAAACCATTTGACATACATATCAATATTTACATATCAAGGCCAATGTAAGTTCTCATTGCAGCGCGTGTCATAAAACTCTTAACGGGGTCGAACTAAGAGGCTAATGAAACTAAGGATTTCTCTATCTTTATATTTTTTCACTTCAACTTTTCATGATACTTTTGAAAAAAGGAGGGTGCAACATAAATTAAGAACAAATCCAAGTTTGGCTTCAACATTTGATTTGAGTTTGCATTAATTCAAGTGAAATTTTGATAAAAAGTAATATGTTGATCTTAAGAATAGGAGCACAGTAAAACAAAATGGTACCGTCATCTGGGACGAATTGGGATACATTAGCCAATCTTGCGACTACTGTTTGAGCCTTGGTTCTGCATTTCCTTCAGGGTTACTTAAAAAAAAATGACAGAATTGATTAAATAAATGCTAAATATATCCTTTTAAACAATTATGTTACAACATTATCAAACTTTAAACATACTTTAACAAAAAAATACAAACTGTCGGGTTTACAGCAAAAAAACGTCGTTAAAGTTAAAACCCATAAACCATGCCAGAAAATGATTGTGCTCTCGCACTCGGAATCCCGCCCCGTTGAATCTGAAACGCCCTCTTCGGAGCGGCAAAAAGGGCTCCAGCTGTGCGACTAATGTAAGCCATCTCGCTCCTCTTCGATGGATGCTCTGGTCCCGTCCTTTTAGCACTCTATGTATACTTTGTGAAACGATACGATTTTGCTTGCTGCGAGTTTCGGCGGCCAGGGCAAGTTGTTCCATAATTTCCTAACCTAGAAAGCGCGCGAGCGATGAGATTAAGATGCGATGGATGCCGACTTGGTTGTTAGTGGTTTGATGGCGAAGTGGGGGAAGAGACCGGAGACGCGAATAATATTAATAGATCCCGGTCGGACCAACGTTGTTCCGAGTAGCAAACGGAACTTTTGCCACTACTGTGCAACGCGCCGAGAGGACACATGCGGAGCGAGTATCATAGTCCCCCGCACGTTGAGCTTTGACTCTCGATTGCGGATGTTTTTTCTCCCGCCGCTGACACTGGTGATCTAGCTTCGAAGTTGTACGGCTGTTGTCTGCACTAGCAAAGGGCAACCAGCGAAGCAAAAAACGGCGACCGACATCGCCAAACAACTTCGCATCGTACGAGGGATTCTGGCAGAGTATGAAAAGGAATGAAATATTATGAAGGAATTTTAAATGATGCAAAACTTGGACGCTTTTGCCATTGAGAACTAGCGTGGTCAAAGAGTACATCATACACGTGTAATGATGTTGTTCTGCTGAACCAGTTGGATTCTAAGTTAAGCTCGTTATCTACTAAAGTGATTTATTTTCATAATAAGTTGTTATAAGTGGATTTTGAATTATCAAATCATGAACATACAAGTCTAATTCTGACGTGATAATCGATAAGGACCTTTTTAACTTTCTAATACAAGCTAATTCCGATACAAAAAAAAATCCCTTTGCATATCAATGATTTGATGCCAACTTTAATATTCCCCTTGATGTCGATAACAGCGAATGTTGGCCTTCCAGGAAATAGGCAAACACGTCCACGCCCTTAAAGAACGTTATGCAAAACACACTGGAAGTGCGATCCTCATCATAAGACACAGATCAAACACACTCGCTTTTCTGTTCCTTTTCGGTCGTTTCCTCGAGATGCAGTTGCGCTGGCTAGCCGGGCGTATGAAGTCGCATCGTAAATTTTGCTTGCATCATCATCTGAGTATTAGGACGGGGGAGGAACCAAACGAGAACCAGAAGAAAATTTCGCGCCTTGCTGAAGGCTCCGTCATAATGTATAGTATGCTAATTGGTTTGAGTAATTAATATGAATAGAGGGAGTTCACATGTCTCGAAAAGTGCCAACCGGCGCGGTTCTGGCTGAATTTTCAGTGCTTTTTACTTGACCCAGATAAAGAAACCAGTTTAATAAAGGTTCGCATTGAGAAGGAAAAACTCTACTCAGTAATCTTATGAACCAACCGAAAGTAAAACCTCCTAATAACACTCAGATAATCCCAGTAAATGTTATTCAAGTTTGCTTCTTGACAACGATTTCGGGGTAATATTTAAAATCATTTGATTGAAGATTCACCAAAACCAAATTCCTCTCAAATTCAGTGGCAAAACAACTGACATCCGTTGGCAAATGCAATGCAAAGATGACCATCCATCCATAGGTGGATGGCGTCGCTATTTTTAGACCACGCTTTCCTCTTTTTTCCATCGAAACCAACTACTTTATCGACTTCATTTTGCTGGGCGAGATAGGACGCCTTCTATTTTTAGACGATGACTCAGCACTTTTCCACTCTTGCACTTAAAAACCAGGTGGCAGCACGATGTAACGCCACGTCTCCATGCAGTCCAGCAGTTCATTGGTTAGTTCCACCGCTTCACTACCAGAGGGTTTAAAAATAAGAAAGGCAATGGCGAAGAGCATAATTGCGTTCTGTCTCTCCGCCACCCGTAAAAAAGCTAAAAAATCCACCCAAAACCTCTTTTACGCTAATGGACCGACGTTTTACTTCCCCATCCGATAGAAGGCGTGGTCAGGCAAAACCCGTCACGAAAAATGCCGCCGGGTCCTTCTGGGATTGAACCCAGGCCATACTGGGTTGAGAGGCTACCACGCTAACCACTGCGCCACCGGACCCGGCTCGCAGTTGTTAAACATTAGCGGCTCAACCAAAATGCTCCGAATCTCAGTAACTATACGCATAATATTTGATTGTGTTCTAAAACAAGCAAAAAATAGAACTACTTCAAATCAGAAATTTGGCAGGACTATGTTGAAGTTAAAAATGTTTAAAATTTAAATAACAATTATTGGATGTGTCAACTATAACATATTTACTCAATAATGCTAAGATTTTTTCAACAGGTCGATGCTGGTGTGCTCTTTTGTACTATAAGCTTGCTGGGGTTCCTATCTAGATAGAACAAGAGAGCATTACCAGATCTGCGTGCGTAACACAGTGGAAAACTTTTTTAATTAATGTTTTTGTATCCACAAAAAATATCCCTCTGTGTCTCCATACTCTTTTGCTTAACAAAGGGTATCTTGATGTAATTTCTCCGGATTTATGCCTGTTTTTGCTGCCTTCTACAAACGAACTGGTTCGTCAAAGTCAAATTCCTTTATCCTGTGTACGCCAAATCGTGAAATTCGATAATAATAATGATCAGATATTTGATAAACAATGGCACGCAAGACCGAACCAAATCCGTGCATAAACTATATTATTTTAAACCATTCCTCCTGTATTTATGGCTTGAGCCATGGTAAGGCTCTGACTGGAGCCGACAGGAAGTTCATTTTGCCCAACTTTAATTGTTTGTCTATGCGCGCTTCCCCAAGGCGTTTTCTGCTGTATCGTGACCGACCTTAGACTGACAGTAAAAAAATAGAAAGTCGTCAAAAAGTGAGTCCTTTTATTCAGCAAGGACTAGCTAGACGGCTTCAATTTGATAAGCAAATAAAACTCCAGGAGAAAGACATCGAAAAATAACAATTCGAACTACCGTGAGTTCTCGATTATTTCGATACTTTAACCTATGAATGTAAACAAATGACAATTATTACTTGGGGTATTGCCGGCATATGCAAACAGCTTGAATTCAACAAAACGGAACATCATCCTAGAAAAAAGGACCGATACTGTGCTCGAGAGTTAGAGATGGTGAAATCTTACAAAATTCATTCCGCTTGGTTTACCCACCACCACGAGGACTGGACTTCCAAGACAGGGTAAGCAATCGTGCAGTAAAACAACGATACACATCCCGGTTGTTCGTCGTTCTTTCGTCCGTACTGCCAGGTTTTGAGTTCAGATTGCAAAAACAGGAGGGAAAACCAAATTAATCATAAATTTACATTTCTAGTGCTGCCCAGTTTTGCCGGGGTTGTTTTACTTTCGCATCCACTCTTGTCTTCATCTACAAGTGCTTTTGCTTAATGAAGGCTCAGATTTAAAGGGCAGCACATCGTTGTAGACCATCGCACTCCGACCCTTTGTTGCAGCATAATATTAAATGGTATTTGTCGATTTGAATTGATAAAAATTAGGATTTTATTTTACTGAAAAAACTTTTGATGCTATAAAAATAAACATTAATATTAGATTCTGCTGTCGGATAAGATCATTAATACGTCAAAAAAAACAGCCAACTTTTCATTTTTACCAGATTTCAACAAGAGCGTAACGGATGATAACCTAACTTTTTACCACCGCGCTACGAGGTCTTCTTCGTAGTGGAGAGACAGAGCGCAATTATGTTCTTCGCCGTTGCAATATCTTCCTAAGATTCTATAACCATTTGTAGTAACGCAGTATAACTAATATGCTATCTTCAGACGTCGAAGTTTTTTTTTCAAATAGTAGATAATATAATAAACATTACATTGAAATCAAATTTAAATGACATAACATCAATGATTTATGAAAGTTCTGCTTACAAAAATTATGAACAAATGGTAGGTAGGTCAGTTCCGCCGCAAGCATAACAAGTTTTCCCTACACATTTTCGCTCCCTCGACCCAAAAAGTTTGTCGCTATTTGATAACACTTACCAGATTCAGAAGGGGAAGAAATTTGTCAACCACCGCAGGTTTCGTTTACCACCATCATTGGCAATCCCGAGTGAATAGTCCGTCGTCTCCTTACCGACTTTGGATTATTTAATCGATAATTACATTATAAAAAAAACTGCCAACATTTACACAACTGGAAGCAAAAGTCATCGTCGTGAAAGGAATCTTCTGTCTTTGTTGTTTGGTAGCCAGCTCTCTGCCCTTACTGTTTGTGCAGTTGACGAAAGACATCCAATTTGTTGCTTGCCGTTACCAGGTACTGAACCAAAATGAGCCACAATTTAGCCCAGCGCGTGGTTGAAATGATTTATTAAACTGGTAACATTTAAAGCAGATAAGCAGAACGCCGCATTCCAACTTTCGTTTGGTGGACCAATTGTGCCTTCATTTGTTTGCCAAGGAATTTTAAAGCTTGATTAAAAAAACTTCTCTGAGCAGCATGAAAATTATTAGACATGCAAATTGTATATACCTTAGCATACAAAAGTTTATTCGCGACGTTCGTGACGTCGCCAAATAACGGAAGAATGGGTCACATAAATGCCAAAGGCAAAACAGCCAACAAAAAGACAAAATGTCTCAAAATTCATTGATATAGCTGATAATCTGCAATAAGAAGAAACTAAACCCTACCCCAATTGAACATAGGAAGAGCAATTTACCGCAGTGAAGATTTATGACGGATATATAAATTCTGATCGAAGAATTGGGAAAGTATTCCAGCAGCTAATTACATTGTGGTGAATGTTTGTCCACACAGATCTATCGAACGCATGATATTTGATTTATTTTTGATTCCAGCAGCAACTCAGCGTTGTTCATAAATCCTCGACTGCCAACTTCAATTTGCATACTCATCTCACAAATCACAGCAGCAACGGTCACGAGTAGCGAAAAAAGGCTGGCAGGAACGAGATGTGAATTTATTTCAATTCTGTTTGTTTCACGTACAATATGCTGGCTGGATGCAGTCTGTGCCCGGTGATGTTGGCTTGACCGCCATCAAGCTTGGTCAGAATGACAGCATCGCACGCAAAATCTATATTTAAACATGTATAAAATAAATTCCTTATCGCTAGCCATATTAGAGTAACGTGTGCGCGAATTCTCTCAAGGTTAATTTCAAACATCTGTTCCAGAGCGTCGCCGCTATGGAAACTTGAGCGTTATTATTTCAATTTTGCACCGCCAAGCGGATAAAAGTGCATGCGCGGTCTTTGGGATGCAATTCGTTTAAGATTGGTTGAACGTAGTTCGGATGATTGGAAATCTAATATTATACATTATTTTAAATCCAATAAGATTTCTTGACCGAGCCACGTAGCCTAGTGGTAACGCTCTCGCCTAGTAAGGGACCATCCATAAACCACTTTTTTAGGGATCTGTAACTCCCCCCCCCCCCCCACCTCGTGGACAAAAACTTTTTTGTATGGATCGTGGATAATCGCCATACACAACTGTCACTTGAGCAAAAGGGATAGACTACTTGTTTACAAATGCAGATTCGTCCTATTGAATTGTTACTACGGAATTGTGAGTTGCACAAAATGGCGTTCCTAACTCAATTTGGCCCAAAATAGGGGAAAGTGGGGCAAGTGTAACAAGCTAAGGAAATGCTCGTTCAACCCATTAAAAACGTTAAAAAATCTGTAGGATTTTTTATAATCATCTTATTCCAGGTCTTAACTAAGACGTTGATTGAACAAGTTTTAAAAAAATCCTGTTTTTCAATGTAAAAACATGATTTTAAAATTTTTGATTTTCCGTACGTTCTACTCAACTAGTGGGGCAAGACGAACAACCCGTTGGGGCAAGAGGAACAAGGCATGAAACAACATGTTAATTTGCTAACAATTGAACTGTTATCACTTAGATACATCAGATTAGAATATTTTTGAAACGTTTCTTTCATGTTTAGATTAAATAATAATATTTTGGTAATAATTTAGTCGTTTTTACCAAAAAAAAAAATATTACTTAGATGATAAATATTAAAATTTCATAATATCACTATATTTTGTACGGACAATTTTTTTAAACAATTGTTTATCAGTTTTTAAGTACTTTAATGTATGTATTTCCCAATAAAATATGTTGTTGCAGGAATTCGTATTTTTTTCCATACTAAAAATCCATATGGTACACTTGCCCCATCTGGACAAGACTTTTTAAAAGCTCTCTACCAAAATAACCAAAAGTTAAATCATACTTTGTAATAGGTGCATGTCATTGGTAGGGATACTACTGATCTAGGAAAAATAGCATTTTGATAAAATAAGCCTCAAAGCGAACCCTAAGCCTTATTTTGTACTTACAAATATTATAAGAAAACAAAGGTTTGAAAAAAACTTCATAAAATCTTATGCCCCGTGGCGTTTTAGTCGTTTTGGACGTTTTGTGGTAGTAGAATTAGCTTATTGCATTGCTAGCAACAATTCCTCATACTGGAAATAATCAAAATTATAGGAATTACGACCGTACGAGCGATTGTTCCTCTTGCCCCATATGGTCGTCTTGCCCCACCTTCCCCTACACGTACGAGAAGTTAGCACGACGGCGACGATATCATCTTTTCAGCGACATCTGTATTTCAATACGATCAAACATGTTTTCTACTACCCGACTAGGAGTAAATGTCAAGGAATGAGCTGGAAAATACTCAATCGCTATATTAGTTAGCCTTTTAACGTGTCTTCCTATTGGAGAGTGTTTGAAAAAGGGCGGCTATTTTTCTCCCACCGTATATTGTAAACTATAAAAATAGATTTATTATTTCAAAAGTTTAACTTGAACTGTTCCCCAATAACAGTTGAGAACTCATTGAATGCGTACAATTGGTCAATCATTCCCAATAAATTTAATAGTTGTGACAGTAAAAAGACAACACATTCCATTACACAAAACATCCCATCCTTCGCAACTAGCACGCTGATCGTTTTAATTAAGCTTAATTTATTTTATAGTCATTTCAACCTCCACGAGCCGGACAAGTTGGTAACCAATTGCTCAGCCTCTCGTGGAAAAAGTATTTTTAGAGATTACTGAATCGTGCAAACTACCACCTCACAATCAAATATTGTTCCAGAGTCGCGTGTAGAATGTGTAATGTGGCCGCCCATAAAGATGTGATTTCTTCTAAAAGCACACGAGTGAGTAGTGCCAGCAGTGGATGCATTGGTCGCCTATGGAGGGGGAGAGCAAGCATATCAACCGAAACAATCTTGCACGGTTGATTGTTCCTGACCGGCGGCCACATGCGGCGAAAAGAAGCGAACTTGGCTCCCGGTATCAAGATTGATTAAGAATTTATTACCCGTTGCTTGAACCTTGTTGCTCTAGTAACGCTGCTGGTGACGCGCGATCAAGTTGCTCGATCAATGTCAATGAAATATTCTAACTCGTTAATTGACGAGATAGGTTCTTATTAAAAAACTCATTCTAATAGGAAATAAACATTTTTTTCTCACTTCTTAAATTTAACGATGGGTAAACCAAATGGAATGTTGGACGATGTATCAGGCCACTTGAGATCGCTCAGAACGCGTTCGCCATACATTTGGTGTTGCAGTGCAATTACTGCGAAGACCATCATAAAAGCATTTCCCTTTCCACTAGAAGGTTCTACCACCGTTCAGGTATCAACTGCTGGCATCATCAAATATGAGACACCCAAAGGGCCAATGCTACTAGCCAGAGTTGGTTAAATTTATCGTAAGCCATACACGGTCAACTCAAAGATAGATAGAGTACTTGGCAAAGTGCAAGGAGCGCTCATTTTTCTGCTGACTTGTAATTAAGTGAAAAGTTACATTTTAACAACAGGCGCGCCTCGCGTTCCGTCGACTATCCGGGCTAGCAGTGGGTAACGACGGGAAAAGTGCTCTCATCCGCATATGTTGAAACACTAGAGGCAGAACGCGAAACCGCGCCACGTTCCGCCGAAGACAGCTTCACAGTGGCCAAAGGAATTCTCGTCAGATTAGATAAGAACTTTCCATATTTACACAGATTTATCCCATATGCCTCGCCTCTTCATCTTTAACATGGTTGGATGGACGCTGCTGATGATGGGAGCATCTATTCCGCATGATGCACTTTGCGTATACTATAGGGCGTCCAGGGATTATCACAGTCTCGAAACTGAAACAAAATTTGTTCAACCTGGGAAAATCTTTGAAGTCACCCTATTCTGCATATGTAGGATATTTGCTCGGCGCCAAATGGTAGCCTACACGGTAGAGGCATTTATCCGTGAGCAATTACCGGACGAACGGAACAAACACCACGACGTCAAACTGTCATCAAACAGCCCGAAGTGTGATTTTTACTTGCTGGGCGTGACTATGCGAGTCAGGGGATTTTTTTGCTAAATTAATATTAAGATGCGGGTCTAGGTAACATGTTAGAATTCTAAATGCCAGTTTGAAACAATGCCGTTTTTGTTCGATTCTCGCTTAATTTACGAATTATCAAGTTCTTACGTAGTTGGGTAGTTTGTGTTTCAGAGAAAAAAGGTGCAGGTGGTTATGTTACACATGACCAGTATGACAAAGAACTTTGCAAGAATGTTGTTGAAATTTTCGATTACATTGTCTGGTCCAAATTTTCCCAAGATTCACTAGATTGATAATTACGCAAGAAAACTCTTTTGTGATCAATTTATTGGCCCTGAAACAGGCTGTTTGATTTGAAATGTTTTAAGACATAATATCAACATCCTATTGAACTAAGGGGAAGGAAATTGCAAGTGATGCTGAAATAGAAATCAAGGTGAAATCAATCGACTTTCCTTCACCACTCGAAAGTTACCAAGATGCAGAAATGTTTTTGCAAGGCAGTAAAGTAAATTAACAGCAAACATTAAAACAGCCCTTTTTAGGGCTCTAATTGGTTACGAAATAGTTTCTAAATTTCGAGAAACAGATTTTTGTAGCGGAATAAAACAATTTTCAACGCAGCAATCCATTTATTAATTCCTGCCTAAAAAAAGCAATTTATTTTAACTGCTTAACTTCTGATAATGACCAAATAAAACTTTTCATGTCCAGTATCAAAAACCATAAAGTTTGATACCCATATTGCCACTACTCTTATGGTTCGGCAAATGTCCCCCCATCGGAACATCCCCGGGGCCTCCGGCCACTCCGGATTGTGGCCACTACTGCCGAAATGTCAAATTTCATATCCAGTATCAAAAACCATAAAGTTTGATACCCATATTGCCCCTACTCTCATGGTTCGGCAAATGTCCCCCCATCGGAACATCCCCGGGTCCTCCGGCCACTCCGGATTGTGGCCACTACTGCCGAAATGATAAATTTCATATCCAGTATCAAAAACCATAAAGTTTGATACCCATATTGCCCCTACTCTTATGGTTCGGCAAATGTCCCCCCATCGGGACATCCCCGGGGCCTCGAACACTCCAGGTGGTGGCCAATTCCAATTATCGACTCCTTTTAATGCCGGCTGGCATGTATTGGCTGATCCATGCCATCTGCTCCCGGGCCACCAGACCATCTGCTCCTGATGTTGACTCGTCGACGTCCAGCAACAGAATGAATTTTCGGGACCAACCGAGCTGAGTTTTGTTGGTTTAGGTTTAGTTTTGTTGCCCCGTCGACGATCCAAAAATTATGAGGTGGAGTGGGGGTAATTTTAGATACATCAATCTCACGTCTCTCGATTGACTGATTGGGAAAAGTTTGTTCGACCAACCAGCGTGTACCTAAGAGGGGAAATTTGCCGAGAAGGGAATTCGTCACGTAACGTTTTCGCTTCGCGAAAATTTTGGATAGACACCACGTATAGAAACCATAGGACAAAGTTCTTTGTCAAAAATCAAATAAGTGTCGGAGGTCGCCAGAGTCTCTTGACAGTTTGGAACGCATGAATTACCCCATTATCGGTTTCCCGCATGGGTGATGTGGAATTTGTTGCACATGGCTGAAGTTGGGAATTTTGCTACTTATTTTAATTTATGCTAAATTTCAAAATTTAAACACGAATCTACAGTGAATCGATGTGAAAACTAAAGATACACTAAAGCCACGATGATTTGATGTGCAATCTTGATCAGAATTGCGAAAAAATAGATTTAAATTGAAAAATAATAATAAAATAAATTTTGGTCTAGAATTTAACGAAACTTTGTCTGTTTTGTAAGACTTAATGTTATTGCACAATGGATATAGAATTTTTTACAAAGAAGTAAATTTTTCGGTTCGTCCACAAACAATCTCATGTTTGTAAACAAACGACGCCATATTGCCAATGTTGTTCGGTAGCTCATATCAGGCCATCGCCGGGGCCCTGGAGGTCGCGATGGCTGTTACGATGGCTAACCAGAGATATGTTCTAAAGCTTATGTCTACCCTTGAAAAATGCCCCCGACTATTTCACTCCAAATTTTCTATGACTATGTCACTTTTGCTGGTACCAGCAATGGCTAGAACCGTTTCTCTTGCGACAAATTACACAACATTTTCTAGCAATCCGGCAGTCGGCAGTCGCGGACCCACGGTGTAGGGGTAAGCGTGGTTGCCTCTCACCCAGTCTGGGGTTCGATCGCAGAAGGTCCCGGTGGCATTTTCCGAGACGAGATTTGTCTGATGACGCCTTCCATCGGACGGGAAAGTAAATGTTGACCCCGGTCTAACCTAGAGGTAAGGTCATTAGCTCAGTCCAGGTGTAGGAGTCGTCTCCCCTGGGTCCTGCCTCGGTGGAGTCGCTGGTAGGCAGTTGGACTAACAATACAAAGGTCGTCAGTTCGAATCCCGGGGGTGGATGGAAGCCAAGGTGTAAAAAGAGGTTGGCAATTGCCTCAACAATAATGCCTTCGGACACCTAGTTTAAAAATAATAATGTTTGTAATGCGGCTAAATAAAATTGATTGTGTGTATTTCTAATACAAAATCCATAGGACGGATGCAAAATTATAGAATAAGTGTTATCTGCATCAGAAATTTTGTATGATACATCTTTAACGTTTGTATGAAACGGATTTACGGATTGTTTTATTATTATTTTTTAGATAAGTTTTCACATTTTCATTCAATCAGATCATCAACAGTACCGTGACAAGCCATAATACAATTTAAAAAACTGCAAAGTCGGGGTGCCATTGATAGGATTCGAATCTATTTTTCATTTCATTTAATTTCATTTTATTTAGTGGATTGTTTTGGCAAAAATATCATTGCAGTAATTAACCTAAGCTGAGATATGGGGTACCTTTCAACAGCTGACTAATTCAAACGGTGTTAGAATTTGCTGATACACGGGAGAACAAATTGAGCAGGTGAAGGAAAAAAGTTACAAAATAACCTTCGAAATTGCTAAAAGATAGGGGATAGTTAGAGGAAAGGAGTAATCTAGTTTTCAAAAATATTTCAACACGTTTTTTCAATATGTACTTGGGTAGACAACACAATATTCAAGTCCGTTTTATTAGAACAAATTTATCAGTGGTTTAAAAAATTGTTTCGTTGAAAATTGTTGTTTAAAAATCCTTGGTGACTACGATAGTCATTGTTTTTCTTACCACTTTCACTTTAAATAGTTACTTTTAATGTTTAAATTAAAAAATTAGCAATTAAATGTGTCATTAACTTCCATGTTCACATAAATGTCCCATATGCAAAAACAGCCAGCTGAGAAAATGCAATACAAGTTCGTCCCACACATAAGACTACACGGAGAAAAAAGAGTTTCCAAAATCGTGAATTTGGGAACCACGAACAAAGTGTTCAAATTCCATGGTACGTTTTTGAAAATCGACATGACATTTGAACACTTTGTTCGTGGTTCTCAATTTCATGAACGCTTGTTTACGATTTTGGGTACACTTTTTTCTCCGTGTACGTGATAAGTTTTCGCGAAAAAAAATGAGTTTCCTCCAAATTTTTAGAACAAAGTACAAGTACAAAGTTTCTAGTTTTTCTGAAAGAGCACATCTGGCGTTTTTTTTAAGATCCAATAAGGGTAATTCTCTACCAACTCACACGAAATCGGGAAAAGTTGCCCCGACCCCTCTTCGATTTGCGTGAAACTTTGTCCTTAGGGGTAACTTTTGTCCCTGATCACGAATCCGAGATCCGTTTTTTGATATCTCGTGACGGAGGGGCGGTACGACCCCTTCAATTTTTGAACATGCGAAAAAAGAGGTGTTTTTCAATAATTTGCAGCCTGAAACGGTGATGAGATAGAAATTTGGTGTCAAAGAGACTTTTATGCAAAATTAGACGCCCGATTTGAATTCCTAAAAAACGTATTTTTCATCGAAAAAAACACTATTTTTTTAAAAAAAAATTCTCCCATTTTCCTTTACTCGACTGTAAAAAATTTTGGAACATGTAATTTTATGGGAATTTTAATGTTCTTTTCGAATCTACATTGACCCAGAAGGGTCATTTTTTCATTTAGAACATTTTTTTTCATTTTAAAATTTCGTGTTACTTTTTGCGTTTCTCTTTGTTTCGTCGTCGCGGGTGTGAACGGCCATGATCGATGACGACCAACTTTTTCAAAACTTGTTTTCGTAAAATTGCGATTACTCGTGATGTTTATAAGCAAACCCCTTATGTCTATAAATCAAAATTTTTGTAATTATCTGCTCTACAACTTTGTAGAACATTGTTACACTCTAAAAAATAACCCTGCAAAGTTAGAAAAAACACGAAATTTTAAAAAGAAAAATTTTGTTCTAAATGAAAAAATGACCCTTCTGGGTCAATGTAGATTCGAAAAGAACATTAAATTTCCCATAAAATGACATGTTCCAAAAGTTTTTACAGTCGAGTAATGAAAAATAAGAGAATTTTTAAAACTTTTTTAGTGTTTTTTTCGATGAAAAATACGTTTTTTAGGAATTCTGAGTACGCCATCAAATCGGGCGTCTAATTTTACATAAAAGTCTCTTTGACACCAAATTTCTATCTCATCACCGTTTCAGGCTGCAAATTATTGAAAAACACCTCGTACCGCCCCTCCGTCATGAGATATCAAAAAACGGACCTCGGATTCGTAATCAGGGACAAAAGTTACCCCTTAGGACAAAGTTTCACGCAAATCGAAGAGGGGTCGGGGCAACTGCTGTGTGAGTTGGCGGAGAATTATCCATAAACCAAAATTTTAGTTTTTGCATTATGTGTGTGTTTTAATACCCCTGACTCAACGCGGTTTCAAAAACACTTAAAAAGCAAAAACTGGAAATTTGGTTTATTGGACCTTTAAAAAAAAAAAAAAAACTCCAGACATTTTGAACCAAACTGCATCAAGAACCGAAAAGTGATTCTGTTTGCATGCAGTCATGCATATGGGACATGAATGCGAACAAGGGCTATATAAAAAATTGAGGTTAATTAAATAAAACGTTCCAAATTTACTCAAAATGTATTAGACAATACAGGACCATCCATAAACCACGTGGACAGCATAGAGAGAGGAGAGGTGGGTGTCGGTTCAGCGATTGTCCACGCACCATACAAAAAAAGACTTGTTTTGTATGGAAATTGTCACGAGGGGAGAGGGGAGATTTGAGATTTCAAAAAAGTGTCCACGTGGTTTATCTCGAAACGTTGTAACGTCACGGAGAAAAAAATACTGGCAAACCATTTTTGGGGCTTCAAATTGTTCTCCTTGGGTCTTGGTTGCTTGTTCCAAAATAAAACAACTCCTTTTAGACTAGTTTGTAGATTGCGAGCCATATTGTTAGAAAAATCTCGTAAAAACGTGAAATCAAGAATATAAAACAGTTTATCTTAGTCCTATAGAAATGGTTATTTTAGCTCTCAAGCTGCTTTATAGTTCTAGTTCTATTCTTCCAAAATTGTTTTTAATTTTAATTCAATGTCGTTTTATTCTAAAGAACAAGAATGAAAGTAAACTAAATTGATGGTGTTATAAACTGAAAGAAATAGATATTTTCACAAACAGATTGACTAAAATCGTAAATTCTGTTCCGTTCAAGTTGAACCAATTCAATCGGATCCGAATCCAATTCAAAAGTAGCAAACAATCTCATTCGACAAGATTTCCTCTCAAGGATGACTGGTGCTTATCTCAGTGTCGTTTGCCATAAAAAAAATCTGTACGCTCTATTTACCAACCGCACTGATAATGTGCTTTTAATATTTGCAAGCTTTTTTCCGCATGCAGTGCACTTTAATACGCACACATGGCAAACTCCCAACAAGCAATCACTCTTTGAAATTCGTCTGATGAAAATCAGTGACTATGATGCTGCTTCGAAAGGAAAGATAAAAATGACGTGTGCAAAACAATTCAAACGCATGTTTAGTATCGTTTCGAAATTCACGCGCAATTTGTACCAATGCTAAATATGTACACAAATACAACGAGGCATGCGCCGGCACCACTGAGATCCGTTTTGTTTTGATTCAATACCTTCTCACACACCACGTGTTCCGTCCGGAGTCACTCGCCGCAATCGTTTTCACGCTCAGCTGGTTCGGTTTTCATGAATGAAACCTTACGCGGCGTAGAAAAAGTTACCATTTCTATACTTCCACACTATCAAGCCTTGTTGTGGATTGAGTGTGTCGCAAGGATCTCAGCTGCCGACCGGCCGGCATTGCGGTGAGTTCTGGTTATTATGAATATGGTTTTTGTTCCTAGACTACCAGAATTAAAGACAAAAAGATGATTTATTTTCACCATTATACATAAATTTACGATGAATTATTCAATATTTGGGATGTGAAAAACTGAATTTCTGATTTATTTTATTTCATACACTACATAACTCAGAATTCTTCTGCGCGACGTGACGCAACATTTTTCCCGTGTATTGTTGCATGGGATACGGCTAAACGCTGCAACACCTTCGTCCCTCTGAGTTCGCGTGCTTTACGCGCTGCTGGTGCTACTCAAACAGAAAAATAAAAAAAAATCCAAACCAAGCGACTCGATCGAGACAGCACACGAGAGGGCAAAAAGTAAAACTTTACACTTTTGATTCCTTCCAGCTGCGCCGAGCAGTTCAGTTAGCCGCGGGATTCGGTGCCGACCAGACGTTCAAATCGCGAGCAGCCTCGGGTTCTTCAAAAGTGTAAAGTGACTGTTCTGTGCTGTGTGAATTCATGTGTTAGGACTTTGTGACAGTGCCGACGGAACAGTGATTTTTGAATATTTTGAGTTACACACGTGTCTCGGTTACCAAAAAAGATTGTGCCCATCTTTATTCTAATAACAAAACTAAATCAAAAGTAAATTAACAAGTTTTTGGAAAAGGGAGTTTTCGGAGTCCAAACTTGTTCCTTCGTCACATCAAATTCGATTCAACGGAATCAACATCCTACTTCAGCAATTTTATTCTGTCGACGCGGTTTTTTTTTCATGATGACGATGAAGTGGAATTTATAATTAAGTGCAGTAGTTGCAGTAAAATTTTATGCGAATATCAAACTGTCTGCTTAATGGAGCACCTTTTGCCAAGAGTCTATCGCCTTTGACGCGATTCATTCTCGGCCGAGGAAGTGTGAAATTTTACTCCCCCTTGGAAACGGTCGGTGGTCAAAGAAGAACTAGCATCAAAGTTGTTGAAATTTTAACGTTCGCGAGGTTTTTTCTCAATTGAGCAGATTGAAAAGTGTGAGAGTGAAAACGCTGATTCTGCCGAAGATTTTAACTAGTGGATTGCGAATGAACTGACACGTGGCCTGCAAGAAAATGAATTTCGGGCTTTTATTAGTGCTATCGTGAAATGTGAAAAAAAAAAACTTTGCTTTAAATTTTCATAGAATTTATGACGAGACGAATTTTTTTGATCAAATCACAACCTAGAAGTAGAAGATTGATTATCAGTATTTTATCAGTTTTATTTTTTTAAGATATTTTATATGTGATTCATTATTGGTGCAAAGTCTCCTTGGATCAATCTACGATTCCTGCTTTAAATACTTGTTTGTTGTATTCGTTTTGTAACTCTATGCGGAAACTATTATTTAATTTGTTCCGTCATGTTTGAACGATTAGTGCAATTAAAATTAGTTTGCAATCGTCAGTTAGTCATTATTTGAAAGATTGTCGTGCGATAACAAGTTGTATTCATTTTTTTTTGTTCCTATGCCCTGCTCGAGAGCACCATGAGTCTACCTTCTTTTTCAAAAAGTTGATACAAAAAGTATCACAAAATGTTTTATGCAGTTTTGCAGTTATGCTTCTACCGAAAATTTGTTCAATGTCAGTGAATTCATGCTAATATTTAGTTCGCATTAGTGTTACGTTGATTTCAGATCTGTGGTCCAAAAATTCGAAGTTTTTTAATGATGATTAATTTTCCAATTATTTTGTTTGCTCCTTGATTTATGTGTGATGATTTTGAAAGGTGTCAAGCTTGTATAAAATTTGCATTGGCCTTATTTCAGTAAACAAATCGTCACTTACATTTCCAATAGCGATCCAAAATCAGTGTAATGGCGCTATTTGAAATTTTAGCGACGAAATGAGTACAAGTTAAAGACAACAAATGGGAGGGGTTTTTTTTTAAAGTTGATCCTACACAAAATAATAATGATTACCTAAAAGACAATATGTAACATAAAGAAGAAAACATAGCTACTAATTTTTTTATAAGACAAAGAATTTTAAATTTATGTTTATAATACTGCTAAAGTTCCATATAAACTCAAATCTTTTCTTTGAAAATTACTCATTTAATAGTTTATTCCCTATATCAGATAATAAAAGATGTACCTAATGAATTGAAACACGAGGAATTTACATTCGAATAGTAAACAAAACGAGTGCCTTTATACTCAATTGAATTAAAACAATAGGAACCGTGGCTATAATTTCACTTGTAGGATCAATCTTGAAACCAAGCAAATTATTTTAGAAAATCAAAATGAAGAAAAATGTTTACCTCTTTAGCAAACCAGATTTATGCACAAAATTAAGAAGTAAACATTGCACGACAGCTCTGTGCTACATCATCATCTCCAAGATGAAAGAGATGAAACGTTCTGTCATTAGAAAATTTAACAGACACAACGTGGGTCCGTGGACTGATAAAAAATGGTGTGCAAACTATTCCCACAACATCTGCCAAGTTTTTTACATGTTTGAAACGACCCCGAGAAGAACGTGAGATCCTTACTTTTTCACAACTTTTTTTCACCTTTGCTCTTATAATTATTATATGGACGGAGGCAATTTTAACCAGACCGATGCTCATCTTTTTTTTTTTTTTTTTTGAAGTTAAATATGTCTTTATTGAACTTTCTTATAATAATTACATTTCATTTACATTTTAAGTGGTATGGCTAAATGCTCTTCATCTTTGTTATATTTTTCGTTTTATTATTAACTGTTCACATTCATTTATTGACTTCAAATTGTTTTACATTTTTGCATTGAATCAAATACATTTGGGTAAAAAAGAAAAAAAAATCACTTTAACAACTAATCCTAACTTAAAACTAAAAAAACAAATTCATTGAAATATTCAAAATCGTTAGAACGAGTAAACTACGAACTGTATTTTAAGATGAATGTTCCAAGGGTTCTTACTTGTTCCTGGCGAGTTTTGCACCCACGCAGTGTTGTTGTCATCTCGATGAAAATGTTCAGAAGTTCTTGTGGTGAAAACAGGTCACTACTGCCTTCAACCGTTGGTGCTGGTTGGTTTCCCCTCGGTTGCTGACTGAAACCTGGAGGTGTTGTA
Organism: Culex quinquefasciatus; assembly: GCF_015732765.1. Classification (NCBI taxonomy): domain Eukaryota; kingdom Metazoa; phylum Arthropoda; class Insecta; order Diptera; family Culicidae; genus Culex; species Culex quinquefasciatus. The sequence goes on along the minus strand of NC_051863.1, from coordinate 84,564,654 downwards.
TTCTCTGCAACTTTTGGCCGCTGATTCAACGGCAATGGCTGCAGATTTGGAACCACTCGAACAGATCCCGCTCCAGGTGACGCCAAAGCAGGAAAATCCACGTCCGTGAAAGTTGGTGGTGTTTTGCGACGATTTGGTTGGTGCCTCGTCGTCGCTTGCTGCCGAATTTTCACAAACTCAGCACGTTTTGGGCAGCTTCGATTCTTGGTAGAATGGTCGCCGCCGCAATTGAAGCATTTCGCTTCGATGTTCTCGTTGATTGTTTCGCAAGCTTGAGTTTTGTGCTCACCTCCGCAGGTTGCACAACGACTCTTGATGAAACAGTTCCTTCCACCATGCCCAAACTGCAAGCAGTTCGAACATTGTGTCACGTCACGGTGCACTGGACGATAACGTTCCCAAGTCACGATGATGTTGAAAATTGCCCGAACTGCTTTCAGCTCAGACGGCGTTGTCGATCCTTTCTCGAGATGAACCAGGTACAGTTGATCACGATACTTGATGTCCTTGTTGTGTCTCGTCATCTTGAAGACTTCGACCACGTTCAACTTAAAAGTTTGGAGCTCTTCTTTCAGCACACTCACATCCATGTCGTACAGGCCTCGGAGGACCTGTTTCATGGGTCGTTTACCTGGATCGTCATGGCTGTAGTATTCAATCTTTGTGTTGTTCAGGAAATCCCGAACGTAGTTGTAATCCTTTCTGGTAGGTAGCAGAATTTTGAGTCCATCAGCACACAAGCGAATGGAAGCTCGTAAAGCACCAGATTTGATAAACCCGGTCAGCCACTTTCGCACCGAATCCGATGACGATGTTTTCACAAAATGGGTGGCAACTTTTCCCGTCGTTCAAATTCTTCCTTCTCGCTCACGTCCACAGGGAGGGTAGCGAACTGGTTTCCAGACAATTCTTGAGCGTCCTTGCTCAAACTGCCTGGCTTTGCAGGTAGCGATTCGGCATTCTTTAGCTTCTTCAAATCTGCCGATCCTGCTGGTGAGGACCGCCTCTTTTTCTTGCCGTGAGGCATTTTTGCACTTTTTAAGCACTTTTCAGGAGCTAAAATCCAGGAGTACCTCACTGAATGGTGGTCCACAAAGGAATGACCGATGCTCATCTTGCAGTGCATCTATTCAAAAGTTTAACCTTCAAATCCAGGCGGTGGTTAATGTAGAGCTACACTACAGTTCAAGTGAGTGTCGAACTTTTAAAAACTAGTTTCGGATGGAAATTTGAATCCAACGCAGAAACAAGGCTAAATTAACGAAAAAGGAAGACTGGATATTTTTCGCAAACATGTACACAACATGCACTTTAAAACTTTTTGCTCATAATATTAGTGGCTAAGCAGACTGAAAAGTGATATTGCAGAGCTGAACATATTTCAATGTTGTTTTTCAACTTTATATTTCTATTATCAAAGATACATCGCTTCCAAATATGCGATAGTTAGGTAAAACTAGCGATTCCCTTAATTGTTAATTTTAATCATTCCTTAAGTTTAATTCAATTCCACATTAGGCCGATGTAGAAAAAACCTAAGTTTTTGTCCTTCGGCTCGACGGGATCGATGGGAACAGAGGAAATTTAAAATAAAACAACAAAATTTAAATAGCAAGCCATAAACTCAAAAATTTAATGAAAAAGTGTTTTAAAATGCTTTTTACACTAATTCAGTTGTTTTGCAATTATTAGTATTAAAAGAATGTAAGATTTGACGAAAACAAAAATTGTAGCGAAAACAAACTTTTTGTCGTACTCGAAAATTTTCAAAAATTCAAAATGATTCTTAACACAGGGGAATGAATTCTAAATTGATATAAGCTGATTGCACTCGAATTTCCATTGATTGTTTTTAGTTTGTGAAACAAATATTAGTTTTGCCCCCTGATTTTGGAGCGATAATTGTACCAGTCTTTCTTAATAGCAAAAAATAAATAAATAAATAAAAAGCATTAAATAGTACAATATAACCGGAACGTGTTCTACGGCCCATGAAAAATGTGTTTTACATGTTTGCATTTAATAGTGGCTTAATAATTCAGATGCCTTAGAACTGATAGGCAGCGGTGCATGTTTCACCAATTATAGTTTGTACAACATGGAAAAACGATTAGCCCTCGGTGACACCATCAAGATGTTTTTGTTACAGTTTTAGGGCTAGTTATGGCGATCGATTGATTGTGAAATTGAAAATATTTTAATATAATTCTACTGAAGAGTAACAATATTCAACCATCTTCCTCAAGTCATTTCTTTTGCATTTGAATCAACTGAACAGCCATGACACTATGCGTTCGTAGGAAGGCTGCGCATTATCTCACCGCTGCTCTTTGTTTATTTGAAAAAAAGCTGATAATCGTGAGAGGTTATCATCGTAAAATTGTTCTTTTTTGTGTTTTGCTATACACGAGTAATTTTTATTTGCATCACCGGTAACATTCATGCGTTCTACTTGGTGAAAGGTTAGTAAATTCTCTTAGAGTAAAAACGGCCCAAGATGCGGAGCAGAAAAATGGGAAATGTAATACAATAATTAAATTTCGTGTCAGACTTTACGAAAGCTTTTACGCGGCAAGTGCAGCGGAACTCGGCTCCTGGAGGGATAGGTGCCTAAAACAACAGACTTTTTGTTTGAAACAATGATGCTAGTGTGTGATCTTGATGTATGATGTAAATGTGTTTGAGAAAAGGAGGTTGGAAAAAATGCTTGTATCTAAGAAATGCTTATTTGCATTACATATCTAAACTATTTTTTTTGTTTTCAAAAATATCTTATCGTAAGTATTCCAGCTAAAATTTATCAAGAGTTGTATTGCATAAATCCACAGTATATTTTCAAAAGTAGCATATCTCCCTCACAGGCATCGTAAACTGTCATTTAAACAAGTAGGATAGACTGTTTGTTTACATCAAATGTTACGCCCCTTTGGCAAGTTACTACAGACATATAAATGTTTCCAAGCTCCTGTTTCCAATTCCATTTAAAGTAATATTATTTCGTAGAACCTTATAATCATCATCCAAAATAAATGACTCAGTTCAGTAGACTCACCATTAGGGTGACAACAACAACATGGATTTCACATTAGAATCTCACTCTTGACAAAATTTCCACACAATTAAACCACCTTCCATGAAAAAAATCGAAAATTTTGCTTTTCTCCATACATTACTTCATAATTCCCATACAAACGTCAACTCTCAACTCTGATTTTTTTCATTTATGAAACATTGTAGCTTTAGTAATTGAGAACGATAAGGAAAGGAAATTGTTAACTTCAAATAATAATATGACTCACAATGGTTTCTTGACATTTCTTTTATGATCAATTTCTTTAAAACGTTTCCTTTAAAGTACCATGTCATTTAAACGCCCAGTTCGAAGCAACGCATTTTGTCATTAGATTTTCGGATCGTTGATAGTTAAGAAATCTCTTTACCGTCGCGCAGTTTAGCACCCCCCTGGTCCCACCCATTAATCCTGTGAAGAATCTTACGCGTTTTCTTCGCTATCCATAGAGCTTCCAACGCACAAAAGGGGGCAGAAGACCTTCGCGCGCCAAAAGGGAAATAATGTAATGATGTTAAAAAGTTAATGGTTTTATATGATATTAATTGACTCAGAATGCTCGTTTGAGAAAGAAAAAACCTGGGTTACGAAGAAAAATGTAAGAAAAGACGACCAGAACTATTACTCCAACGGAAGCGGAGACAATATTGTCGGACGTTGTGTCTTTGGTGTTTCCTGTGCTCCGGCGCTCTGCATACTTTTATAGACATTAGAATTAATCTAGGAAAAGAGATCACGCCTTGCCCTGTGTGGCCACAGAAACAAACTATAAAAGCTGAATGATTAAAACAAAGGATTCTATTAATCTGCGGAACTAATTAATAAAAATGTGTCCCTTTGACGAGCCGACCAAGATCGCTCCCAAGAACATCCCAGCGGAGTTTCTTGTAGAGTGCGTGAATGAAACATCTATTCAATTGATAGTATGCATACGAGGAGAGAATCGCTATTCCAGCACATTTAGCAGAACGATTCATAGTGTACGCGGTAGATTACAACGCTCGATGCAGTCGTAATATATTGACTTCAAACGGTCATTCACACGATACCGCCAGTGGTGCCGATTGGGGCTTGTTTCATCGCTGCCATCATTGAAACTGATTGAAATAGATTAATAATAATTCTTATATTATGCAGAGGTTGTGTCCCTCGTCGTAAATTCCAATCTGCTACATAGCAGAGAAAATTCTGGCAGTGATGTCATTGATGGTTCCCAATCCAAAATATGGTTAGATTGCATCACACAAATGATTGATTTAAAAAAAAAGTTTGGGTTACGTTTTTTTAAGGTAAATGTCGCCCTCCCCTCTTTAATAATTGGCCTGAAAAATAAGGGAGCAAAAAACAAAATTTGATTGGAATTTATGTGCAATCGATTTTAAACAACTTTAAAAACATGTTCCTGCGTGCATGATTGAGCTCGGTTTTTTGTTTAACATACGCAATCGAAATTAAAGTTCAGTACTCCAAATAATACATTGGAGCCTTACAATTAAAGATTTATTTTATTAATAAAATAACGCTTTCCAAATAAGTTCGTTTGTGCATTACCCTTTAAGAATTAAACAATCAACATATCTAAAACAGCGTCAATCTGACCACCATCCCTGGAATGTTGGATACCCGATCTGTAAACTTCCGAACAGTAGCTTAAAAGGCCGTTTAAATAACTATTAATATTAATTAGCTGTAACACAATACCGCCCATTTATAAGCTTGCTGTAGCCCTCGTTCTACAACTGTTGCTACCATAACTCATTTGGTATAGTGTGATTATAAACCGAGGCACGTGTGTATAAGAAAGAAACTGGTGTGTCAGGAGAATGAACTGAAAGTGTGATGACTGTGAAGAAGCCAGTGCTCATCTTCTACCTACATGTACCTGTTGCAGCCCTAGTGAATAATAATGATGAATCTGTGTGTTTGAAATTTTAGATCCGTGCTGATTAAAAAACACATATGTTAATGGAGTTTTAAGCAACAAACAGGTGACTGGTAGTTCTGCTGTTTGATCTTAGCGGCCGAGAAAAGTTAGAGTGTGCCGTAAATAGTGTGTAGTGATAACAAAAGCTCACCGGAAGTGGGCTTGACCTATCCGAAATGGGTCCGCCTAAGCTCTGGAAGCTGCTAATCTTCTTTGTGTTTTTACTTGCAACTCACGCCCAAGGTAAAACAACATGGCCCATTTCAAACAATTAAAACATAATCCTTACGTACGATAATCATGCATGCAGAACGATTAATTAATATTGCCTGAAACGCAATCGAAAAAAAATCGGAACAACCCAAATTACATCCCCATCCCCGTGCCGCTGTGCCATGGCTAGGCTGGGTAGAAACCAATTTATTTTACTAATCCTGTACGACAAGTCGACACGCTTGGCCACTCGCTACCTGATGTCATTTTTTTATGCACAACTCGGTTCACTCAGTCTCGCCCCCGCTGACGACCGCCATCACCACCGCCGTAGGCAAATGAATCAATCTGTTACTAGTAACTTGTTGAAAAATCCGCGAGATTTGCTGCACCGGAGAGTTCGATTTGTAACGGAGCGCGCGCGTGCGGCAGGTTCTGAATATTTCAGGCACGAACCGAAACAAAAAATACTTGCGCGCACTCACAATGCTTGCATTTTGCTTGATTTCGCGATGTTGCTAAATTGATTGGGATGCACAACACCGAAGAATAGCTTATTCAAATGAGTATAGCCTGACACCAAACCAGTGGGAAAACACACTATTCTGAAACGTGTCTCACGGTAAATTCAGCACATTTGGGGGAAAACGAACGAAAAAATGTCAGCTCTACCTTGCACAAGGATTTGTTTTCCCATTACATAGAGTGGTCGGCAAGACCTTAACACTGGAACGCCCAACGCATGTCCAACTTACACGGACGCCCAAGCCTCCCAAAAAAGTTGGAACGGTAACTTCAACTCGCTGGTTCTCGGGCATAACTCAACCAATCGGGACGATTCTTGTTTCCAGTAATTTGTAAGAATGTCTAGATGATCCTAGAACTTTGCAGAACTTAATTTGATTAAATCTGTAATTTCTGCGACCGAAAACATCGTTCCACCTTTTTCAAAATGACTGCCTCCGCGGAATTTTGGCGAATTTTTTTGTACGCGAAAAAAGTTGGAACGATGTTTTTAATCGCAAAAATTACAGATTTGATCAAATTAAGTTCTGCAAAGTTCTAGAATCATCTAGACATCCTAACAAATCACTGGAAAGAAGAATCATCTTGATTGGTTGAGTTATGCCCGAGATCCATTGAGTTGAAGTTACCGTTCCAACTTTTTTGGAGCCTTGGGCGTTGGAATGTTAAATAGTGTATATTTTCAAAGATTGAAAATAAATTTGAGGTGTAATTGATCAAACGATCGCATAAAGAGCATTATCATTTCATGGCTCATTTCATGAGAAATTATCAAAACATCAAAAAAGCCAAATGCATGCAAAAAAATTGCGTAAACGTTAACAAAGTTCATACAATCGGGACCCAGCAATTGTTAAGGTTCATAGTGCAAAATTTAATATAAAAAAATAATGCGCAATAAAAATTTAACAGTTTTACTGCCAGAACTTTGAAAAGTATGAAAACAGCAGTTTCAATTACTTATGACGGTGAACGGTACGACCCATTCTTTTCTGCCTTCATCACTGAGGTAAGGTTATAATCCTGCTCTAAAAATGAACTTTGAAAAAACACGTCGTAGACCCAGCTTCATGCATACATATCGACTCAGAATCGAAAACTGAACAAATGTCTGGGTGTATGTGTGTGTGTGTATGTGTGTATGTGTGTGTATGTGTGTGTGTGTGTATGTGTGTGTATGTGTGTGTATGTGTGTGTATGTATGTATGTGACCAACAAACTAGCTCATGTTTCTCGGCACTGGCTGAACCGATTTGACCCGAACCTGTTGCATTCGACTTGGTTTAGGGTCCCATAGATCGGGTTTTATACAGATTGAAGTTTCAATAAGTATTTCAAAAGTAATGTATAAAAATGTGTTTTCACATATATCCGGATCTCACTTAAATGTATGTAAACTATGTCCGTATCCACCATCCGACCCAACGTTGGTTAGGTTATCAAAAGACCTTTCCAACGAGTCCAAAACATTGAAGATCTGGCAACCCTGTCTCGAGATATGGCCCCTTAAGTGATATTGATGTACTTTTTGGAAGCTGGATCTAAAAAATAGATGAAATTTGTGTACAGCCATTGTTGTGAGGAAGGCTAAAAACACATAGGTGGATTAAGTCAGTTTTTTTTTATTTTGTTTTGGATTTATTTTTAGAAAAAAAAATGTAATGTGAATTTTCAAAGCCTCTGCAATAAAGATTCGAAAGGTATATTTTTTATAATATAAACATGTCTTTCGATTTTTTTACATTTGAGATACGGTAATGACAACGGTTTCAAAATTATTAGATTTTTAGCCTTTGTTGATGAAAAATGCGTTTTTCGGAATTTTGACATTAACTTTGATACCAAATTCGTAATTAAACGTGAAAAACCAAAAAAAAAACTCTATTTCTGGAGTTTTTTTTTCCTTGAATTTATAGTTAAACTCACGGGCGGTACAACTCCTTCCATTTTTCTGGATTTTTACCATCCTCCACCAAACAAATATGTTTCTGTGGGTTTTAGAGCGAATATTCTAAATATCGGTTTTGATCAATTATAATTATGTTACATAAAAATAAAATAGACCGTTGTTTCAAAGCTCCTTCCTCCCATCCAACTCCAAAAAAATCAAAGGCTAAACTTTGATCGACATATTCCCAATAGGTGACAAATTATATCTCAACTCAAAATTAAACAAAAACATATGTTCCTTAATATCCATTTTCATCGGCACGGCAAGGCGTAGTTGAAATCATATTACCGTGCACCCCAGTTCTACACACTCTAGAGTTTACTCCCCAAATTTGCTCCCACTCATTAGTGCAGGCGTATAATAGGAGGGCGGGCACAAATTAAAAGAAAATATGTCACAGCTGCAACAGCATCAACTTGCCTCGTGCTGCGTCCGCGTCTGTTTGTTTACTGTAACACTTGTCAAGATGCAGGAGGAGTGCGAGAACGCTAGCCACCCATAATTTTCCCACCAAACAAGTGTTTCATATTTTTGCTTCCGACTCTCCTCTGTTATAACAAATATATAAGTTGGATATTTCTGATTCATGCATATAAGTGTGTTTTCAAAAATAAAGCAATGTTCATTACACAAAATAATTTGACAAGGTGAAGATTTCGATACAACTTACAACACTTTGCACATGGTATTTTTATGAATGTAGTAATATTTGTTGAAAAAATATTAATCTGGTCATACGCCCTGCAAGTTTTAACTTATTATATGGTTTATTAATTTTCTTGTACTTACCATGTCCACCTAAATACAGCAATTCCATTTGACAAGAGCATATCTAGAGTTTTTTTAAAAAAAGGTCCTATAAGCTATTGTGTTTAATTTATTTATAGGACCTTATCAAAACAACTCTGGATATAAACCGAAAAAAATGTTCTCCGTTCGGACTCAAATTTTTTTGGGGGGTCCTTGGTCAAAATGATTCGATTTTTTTGTTTGCGTGACCTACACCATGTGGTTCCAGAATTGGCCATGTTCGTAATTTTTTGCAAAAACCACAATAAATTGAAGATCGAAAAATCTAGCCTAAAATTTCAAAGGTCGAATGAAACTTTAATATGCCGTTTTGACGGTGTCTGGACCAAAGAGCCTATGTCTGAAAATATTTTTATCGGATTTCTTATGACTTTTTTCTTTTCATATGTTCAAAAATGGGAGGTGTTCATTAACTGGATGCCAAGATATGTTTTTTTTGAAAATGAAAACTAAGTTTTTCGACGCGCCACGCGTAGTCGGAAAAATTACAAAAACGGGAAAACAAATTTTTACACTAAAACTGTGGTAGCTTCAAAATTTCAGCGATATCCTATACATGTTTGGATACCAAAAACTTTTAATTACGAAAATTTTGGTACCAAAACATGTATAGTTCATCGCTAAAATTTTAGAGATATCGCAGTTTTAGTAAAAAGTTGATTTTTACCCTTTTCGTATTTTTTTTCGATTTTTTGCGCGATGAGTCGAAAGACCCAATTTTTATTTTCAAAAATCATATGTAGGAATACTGTTATTGAACACCTCTCATTTTTGAATATGAAATGTAAATTGTGCGAGGAATTCTATAAACATATTTTCAGACATAGGCAGTTTGGTCCTGACACCGTCAAAACGGCATATTAAAGTTTCATTTGAGTTTTTTGAATGTCAAGCTAGATTTTATGATCTTCAAATTATTTTTCTTTAAAAAGCCAACTTATCATCTTTCACAACTAAAATCGTTTGAAATGGCGCGGAATTATGATTATTTTTTAAATGTGGTTTTTGCTCAAATTTACGAAAATGGCCATTTTTAGGAACACCCTAGCCCGGTGTAGGTCACCCTAATGGCCAAACAAATACATACGGGTCTAATTATTTCGGCCAAGGAACCCGCAGAAAAAAATTGAGCCCGATCGGAGAACTTTTTTTCGGTTTATGCTCTTTTCAAATGGAATTGCTGCATAATATGGAAATTATGCATATATATTATATACATCTGATTTTTTGTTTTGTTTTTGGTAATCATTTCGTACAAAACTTTCAGCATAATTTGTGGCGACAGCTTATATATAAACAGTACTTTTTCAGTAACGCCCCGTTAAAATGCAGTCCAGTTAACAAATCGAGCCACGTAGCCCAGTGGCAACGCTTCCGCCTCGTAAGCGGTAGATCGGGGCTCAAATCCTGGCTCGGACCAACACAACTGGTGATCTTTTGCCTTCTGGAATCGATTGCTTAATAAAGGGAAGGTAGTGTATCGTCACAAACTGGACCTTATCACGACACCTTAGGGAGGCGACCTATGGAATGTTAACATTAACCTTAACATGTTAACATTAAGTTGAGAATGTAACTGCCACTGAATCCGCTTTGTAAATTCCGGCCCCGATACTCTTCATGGGTGTTCCCCTCAGAAACTGGGAAAGATTTACTTACTTTACCAGTTAACAAAGCAAAATGATCGAGGGATGCAAAAATGAATATTAGCATTTTGAACGTTTTTGAGTTCATTATGTTGGTTTGAACACGAATCAATTGTACTTTCATAAAAAAAATAAATAAATAAAAATAACCAGTATTTTTTATAGAAAACTGAAGAAACCCCAGAAACAAATTTCACTTACTATGTGACCTGTTTGATATTTTGCCAAATTTTTAAATGTAAAGAATTATGTAATGAAAAAAAGTAAACGCAAAAGGCTACTCTATCCGAATGGACTATGTAAGCTTTATAAATCGATGCACGGTCGCACTCTTGCTTCACAAGTTTTTCATTTATCCAAGCAATAAATCAATTTTCACTGCCACTATGAAAAATCCACTACTTGTCATTTCTGTCCCGACTTTCTCCACTCATCTCCACTACCTATATGTTTCAACCATTCTGAGCTAGGTGCATGCGACCTGCAAGTAATACTGGCTGGTTGGATGATGTCTTGTGTTGAAATAACTTTTAACCTGCGCGATCGCATTTCTAGACACATTCATCTTAATTATGGGAGGAATAACGATAGAATCACTCTTCCTTCGACCGCTTGCCGATCGGTGTCACAGCGGAGGCGAAATTAACTTTCTTTTTTAAAGTCTCTGACCATTCCGTGAAAAATGTTGTAAGGGCCAAATTGTTTATTTTCTAGAGCATCGCTGAGAAAAAGGTTTCCCAAAATATCCGTAATGAAACAGGGAGAAAAAGGGTGAACATGGTGCTACCCGTATTAAGTTTCTTTCCAGCAATTAGAAGTTGTGAGCACAGAGTTGAAATTCGACTAATTAATTGTCTTTTTCCTTAATGCAGCGAGCAGTACATCTCCTTCTTCGTACTGGTTCAGATTTACCTGCCGTTGGAAGAAGTTGTGTATATTTCAAAACTCAAAACAAAAGTAGGATTTCGTCATTATTTAAATTGTGTAAAAGAATAAGATCGAATTTCAAAAAAAACTTTGCTGTGTTTGATGTATATTTTTTTCAAACAGAGTCATTAAAGCAGGTGTGCTAAACCTCCATCCCGCGACGTCTTTCAAAAAATTTCATGAAATATTGAATAAATATGTTGAGTGTATGAATTCAACAAATGATGGAAATTTCACATTTAAAAATCAAAACAAAATTTTGTTAGCAATCAAATACTTCTCCCAGAACATACGAGAGGATAATGAGCAAGATTCGGTAGTAAAATGGTACTGTGTGCGGACGGAGAGGATAAATCCCGAAATTACCGAGAGTACTTTACTCATGGGTTCATTTCCCAAAAAAGTTCATCTATCAAAAACAAGTACCGTTGCCAAGACACGAACCCAAAACATTCGGCGTAATGAACCGTACCTTTGCCGTATGGGCCACCATAATTCGGTGGCTAAGTAACGGTCATTTGTCCATATAAGCCACTCAATAGGATGAACTGTTTCAATGAACGACCCGAGCAGGGGTAAATAACACGGGAATACCAAATTTTGGTATTACTTGGGCAAATAACAGCGACCAAAATGTGCCCTTGGTTGCCCAGTAATAGATGGTAAAATACAATGAAATCATACCAAAATCTTGTATGTGTAAGGGCACAACAATACCAAACCATGTTATTCCAAGGGTAAAATAATACCTCAAAATAAAACCATTTCAATACCAAGTTGAAGTCTTCTGGATTTTTGAACATTGCTTGAATACCAAAACTTGGTATTGCCATGGTTTTATTTTTGGGTATTCCCGCGCCCTTGGAAAATCATATTTTGGTATTTCTGTGGTCTTTCACATACATGATTTTGGTATGATTTCATTGTATTGTACCATCTATTACTGGGCAACCAAGAGCACATTATGGTCGCTGGTATTTGAACAAGTAATACCACAATTTGGTATTTTCATACCATTTTTAGTGCAGCAGTTGCAGTTAGTGAAAAAACGGAAATTATTCATATGCAACAGCCAAATCTACTCACCTGATGATTCCATATTGTTATTAGTGATATTCTTCACCACACCGAATGCATTTGTCATTGATGAACGGCCTGTGCTTGAAGTTCTTGAAGCTTCTGAAAAATAACAAGATTGAAAAATAAGTATTATTAAAATGAAACTGAATTGAAATTCACCAAAATTCATTAATCTGTCGATTGACTCGTTTTTCAAAGTATTTGGTTATCCCGACTTAGAGATATTTCAACGTGTTTGAAAAAAATATTAGTGTGTACATCACACTAATTTTTAAAATCATCTTTAACATGTTTAGGTTTCAAGTCATTTTAGCGCAAAATTAATTAACTCGTAAATTTTTTTTTAGCAAATTTCCCAGAGAAAATTGATGAAACCTTTCAATATTCAAATAATACCAAAATGTGCCATCCTGACTTAGAAAATTTTCCACAATTTCAAGTCATTTCTGTAAGGGGTATATCAAAAATGTTTAAAATCAAGTTTGAAATTTCCGGTTTTGAATGAAAGCATTCGCTTTGAGACATCATTTTAGCGCAAAATTAATTATTTTGTCAAAATTGGTCAAAATTTTCCCATAGTTTCAGAGGAATTTGATAAAACACTTAAATACCAAAATAATACCAAAATGTGCCATCCTGACTTAGAAAATTTTTCACAATTTCAAGTCATTTCTATAGGGGGTATATCAAAAATTTTTAAAATAAGTTTTGAAATTTCCGGTTTTGAATGAAAGCATTCGTTTTGAGACATCATTATAGCGCAAAATTAATTATTTTGTCAAAATTTTCCCATAGTTGCAGAGGAATTTGATAAAATACTGTAATACCAAAATGTGGTGTTCGATCATTGACAAATTCTGCAATTTTGAAATATCAAAATAATACCTTAAATTGGTATGATACCACATTTTGCTCTTGCATAATCCTTAAGACAAATTTTAAAGGGTCCAGGAATACCAAAATTTGGTATTGATACCAGAGAAAGGTATTATTACGCATTTCCCTTGTTATTTACCCATGCTCGGGGAATGAACACTCGAGAGGTCTATACTATCGCAAAATATTACTTTCCTCACGTTTCTTTTCCGGAGGACTATCCCCTCGGACTTTAACTTTGGGTAAAATTGAACGTGTTAGTTGTGTTTTACTTTGGTGTTTTTTGGCTTAAGTATTTGATACAAGTCACATTCATTCAAATCATATTTTTGCATGAATTTATTTTTTTTCTATTCAAAATAAAATTTACTCAATCATTTTATTCAAAGGTGACATCAGAAACATAATTTTCAATTTTGTAAAAATGTGCAATACACTTCAAAATTGTAGAGAAATTCTAAGAGCAGTGAATTTGAATCCATTCTAAATATATTATCTTATATTGTTTAAATTGTTTGTTTGTACTCCCTTAACTAAAAGTTAAGAAATACTTCCAGCGAACTAAGAAGTTTTGTGAATACAAAGAGACGAGTTGTTCCTTTTAATTCCGCTATATATTTTAATATCTTGACAGATACGTATTTCGCCTACTACTTGCAGACTTCATCAGTGTTCTGTTCTCGACTGAAGGTTCATCGCTGGTGTATCCATATTTGTAGTTACTGTAGGTACTACCTCCTCGTTCTTCTTTTGTGCCTGTATAGGTAACAGCTTAAACAGCCACGTTGAGCCGTTACCTGAATCCTTGTTGAGTAAACGTTTGTTGCCTGCCTTGAAGATTTCCAAACTTTCAGCGACAGCCAGCTTCGATGGGTTAGTGATGTGTCTTAAGATGACCGCGTCGCTAGCTGTGATGTTATGTTTTTCCTCGATGATGTGTTCGGTTACTGCTGACTTGAAATGGGGACAAATCCTTTCCGTTTTTCCTCCATGGCAATTTTGACATATGTGTGTATGCTCATCCAACCTGGTTTGCAGCAATCTCTTAGTTTGTCCAATGTAGCTCATATCACAGTGGCCGCAGGATACCTCGTAGATGCCGGGTTTGCCTAAAGTCGGTATGGGGTCTTTCGTTGAACCTAAGATGGATTCCAACTGGCTGTTTCTACTGCTGAACACTAAATCGATGCCAAATTTAGCCAGTTTTTGTCGTAATGGGCGTGTTATCCTGTAGTCGAATTCTACTGCTGCTCTTCGCAGTGGCTCTGCTGATGGCGTAAGGGTTGTGAGTGAAGTTCTGTGCAGTTTTCTTTCCTTCTTATCGATGATTGCTTGGATAGTTGTTCTGCTGTAACCGTTGATTTCCGCTGTTTCAAATATGTACTCCAATTCTTTCTGTTTTCCTGCTTCGCGAATCATCGATAAGAAGGAAAGAAAACTGCACAGAACTTCACTCACAACCCTTACGCCATCAGCAGAGCCACTGCGAAGAGCAGCAGTAGAATTCGACTACAGGATACAACTCGTCTCTTTGTATTCACAGTAATGCATTCTGCTAAAACGCTCAACCAAACCACAATAAGAAGTTTTAATAGGTTTTTCATTACAAATGACAGTAACACCCCTATACTTGAGTAATTTGTAATGTTACGATTTATATTCAATTCTATTAATTAAATAATAATTGTCATGATTATGAAAAGATTGCAAAAGTAAGTAAATAATTTACAACTCTGCAATATTTGCCATATAAATAAATTTATATTCAAAACACGACCATACAAACTACGTCAACAATGCATCAAGATGTAGCAAAAAAACTCAAAACCGGCACTGATTCCGTTCAATACCTTTCGTACAGCTTCGTCACGTATTTAATGAAGAATGTACAGCGAAAAGCACGAGAGCAAGATGTATTGATACAATAATGATCTAATGTTTAGCTTCATTTGACTTGTTTCTCGTTGCTACAACTACGAGTCGTTCATCTTTCAACTCGTTCCTCTACTTAGTCGTTGTTCAATTATTTGCTTTTAGTTGCTTCATCAATTTTGGTTATGGCAGGTTTTTGAAACATTTTATCTCAATCTCCATCGAGATTTTTTTAACCACATCAACTTATCCATCCGAAACAACAATAAGAATTTAAGGCTTACACACAGCATGGCGAAAAGTTTGTGAAACTATTCCAACGTGTGTCTATCGTGAGCTCTTCTCCTCCCCTTGCCCTTGCATTGAACAAAAAAATAGCTGGCACGTCGTGCTGTCGCACATCTGATATCAAACCAATCAGTCTTCCCCGACGAGACTTTGCTACACACAAACGAAATAAAAGTCTAACCGACATAATCCAATACTTTATGATTTG
The DNA here is from genome assembly GCF_015732765.1 of Culex quinquefasciatus. NCBI lineage: Eukaryota > Metazoa > Arthropoda > Insecta > Diptera > Culicidae > Culex > Culex quinquefasciatus. The sequence continues at coordinate 84,549,264 of NC_051863.1, read as the reverse complement.
CGGCAGGGTTAGAGATCCATATCGAATGTCGAATATCTCGAACCAACCACCCACAACCACAAGACACCATAGGAAGAAGGAAACGAAATTTGGCTGGAAGCGCGACTTCGACCACAGACTGAAGTTTGAGCGACGTTTAGCTTAATGTATATTTGATTTGCATTTTATTAATAAATACCAATATTTGATTCTCTTAAAAATTGTTACCAGTCACGTTACCGATTATGTCGTAATAAATATTGCTTCCACTCGTTGCTTTCATTTTTCCTCACGATACTGCTTGTGTCGTTGTTACGATGATTTATAAATAAAGTCATTTAGCTTGATAGTAAATTACCAAATAACGATGGAAAAATGGGTGTACCTGACGATGAAGAGAACGAAGTGCTATGCAAAACATGCACTGCTTTCTGTTCATAAGCAAAGAAAAAATACTCCACTTCCACTGTGGCAACTAATCCGAATTGACATTATGAGATTCCGACTACTTCTGCTTTTGTGTTGATAGTGTCAAAACGATATTCTGGTCAAGAATTATGAATTTGGTTGAACAACCCTCATTAAATAACATCGTCCCTACGTACCGTCAACTGGGGTGGATCAGGAGTCGGGACACATGAGGCGAATTGGGACAGCTGATTTAACCATGTTGGAGCATAATGTTTTGATTTTTCTGCTTGGTTTCGATCACCTTTGTGAAAAAACTGACTTAATCCACCTATGTGGTTGATGCCTTCCTCACTTTACCTTCACCAACAATGGGTAATATGAGTTGTTTGGTCACAAATTTCAGCTTTTTTAGAATCTGAGTAAAAAATAAACTTAAATATAACTTAAGTGATAATAACTCGTGACAGGGTTGCCAATGTTTTGGACTCGTTGGAAAGGTCTTTCAATTACCTAACCAACGATGGGTTGGATGATGGATTCGGACATCATTTACATAGAGTTAAGAGAGATCCGGCTTCAATAAAGTTCATAAATATCACTTAAGCAGTCATAACTCGAGACAGGGATCCGGATCTTCAATGTTTTGGACTTGTTGGAAATGTCTTTCAATTACCTAACCAACGATATATAACATGATGATATTTGATTCGATTTCCTCCCATTTATTCAACTTCCAAAAATAAGCAAAAACACATTTTTATACATAATGTTTGAACTACTTATCAAAACTTCAAACATTTCAATAGCACCGAGTTTGCCTCCGAGTCTCCCACCGTGCGTAGCAAAACAGATACCAAATTTGATCTCGAGTCCATCTGTAAAAGATAAATATGTACGGGTACTCATTTTGGAGTGTTTTGGAGGTTTTTGGATGTCTGCTCTGGTTGGTGCGAGCAAACATGAACAAAAATACAAATAATCAGAAAATTCCAAAAATCACAATTGGTGAACTTTGCTCAAACCGATTCAAACTTGTAAGGGAATTAGTGTGGGAAAACCCATTTTTTGGATTTTGACATTTCAAAAATTCACGTTTAACGCTTTATCATAACCGGACTAATATTCGGATGCTCTGGAAGGTGCTCTACAACGTTCCAAAAGAGAGTAAGGTGCGAACTTGCTTCTGAAAGAAGATACAGCGTCCTTCAAACATGAAATACAGCTTTCATAAAGTGTTTTTGACTGTTCCAAAGTAATAAATACAGTCATCCCACATATTCGGAACGGTTTCCAGATCGGCCAATGCTCAAAAAATCATAGCAAATCGATAATTGAACTTAATGATTCGCTTTTACCTTCATTTGAAAGCTTTTCTTGCGATCTTTCGAATGCTGTATCGAACATCTGCAGATTTTAACTTTTATATGAAGTTTTTGAAGAATTACCTTGACCCTTGAAATCCACAAATTCGGAACACTTTTTTCTTACGAATGTAAACAAACTTTGGATCTCTCCAGGAGTACATATTTATTACCAAATAATGACTTCACACACTGAAACCAATGAAACTCAAGCTTAGTGATGTTTTATACATGGTTTGTTAATTTTATTTGTGAAAATATCAGTTAAATTCAGGTGTTCCACAATTGTAGGAGGCACAATAACATCCCACAATTATGAAACAGGCCATTTGGAGGCAGTGTTTTGCTGCTCTAGACAAAATAGTTTTGGCATGAAGATTTTTGTTCAGAAAGTACTACTTTTACTAGTGAAATAGCAAGATAATGTCCAAATGAAGGTTCTAAAAATAGTAAGGTCAACAGAAAAGCTTTTTTTGGCATGCTATTGACAAATTATCATAAAAGTGTTCCGAATTTGTGGGTGTTCCGAATATGTGGGATGACTGTAGCTCAAATAAAAGTGAGCACACAACTGGTCGAGCGGCTTAGAGTGAGTAAAATGGGTATATTTCCCCTAGGTTTTATTTTGGCACAAAAAAATTTCTTGCCAAATGATAAAATGGAGATGGTTTGCAAAAATTGCGATGATAAATGGGTAATTCTCTACCAACTCACACGAAATCGGGAAAAGTTGCCCTGACCCCTCTTCGATTTGCGTGAAACTTTGTCCTAAGGGGTAACTTTTGTCCCTGATCACGAAACCGAGGTCCGTTTTTTGATATCTCGTGACGGAAGGGCGGTACGACCCCTTCAATTTTTGAACATGCGAAAAAGAGGTATTTTTCAATAATTTGCAGCCTGAAACGGTGATGAGATAGAAATTTGGTGTCAAAGGGACTTTTATGTAAAATTAGACGCTCAATTTGATGGCGTACTCAGAATTCCAAAAAAACGTATTTTTCATCGAAAAAAAACACTAAAAATGTTTTAAAATTTCTCCCATTTTCCGTTACTCGACTGTAAAATTTTTTGGAACATGTCATTTTATGGGAAATTTAATGTGCTTTTCGAATCTACATGGACCCAGAAGGGTCATTTTTTCATTTAGAACAAAATTTTTCATTTTAAAATTTCTTATTTTTTTCTAACTTTGCAGGGTTATTTTTTAGAGTGTAACAATGTTCTACAAAGTTGTAGAGCAGACAACTACAAAATTTTTGAAATATAGACATAAGGGGTTTGCTTAAAAACATCACGAGTTATCGTGATTTTACGAAAAAAAGTTTTGAAATTACAAAAATTAAAATCAAAGAAAATTCCGTGGAGAACTGCTCTTATGCAAACTTATCTAATCGTTCGCAAACTTTGGGGAGATGTTCAGGACCCAAAAGGAACTGAAGAAATGTTGTGCTGGAAAATCGATTTTGTTATTACACCCTAGTGTTACATATTCAAGGGTGTAATATTACATAACATTTAACACATAACACAATGCAAAATTTATTTTATTAGAGTGCCCCTGAATTTTAAACGGGATCTGACTTCAATTACATTGAAAATGTTTTTTTGAAGCATTGTGGTGCTGTGGTGCTGTTTTCAACACCACTTCCATGAAAAATGAAAAAATGTAGTCCAGATCCTTGAGCAAGTTTTTTTTTATGTACAGCAATTCAATCTGAAAATTGCATAAACCAAAAAAAAAGTTCTACGCTCTTTGGTCCACAAACCGTCAAAACGAAATTTTAATGCTTCATACGGCCTTGCGTACCAGACAACTAAAATCAGTTGAAATGGAGCGATTTTTTTTAAATGTGGCTTTTGTGAAATCGACGAAAACTGCAATTTTTCGGACCACCTTAACACGGTCTCGCTGATGGCCAAACAAAAAATACTTTCGTGGGACATTGCTATTAGGGTCATTCCATCTGAAGCGGAACAGCATTTGAAAATTACCCTCTCCGATCCTGCTCAAATGTGGCAGAGCTGTTGATACTATCAAAGCATGCAAGAATCCCGAATTTCATCCAAATCGGACCACCCCCTCCATTTTTGTACCTCCCCAAAAAATTGACGTTTTGGCGATTTTTGACCAAACCTCCTAGTTTCAAACGGCGATAGCTCAGGAACCACAAATCTCAGAAGGTCGGTCTTAGACTCAATTTTGAAGGAAATTGGACGTAGAATCCATTTCCGTGATCAAAATTTTGATTAATTTATTTTTCTACCTGTATTGCGCAATTGAAAACTTTAAACGGCCGTATCTCAAAACACCCCAACTTATTTTTGATTTGACCTCACCATCGTGTTCCCGACCAATTTTACATAAGAATCACTTATCGACAGAAATGAATATGTTTCATTCCAGAGATATCGAATTTTAAAGTTTAGTGTTTTCGAGATTACCTACATCAGCTTCATTCGCCGCATCTGCTAGAAGCACACAGGCGAGCTGATCAATAACTGCTACCTGGTCATTTATTGAAATAATATTTCATCATAAATAATCTTTATCAAATTGGGCAAAAAATAACTGTATTACACTGTAGGAATCTGGAGTTTAATCGCGAATGTGTATCTGTTCAAAAAAAAAATAATGAAGTGAATTTCTGTGCTAACCCATAGGATAGAGTAATAACGACACACAGTTAAGGGCAGAATTGGAATCCGACGAAGCGAGCAGGAAAATGAAATCTTGTTAGTAACACTGAACAATAAGTGCACGATACATTATTGAGTAAAACATATGAAAAAAAAATTGTTTATAGGGGAAATATACCCATTTTAATCACACTTAGCCGTTCGACCAATTCTCATCACTTTTGCAGTTTTCCGCTATTAAATCAACATTTTTGGATACGTCAATAATGGAAAGTTGCTCACTTTTATTTGAGCTTTTGCTACTTTGGAATAGTCAAAAACACTTTATGAAAGCTGTAATTCATGATCAAAGTGCTGATAGGCCGATAATAGAAATAGGCTGAGAAAGGGTATATTTCCCCTACGTTGTACTCTAGTGGAGTATGAAAAGGATTTCTGGATACCTTCCAGAAATCCTTTTCATACTCCACCAAAAATTTAAGAAAATAACAAAGTTTGATCTGCTGCAAAGTGGCTAATTGGGTACTAAAGCCCTATGTAAATTTTTATGTACAACGTTAAAAAACACGATTAAAAACCATTTCTGATCACTTTTTTCATTTTGATGCAAATTTTTTTTTTTTGACAAGACAACATTTTTTCGATAGATTAACTATGGCCCCCTTGGAACGAGCTGTCAAGTAGGAGCTTTTCTGTCAAGAAGGACCGCGAGATTAATTTTTCAAAATTGATTTAAAAATCCATTTTAAACTCTTTGTGGTCGTACAAAAGGTCATTGTACTCAGAAAAATAAGTTTTATCGCTGTAAACAATAATATCAGCAATCTAAGCTTCATTTTAGGACCCTATTCCCCAAATTTAGTTGCGATGATTTTGACACCGTCTGAACTACAGTTTTTTTTTCTTCTTTAATTCTTAGATTCTTGGAACAGAATACGGCTGCTGTCCTCACGTATAAGGATTTTTTTTTTATTAAATGTACCTTGACCAAAATCATCATTTAATCAAATGGAGCTGGCTCACAATATAAAAATTGATTTAATATGATCAATCTTTTAAACCATAAATCAGATTTGCCAAATTATGGCAAAGTGTCAATAATAAACTATAATAATAATAATAATAATAATAATAATAATAATAATAATAATAAAAATAATAATAATAATAATAATAATAATAATAATAATAATAATAATAATAATAATAATAATAATAATAATAATAATAATAATAATAATAATAATAATAATAATAATAATAATAATAATAATAATAATAATAATAATAATAATAATAATAATAATAATAATAATAATAATAATAATAATAATAATAATAATAATAATAATAATAATAATAATAATAATAATAATAATAATAATAATAATAATAAAGCAGGTTTTGGGGTTTTGCTGAATGGCACTATTTTGCTACCGCCCATGACAAAGGCCCTAGTCATGGCCTCGAAGGTACTCTAAAACGGTTAGCAACACGTAAAAACGGTGCATTCAAAATAACCCAATAAATATTCCTTTCACAAAAATAGATTGATCAAGGTAGGGAACAGCATCTAATTTCAGCGTTCCTCTAATGTTGCCATAGCTTATTAAAAGCGTTTTCAACTGAAATCGAGTGATAAATAGCTCAATGAGAAGTGAACAAGCAAGTTTCTATCAAAAGTTTTGCAAATTTTGTTGTTCAAATAGTGAAAATGAGCAAATTGGATGAAACTAGGAGCGAGGACTTAACCTGGCAAACATACGAGAATTTCCCCTATTAGCCATTTGAATAAATATTAGCGTAAAATTATAAAAATATAAATTAAATTAATCATCTCCCAGAACACCAGGTAGTAGTTATTGATCAGCTCGCCTGTGTGCTTCTAGCAGATGCGGCGAATGAAGCTGATGTAGGTAATCTAGAAAACACAAAACTTTAAAATTCGATATCTCTGGAACGAAACATATTCATTTCTGTCGATAAGTGATTCTTATGTAAAATTGGTCGGGGAACACGATGGTGAGGTCAAATCAAAAAAAATAAGTTGGGGTGTTTTGAGATACGGCCGTTTAAAGTTTTCAATTGCGCAATACAGGTAGAAAAAATAAATTAATCAAAATTTTGATCACGGAAATGGATTCTACGTCCAATTTCCTTCAAAATTGAGTCTAAGACCGACCTTCTGAGATTTGTGGTTCCTGAGCTATCGCCGTTTGAAACTAGGAGGTTTGGTCAAAAATCGCCAAAAAGTCAAATTTTTGGGGAGGTACAAAAATGGAGGGGGTGGTCCGATTTGGATGAAATTCGGGATTCTTCAATGTTTTGATAGTATCAACAGCTCTGCCAAATTTGAGCAGGATCGGAGAGGGTAATTTTCAAATTTGCACTTTTTCGTGCACAGTTGAGATGGAATGACCCATTATATGAATAACAGACACATTGCGGCGTTGCAACGTCATGATTTTTTTTTTCATTTTAATTCAAAATATGTATCGTATGATGTCAAAACCATTCCAAAACATAAAAAAGAATGTGTAATGATTCTGATTAGAAATTGAACTTTATACAAGTAGTGACAGGTAGTGACCATATAGCTATAATTCTATGTCGAATTTTTCTTTTGTCACAACGATTACTCGGTGACGTTGCAACGTAGTGAGCGTAATTCATAAAAATGAATAACTCATGTTTTAGTTATGATAAACAATTATCATTGTAAATCCAGCTGCGATTGATGATTGGAACAGTGAAAACATGAATACATATTAAAATGTTCGACCTATCAGCCAAAACGAGTCGTTTTTGTCGCTAGAGAATGTGTTAACATTAAATTTTTGAGCACTTTTTTCAGGTCTCAACGTTTGTCATTTTTTGTATTGGCCCCAGCAAAATCAATTGTCAATTGAAAAATAAGTTTGAAAAGTAAATTGTGTCGAGTACTGATGTGTTTTACTCTTCCAATAGATTATATATGAACAACAACGTTTTGAATGTAATACATTTTTCATTGTTGAAAGTGCCTATACCAGCAGGAAATGAGGAAAACTAAAACAATATGAATGCACAAGAAGACCTTGATATTAGTTTACATGATCCAATTGTTGTTTCTTCTTTTTACCGGGTGGGTGTCGAAACCATTGTAAGGGAAAGAGAAATAAAAAAATACTTTTCCAGAACTCTATTGAATTACAGCGAATTGTTGTGTTTCTCACCCCCCCCGGAACACACTCAGCAAATGTGGCTGTGTCTGAAGCCGGAGCTAAAGCTGATTTGGGTGTATTCGGTATAGGATGCGCCTCGGTCAGGATACCAGATATCCTGGCACACAAACTGATAGATGTTTTGCCGAAACTGAGCATTGATGCGCTGCTGCTCTTCAAACTGGCATGTATCGGGTGAAATGCTAAGCCCGACTCATCCAACACAACAGGTGGAAAACGCGGGGGAAAATGAGAACGAAAAAAGTTTCCCCTTTAGCTCTCATCATAGAGAGGAAGCATCACTCATGGATATACCGGTTGAGTTTTAGCTGTTAGGTGATGGCAACCATTCGAATCAAACCGACTGGATATTCCATCGGTACAAATAAACCCGCTGAAACGGTAGACACATTACTCCTGCACTCTCGCAATCTTTCTCCCTTGATGCCACGTGAAACAGGAGCACTTCACACAAGTTTTGGAATAGTGATTTTTATTCGCTTTCCCGCCGATGCTGGTAATTTGAAGAGACTTTTAGATCAATTCGAAACCTCCCCACGTGACATCAGTATTCCCCACCCAAAAGTTTTGTTTTTGTTTTTTCATGGAGTTTTTGGAGAGCACTACTCTGATGCACGCCACTGTGGGTGATTCCAACATAGAACAGCGCGTTCGCCAGTTTGTCACAAAACACCCCGTCGGTAGATAGAACGCGTTTTTAATACAGTCCAGACTCGATTACACTGACCTACAAAAATTGGCAAAAATGACTGCGCAGGCTAAACTCGATGGACAGCATGAACTGTGGGGAACCCAGAAACACGTGCATTTTTATTTTTCTTTTCTTTTTTCAAATATTTAGACAGGGCCGAATGTTTTTTCTCCAAAGTTTGTATAGAAAATTAAGGCGGCCCGTCGCTCTTGCATGCAAACCAAAAATTGCAAGTGTTCCTGTTACTACAATTTTTGCAAGTTTTTCTGTTACTGCACATGGATTCGTTGTACCTAGAGCTGGCGCATCGGCAAGACATTCGATGTCTCCGGAATCAACGGTTTTCCCTCAAAAGCATCAAATTTTCCTTAGCATGCTATGAAAGCTTGATGAACACCGCGACGCCATACGTCAGCAGCTAAGATCGAAAATTTTATGCCCTTTCCAATGCCACTTAGGTTGACTTGTGAATTGTGGACCGGTTCGGATGCCAGCGTATTTTCCGACGACGTAATTCCCGGTTGGTACGAAATACTAACGAAAAATTTATTCTATTGATATAAAGATACCCAAAATGGTGTTATACCCACTGCAAATGTTTATTTAGCAATTCTATGGTAATATATTGACATTTAGTTGAATTAAAAGTTTGCAATATTAAGTTTAGATAAGTTGTATATAGAATTTCCAGAGTTATATAAACTTTTATTCTAAGTAGTTGGTAAACTTTATATTCAATCCAAATTATTTTTTTTATCAGTCGAGGATGCCAATATGGAGTTCGGTGACTGGATATATGGTGATTTGTCAACACATAACTTTGTTTATGTTAATTTTTCGACAGGTGTATAAACTTTTTGTTTCACCTTTTTGATTTTATAATAGTATTTGTTATAGAACTTTTTGTAGATCTCACTTAAATGTATGCAAACGATGTCCGGATTCATTATCCAACCCATTTTTGGTTAGGTAATCGAAAGACCTTTCCAACGACATCAAAACAATGAAGATCTGGCAACCTTATCTCGAGTTATGACCACTCAAGTGATATTTATGTACTTTTTGAAGCCGGATCCTACTTAAATGTATGTAAACTGTGTCCAGATCCATCATCTAACCCATTATTGGTTAGGGACCATCCACAAACCACGTGGACACTTTTTTGGACATCTCAACCCCCCGCCCTCTACCTCGTGGACAATTGTCCATAAAAAAACCTTTTTTTGTATCGAGCGTGGACAATCGCCATAACCACCCCCCCCCCTAAAGTGTCCACGTGGTTTATGGATGATCCCTTAGGTAATCAATAGACTTTTCCAACGAATCCAAAATATTGAAGATTTGGCATTATCTTGAAGCCAGATCTAAAAATATAGATGAAATTTGTGACCAAATCCATCATATCGTCGCCATCGTGCTAACTTGTCGTACGTGCATTTTGGGCCAAATTGAGTTAAGAACGCCATTTTGTGCAGCTCACAATGCCTCACCTTTTGACCTTCACAGATCCCCAAAATTCGATTTCAATCCTGAGATATTCAGCAAAAACCGAAAAAACTCCGTGCATTTTTGTCACTTTATATATGAAAGTAGTTTCAATCTTGTCGTGCTATCTTGTCACTCCATGAAAATTGATGTAAGTGCGACAAAAGGCCAAAGGGATTTCAGGCCAGGAAAGTCAGGATGCGTTTGTCGCACGTACAAGTTAGACTACCGTAAATATTTGTAATTATAACTCGGGACTCCAGCAACCAACTTCAACCAAACTTTGGGACAATGCACAGAATGGTGAGCCAAACAAAACGTGTTTGTTATTGTTTACATTGCGTGCTTTCGTTTTTGAATATTCAAGGTCAAACATTAAAACGCGTTTTTCTCGGAACGTCAAAATGGCGGGTGCGACAAGATAGCACGACGACGTCGATATTATCTATTATAGATAAAGAGTGAGGAAGAATCAACCACATAGATGGATCAAGTTAGTTTTTTTAAACTCTTGCAAATTCGAGTTCTGTGACCCCATTTAAGTCGAATTTAAATAGTCGATTGCCTACATGAAAAGGGCCATCGCCAAATCAGCAAAGTATTTTTCTCGTTTGATTTTGCTGATATTTGCTGAAAATTTCACTGAGTATATATCATATATATGAAGCTATGTTTATGCAAGTTAAAATTGAAGTAATGGTGCAACTAAATAAGCCATTAAAATTCAAGCTAGATAATTTGATATGATGGTCATTCTATGAAGCAACTATCAATTGATTTAAACCAGTGTTTCTCAACCGGTGAGGAATTCCCCCTGAAATGAATTTAGCCATTCTAGGGGGAATGAGGGTTCAATAGAAATTCAATGTCTTGAATCATTATTTGAATCATTCTTTGCAACTTTCAGTTTTTATTAGTAATAACAACATTTGTTTTTCCCAAAAATATTTATTAAAGTTTCAATTTCTGTGAATTTTGACATTTCTTGAAACAATAAAATGATTTTTTAAATATTTCTGAGGTATTTGTATTTTTGGACTCAAGCAGATTTTTTTGGGACAGATTTGCTGGTTTCTGTGAGATTTTTGTACACTTTTTAACAAGAATGTTTTGTTAAATAATTGGCAGTTGACAAAAAGTTTTTTAAATATTATTTAAGTTTGTTTGAATTCTTTACATTTTTAAGAGTAATCTGTCTTTTGCCGCAGATAATTATTAATTTTGTTTAATATTTGTACATATTTTATAGTTGTATTTTTTTATTGTAATTTAAACGAAAAGAAGCTCAGAATAGTGGCTTTTCATTTTTTTAATTAAAATAAAACGTTTTCAAATACCTTCTATAGTTTTTTTTGTTATGAAAACTGTAATCTTTTTGCAAACCTAGAAAAAATAATTATGTTTGTGCATAGATACCAGTAAATTAAAAATAAGGGGGGGGGGGGGAGAATGAAGTTCTTGCAAATCAGTCAAGGGGAATGGATCGCAAAGGTTGAGAATCACTGATTTAAACAATACTTATCCATAGGAGAGTTGCTCAATGCAACTAACAACTAACTAACTTATAACAATACAAGTTTTTTTAAACCACTTACTATAAACCAAACTTTGGGGAGTTGGAAGAAGGAAAAGGAAAGGACAGATCCTTTCCAAAAAGGCAAAAGGAACTGAAAATTGCACACAATCCCAAGAATACACACGATCCCAAAAATGCAGACAATCCCGAAAAATGCACGAGATCCCAAAAATGCAGACAATCTTGAAAAATGCACACGTGAGTCATGTCCGGAATTACTTGGAGTTTTAGCAAGTAATACTAATAATTACTTAGTAATTCCAAAATAATACTGGTAATTCCCGATAATACCAGTAATTAATGGTAATTCCATAATTCTTTTTTGAAAACATACTACCTTTCATATTACAGGAGGAGGTAGTTTGGAGAATTGCAAGTATTTTAAGCTGCCGGAACCGGACAAGTGACCTTTTTCAGCGGCGGAAATTGTTCGCTGAAACCAGTGGCTGAGCAAAATCAAATCCAGCCATTTAGTTCTAATGGTTTGTGTTCACCAATTAATGGAGTTTTCACCAATTACCAATTACGGGAGTTTTTTTTTGCTCGCCAATAGTGGCAATAATTTCTTGTCAATCAATTAAGTTACATTTAACTCATACTTATTCTATGAAACGTTAAATTCAGTATCCTCTTTATATGAGGAACTATATCTACCTCTTGATTTTTTTCTGAACCTGCAAATACAAGATCGTTTCTTGTGATTTTTGGGACTCAAAATTGTAATTTAAAATGTTAACGAATCGTTATTTGCACTGAGTGATTTTTCAAAAGTTTCACAGGCTTGTTGCAAAATTTTTGTGATGTAAAAAGAAGCTAATATATAATTTCCCAGAATCGAGATATTTGCAATATGATAAACAACGAATTAAAAAAAACAATTTAAACTTGTTTTTTGCCTGTTTAAGGTCAATTAATTGAAGAAATATTTACAGTTATAAGGAAACCCGAATGTTCAAAATTGTTTTCCAAAATATAATTGAATATTGAGATTAACGTTAAACGCAAAATGACTTATTGACATCAAAAGGAAATTACCTTGATACAGCGAAATTGCCCTAGGGATGATTGCTATGCTCGAGAGAGGATATGGAAATTGAATTTATTTTGAAAAAGCTTTTCCCTCTTATAGAAATAATAAATAAAAATAATTTAAAAAACTTTAGATTTCGTTTCTGAGGTGTAACTGCTAAATATACTTCAAGATAAATTTTGGGGTCCAATTGCTTTTGGCTTCTCTCAATTATAGATATTGGAATTTGTGACAAGTTAAATTTTAGACTTTCTGAATAAGAAGGTCAAAGAAGCATTGGTTTAATCGAACTTGGACATAGAACATTAAACTTCCAAGAATTGAGCATTTTTCAAATAATTTTCTGATTAGTTTATATAATTTTGCTTCGATAAAATAAGTATAAAATTTCCCGGGAGTCTCGACCGAATTTCCCGGAATTGAGAGGTCCAAAATGGTCGATTTCCCGGGAATTTTATCCCGAGAATTCCCGCTCGTCACCCTCTATTTGGAACAAACACACAAACATCCGGTACGCGTAAATTACACTATAACGGCACAATTAATGTATCGTGTAACTGACAATTTAATGTAATTTTTACGTCTTTTTTACGCTCCAGATATGTGCATCATATTAGACGTAATTACATTTGTTTTGTACTGTGTAGCTTAAGCAGCAAACTCATGCAAAAAGTTTAAAGTTTTGCGTTTATATGAATACAAAAGAGACGAGTTGTTTCTTTTAATTCCGCTATATATTTTAATATCTTGACAGATATGTATTTCGTCTACTACTTGCAGACTTTGTCAGTGTGTTGTATTCATAGTAATGCATTCTGCTTAAAAGCTTAACCAACCCACAATTTTCGTAAATGTTTTAATTATAGCCGAAACAGAGAAAATTGTCCGCACACTGGTAAGAAATCAAGTTTTGGCTTGTGACATTTTTGTCTGTAAATGCAATATTTTTTCTCAAGTTTCCATACAAACCAATTTCAAACGATCCTGTAATGAAATTTAAAAATTAATGTTATGGCGATTGACTACAAGATGGCACTAGGTAAATTATGTTTAAAGAATTATTCAGTATCTTCACGACATAATAATCCAATAGGATTATTAAGTATGTGCCAATAAAACGTCACACGATTAAGTTATGGCGTTTAACTGCAAGATGGCGCCAGAAATTAAATTTTCAGTGACGTCATCACATAATATTCCAATAAGATTGTTACATCTTTGTAAAACAAAACGTCACTCGAATTAGGTATGGCATGTAATGCAAGAGCAAGATGGCGCGAGAAATACAAATTTCAGTGACGTTACGACATAATTTTACAATAAGATTCTAAAGTCATTGTAAAATGACTTCACACGGCGCCAGAAATGAAAATGATTACGTCTATGTAAAAGAAAAATCACACGAATAAGTTATAGCGTTCAACTTCAAAATGGCGACAGCAATGTTTCAATGATGTCATGACATAATATTCAATAAGATTATTACGTCACGTAATAGTACTCCAACAAGATTTGTACGGCTTTTTCAAATGACGTCACATAATTTAGTTTTAGCGTATGACTACTAGATGGCGGCATAAATTCTCAAATTATTCTCAAATCATTCTAAAATTATTTATTGACGTCATGAAACTCCAACTAGATTTGTAGGGCTATTCAAATGACGTCACACGTTGTAGAAATAGCGATTTACGCCAGAAATTTACGGTTAAGTTTTCTAAAAATATTTAATGACGCCCGAAATGATTTTCCGATAAGATTTTTTATTCAATGATGTCACATAATTTATAACTAGATATTGATTTTAATCAATTGGAACAGATTTTTTTATATTTAAAAAATGTTTGAAATTGATTTTCTTGAAGAACGATTTGAAACTGGATAACACAGACCAACAAAAATTTACAAAAAATACTGAGCTGGCTCAACTCGAGAGCAGCATGAAGTTTGAGGTACCCAGAAACACGTGCACTTTGAATTTTTCAAAAATATTTGGACAGGGCCGAATGGTTTTTCTCCCAGGGTTTGTATGGAGAATTAGGGCGGTTCGTCACTGTTACATACAACCAAAAATTGCATGCAATATGTGGGAGTAGCGGAAAAAACGGAATCGACGTAACACCTTATAATGTGGCCCTATTAAACCTTGTGGTTTCGTCAACGGATCCACAGGCGTGTATCGTTCTTTTTGCAACAAGACCCTGCCTCCCGGGTCTCCTTAGTGTGAAGGTATGGCACGGGGAGAGGGCACCGAAAACCTAAATTTACGCTTAGAATTTTTTGCGTCCGCCTCGGTATTCGAACCGGTGACCTCTGGATTGAGAGTCCAGTGCGCGGTCCGATTGATCCACACAGGGAGTAGCGAACAGCTCTAATTCTCCATACAAACTTTGGAGAAAACCATTCGGCCCTGTCTACATATTTTTGATTAATTCAAAGTGCACGTGTTTCTGAGGACCTCAAACTTCATGCTTCCCCTCGAGTTGAGCCTGCGCAGAAATTGTGTTGGTCGGTGTTATCAATACAGTCATCCCACATATTTGGAACACCCACAAATTCGGAACACTTTTGTGATAATTTGTCAAAAGCATGCCAAATGCAGCTTTTCTCGCGACCCTACTATTTTTAGGACCTTTATTTGGACATTTTCATACTATTTCACTAGTAAAAGTAGTACTTTTTGAACAAAAAACTTCATTTCAAGACTATTTTATCTTGAGCAGTAAAATGGCATGGGAAAATTTTGACCAATTTTGACAAAATAATTAATTTTGCGATATAATGATGTCTCAAAGCGAATGCTTTCATTCAACACCGGAAATTTCAAACTTGATTTTAAACATTTTTGATATACCCCCTACAGAAATGACTTGAAATTGTGGAAAATTTTCTAAGTCAGGATGGCACATTTTGGTATTATTTTGGTATTTAAGTGTTTTATCAAATTCCTCTTAAACTATGGGAAAATTTTGACCAGTTTTTACAAAATAATTAATTTGGCGCTAAAATCATGTCTCAAAGCGAATGCTTTCATTCAAAACCGGAAATTTCAAACTTTATTTGAAACATTTTCGATATACCCCCTACAGAAATGACTTGAAATTGTGGAAAATTTTCTAAGTCAGGATGGCACATTTCGGTATTATTTTGATATTAAAGTGTTTTATCAAATTCCTCTGAAACTATGGGAAACTTTTGACCAGTTTTGACAAAATAATTAATTTTGCGCTAAAACCATGTCTCAAAGCGAATGCTTTCATTCAAAACCGGAAATTTCAAACTTGATTTTAAACATTTTTGATATACCCCCTACAGAAATGACTTGAAATTGTGGAAAATTTTCTAAGTCAGGATGGCACATTTTGGTATTATTTTGGTATTTAAGTGTTTTATCAAATTCCTCTTAAACTATGGGAAAATTTTGACCAGTTTTTACAAAATAATTAATTTGGCGCTAAAATCATGTCTCAAAGCGAATGCTTTCATTCAAAACCGGAAATTTCAAACTTTATTTTAAACATTTTCGATATACCCCCTACATAAATGACTTGAAATTGTGGAAAATTTTCTAAGTCAGGATGGCACATTTTGGTATTATTTTGGTATTTAAGTGTTTTATCAAATTCCTCTTAAACTATGGGAAAATTTTGACCAGTTTTTACAAAATTATTAATTTGGCGCTAAAATCATGTCTCAAAGCGAATGCTTTCATTCAAAACCGGAAATTTCAAACTTTATTTTAAACATTTTCGATATACCCCCTACAGAAATGACTTGAAATTGTGGAAAATTTTCTAAGTCAGGATGGCACATTTCGGTATTATTTTGATATTAAAGTGTTTTATCAAATTCCTCTGAAACTATGGGAAACTTTTGACCAGTTTTGACAAAATAATTAATTTTGCGCTAAAACCATGTCTCAAAGCGAATGCTTTCATTCAAAACCGGAAATTTCAAACTTGATTTTAAACATTTTGATATACCCCTATAGAAATGACTTGAAATTGTGGAAAATTTTCTAAGTCAGGATGGCACATTTTGGTATTATTTTGGTATTTAAGTGTTTTATCAAATTCCTCTTAAACTATGGGAAAATTTTGACCAGTTTTTACAAAATAATTAATTTGGCGCTAAAATCATGTCTCAAAGCGAATGCTTTCATTCAAAACCGGAAATTTCAAACTTGATTTTAAACACTTTTGATATACCCCCTACAGAAATGACTTGAAATTGTGGAAAATTTTCTAAGTCAGGATGGCACATTTTGGTATTATTTGAATATTGAAAGGTTCCATCAATTTTCTCTAAAACTATGGGAAATTTGTTAAAAAAAATTACGAGTTAATTAATTTTGCGCTAAAATGACTTGAAACCCAAAAATGTTAAAGATGATTTTAAAAATTAGAGTGATATACCCACTAATATTTTTTTCAAAAACGTTGAAATATCTCTAAGTCGGGATAACCAAGTACTTTTAAAAACGAGTCAATCGACAGATTAATGAATTTTGGTGAATTTCAATTCAGTTTCATTTTAATAATACTTATTTTTCAATCTTGTTATTTTTCAGAAGCTTCAAGAACTTCAAGCACAGGCCGTTCATCAATGACAAATGCATTCGGTGTGGTGAAGAATATCACTAATAACAACATGGAATCATCAGGTGAGTAGATTTGGCTGTTGCATATGAATAATTTCCGTTTTTTCACTAACTGCAACTGCTGCACTAAAAATGGTATGAAAATACCAAATTTTGGTATTACTTGTTCAAATACCAGCGACCATAATGTGCTCTTAGTTGCCCAGTAATAGATGGTAAAATACCATGAAATCATACCAAAATCATGTATGTGAAAGACCACAGAAATACCAAAATATGATTTTCCAAGGGCGCGGAATACCTAAAAATAAAACCATGGCAATACCAAGTTTTGGTATTCAAGCAATGTTCAAAAATCCAGAAGACCTCAACTTGGTATTGAAATGGTTTTATTTTGAGGTATTATTTTACCCTTGGAATAACATGGTTTGGTATTGTTGTGCCCTTACACACACAAGATTTTGGTATGATTTCATGGTATTTTACCATCTATTACTGGGCAACCAAGGGCACATTTTGGTCACTGTTATTTGCCCAAGTAATACCAAAATTTGGTATTCCCGTGTTATTTACCCCTGCTCGGGAAATATGTACTCCTGGAGAAATCCAAAGTTTGTTTACATCCGTAAGAAAAAAGTGTTCCGAATTTGTGGATTTCAAGAGTCAAAGTATTTCTCCAAAAACTTGATCTAAAAGTTAAAATTTGCAGTTGTTTGATACAGCATTCGAAAAACCGCAAGAAAAGCTTTCAAATGAAGGTAAAAGCGAGTCATTAAGTTCAATTATCGGTTTGCTATGATTTTTTGAACATTGGCCGATCTGTAAACTGTTCCGAATATGAGGGATGACTGTAAGTACAATTTTGTACAATTCCCATTTAAACGCCTGTAATGAAAGGCTGTAAGAACAATGTCGTACCGCCCGTTCAAATGTTGCTCCAGAATTTAGGTATTCCAATGTACAGTAGATTTTGTGAAAAGTAACCATTGCAAATCATCTGGACTGGTGTAAAATGCATTTTAAAACACGTTTTTAATTGAAATGTTCAAACCATGGCTTGTAATTTAAGTTACCACCTTTGATCAGAGTCAAGGGGTATGAACTTCAAAAAATATTTGCAACGGCCTTATCACGTTATAACAATTATATCACATATATACGGTACGAGATGTGACCAACCACCTTGGTTTGCCCACATCGTCTCATGAACCTTCCCTGAACACTCGGGTCATTTCAAGAGGTAGACCACTTAGAAAAGCTAGAGTTAGGGTAGATTTTCAACCAAGAAACGCAAAATAAGCGCAACATTTGCAAATATAATAAATCTGCACCAATTCGTCAAACAACAGTCGTTTTGAATTTAAATAGCTAGAAAAAGTAATAGAATGGCACAAGAGATTTGCATCACACATCACATTAGGCATTGTTTTCAGTAGCGACAACTTGGCTACTCTTATCAACACCCACGAAACGCAGAGATGAACGCAACCTCGACTTCTGCGTGATCTTCGAGGGCTCTTCGGAGTCTGGACGGGATCGACTCGTTCACTTGCTTGAGCACCAGGAAGGAGTCCACACGCTCACGAAGATCTAACACCAGTGAGTAGAACCGCGATTTAAGAACCTCCCACGAGGTCGAGGAAGTCCCGAAAGCCACCGTCTACGGCTGAGGGATTGCGATCGTACGGCCATCCGTAACCTGGCCAAGTCCCGCGAGTTCTAGTGTTCGACCAGCACGTTAATTACCCTGGATTGCCCCTTGGCAAGTGTTCCTGCTAGCCACGAGCTAAGCATCGGTGGGCTCCGTTACAAATAGCCACCGCCACGAACCGCACCGGAGTGTGCCTGGACGTGCACGACAACCACGCACGGTCCTTCGAACGTCCCGGATCGTCTACTACGGGTACGGAAGCGAGTACGAGAGACGCCGTGTCACGAGGTTCCGGACGGGAACGTGACTTCGGCGAATACTACGGTGTTCCACGCCGGAACGCGGGAAGTCCTGCAACACGAGGAGGAGACGGCAGGCAACGAGAAGTCCCAGGTCGAGGACGGGGACGGAGCGTGTTCGAGATCCGACCACCCACGCGTCGGGGAACGCACCAGATCCCGATGTCCACGAGCGACGCCGAGAGTAGCTGATCAGCGGGCCCATACACTGACACCACACAAGTAAGTCCGGTTAGGTAGCGTAGGGAGTAGGTTGTTAGGGCAGATTCTCAAATAAACGTGCCATGAAAACGTAGAAGTGGTCTTTTCCCTCTTTGCTTTCAAATGAAGATTAACTGAGTGAGCCGACCCTGGGTGTTCTTGGGGGGTTTTGTGCGACTGAGCGGGTTGTAACAAAGGGAAAGTTACATATTGGCGACCAACAAAAAAAAGTTAATAATTTCAATTATTCACTTTATTTTGGAGGTTAACGAGGGGGGAGAATCTGGTTTGAATCGGCAAAATCGGTCTTCGGATTGGCGTCGGTGTTTCTGGTAAACCCACTTGCTTTTAAACTGTTCAATTTAATGTAGATAATTGTAGTTCTGAAGTGAATTCTTCAACTGATATTATAAACCACTTAATTTGGGTGGCAATGATTGTTCAAAAGTAAATTAATCGCTCAATAACTTGCAATTTTGGCGTGATTCGATCGAAAACCGCATGTAAAATATTTATTGGTTATAATTTGTCGTGAAATCGTTTGTCTCAATTAATTTATTAAATTTGGTGTTCATTTGTACATTTTAAGGTGTGAATTATTTTGCATGAGCTGTATTTTATTCTATTTATTTTATTTATTATTTTAAACTGTTTAAGTGTGTTTTTTTTTCTATCCAAAATGGATCAATTTATTCGTCAATATTTTGATATGAACACTGCTCATTTGTTGGAAGACGAGCTGAACAACGAGCTGACCATTCGCAATATTGAGTTTGGTTCGGAGTCTCGATCAGCTTTAGAGAGAAGATTAAGAGGACAATTAAAAGAAGAAAGAGAGTCCAAAGTCTTAACATTTGAGTACGAAAAAGGATGGGATTTATTGATCGATGAACTGGAATTATGTGATAATAAAATTCAGGAGATCAAAAATATTTTAGAAAACAGAACAGCTAAAAGTGTCCCAGATCAAAAATTCAAAACACGATTACTTCATTTATTTATCCGCATGCTTCGAGCTAAAGTTCACACTACCGAGGACGCTGATATTAATACGATTAAGGAAATGGTAGGAGTTTGCGCTAAACTATTAAGAAATTATTTTTCACCGACTTCACCGTTTGAGGAGATACGAGCGGCAGAAGCAGAAATTATCAATTCTAGCATACGCCAAGCGCGAGATGAACTCGACAAAGATAAGACCCCAACTGAGATCACTACTCAGAACAATGGTAACGTAACCCCTATTCCGTCCAAATCAAATTCAATATATTCGGGAGTGGGAACTGAACAGGAAGAAGTAGAGGAAGAAGAAGAAAAGGAAAAATATGATGAAGAAGAGGAAGGAAACATCGAAGAAGAGGGAGATGCGGAAAAAAGGAATGAGCAACAAAGCGAATTAAATAAGTTGCGAAAAATTAACGCTGAGCTTAGAACTATTGTGGATCAATTATTAGAGAGAATACACAAATTAGAAATTGAAAATTCCAAACCAGATGATGTCATGAAAAATAGCACCCAATTTAACAATCAGAATAAACCTAAGTTGGAAGGTCCATCAAAACCAAAATTTAGTTACGAAGATTTTTAAATTGGCTGGTCAAAGATGAAAATTCAGGTGAACACAGTAACAACAATTCAAATGG
The DNA here is from genome assembly GCF_015732765.1 of Culex quinquefasciatus. NCBI lineage: Eukaryota > Metazoa > Arthropoda > Insecta > Diptera > Culicidae > Culex > Culex quinquefasciatus. The sequence continues at coordinate 84,528,476 of NC_051863.1, read as the reverse complement.
AAATGTCAAAGATAATAAAAATTTTCATAAACAACCAAAACCGAGTTCCTCAAGCCATAAGGGATCGGGAGGAGAAGTGACTGGAAAACGGTTCCCTGTGCACAAGTGGAAAATTAGGTACGATGGCTCTGATGGAGGTCGTCGCCTGCACGATTTTTTGAAAGAAGTAGAATTTAATGCAAGATCCGAAGGTTTTAACAAACAAGAATTGTACAATTCAGCTCATCACTTGTTTGAAGGGAAAGCTAGGTCATGGTTTATGGAGATTAATGCAAATAATGAGTTAGAAACTTGGGAAAATGTTGTCAGTGAGTTGAAACTAGAATTTCTTCCACCTGATCTTGATTATTTTTATGAACGGCAGTTGCATTTGCGTAAGCAAGCTGCAAGGGAAAAGTTTCAAGATTATTATTTTGATATGATTCGACTCTTTAGAAATTTGTCTAGTCCGATGGAGGAGGACAGAAAGTTTAAAATTATTTTTCGTAATGCTCGAAGCGAGTACAAAAGCGCTATGCTAGCTGCAAACGTTAAAACTCTTCCCGCGATGAAGGAATTTGGGAAAAACTTTGACGCCATCAACTGGCAATGGTACACTAAGGGTGAGAAAGAAGGTCCCCGAGGAACACGAACAAATGATAGGCAGATAAACGAAATCAAAACAGAGAGAAGAAACCCAAACCCGAACAATGCTGGAAATAATCAAAACAATAATCGTCCGTGGAATAAGGAGAGAATTTCTCGAGAGAGTTTAGAAACACGAATCGTCCAAATCCAAATTACAGAAATGGTCAGAATAAGCAGAATCCACCAACTAAACCTGAAAATTCGTTGCAAAAAGAGCCCGAGCGGAAGCCATTGCAAAAACTAGTCAACCTGATGATCAAAATCCAGGGCCTAGTACAAATCTAAATACTTTGGAAAAGATTTTAAAGTCGTATGTCCCGTTACGTAAAGGTACTTGTTTTAATTGCCATAATTTTGGGCACAACTTTTATCAATGTAAACAGGAAAAGCAAATATTTTGTGAAGAGTGTGGTTTTCCTGGTTTTTTAAAATGTGATTGTCCGTTTTGTCCAACAAAAAACTCAGAGAAGGCTGCTCAATGAGGCAGAGTAGTCGAAAGGAATTACCTGAAAGCCCTCTTGAAGAAAATTCCACCAAAAGTATTCTTACGCAGCTCGGTTACGCGCACGTGGAGGCTGAATCTAACGATGATGGGGAGGTCAACACAATCTTTCTCCACCCGCATGGTGATAACAGGCCATTTGTGCGAATCGACTTGCTAGGAATCCAAATAACTGCACTTTTAGACAGCGGGGCAAATAGAAACATTTTAGGGAAAAATTCACATAAACTCGTCACGAATTTGAATTTGAACTGTTCACCGTCCGACATGTCTTTGATTACTGCCGAAGGACATCCAGTAGAAGTTGCAGGAGAGATTGATATTCCAGTTTCTTTTAACGGAACTACAAAGATCGTCTCTTTTGTAGTCGCGCCCTCTCTCAAGCGACAGTGCTATCTTGGAATGTCGTTTTGGGATCAATTCGGTATCTATCCTTCTCTCCGAGAGTCGTTTATCGAAACAATTGATGACTCTGAGGAGCAGATCGATGATGAAGTTCTGTTGACTCCCAAACAACAAGCCAAGTTAGAACAAATTAAATCTTTATTTCTGGTACCAAAGCCTGGTGATATCGGCTGTACGAAGTTGTTAACTCACACTATTGAACTTAGTGACGAATACCGTGACAAACCACCAATTAGACAAAACCCATACCCATGGAGTCCCGAAGTTCAACGAAAAATAGGAATTGCTTTAGATAATATGATTAGGGATGATATTGTAGAACCGTCTACTTCAGAATGGTCTCAACCAGTAGTACCTGTTTCAAAAAGAGACAGCGATGCTGTACGCCTCTGTCTCGACGCGAGAAAGCTGAATGAGCGCACTAAGCGTGACGCTTATCCGCTTCCGCATCAAAATCGCATTTTAAGCAGACTTGGTTCTTGCAAATATCTTACCACCATTGATCTTAGTCAAGCCTTTCTACAAATACCGCTTAGCCCCGAATCTAGGCCATTTACAGCATTTTCCATACCTGGACGTGGATTGTTTCATTTTAAGAAACTACCGTTCGGGTTAGCAAACAGTCCAGCCAGTTTGAGCAAATTAATGGACAAAGTGTTAGGATTCGGTGTGCTCGAGCCAAATATATTTGTGTACTTGGATGACATAGTTGTCGCAAGTCACACGTTTGAAGAACACGTTGAACACTTGAAAGAGTTAGCTAGAAGGTTGAATGAAGCTGATTTGAGAATCAATTTACAAAAATCCAAATTTTGTGTCCCGGAATTGCCCTACTTAGGTTACATTTTATCAAAAGACGGTCTTAGGCCCAATCCTGATCGCGTTCACGCGATTGTTGTGTATGAGGTCCCTAAGTCTGTTCGTGCGTTGCGCAGATTTCTCGGTATGGCGAACTATTATCGAAGATTTATCAATAATTTCAGCGAATTGACATCGCCACTCACAGATCTACTCAAAAACAAACCTAAAAAGGTTGAGTGGACTGCTGAGGCTGATCTGGCATTCCGGACCATTAAGGAGAAATTGATTAGCGCTCCTGTAATGTCAAACCCTGATTTCAAATTACCTTTTACGGTGCAAACCGATGCAAGCGATCACGCAATTGCGGGGGTGCTTACTCAAGTTCAGAACGGAGAGGAGAAGGTCATAGCGTATCATTCAGAAAAGTTAAAAGGCGCGGAACTTAACTATCACGCCGCGGAAAAGGAGGGATTAGCAGCTCTGAGGTGTATAGAAAAGTTTCGATGTTATATCGAGGGGAGTAAATTTACACTAGTGACCGACTCGTCAGCTTTAACATTCATTATGCGCTCTAAATGGAAGACTTCTTCAAGGTTGTCACGTTGGAGCATAATCTTACAACAATATCATATGATCATAAAACACCGAAAGGGAAAAGAAAACGTTGTTCCAGACGCTCTCTCCCGGTCTTTAGAAATCGCGGAGATTAACGATGGTAGCGATTGGTATTCTAAACTTTACGCTTCTATAAAACGAGATCCTGAAAATTATATTGACTTTAAAATAGAAAATAATATCCTTTACAAACTAATTTCTTCACAGTCCGATGTATTAGATTACGCGTTTGACTGGAAGCAATGTGTACCGACTTCTAAAAGAGCAGACATTTTAGTCAAAGAACATGATGAAGCATTCCATGTTGGCTACGAAAAGACTGTTGCGAAAATTAAAGAAAGGTTTTATTGGCCACGAATGGCAGCTGAAATTAAGAAATATGTAATGAACTGTGAAACTTGTAAGAGAATAAAACATTCAACAATTTCGGTTGTCCCAGAAATGGGCAATCAACGGATTACAACCAAACCATTTCAGATTCTAACAATCGACTACATACAATCTCTTCCGAGGAGTGCCAAGGGCAATGCACATCTGCTCGTCCTGATGGACGTGTTCTCTAAGTACTGTCTGTTGGTCCCTGTCCGGAAGATCTGTGCAAGTAGTGTTTGTGAAATTCTAGAACAGTTCTGGTTCCGTCGTTTATCTGTACCTCAGTACCTGATATCAGATAACGCAACAACATTCCAATCTAAAGAATTTCAACAACTATTGAATAAATATGAAATACAACATTGGGCTAGCGCAAGACATCGAAGTCAAGCGAACCCCACGGAAAGACTGAATAGGACGATAAATGCAATGATTAGAAGTTATGTTAGGGAGAATCAGAGACTTTGGGATACGCGAATCTCCGAGGTGGAATTTGTGCTGAACAACACCGTTCACGCGACTACCAAGTACACCCCGTACAGGGTGATCTTCGGGCATGAGATCGTTACCAAGGGCTCCGAGCATCGACTCCAACCCTTACTGGAATTGAGTGATGAAGAGAGGATGGAGCGGATGCAGATCGTCAGTAGATCGGTTCACCAGAGAGTTGTTGACCATCTACGAAAGGCGCACGAAGAGACGAAGAGACGTTACGATTTGAGGCACAAACGTTACGCCCCGACCTTTGACGTCGGGCAGAAAGTGTACAAACGTACGTTCCGTCAGTCTTCCGCCGGCGACCACTTTAACGCGAAGCTTGGAGAAGTGTACGAACCGGTGGTGATTCTCGCAAAGAAAGGTTCTTGTGCGTATGAAGTTGGTGATGACGCAGGGAAAAGTCTTGGTGTCTTTTCCGCTGGCGATTTAAAAGCATAAATTTTTGCATGTTTTATGCTGGAAGTGATAGAAAGTTGGTGTAAACGATTTGTGATGGGAAAGTTGAGAGCCGATTTCTGTTATCAGCATGTAGAAAGTCGGTTCCTCACACCGTTTCAGCTATTGTTTCGACCCAGCCGTTCTTATCATGGAATTGTATCCCGGGATGATGAGCAAGAAAAGGAGAGGAATATGGATAACGATTGGAGATGGAATAATTGAAGGTCAGTTTGTCTATTGTTAAAGGGTACCAAAACAAAACAGTAAAGCTTTACAAATTTTATACTCTTCGGTGATATATTTATTTTCTTTTGTGTCTTTTAATCGCATTGTCCTTGATCGTAAACAGTTCTTTTGGTCATGGAATAGCGAGTTGTGGGCGGACAAAATGAATTTATTTATTTATCTCTGAGTTTTTGTTACAGAAAATGTTTGTGGGTAGCTTTTGAAGCACCAGTATTTATGTTTTTATGCTGTATTATTTTAACTTCGTCACAAGGACGCTTGTGAACGTTGAATCCATTGAAGGAGGAGCAATTTTAAATTGTTTCTTATTTATACACCACCAAATTAAGTACAAATACACCAAATTTGATTCCCTTCTGTTTAAGAATCCACGTACGAAGTCAACCCTATTTAACTGATCTTGGCCAATCTTTTAAAGTAAAAATCGATACATTTCGACTTCGTATCTGCGCAAAAATTGTTCGTTTTCTTAAACTGGATCGAATCAAATACGCAACAAAAGTAAATTTCGCGATATGAATTGAAAAACTAAGGCCATAGTTTGCAGTGTCACTATAGTTAGTGCTCACAAGTGCAACATAATACCACCCAAAACGAATCCGCGCGCTTAATTAATGAAAATTTAAATTTGTAGAAGTATTCCGGAATACAGTAAGAATTCATATTTTTTGTAATTTTAATGTGTAATTTATTGTTTGATGTTTATTGTTTGTTAATGATTGTTTCCCATCTTTTGATGCGAGTATAATATTTCAGTCGAAGATCATTTCGTTTCTTCACTTATGCACAGTTTGAACGGATTGATTGTAAGGGTACAGTTGCGGCATTTTGTTTGATTCTGATCTTATTCAAAAAACAAAAAAAAAATATCTAACAATATTTTTTTTCCCCGAGCGGTGCGGTAGTGTGACCAACCACCTTGGTTTGCCCACATCGTCTCATGAACCTTCCCTGAACACTCGGGTCATTTCAAGAGGTAGACCACTTAGAAAAGCTAGAGTTAGGGTAGATTTTCAACCAAGAAACGCAAAATAAGCGCAACATTTGCAAATATAATAAATCTGCACCAATTCGTCAAACAACAGTCGTTTTGAATTTAAATAGCTAGAAAAAGTAATAGAATGGCACAAGAGATTTGCATCACACATCACATTAGGCATTGTTTTCAGTAGCGACAACTTGGCTACTCTTATCAACACCCACGAAACGCAGAGATGAACGCAACCTCGACTTCTGCGTGATCTTCGAGGGCTCTTCGGAGTCTGGACGGGATCGACTCGTTCACTTGCTTGAGCACCAGGAAGGAGTCCACACGCTCACGAAGATCTAACACCAGTGAGTAGAACCGCGATTTAAGAACCTCCCACGAGGTCGAGGAAGTCCCGAAAGCCACCGTCTACGGCTGAGGGATTGCGATCGTACGGCCATCCGTAACCTGGCCAAGTCCCGCGAGTTCTAGTGTTCGACCAGCACGTTAATTACCCTGGATTGCCCCTTGGCAAGTGTTCCTGCTAGCCACGAGCTAAGCATCGGTGGGCTCCGTTACAAATAGCCACCGCCACGAACCGCACCGGAGTGTGCCTGGACGTGCACGACAACCACGCACGGTCCTTCGAACGTCCCGGATCGTCTACTACGGGTACGGAAGCGAGTACGAGAGACGCCGTGTCACGAGGTTCCGGACGGGAACGTGACTTCGGCGAATACTACGGTGTTCCACGCCGGAACGCGGGAAGTCCTGCAACACGAGGAGGAGACGGCAGGCAACGAGAAGTCCCAGGTCGAGGACGGGGACGGAGCGTGTTCGAGATCCGACCACCCACGCGTCGGGGAACGCACCAGATCCCGATGTCCACGAGCGACGCCGAGAGTAGCTGATCAGCGGGCCCATACACTGACACCACACAAGTAAGTCCGGTTAGGTAGCGTAGGGAGTAGGTTGTTAGGGCAGATTCTCAAATAAACGTGCCATGAAAACGTAGAAGTGGTCTTTTCCCTCTTTGCTTTCAAATGAAGATTAACTGAGTGAGCCGACCCTGGGTGTTCTTGGGGGGTTTTGTGCGACTGAGCGGGTTGTAACAAAGGGAAAGTTACAGAGACCTCAAGAGTCATTCCGACACATCGAAGTATGAAGACATTAAAAGCGAAGCCCTACCATCCTAAAATAACCGACATTCTTACCACAACGTCTACTTTTGCCGGTACTAGGCTAAATCCATCAAACATATAGACAAAACAAACAGCAAAAACCAAACCAACAAATTATATAAGCCAATAAAGTTATGACCGCGGGATGCTGTCGAGCTTCATCCCTTGGTAAACTTGCTCGTTGTTATTCAAAATTCACACGTCTTGTTATTTTATCAGGATGGCTTCACGACTATTGTGCACCAGAAAAAAATGCCCAAAATTCCGATAATCCCACCCAAACTCAAGTCCAAATGTATGGAAATCCCTTTTGTCACATTCTTAAGAGCAAAGCTGCAAGACATTCTAGACCAGATTTAACCTGATTCTCCGTATGTTTGGTTTGTATTCGCAGATTGCTTACACGATGAGTTCTCCTGCCCTGACGGAAGCTGTATTCCCTCTGAACAGAAGTGTGATGGCGTACTTGATTGTGAGCATGGCGAAGATGAGGAAAACTGTCCAGGTAAGTTGGTTTGGGAAGATGTTCATTCCATTGGAAACTGTTATACGTCATATGTATATGTAATATAAAAGTTGTGTTTCACTTTATTCATCGACTCATTGCCAAAATCAAAATTTCCACCTTATTCTAATTGGACTTTCAATTCATTGCATGACTAAAGCAAATCCACATAAATGTTTGGAAGATGAATTCCAGTGCAACGATGGCCGTTGCATACCAAATAACAATGTATGTGATGGAAGCAAACACTGCTCGGATGGTGAAGATGAGGATTGTATAACAGAAGGTATAATAGCATAATTATTCAAAATTTAAAACCACCAAACACGAGATCATTTCAAATTTCACTCAAAAAAACGGAAAAATTGAGCAAATTTAAAGCTTTCAACCAGGGAAAGGTTACGCAATCGATCCTAACTCCATCGAATTTGCTGATTTTAACTATTTAAACAAGTTATTTTGTACAACCGTTGATAGAAACTTGCTTGCTCACTTCCTATTGAGCTATTAATCACTCGATTTCAGTTGAAAACGCTTTTTATGAGCTGTAATTGAATGTCAAAGTGTAGATATGGCAACATTAGAGGCAAGACCGAGTTAGATGCTATTCCTCTAGTTTGTTTTTTTTTTTTCAAATTAGATTTTTTTTAATAAAAAGTGAAATTTGGAATGAACTTCAAAAAGTGTAGTTAACTTTTGGCTATTGGATTCATTTGTTTCATTAACCCTGGTAAATTTTGTACACGCTTTCATTCACGGACCTGGAATTGCCCACAAGGAAAGAGCACACAACTAAAGTTTTGTCCACTAGGAAAGTTTACTTGCAACGATCGCACGTGCATATCGATAATTGGCCGGTGCGACGGAAAAGTAGACTGTCCTAGGGACCGGGCCGACGAAGAAGAATGTCGTAGGTTTCCCCAACTAACACGCCCCCAACGTACTGGACTGAAAGAATTTTATTTTTAACGATACTTTTTCGGTGTATTCCCATTCTGTCTGACTAACTAATACGCCACCCAACCCATTCTGCTAACATCGAAAAAGCATGTCCCAGAAATACCTGGCAGTGTGACTATGGACAGTGCATACCCTTGGAGCAAAAGTGCGACGGGAACATTGATTGTCCCGACGACATCTCCGACGAGCGTAACTGTGCCAGTAAGCTGTGGAACAGAATATATTGCATGAGGTTGCATGTTTGCTATTTTAGCTGTTTATTGTATGACCCCCTCGGTAGTCATGATTCACTCGTTTAGTTAGTCTTAGTTAGTTCAATAGCTAGAAGTTGCAATTTAAACTAGTCTTTTTGCTAAACAAACATTGGTATTAGTTCAAATATTGTATTATGTTTGATGTTCACAAAAACAGAGAATTGAGCAGTAAGTATTTTTTCCATCCAAACCAAACCACTACAAGGACTTTTCCGCCCTGAGCTCCTAAGTATTTTAGTACGGCACGGAGCGACGGCACCGGATACTCATATTCACACTTAGAATTTTAGAGCGCCCGACGCAGGACTCAAACCAGCAACCTCTGGATTGTGAGTCCAGTGTCCGGTGTGATTGATCCACACGGGTGGGACCATATTTACGACTTAAAATCTGTTTTTTTTTTTCAAATGTTCAATCCCTCTAACGCCAAGAACTGTTTGCTTAGCGTAAAAATAGTAAATGGTTAAATTTAGGTAAAATAATATAGGAAATACTTTACTTTGATCCACAAACATCAAATAGAGCAACAGGTTGAAGAAGGTGCAATTTTTCCAAGACAATGTTTCAAAAGTTTAGCATATAAATTGATTGGCTCCTTCAAACTCACCAACACAAGCTTTCTTTTAAAATAAGTTAAATAGTTGAACCGTCGGTTCGATAGCATTATTTTGCCTTATTATCGAATAGTCATTTATATACCTTTGTTTTGATAAAAATAAGGTTTTCCTGAAATTAAAAAAAACTCCTTATACATTCAGTTGCTCACATGCCCAGATGGTGCTCGTGTGCACCAAATGAAGAAGACCGAAAAACTGACAAACGGTTCCAACTCACAATAATGTTCCAAAGGCTCAAAAAGTGTTCAAGGTTCAAAATTAAACCAAAATGATTACATTTTTGGGAAATTCAAACGATATCAAACGATTTTTGTTTCAACATGTCGTCTGTTGTATGCATAACGAATCATTGTCATAACAAAAATGAATTAATGATGAGGTTTTGCTAAACTTAACAAACACTACAAGATGCTTTAATCCGATTTTTGCAATTCACTTCCGTTTCCCGGAAACCGCAAAACACACTTGAGGCATAGACCAATTTATCATCAAAATGATCGTGCACACGTGTGATACGTCATACATGTTGTTGGAAAATGTGTAAAATTTGTGTTGATACATATTTTTTAAAAGAAATTTCATCTTTTGTTTATGAAAACATACGGTTTAAACCATTATTGATTTGAGCTTATTTTAGTTTGTATGGGAATTCTGTGCACACTAGTGACACGTAGTACAATTTTACTTTCAAAGCACACTTGTGAAATGTGCTCTTCAGATTTTGTTTACATAATTTACTGTATCTTCAAACTGGTGTAACCAAATTAGTTGAAACTTTGAGCGTTTGTTTAGCGATAATATACGAACCGATTGTTTAAAAAAGTTTGACTCCATTATTGATAGTTTTGAAAATATTTACCATCAAATTTTAAAAATTGATTTTCTCGAAAAGTTTTTGATGGTCGTTGTCACAAGAAAGCACACCACAGACGATGTTTTGATTTTGGATTTTGATGTTTTTTTTAATTCCTGAAAATTTTCCCATTTCTGTTTACATACACAGAAAAAAACGTTGAATTTTGGAATGTTGAAAATTTCGTAGGTTAAATATTACCTCATTTTTGAGTAATATTACATAAAAAATGTGGTAAAATGTGAACCTGATGAATATTCATCAAAAACTGATGAAAATTCATCATTTTCTGAGGTAAATTTTTTTATTTTTACACAAAATCCGTCACCATTTCCTGATGAATATTACCATAATGTTTTTTTTTTTGGCTTGAGTTTAACCAAATTCGGTGAAAATTGTGAAGATGTTATACATTCTACGTGAATACCTACAACTTGAAGCACCATGGAAAGTGGTCCCAGTTCGGAGAATTTAATGTTCAAAGTTGTGGTGCTCTGGAGTAACCATATATTTCAACATAAATTACAATTGTTTTAAATTCATTAACGAAGTTGACTTTACAGCTGTCGACCACTATTGCCACTAGTGTCTACCTTTTATCTGCAAGGCTCCTCATTACTGTACGAGAGTATTTTACGGAGCGATGGCGCCGTAATATTGACACTTAAAATTTCTAAGGCGCCCGACGTGGGATTCAAACCAGCGACATCTGGGTTGTGAGTTCAGAGAGCGGTCCGATTAAATCACACGGGTAGAATTCGATAAGCAAACATAAAAAAAACTATGAGGATGGACCAAAAGGGTTAATTTTTTAATACAGCTGCTTAAGTACGGCTTGATTCCTCAAACATGTCCATCAACATGAATGAGCGATTCGTCAACACCAGGCTTACCATAATTTAATTGTCAAATATCGGCTTATCTGAAATATGTCAATCAACCCTTTACTTGTATTGACGAAATTTTAGGCAATTGGAGTCATCAGAACACAACGTTATCAGTAGCAGACTTGTAGTATTGATATATAATTTGAAAAAATAAACCTGGAGTCGCCATAATGATGTTTCATTTATTTGTAAAACCTATAAAGCGAATTCTATAAAAGAAAATTTAATTCTCCCATGTCTTCGTAAAAATAACGTTACTTTTAGGCGAACAATGTGGTCGACATGAATTTAGTTGCATCAGCGACGGATATTGTATAGGGATTGAAAAGCGATGCGATAGACAAATAGACTGCCTGGACGGTTCTGACGAAAAGGGTTGCGGTAAGTGGGCTTTGGTGTCCAATATGCATTTGCAAATCGCAGTGTTTGTGGTGTCTCTGATGTATGCGTCCGAGTAGTAATAAGTAGAAAAAGCACTTTCCATAAAAAATGAGATACGAAATTTTCCAACACAGGCACACCGAAAAAAACGGATGGACGCTACTTTCAATAATAATGCACAAGCAAATAACCAACCTGATTCCGTGCATTTGTTCATTTTTAATTATAACTGACCACTTCAAGGCATATTGAACTTGCCTTTAATTTCAAGGACTTTTTGACTGACAATTCTCTCTTTTAAGTCATCGCCGTCGTGCTAATTTGTCGCACGTGCATTTTGGGTAAAAATGAGTTAAGAACGCCATTTTGTGCGGCTCAAAATGCTTCACCTTTTGCCCTTTATAGATCCTCAAACTTCGATTTCAATCCTGAGAAAATCAATAAAAACCGAAAAAACTCCGTGCATTGTTGTCACCCTTCATATGAAAAAAAGTTTCAATCTTGTCGTACTAACTTGACACACTCAGAAATTTGGTGTAAGTGCGTCAAAAAGCTACAAACGACAAGATAGCACGACAGCGTCGAAGTCTGAGTTAAAAACAACCCCGATATCATTAGGACAATTACGTAATTTGTATTTTTGACTCAATGATAATTAAAAAATAATACTTTTTTAGTAAATAGTATCTCAAATTATATTTTATTATAACTAAAAAGGAATTCAGGCTCTTAGTTGAAAACGTATTTGCATAATAAATTGTAATCGGAATTAACAAAAACAAATAGTTTAAACAATTTCACCGTTTACGAGAGGAATTTAAATCAAGCGAGGATTAACTGTACAAAATTAATGAGTGTATTAACAATTTGTTTGTCCTTAACTAACCTACTGAAACTACACAGAGGTATAACTAGAGGCAAGTTTGAGCTTGAATTAGCTTGACCTATGCTAATGCTATGCTTGTTACATCATACCTCTTGTAATGCTTTTGGCTTCATATTAACCTGTTTAACCATATGGATATGGAATTTACCTTACTTTTTTGCTTCCTCAACATTGCGGGTCCAAATGCTTCAAAAATGCACGATAATGTATTAACGAAAATGGAACGGAACAAATTACAAAATTGTTGCCGGCGGTCGCATGCGTTATCACCCTTACTTCGATTGGTGCTTGCATTTGTTATGCGTGCTTGGTAACAACTTTTGGAACCTGGGAATCCTAAAGCCCGCTGCAACAATGGAGATTTTTTCTGTGATAATGGTCACTGCATCCCAATGGCTCAGAGATGTGACCATTGGAACCAGTGCAGTGATGGAAGTGACGAAAGAGGTTGCACAAGTAATTTATTTGAATTATGTATTATTTTCATTTCAATTAAGTTTGTTTTTTTTTAATATGATTTTGATTGGTTTTTTATATTTTTTTTAATTTTCAACAGATTCTTGCAACTCTTATGAATTTACCTGTGATAACGGAGACTGTACCGACAAGCACAATGAGTGTAATGGTGTTCGGGACTGCGGAGATGGTTCTGATGAACGAAATTGCCCTTCAAGACGCTGTAATGACAACGAGGTTTATGGTTTTTCTTACCTACACTTATTACAACTTCTGTTTATATCCACGCTTTCTTATGATTTTTGCAATGATTTTGTACACCAGGAGTCCATAAATTATGTGGATCGTTTTCACAAATTATATTCTATGCAATTTAAGTCCGGGAATGATTCACTTTTAACACAAATGTTTTCTAAAATTATGCCACGGTCAAACCCTTAGTTACATAAATATAGAAAAACACTTCACTACATCCTTCTCAATTGTGAGCCTTCAGCAAAAATCATTTGAAATGACGAGGCGTTGCATAGAAAGTTTTTTTTCATATTCTTTAATTATAATCATTTGTAGTTTGCATGTAATGATGGATCCTGCACACACCAAAGCAATCAATGCAACGGCCGTGACGATTGTCCTGACGGCAGCGATGAACATAATTGCCGTAAGTATCGACGTTGAGAAGCTTTTAAGCCACCCATTGCTATGCATTTTAAATGTGTGTGACGTCAAAGCATAAATCATCTTTTCTATGTTTTATTTTTATTGCATCGTATAAATTGCGAAGCCTCTTGTAAAATTCCGCCTAATTTTGTAACAAAAAAAAAAACTGCTTAAACAATGCAACGACATAAACAAAAAATAGATTTTTGCTATAATTAGAATACGTTTCACGTCACTTTGTTATAGAGCCATAGTGGCCTTCCAGACATGAAACCATATAAGATCTTACACAATAGCTTTTTCGCTCAGTTCATGTTTGGTAGGCCTTTTTGGTACCAACAAATAAATTTGACAAACAGTACGGATTGATAGATTTGAGAATTATATAATATTTTTGGAGGGTGCAATGCATACTTTACATTTTGATTAGTAAAGTGGTCCGTACTGTTTTCTTAAAAAAAACTTCAATCTAGCAATTCAACTCATGCAATCAATTTCGCGACACCTCCCAGACGATAACTCCCATTTAAAGTCATTGGATCATCATAATCACCACAATCGTCCTAGCGCCTCTCATCATCACAATCAGCAGACGCACTCGCCGGCGCGCAACGATCGTTGTGGACCAGATAGCTTCGAATGTCACGATGGGATTTGTATAGCGGATTACAAAAAATGCAATGGCATAGTTGACTGCCACGATCAGAGTGACGAATTGCATTGTCCATATGGTATTTCTTTCTTGTACATCCATCCTTTTATTCACTTTTAGAGAGTATGCTCCTTGTTTGGAAAATCCACAAACAAAAGTTTCGGCATCACGCCGGCTAACTAGAAAGTGAAATATATCCCTCTTACAAAACACGTCAAATTAGCTGAACCAGCGTCAGGCTTTTAGCATATTTATAAAGTTGAATAATAGTAATACAGCCCAGAATCAATCACACTGACCAACACAATTACTGGGCAGGCTCAACTCGAGAAGAAACTTTAGAGTCTTCAGAAAGACGAGCACTTTGATTTTATCAAACATATAAAGACTGGGCCGAATGGTTTTTCTCCATAATGTGTGTAGAGAATTAGTACGGTTCGATTCTCCTACATATTCCATGCGATTTTTTGATTGCATGCAAAGCCGATGAACCACTCTAATTCTCCATACAAACTTTGATGAGAAAAACGTTCAACCCTTTAAAAAAATCCCTCGAGTTGAGCATGCGCAGTTATTTCCGTAGGTCAGTGTAATCCAAAGTTATGATTAACATCGGATAATCGAATAACGACAAAAAAATGGCTAACCTATTTTCATTTTCTTATTTTTAAACAAAAAAATCGAATCGAGCGATGATTGCCTGTTAAATTTCGTAAACAGTTTTGAAGCTTTGGAAACAAACCAAACATCGAGCAAATTCTTTAAAAACTTTGCTTGGGGTCCATTTTTCAAAACAATAACTCGCAAAACGCTTTACTATCATTGTGTTAACAACTTGAACTGTACCATTCGGCAACTCTGAAAATAGTGTGACCTCATGAAAAGTATTGCTTACATCGAATTGCCATTGTTAAATTTGCTTGCCAATGAATGTACATATTTGCTTATGCTTTATTTATTGCAATACCCAAAAACACAGACTTCGATGTCGAGGACGGAGAGGAGGAGGAAGAAGATAATTGCACCGACGATGAGTTCTTCTGCGATGGCCGATGTCTAGACAAGCGACTCCAATGTGATGGCAGGATCGACTGCCAAAGTGGGGAAGATGAGGAAAATTGTCCCGGTAATTCTGGTTTCTCCGTTGATCAATCCGTAATCCACTAATCCATACTCGCTGAATTTTCACACCCCGGAGATGCAATTTTTACGTTTTGTAGTTGTAATAGTCCTAAGAACCAACTGTAAACACTCTGTTCATCTGGCTAACACTTAATATAAAAATGTATTAAAGTGGGATACCGTCATCAGGGGTGACATTGGGTCTGGGAGTGAGATTGGGTCATACAAAAATGCAGAAATTCTGACCCCCTAGACCAATTGTCACCCCTGCTGACGGTACACTGAATGTTTACAGTATGTTCATAGAATTATTTAAAAAAAACGTCAGAAATACTGTATTATTTTTTTCAATCTAACTGGCATGAGGTTCTCATTTCAAAACATTTCATAACTGATGATTTATTTATATTTTAAAATATATTTATCTGATCTTAATAATAGTAAATAATTGCAAGAACTTATTTAAATTTCGGGTCATTCTTCGCCAACTCAAACAGCTGTTGTTGCGCCTCCTCTTCGATTTCTGAGAATATACAATAACAAAAATAAATTAAATATAAAAGTGTGGAGTTTGCTTGTAACCATCACAAGTTAAGGCGTTTTTACAAAAAAAAAAAAAGTTTTGTAAAAATTGGTCGTTGTCATGTTTGTTTAAGATCACCCGCCACAGATAATGAACGCCAAAACAAAGAAAAACACAAAAAGGAACATTTTCAAAACTGTTGCCGCAAACATCAGACTTATATACAGGTTCTCGTGTAATTGTCTGCATTAGAACTTTGTAAAATACTTTGTTTTTATCCGCGCCAAGCTAGATATTTGTAACGTTTTTAAAATGTATTGTAGTGAGAACATGTTAGTGTAATCTTAGATAATGTAAACAGTACTTGTAACTAATCGTTACTGCAAAGAGGTTTTTTAGAGGAACGCAAGTGCATTGAGACCTTAAGTGCACACGAATTGTTAAACTGAAAATAAACGACTAATTTGATTGATTGATTTAAGACTGTAATACACTTGGTTTATTGCAGATTCCAAAAGAACCTTACCTGTTCTATTAATGCCATGTCCTAAGATTTGTTAAAGTATTGGTTCAAAAAATGGCAGAGGTTTGAAATTATTATTTTTTGTGTAAAATACGTGTTTTTTTTTTTTTGAAATTTTAGTAAACCATCAAATCGGGAGTCTAATTTTTCATAAAGTTCCTTATAAACAATATTTCAAAATCATCAACAATTCAGGCTGCATTCGAGATCAGGGACCAAAATCAACAATTCAGGCTGCATTCGAGATCAGGGACCAAAATTACCCCTTTTAACAAGGTTCTTAGCAAGTCGTAGAGAGATCGAAACAACTTTTAAGATTTCTAGTGAGTTGGTAGAGATTGACCCTTTTGTTCTCCTAATCAATATATTGTCTAAGTTATTAATTACACAACTCGACATTTTTTTTAAGTTGATGTTTGATAGATTTGGGCTCTCTGAACTTGCTCTTGCTTATCCGGGACCGTGATGTAGGAGTAGCGTGATTGCCTCTCACGGTGGCATATGTTGGCCCCGGACTAACCTAAAAAGGTTAGGTCGTTAGCTCAGTCCAGGTGTAGGTGAGTCGTCTCCCCGGGTCCTGTCTCGGTAGAGTCGCTGGTAGGCAGTTGGACTAACAATCCGAAGGTCGTCAGTTCGAATCCCGGGATGGATGGAAGCTAGGGTGTAAAAAGAGGTTTGCAATTGCCTCAAAAATCAAGCCTTCGAACACCTAGTTTCGAGTAGGAATCTTGCAATCGAGAACGCCAAGGCCAATTTTGATTTTGAACTTGCTCTAATCAACAGAATTGAATTTTAATGAATTC
This sequence comes from Culex quinquefasciatus, assembly GCF_015732765.1. Lineage (NCBI taxonomy): Eukaryota > Metazoa > Arthropoda > Insecta > Diptera > Culicidae > Culex > Culex quinquefasciatus. The sequence goes on along the minus strand of NC_051863.1, from coordinate 84,511,742 downwards.
CCTGCCAATAAATTAAATTTTAAATTTGGGTATAAATGGTATGGAATCATTTTAAGCAACCACACGCACCCCATTATTTTGTCTACCACCATAAATAAACTTGGTTGTTTAAGATAGTTTCATAGCATTTATACCTGAAATTTACAATTTTATTGATTGGCAGGGAGCTCAATTCTGTCGATTGAATCATGTTAAGGAGCCCACATTCATCATACCTTGACGAAACTATGGCGTTTACTGACATCAACTCAAAATGTTGAGTTGTGTTATCTTAAATTTATTCAACATAACAAGACACAGTGAAACACAAATGTGCGATTCAGATTAGTCATGGGGAAGCATGTGGTCAAGGTCTCGAATTATTTCATATCTAGAAACTTGTATTCTACCATAATCTTGAGATGGAAAAGAAATTAGAAAATATGCTACTTAGACTGTTGCAGATATTTTTCATGTCCTTGACTCAGGCCTAAGCCAAGCCCCTGACTTTTCAAGCCAATGTTGAGGGGATTTTTTCCAGTTCGTTTATTTATTAAGGCTCACTTGAATTAACTTTACAGAGCCGGTTTCCAGAATGTTGAGGGGATATAAACTATCAAAAATAATTGCAACGGCTTGATTATTCAATATACTAACCTTATTAAACAATGCAATCTTTAAAATTCAACTATAACTATATTACTATATAAATCACGCTTATAATAATACTGTTAGACCGTTCTATTGTGTTTTGGCACTACCCCTATCTATCTTCTTCACTGAACGATTCTAGATTTTCCTTGGTTCAAGCTTATTTAGTATTATGTATTTATCTCCTATCCTGTTGTTTAGGTTAGTTAGGTTAGTTTGTTGTACTTATCGATAACTGTTACTTTTTTTGTTGTACATAGATTCGAATGAATGTAACGATTCAGAGTTCGCATGTGATGAAAAATGTATTGATAGAGATGGTTATTGTGACGGGTTGTCAGATTGTGCCGACGGAACAGATGAAAATAATTGTATAATTTGCCAGGCTGGAGCGTTTCAGTAAGTTATTTGTGTTACTAACTAAGTACGCTAAATACTGTAAATATTTTTATTTTTATATTTTATGGTTTTATTCGTTTTGTAAAATAGTTGTAAAAGTAGAGAGTGCATTCCCAGTAGTAAACGTTGCGATGGAACCGTGGATTGCACCGACAGTAGTGACGAGATTGATTGTAGTAAGTGTACATAATATGAGTAATGTAAAAAATAGTTTTCGAGTTTATTTAACCAATAACACAATGCGTGGAACACGGAGTTTCATTTGTTACTGACACTATGTTTTATTGCACTAATTCTCTTTTTTGCTGTTTTGTGCGTTTTTATTTTTCATTCCGATATGGGTTGTACACTACGAACTACAAACCAAACAAAAATGCTGATTTCGCTGGACACTGGCCAAAATTAAATCCAATCTGCACTAACCATCTACACCTATCACGGTCATATCATTTTGGATTACAAAAACAGACTCAAACTCATCCAACGGCACTAGTGGCGCTTGCAACAGTGATCAATGGCAGTGTGACAATGGCATTTGTATAAATAGCGAATTTCGATGTGACAGTCAGATCGATTGCTCAGACCGATCAGATGAGGAGAATTGTCCTCCGGGTAAGTACTTTGCTATGTGTGTGTGTGTGTGGGTGTATTTACATGTATATGTCCTTATTGCTATCGTTTTGCAACCTTTTGCGCTTACGTTTAATTGTGGCATTATAAAGCAACATAAAAGAACTAATTCGATATTTTAAACCAGACTTTTTTATGATTTCAGTAGATTGGTATAAAATTGAAGCATAATGCTAAAGGCTATGAAAAAATTTAAATTCTTGCAATTCTAAATGCATCCAATGGAAACGCAACCTTCAAAAGGATAAGTTAAAAAGTTAATATTTGAGAAGAACACTCTTGAAGAGTAACGGGGCGGTACCTACACAGCGGATTAAGTGATAGTTAAAATGTTTAATGTTAACGGCAATGTTAGCTTATCAAGTATCCGAATCCAGAAGGGACATGATCACCAGCTGTATTGATCCGAGCCGGAAATTGAACTCTCGATCAATCGCTTACAAGGCGGAAGCGTTATCACTAGACTACATGACTGTTCTAATAGGATAGCAAAAGCAACATAATACTGAATCCAATAAGAATAATACATTTAATGCAACGCTATCTATTGACAGAATGTTGATGCTAAATCCCAAACGCTTAAAATCAGAGTAAGGTTGTCGCCTAGGCTGAGTTATGGAACAAAATTCCATGGCACTTATACTATTACCGTTTCCCATTGGCCTCGATTTATGGCCTTTTTGAGTTGAACATTCCAATGCATATATCGTTTAAAGCCCTTTTTAGAAGCTGTAGTCGAACGTCAAAGTACTACAGTCCAGACTCGATTATCCGAAGTTCGATTTTCCGGAGGTTTTTATGGAAATTTTGATAATCAAAACACGAACAAATTTTTTTTGTTTGCGTATTTTTTTTATTTTTCTACTTTTAACATCAAATAAGAGTTTTTTTTCGTAAATCAAATAAAAGTTCTGCGACCACATTTCAGTTAAATATAAATGGTTGGTTGCGTATTAAATTGAAAAATGCATGTTTTTCAATATTTCATCACTGCTATGTTGGCCGCCATCTTGGATTCAAAAAACTATAAATCACCTGGGAGTAGTTTAGAGGTCATACTAAAGCAAGCTCAACTTGCTTTAGTATGAGTAGAGTAGTATAGAGGTCATACTAATGCAAGCTCAACTATTGCTAATAAGACATAGAAAAATCATTTTTTCGTGATTCCAAAGTGAAAATTCGCTGAGGCCTTCAGATAATCGAGTCTGGACTGTAATATGAAAACATAAGCCAGGGGTGCCTAACCTTTTGGCCTAGCGGGCCAGATCAGATTTTTCTGAAGCAGTGGCAGGCCGGAACTAATGTTTGATAGTGTTTAAAAGTAAAAAAAAAGTCATAAATTGTTTTTATTAGGTTCATTTAAAATAAACAAATATATAAGCTAGTGTTACAAATATGATTCACATATTCTTGAGATATAGAAAGAAAACAAATACAGTATGTAAAAAAGTATTTACACCCCTAAGGCACAATACATATTTTGTGATGAAACATGTAAACAATTTAAAGTTTGACAGAAACCTAGTACTACGTTTTGTTCAGAAACTCATGCCGAACATTTTTCTACAAAAAGCTAATGAAAAGATGATTTCTATAAAAATAGTTTATATAACAAATTACAGAAATCATAAAAGGTGCAAAAAAAGTTTGTACACCTCTCGAAAAATTAACATAAATAAAGTTATTTGTTGACAAATCACCATAAATCCAGTCTCCCAACTCCAAATAGGCATTCTTGACTGATTAAAAAAATAATTTGGATTGAATATAAAGTTTTCCAACTACTTAGTATAAAAGTTTATATAACTCTGGAAATTCTATATAAAACTTATCCAAACTGAATTTTGCAAACTTTTAATACAACTAAATGTCAATATATTACCATAGAATTGCTAAATAAACATTTTGGAGTGGGTATAACACCGTTTTGGGGGTATTTGTTTCGATAGAATAGATTTTTCGTTAACAGTCAGGCAACTATGCCAGAAAAGTACCCGTAGACTACTAAGCCCCATTTTAGCGTTACATGGATTTTCAAAAAGCTGTAACTTGGTGAAAATTACATGAAATATCAACTTCATATATACCATTAGATTCGAAAATTAATCAACTTTAAGATAAAAATATTTAATATGGTGGTTTAGGGGGGCGGGTCCCCGGGGGGAGGGGCCAAAGGAAAAAAAAACAGCGTTACATGGAATTCAAGGGCTCAGGGCACATCGTAAAATAACCCAAAATACCAACTTATATAGGTTTTTAGAAAGGGGAGAACCTCTACTTTAAGGGAAAAATATTTAAAACATTTTAAAAATATTTTAACAATTTTTAAAAAATAGTTATCGTAACTATTTTTACAAAAGTAATATTCAATTGAACTGTAAAGCCAAATTTTGAAGCAATATGGTCATGCGAAATATCAAAATTCATGAAATTATTCAAGGAATCGATATATGAGCAATTCAACCTGATTCGGTTGAACCGGTTCAAATAACCGGTACCGGTTGAACCGATTCCGGGGTTGTATCACTAACCATGTCATGCGACGTGTCAAAACTCTTCAAATTAGCTCAACAATCTTTTCGTGATAACTTTGAATCGATTCAGTTGAACCGGTTCAAATAACCGGTACCGGTCTGAACCGATTCAGTGTTTTTACTGCAAATCATGCCTTGCGACGTGTCAAAACTCTTCAAATAATCTCAACAATCTTTTCGTGATAAATTTGAACCGATTCAAATGAACCGGTTCAAATAACCGGTACCGGTTTGAACCGATTCCGTGTTTTTACTGCAAATCATGCCATGCGACGTGTCGAAACTCTTCAAATAATCTCAACAATCTTTTCGTGATAATTTTGAACCGATTCAGTTGAACCGGTTCATATAACCGGTACCGGTTTGAATCGATTCCGTGTTTTTACAGCAAACCATGTAGTGCGACGTGTCAACAATGTTCAAATAATCTCTACAATATATTGGTACTGAATATGAACCGATTCAGTGAAACCGGTTCAAACAACCGGTACCGGTTTAAATCGATTCCGTGTTTTTACAACAAACCATGTCGTGCGACGTGTCGAACATTTTCAAATAATCTCAACATTATATTGGTACCGTCATCAGGGGTGACAATGGGTCTGGGGGGTGAGATTGGGTCATACAAATATCAGCATTTTTGTATGACCCAATGTCACCCCGGATGACGGTAATGAAATTGAACCAATATGGTTGAACCAGATCAAATTAATAAATTGATAAATTGATAATTTGATAAATTGATAAATTGATAAATTGATAAATTGATAAATTGATAAATTGATAAATTGATAAATTGATAAATTGATAAATTGATAAATTGATAAATTGATAAATTGATAAATTGATAAATTGATAAATTGATAAATTGATAAATTGATAAATTGATAAATTGATAAATTGATAAATTGATAAATTGATAAATTGATAAATTGATAAATTGATAAATTGATAAATTGATAAATTGATAAATTGATAAATTGATAAATTGATAAATTGATAAATTGATAAATTGATAAATTGATAAATTGACAAATTGATAAATTGATAAATTGATAAATTGATAAATTGATAAATTGGTAAATTGATAAATTGATAAATTGATAAATTGAATTGAATAAATTTTGCCAGGCCATCGGATAACCGAGTCTGGACTGTACATTTAATTATGCCAATTATAATTATTTTATCATTTTATCATTTTATCATTTTATCATTTTATCATTTTATCATTTTATCATTTTATCATTTTATCATTTTATCATTTTATCATTTTATCATTTTATCATTTTATCATTTTATCATTTTATCATTTTATCATTTTATCATTTTATCATTTTATCATTTTATCATTTTATCATTTTATCATTTTATCATTTTATCATTTTATCATTTTATCATCATTTTATCATTTTATCATTTTATCATTTTATCATTTTATCATTTTATCATTTTATCATTTTATCATTTTATCATTTTATCATTTTATCATTTTATCATTTTATCATTTTATCATTTTATCATTTTATCATTTTATCATTTTATCATTTTATCATTTTATCATTTTATCATTTTATCATTTTATCATTTTATCATTTTATCATTTTATCATTTTATCATTTTATCATTTTATCATTTTATCATTTTATCATTTTATCATTTTATCATTTTATCATTTTATCATTTTATCATTTATCAATTTATCAATTTATCAATTTATCAATTTATCAATTTATCAATTTATCAATTTATCAATTTATCAATTTATCAATTTATCAATTTATCAATTTATCAATTTATCAATTTATCAATTTATCAATTTATCAATTTATCATCAATTTATCAATTTATCAATTTATCAATTTATCAATTTATCAATTTATCAATTTATCAATTTATCAATTTATCAATTTATCAATTTATCAATTTATCAATTTATCAATTTATCAATTTATCAATTTATCAATTTATCAATTTATCAATTTATCAATTTATCAATTTATCAATTTATCAATTACTCATCAATTTATCAATTTATCAATTATCAATTTATCAATTTATCAATTTATCAATTTATCAATTTATCAATTTATCAATTTATCAATTTATCAATTTATCAATTTATCAATTTATCAATTTATCAATTTATCAATTTGTCAATTTATCAATTTATCAATTTATCAATTTATCAATTTATCAATTTATCAATTTATCAATTTATCAATTTATCAATTTATCAATTTATCAATTTATCAATTTATCAATTTATCAATTTATCAATTACTCATCAATTTATCAATTTATCAATTATCAATTTATCAATTTATCAATTTATCAATTTATCAATTTATCAATTTATCAATTTATCAATTTATCAATTTATCAATTTATCAATTTATCAATTTATCAATTTATCATTTTATCAATTTATCAATTTATCAATTAATCAAATTATCAATTTATCAATTTATCAATTTATCAATTTATCAATTTATCAATTTATCAATTTATCAATTTATCAATTTATCAATTTATCAATTTATCAATTTATCAATTTATCAATTTATCAATTTATCAATTTATCAATTTATCAATTTATCAATTTATCAATTTATCAATTTATCAATTTATCAATTTATCAATTTATCAATTTATCAATTTATCAATTTATCAATTTATCAATTTATCAATTTATCAATTTATCAATTTATCAATTTATCAATTAATGGTAGGAAACGGTTGTTATTTTTGTACGTTGGACTGTTCAAGTCAAAAGGAAATAATTTGAAATACGACAAACATTGCAAAAAGGTTTACATCGAAAATATTTTTTTTCAAACCAGCTTATGCTAAAAATGATTCTGAACGCAAAGGAATGCATTTTAAATTGATTTCAGCTGATTGCACATAAATTTCTATCGAAATTTACAAGTTTTTTGAAATGTCTTTTGCCCCCTGATATTTCGAGTAGATTTCGAAGGGATGGTAGTGACAAAACTATGAAAAATATTTGCAGTAGCCTTATGTAAAACGTCGCATGACCATATCATTGCATTAAAATCATGGAATATGTGCGAATCGTTACCAGATTTTTGAAACAGTACAACAAAATCGGTTCAAATTATTCACGAAAACAGGTAGCATTACTTGGATTGCTATAAACCATAAAATTGGTCCTTACCGGTACCGGTAATTTGATCTGGTTCAACCATATTGGTTCAATTTCATTACCGTCATCAGGGGTGACATTGGGTCTGGAGGGTGAGATTAGGTCATACCAAAATGCTGATATTTGTATGACCCAATCTCACCCCCCAGACCCATTGTCACCCCTGATGACGGTACCAATATAATGTTGAGATTATTTGAAAATGTTCGACACGTCGCACGACATGGTTTGTTGTAAAAACACGGAATCGATTTAAACCGGTACCGGTTGTTTGAACCGGTTTCACTGAATCGGTTCATATTCAGTACCAATAGATTGTAGAGATTATTTGAAAATTGTTGACACGTCGCACTACATGGTTTGCTGTAAAAACACGGAATCGATTCAAACCGGTACCGGTTATTTGAACCGGTTCAACTGAATCGGTTCAAAATTATCACGAAAAGATTATTGAGATTATTTGAAGAGTTTTGACACGTCGCAAGGCATGGTTTGCAGTAAAAACACTGAATCGGTTCAGACCGGTACCGGTTATTTGAACCGGTTCAACTGAATCGGTTCAAAATTATCACGAAAAGATTATTGAGATTATTTGAAGAGTTTTGACACGTCGCAAGGCATGATTTGCAGTAAAAACACTGAATCGGTTCAGACCGGTACCGGTTATTTGAACCGGTTCAACTGAATCGGTTCAAAATTATCACGAAAAGATTGTTGAGATTATTTGAAGAGTTTCGACACGTCGCATGGCATGATTTGCAGTAAAAACACGGAATCGGTTCAAACCGGTACCGGTTATTTGAACCGGTTCAACTGAATCGGTTCAAAATTATCACGAAAAGATTATTGAGATTATTTGAAGAGTTTTGACACGTCGCAAGGCATGATTTGCAGTAAAAACACTGAATCGGTTCAGACCGGTACCGGTTATTTGAACCGGTTCAACTGAATCGGTTCAAATTTATCACGAAAAGATTGTTGAGCTAATTTGAAGAGTTTTGACACGTCGCAAGGCATGATTTGCAGTAAAAACACTGAATCGGTTCAGACCGGTACCGGTTATTTGAACCGGTTCAACTGAATCGGTTCAAATTTATCACGAAAAGATTGTTGAGCTAATTTGAAGAGTTTTGACACGTCGCATGACATGGTTAGTGATACAACCCCGGAATCGGTTCAACCGGTACCGGTTATTTGAACCGGTTCAACCGAATCAGGTTGAATTGCTCATATATCGATTCCTTGAATAATTTCATGAATTTTGATATGTCGCATGACCATATTGCTTCAAAATTTGGCTTTACAGTTCAATTGAATATTACTTTTGTAAAAATAGTTACGATAACTATTTTTTAAAAATTGTTAAAATATTTTTAAAATGTTTTAAATATTTTTCCCTTAAAGTAGAGGTTCTCCCCTTTCTAAAAACCTATATAAGTTGGTATTTTGGGTTATTTTACGATGTGCTCTGAGCCCTTGAATTCCATGTAACGCTGTTTTTTTTTCTTTGGCCCCTCCCCCCGGGGACCCGCCCCCCTAAACCACCATATTAAATAGTTTTATCTTAAAGTTGATTAATTTTCGAATCCAATGGTATATATGAAGTTGATATTTCATGTAATTTTCACCAGGTTACAGCTTTTTGAAAATCCATGTAACGCTGAAACGGGGCTTAGTAACTTGACTGTTAAAAACCTAGGTAAAAACGTTGTTATGGTTTGGTTTGAACAACCAGCCAAAAATGTATGGAAGTTTGTAATTTTTGTTCTCGTTGATCAAACTTACTTTTTGCTCAGGTAACGTGGGTTTTAAAGAAAACCTAAACGTTTGGGTATCAAAAGATCGGAAATTTTATGCCCATTCCGATGCCACATAGGTTGACTTGTGAATCGTGGACCGGTTCGGATGCCGGCGGATTTCCCGACGACGTAATTCCGGGTTAGTACGAAATTCCAACGATAAATCTATTCTATCGATACAAAGACCCCCAAAACGGTGTTATACCCACTCCAAAATGTTTATTTAGCAATTCTATGGTAATATATTTCATTTAGTTAAATTAAAAGTTTGCAAAATTAGGTTTAAATAAGTTTTATATAGAATTTCCAGAGTTTTATAAACTTTTATCCTAAGTAGTTAGTAAACTTTATATTCAATCCAAATTATTTTTTTAATCAATCAAGGATGCCTATTTGGAGTTGAGAGACTGGATTTATGGTGATTTGTCAACAAATAACTTTATTTATGTTAATTTTTCGAGAGGTGTACAAACTTTTCTGAACAAAACGTAGTACTAAGTTTCTGTCAAACTTTAAATTGTTTACATGTTTCATCACAAAATGTGCATTGTACCCAAGGGGTGTAAATACTTTTTTTACATACTATATAACTTAAAATAATGTGATTTTCTGATTTAATTGTTTTGTAATTAATTTTGTCAATTACAATTGGGTCCTAAAATTAAGCTTAAATTGATGATATAAAACATATTTTTCTGAGAAAAATGACTCTTTGTTCGTCCGCAAAGGATTTAAAATTGATTTTTATTCATTTTTTTTTAAACTAACTTCGTGGGCCTTCTTGACAAGAGCTTCCTTTATGACAGCTCATTCCAAGGGGACCATAGTTGATCTATCGTAATATGTTGTCTTTTATCTTTTTATTTTTTTTTTTTTTTGCTAAAAATTATTAAAAATCATCATGATGAATAGTAAAAAATGAGGCATGATAAAATATATTAAAACAAAATATGGATTCAAATCTAAAAAATACTTTTTTTGCGATATTGTGTACCTTTTTTCAATTATTTTTAAATGATTTTAAGCACACAAAATTAAAAAGTTTCGAAAAATATAAATTTCTTTATGAAAATTTTAAGACTGCAATCCAAGTTTAAAAAAAATATATATCACATATTTACGAAATGGATAATTTTGTTTTCTTGTGCCATTTTCAATAATTGAAAATTGATTATGGGTAATTCTCCGCCAACTCACACAGCAGTTGCCCCGACCCCTCTTCGATTTGCTAGAAACTTTGTCCTAAGGGGTAACTTTTGTCCCTGATCACGAATCCGAGGTCCGTTTTTTGATATCTCGTGACGGAGGGGCGGTACGACCCCTTCAATTTTTGAACATGCGAAAAAAGAGGTATTTTTCAATAATTTGCAGCCTGAAACGGTGATGAGATAGAAATTTGGTGTCAAAGGGACTTTTATGTAAAATTGGACGCCCGATTTGATGGCGTATTCAGAATTCCGAAAAAACGTATTTTTCATCGAAAAAAACACTAAAAACGTTTTAAAATTCTCCCATTTTCCGTTACTCGACTGTAAAAATTTTTGGAACATGTCATTTTATGGGAAATTTAATGTGCTTTTCGAATCTACATTGACCCAGAAGGGTCATTTTTTCATTTAGAACAAAATTTTTCATTTTAAAATTTCGTGTTTTTTCTAACTTTGCAGGGTTATTTTTTAGAGTGTAACAATGTTCTACAAAGTTGTAGAACAGACAATTACAAAAATTTTGATATACAGACATAAGGGGTTTGCTTATAAACATCACGAGTTATCGTGATTTTACAAAAAAAAAGTTTTGAAAAAGTTACTCGGAAAGTATTTTTTAGATTTGAATCCATATTTTGTTTTAATATATTTTATCATGCCTCATTTTTTACTATTCATCATACTATTCATCATGATGATTTTTAATAATTTTTAGCAAAAAAAAATAAAATAAAAAGATAAAAGACAACATATTACGATAGATCAACTATGGTCCCCTTGGAATGAGCTGTCATGTAGGAAGCTCTTGTCAAGAAGGCCCACGAAGTTAGTTTAAAAAAAAATGAATAAAAATCAATTTTAAATCCTTTGCGGACGAACAAAGAGTCATTTTTCTCAGAAAAATATGTTTTATATCATCAATTTAAGCTTAATTTTAGGACCCAATTGTAATTGACAAAATTAATTACAAAACAATTAAATCAGAAAATCACATTATTTTAAGTTATATAGTATGTAAAAAAAGTATTTACACCCCTTGGGTACAATGCACATTTTGTTATTTTTTAGAGTGTAACAATGTTCTACAAAGTTGTAGAACAGACAATTACAAAAATTTTGATATACAGACATAAGGGGTTTGCTTATAAACATCACGAGTTATCGTGATTTTACGAAAAAAAATTGAAATAGTTGGTCGTCATCGATCATGGCCGTTCATGGTCACCCGCGACAGACACGGACGACGAAACAAAGAGAAACGCAAAAAGTAACTTTTTCAAAACTTTTTTTTTTGTAAAATCCCGATAACTCGTGATGTTTATAAGCAAACCCCTTATGTCTGTATATCAAAATTTTTGTAATTGTCTGTTCTACAACTTTGTAGAACATTGTTACACTCTAAAAAATAATCCTGCAAAGTTAGAAAAAACACGAAATTTTAAAATGAAAAATTTTGTTCCCATAAAATGACATGTTCCAAAAGTTTTTACAGTCGAGTAACGAAAAATGGGAGGATTTTTAAAACGTTTTTAGTGTTTTTTCGATGAAAAATACGTTTTTTCGGAATTCTGAGTACGCCATCAAATCGGGCGTCCAATTTTACATAAAAGTCCCTTTGACACCAAATTTCTATCTCATCACCGTTTCAGGCTGCAAATTATTGAAAAATACCTCTTTTTTCGCATGTTCAAAAATTGAAGGGGTCGTACCGCCCCTCCGTCACGAGATATCAAAAAACGGACCTCGGATTCGTGATCAGGGACAAAAATTACCCCTTAGGACAAAGTTTCACGCAAATCGAAGAGGGGTCAGGGCAACTTTCCCGATTTCGTGTGAGTTGGTAGAGAATTACCCTTATTCAAACATGAATAACTTTTGCATTTGAAACAAAAATATTTTTAAAATAGAAAAAAAAATCCAAATAATACGTTGAATATGCAACATTTTATTGCACAAGCAAAATGTACAGGTGAAAATTTGATCCATAGCTTTTCATTTATTTATACACTCATTTTATTTATTGAACACTTCAATATCAGCCTTGAGGGCCGTTCATAAAACTATTTTGAAAAGCTGTCGCGGGCCGGATGAAATGGCTTCACGGGCCGGACGTTGGACAGGCCTGACATAAGCTGTCCGATGCGCCGGGAACCGTGGTGTAGGGGTAAGCGTGATTGCCTCTCACCCAGTCGGCCTGGGTTCGATCCCTGACGGTCCCGATGGCATTGTTCGAGACGAGATTTGTCTGATCACGCCTTCCGTCGGACGGGAAGTAAATGTTGGCTCGGACTAACCTAAAGATTAGGTCGTTAGCTCAGTCCATGTGCAGGAGTCTTCTCCCTGGGTCTTGTCTCGGTGGAGTCACTGGTAGACAGTTGGACTAACAATCCAAAGGTCGTCAGTTCGAATCCCGGGATGGATGGAAGCTAAGGTGTAAAAAGAGGTTTGCAATTGCCTCAACAATAAAGCCTTCGAACACCTAGTTTCGAGTAGGAATCTCGCAATCGAGAACGCCAAGGCAAAATGCTGTAGAGCGAATAATTTGATTTTTGATTTTTTTTAAAGCTGTTCGATGCAAAAAAAAAATGCGTTCCTCTATTACAAGAAAACACAAAGATTGAGGATAGAAAACATGTTTTGACTGTAATGCACCATACATTCACTAGGGGAGATGGGGGTAAGACGGCCACCCTAAGGTAAAAACTCATTTAAAATCAAAATAAACCATTATTTTCAACTCCAACTTAGTACAGATCCTAGTTGGAAGTCTCCTTTATAGAAAATACCTAACTTGGTATCTTTAAAATAAACGTTTCTTTACTTTTTATTGATTTTAAAAAAATGTGCTTTTTCGATCCTTCCTCCTCTTGCGGGGGTAAGACGGCCACCGTATTTTGCAACTTAGATAACTAAGATAAAAATACATAAAAATATAATATTTTTATATAATACTGTTAAGGACATTATCACCATGACTGCGAAATGAAAAGCTTTCAGTAATATGCTCCAAAATGTTTTTAAAACAGTTTATAATTAATGTACTTTTTTCAAAAGATAAATATTACGACACACTGGTGATTACGACAATTTTTTCTTAATTATCAAAATTTGGTTAACAAACCAATTTTTAGTTTTGCAAAAAGTGGCTCAAAGTAACTTATTTAGCCTAAGGTACAATATCATTAGATATTTGGGTAACTTTTATCATGTTTAGTAGTAAAACAAGCACATGGCCGTCTTACCCCGCCTGGCCGTCTTACCCCCACCTCCCCTATCCTATATGTTTATGTATAACAAATATAAAACTCATCATTGCTTTATCGAATTGGTTCTTTTATCATATACATCTTCTTCTAAACATTTTCTTACTAAAATCACCTTATTCATTTAGGTCAGCGATGCACTGTCGATGAGTTCTCCTGCGACGATGGCAGCTGCATCGACATTGATCGGCAATGTGACCGGCGTCAGGATTGCAACGATGGAAGTGACGAGCGAAACTGTGATCATTACTATCCCCCAGCAGAGGTGAGTGTTTATTGCTTCAATATAAATAGTTAAATGCATTAACCCGAAATTTGGCCAAACAGCGCTGCCCACAACACGAGTGTCCTGATGGTACCTGTATTGAACATTCCCAGCGCTGTGATGGTCACCGAGACTGCCGAGATGGTTCGGATGAACACAATTGTCGTACGTATTACATACGATTCCTTTTTTCAATACTCTATCGATTAACTAATGAAACACTCTTTCATATCACCCGTATCTTAATTCACTACTTTCCATGCGGCTGTACTAAACATCACTCTCACACTTATATTTTTTGATAATGATTTTTATTGTGACTCTACATATGACAACAAAAAAACACGTTTTGATGCACTAACGATCTCTTCACCTGTTACGCTCACAATCTGTATTGTAGGTTCATGCAATGAAACTGAATTTGCTTGTCTAGATGGTCACCTCTGCATAGATGCCGCTTTAAGATGTGATAGTTATTACGACTGCAAAGACTTCTCCGACGAACAGAATTGTTTCGGTTAATAAGATTACAACTTTTTAGATGTTGATGTTCTGCTGCTATTATTGTTCGAAAGTTATTTGTTTGTGTTTAATAAAACTGTCAAAAAAGAATAATTCATTTTTTTGCATGGGCATTGATTTGTAGTAAAAACTGTAAATTATGGATCGCCAAACAACCAAATGTTTTTTTTTTTTTTGTAAGTTTCTAAAAAAAACAAATGTAATTATTCAAACGTACCATAAAGTTAAACGGATTTTTTCAAGGTTCCCAACTTCGTGAACGCTTGTTCAATGTTCATGTTTTTGCAAACTGATTTTGTTCGCACGGCACAATATACCAAGCAACTTTTTTGGCGTGAAATAGAAATAGTCAGAAACAACACATATTTTCCTTTTTTTTTTTTTGTTTCACAATATTTCTGAGAAAAATTGCTGTTTTTGTTAATAAATAAAACACAACTTTCGTATTTAATAAATTTTACTATCATTCAATGCATCTTGGTTTGCATGTTGCTTCTCCAATTGCTTTCTTCCCAAAATTAAAATAATTTTTAAATTATCTTGTTCAACAAAGTTCTAACGCTCAAACTAACCTTTATCAATCCACATTTCTACTTTAGCATGTCGGGCGAACGAGTTCACGTGTAACGATGGCCAATGCATACCAAAATATCTTGTGTGTAACAGGCAACCAGACTGTCGGGATCAGTCTGACGAGAGGAACTGTGAGTTGTTGCAAATCAAGCCCATAGCTTGTTGTATATTTTTAAATTTCCGATTGCTTTTTTGCTCAGGTACCTGCTCAAGGGCGGAATTCCGATGTAACACCGGTGAGTGCATTCCGGAGTCCCGGCGGTGTGACCTTCGGGTCGATTGTGCCGACGGTTCCGACGAACACGGTTGCAGTAAGTACCACTTATTCAAGCATGTTTTACATGTTTATGTTAATTTCTTGTTTTGTTTTTTTCATGATATTTTTATTTTCATTCACGATCATCTTTGAAAAAACAATGAAGAACCACAATGTAGAGATCATGAGTTTACCTGCGGCGATGGCAATTGCATTGACAAGAGACAAAAGTGCGATAGGCGGTACGATTGTGCCGATCGCAGCGATGAGTTAAACTGCAGTAAGTGCTTTGAATCGAGCCAAAAACATAGGCCAAAAAGACTGGGGTGAATCGAAACTACAGTCTGAACAGGGACAGCAGTTTTTAGAGCACTTAAAAGCTTCGAATTTGGAAATCAATGTACTAATTTTGTTGCTTTGTGTCTGATCTAACCAACCAAATCTAAAAAACAGCTGTTCCAATGGTCCCAGTGTTACACCCAGCCATGTATTCCGATTCATCCCAGGTGATGGTGCCTTATTGAAATAACTTTTGAAGAAGGACCAAATGAAAAAAAACGACAATTGGTATAATATTCAGAAGAACTTTTTCTGTATTATTTGTGTATGTATGTCTTGTAATTCAAGCAATCATTTCATTCCAAATTTGTTTCCTTTACGTTCTTAACCAATTGCTCTTCTTGTCTGTTAAATCCCTCACGAACAAAAAATCTCGAAACAGACATTGACAGGTGCAATCGCAATATGTTTCGCTGTGAAAATGGTCCATGTATTCCACGATCCCTAAGATGCAATGGAAGAGTTGACTGTCCATATGATACCAGTGACGAACTCGATTGTATCGATTGTAAGTGTTGAGCATCAGTAGAAGCGTGCTTTCATTTGCTGTGGACTAATCGTTAAACTAATATTAAATACTGTGCAAAACTAAAATCGATAAAATGTGCTTCAAATCAAATCGTATGGAAGCCTCGAGTTGGAGCCCCCTTAAACTTTTCTTTTTTATTTAATGGTTTAAAAACGGACTGTAATGCCCATGTTCACATAAATGTCCGATATATATAAAACAAAACAAGCTTAGAAAAACTCAAGGCACGTTTGTCCCACACATCAGGCTACGTGTTTTAAGTTTTCGCGAAACAACTGGATTTCTTCAAGGTTTCTAGAACAATTTATCGTCATCTGGGGCGAATCGAGACTACAGTTTGAATAGGGACAGCAGCTTTGAAATTTGGAAATCGATGCACTATTTTTGGGCACCTGTGTTTGTCCTATCCGAAACCAATTAAAATATTCAAAAATTGTACATTAAAAAGGCAAAAACAGCTGTCCCGATTCGCCCCAGATGACGGTATTGGATATTTTGGTTTTTTTATATTTTTGGTATTTTGGAAAAAGTACACGATTTTTTACCAAACTGTGATGAAAATGCATATGGGACATTTATGCGAACAGGGGCAATATTGCACAACAAGCTACCCGTTCTCCATAATTTTTTTGTGCAATCCAGCTCGGTGTCTGTTCATTTTTTTACAGGCAGTGACATAACCAAACCTTTCATCACTCACAGCTATTTTACTGCAATAAAACTGCTTCTCAAAATGCATATGTAAGGTGTACATTGGATACAATGACATTTGCTGAATTAACTAAACTAAACATTAATCATTCTTGTGTTATGTATCATTTCTAACCTCAGATTGTTTCATAAAAAATACATGTTTCCTTCAAATACTTACATGTGTATAGAACGTACAGTAAAGAGAACCTAATTATTGTCCCTAGTTCCCCATGCTAAGAATGCTAAGAACGAGAGAACTAAATCGGCATCTTTTTCGCATCTTCGCAGTTTTTCGCTTACTATCGCTCTTTCACTCAGAGCAAACTGACTTCGCTGGTTCCATCAGTTAGCCGATTGACTTCTCTTGCTCTTAGGGGCCCAGTTATCGAATGCTTCTCGCCAACTGCGCTGATTGGAAAATGACGTGAAGATCTCCAATGCAAAATATATTTAACTAAAATAAAATAATAACATGCTCTAATATATTTCTAGTAAAAAACCTATCAATTTTCAAAAAATAATCATATAAGCTTAAAAAAGTATTATTAATTGATCAAATTGTTTTTTTTTTTGCATATACTTACCCCTCGATATTTTTGCTTCGTTATTGTTTATGACGCCCAATTACCGAGCAAGCACTGTATACAACAAAAAATAGAAAAAATAGAATCAATTTATTGTTTATGAATCATTCTGTTTCATTCTATTTTGAACAATTTATTTTGATTTTGTTCTGAAATATACAATAGGGTGGTCAAAATCCAGGTTTAATCGGGGATACCCCCTGAAATCAAAGATTGATCCATCACTAGGCTTAATTACAAGTTGGTATGGAAAAAATAGTCACAATGTATGAAGAAAAGCAACTGAAAGGCGCAATAACTATCCATTTCTTACCAATTCTAGGAATTAAGATCTACATTAAATTTGGGAAAACTTTTGGATTTTTTTCAAATAGTAATTAGCCTTCAAAAATGACCATTTCCGAGTGACGGCTGCAAGGGGCTACTAGAAACAATTATTTTTAAACTCACGTGCGTGTTAGCTTTCCTGCCAGCCTGTAATGTTGCCACTTTGAGCCAGCCGCGCAACAATGGTCTTTTTCGGAAGCTAATAACTTTTTCGCAAAAAAATCCTAAAAATATGGTATCTACAGGAAAGTTTTTTCATTTTTTTTATTATTGCGCCTTTCACAGGTAAAAATCTGAAACAGTTGCTTTTCTCCATACATTTTGACGGTTTTTCCCATAAAAACTTCAAGCGATAAGAGGGAGGGGCTCCCGTGGTCAGAATAAACTCAAATTTGTAATTTAGCCTAGTTATGGGTCAATATTGGATTTCAGGGGATAGCGAGGAGCGGTCGTGGCTGGACAGTTACGGTGTTCGCTTTATAAGCGAATGGTCCTGGGTTTGATACCCATCTGCTCCCAACGAGAAAGTTCTAGACTCATGGAATTTGGAATTAATGAAAAAACATGAAGCTCACGACGGTGTTCGATCCCCTGTCCTTAAGATTGGCAAGCAAAATGCTTTCCACATTACCGTGGAGGACTTATACTAATATGGTTGAATTCAAGAATCGGACAAAGAATCAAATTGAATGCAAGTTGAATATCAAAACTAAAATACCTCGCAAACAAAAATAGCCTAGAAGAATTGAAAGCTTTCCCATTAGAAATGAGAACACACGAAGAATTCGAATACCAATTCAAACGGTCGTTACCACTCGCCTAGGGTGACTCCTGAGACCATTTACCTTCCCAAAACCGTCCAACTCCAAGCAAAACTTACTTGAGGATACTGTGGAAATTTTCCCTTAATACTCTGAAAAAAGTGGGGCATCAACACTTTCCGTCTTCTAAAACCTCTACCCGCAGTCGAGATGGGAGCGGCCGGCAATGGACGGCTTTGGACGGCATTGGACGGCTGCCATGGTGTGGAATCTGTGTGAAATCTGTGTGAATCTAGTTCAGGTGGAATTGGTTCTCATCATCGTCTCCTAGCAAAGCGAAGCGAATATTCAATTTCAGGGGATAGCCTTAACTAGGCCCGGATTTGGACCACCCTTATAAACATTCTGAACATTTTGAATTAATTTATGATATTTTGCACAGAAATAATATCGTACAATTTAAATTAAAAAAACACAAATCATAATAATACTGGGTTTTTATAAATAACATCGACCAACAATTTGTATGCACACTATACTTCATGGGGAAGCATTTACATTAGACACTCTTCAGAATAACGCACAATCAAATTCACATAAAAATTTAGAGTTTGCTGAACTTTCAAATCATGTATGGAAAATAAGCGCTGAAGAACCGCCATCATTTTCCATACAAACTTTGATTCTGCTCTGAAGAAACAATCAAATTGAGAATGCGTAACCATTTATTTTTTTAGTTTTGTTGGTTTTTGTTTATTTTAATATAATTGAAATTTAAAGTAAGTCAATTCTATCAACATATTTTTGATGTAATATCTTTTGAATATATTTACACAGATGCTACGCCTTCAGAAGACAACTCAAGACTGAATCTTCGTACCTATCCAGATGAACAAATCATCAAAGAAAGTAAGTATGCGTTCAAAGAAAAACTACCGTCAACTTGGGCGAATCGGGACTGCAGATTGAATCTGGGCAGTATTTTTTAGAGCAGTTAAATGCTTCAAATTTGGAAATCGTTTACAAACGTTGGATACAACGACTTGTCCAATTTGCCTCATGATTCCCAGTTTGCTCCAGATGCCAGCTAATAATCAGTTATAAAACAAAATTGGCTTATAATTTTGAACTATTGTACAAATTATGAGTTCAGTGCCAGAAGTAAAAAATGTGATTTATTGGATAACGAAATCATTCAAATTTCCTGAATTGAGGAAAAAATCTTCAAAGTACTTTATTAACTCGTTTTATTCCAATTTTCTATTTACTCCAACTTGACTCAAAGAACAAATACTGGAGGGTAAGTGAACAAATAGCATTGCAATAACTTCTGGGTGCATGTTTGCAGGAACAGTTATGTGTGTAAAACAATTGCCATCCTAAGATTTTAAACCACACTGGAACGAAATTAGTACATAAAAATATTATTATCATATATTTTCACACAATTTTATTTTAAGTTGCCAAAATTGTTTCATCTTCATTGTCATTTGTTCCTAAAATGTTTTACATTTTTTATCACATCAGTACTTGTCGATTTGGTGTTGTTTAATTCACAAGTAAAATATTTTTTTATATCACAAATTTATCGAGCTAAATGTGAATTGACCATTGCGGCACCCCCTACAGCGTGGTGCAGACTCGTTATGCTAGGCTATGGCATGCTATGCAAAGTTATCGAGCTAAATGTTTCATTAGGGTGTAATATCAAAATCGATTTTCCAGCACAGCACTTTTTCCAGTTCCTTTGGGGTCAACTCCCCCAAAGTTTGGGCAGTCCTCACTTTGCGCAAAGCGATTCAATTTTCCATAAATTTGTATGGGAAAACCATTTTTGAATTTTGATATTTATAAAATCCACGTTTCAAGCTGTATAAATCGGATTCATATTCGATGCTTACAACTTTCTCGAAAAGAGTATGGTGCTAGCATGTCCCGAAAGAAGATACAGCGTCCTCAAAACTCGTCTAAAACGTGATTTTCGAGCAAAAACACGTTTTAGACGAGTTTTGAACACGCTGTATCTTTTTTTAGGAGCAAGTTAGCACCATACTCTCATCGGGAAAGTTGTAGAGCACCTTCCAGAGCATCCGAATATGAATCCGGTTTTAGTACAGGGTGAAACGTGGATTTTATAAATATCGAAATCCAAAAAAATGGTTTTTCCCATACAAATTTATATGGAAAATTGAATCGCTTTGCGCAAAGTGAGGACTAAACCAATCGTTCCCAAACTTTGGGGAGTTGTTTAGGACCCCAAAAGGAACTGAAAAAATTGCTGTGCTCGCTAAATTTGGACAACTTTATTTTTTTCCATACAACCATATTACACCCTAATGTTTCATGTTTCATCTTATTTGATTTTAAATCATAGATAAGGTATTTGGAATATTATTTGGTTTTTGTGCCAGTCATCAGAAAAGCTCGACTTATGAAAGGTCAATAAGCAAGGAAAGGATATCATAAACTGATGCTCTTCACAAAGAATAATGATTCTATGCAGTAACAACTTCAAAGTGGATGCAATTTCAAATCAATTATTCCAAACACCTGATCAATTATTTATTGTTTCCTATCTTAAATTATTCACTTAAAATAATCAATGGTCAAAAAAATAATAATGATATCATCAATCCAAAATGTATTACTAATGTCAAAAAATGTACGTAAATGGCAAAATGCATGTTTTAAAAGTCCAAAAAACATTTTCTGTCACACATATAAAAAATGTCATTAGAAACACAACGTGAAGTCTATTTATTAATAAACATTGCAATTAATCGAAAATACACATTACATAAAGCATGGCTGTGGACTCCATAGTGTGGAATCATATTCGGAGCCGAGGTTGGAGTAGACTAATTTTCTACCAGGAGAAAACACCGACCAATAAAATTACTGCGTAGGCTCAACCGGAGAAGAAGCATGACGTTTGAGGTCCCCAGAAACGTGCACGCACTTTGAATTATACAAACTTTGAGAAAAACCATTCGGCTCTGTCTAAATATTTTTTGGAAAATTTAAAGTTCACATGTTTCTGGAAACCCTAATTTCATGCTTTCCCCCGAGTTGAGCCAGCGCAGTCATTTTTGTCAATTTGTGTAGGTCAGTGTAATTGCTGAAGTCATTTGACAAATCTTGAATCGGAGTCTGGATTAATCAAAAGTTCGGGTAGTTGTTTGACCCTATTTTTCTTAAAAATCTTATAACTTTTGGTAGAATTGACCAAATTGGATGCTTCCGGTCCGGACTTTATAGCCCAGACGTGAATTCATATTAATAAATGACTAAACATTTTCCTAAATCAGCTCAAATAACCTGATTTGATAAATTTATTTTCATTATTTAAAACATGTTACAAAATAGATCAAACATCTAAGCAGAAATACTTCCTATTTTGATTAACACATCAAGTAAATCAAAAATTGAACCACCTTCGAGAAAATGGTTTATTAAATGTCAAGAAATCCTATGAAATTTCAAGCAACTTCGTTTAAAAGCTCATTTGGTTGAATCATTGGAAAAATTTCATCAAGCACAATTATTTAAACCGGGATGTATTATGTATGTATTATGATTTGTTCATAACATTTATACGCGTGAAATGCACAAAGAGGATGCCTCACCATATGGAGAGATTATTTTATTGAAAAGAACATTAGTTTAATTTGACTGTTTTACCCTATCTAGGTCGTGAGGTGGTTTTCCAGTGCCGTGACGAAGGTCCCATTCGGGCCAAGGTAAAGTGGAGCAGAGCAAATGGTCTGCCACTGCCGCCTGGATCGCGTGACATAAACGGGCGTTTGGAGATTCCTAACATTAGGGTAACTTAATCAATCTGAGTGAGTGATCAAACAAAAAGCTTATTTTTTATCGTTTTTTCAGTTTGACCACAATGGCGACTATATCTGTGAAGCAGTAGGATTCCCAAGTCAACTCCAGGGGCAGTAAAATGGTTCACTTGATCGTTGAAAGATGTGAGTATTTTCAAATTATACTTTTTATTGACAAACAACTATGAAATCAAAGGTTTTTATCATTAACATGCAGCCTGGAGAATAAAATATAGAAAAAATACTCATAACATTATAATGTACGGTACAATTCCTCATATAGGGTTTGAATTTTATGGATTAGGTAAAGATAGATTTAGGTTTTGAATTAAACATTGAAACTCACTTTTAATGCTTTCATGCTGCCCCTTGAATTAAATTCTCGGTTAGTAAAATTTTGAAGAACAGCAACTATCGCTGCATTGAGGGATGCTTATATAATTAAATAACCCAAATCAAACTATCTTTCTCATAACTATTCAGACTACCCTGCGGAACGTCCACCATCAGCGTGCTCGATCACCCAAGCCACGTGCATGAACGGTGATTGCATTGCCAAGAGCCAGATTTGCGACGGAAACTTTGACTGCGTCGACGGATCGGACGAATCTGGGTGCCGCGAGTCCCAGTGCGAGCCGAACGAGTTCAGATGTTCCAACAAGAAATGTATCTTAAAAACCTGGCGCTGTGACGGAGAATCGGACTGCGGCGATGGTTCCGACGAAGAGAACTGTGCTACCCTTCCGCCCGATGCCGCCTGCCGCTATGATGAGTTCCAGTGCCGTAGTGGACAGTGCATTCCGAAATCATTCCAATGCGATTCTCATCCCGATTGTTTTGACAAATCCGATGAAATTGATGCAGTAAGATTTTTCAACTAAAAAATCAAATATTTGTGTTGTGTTAATTATCTTTTTTCTCTAGTGGCGCCATCGGTCATTCAACCTCCTCCACCGTCGTTGTCCATTCAAGCTGGAGGAGTTTTGAATATCACTTGTCGCGCAACGGGTATTCCTGTTCCATTGATCGTATGGCGTCTCAACTGGGGACATGTCCCTAGCAAGTGTAATTCCGTAAGTGATAATGGCTTTGGCGTATTGACCTGTAATGACATGCAGCTAATTGACTCTGGAGCATACTCCTGTGAGATCATCAATTCTATGGGAACTCACTTCGTTTCACCTGACACGATTGTAGTTGTTTCTGGAAATGACACAGTCTGCCGAAATGGATATTTCAATAGTAAGGCCAGGCATCCTGAAGAATGTATCAACTGCTTCTGCTTTGGTGTATCCAACCAATGCAAGAGCGCCGACCTGTACACCTATGCTGTAAGTTTAGTAAATATATGATTCTAATACCAATACTAACTCCAATTTTTCAATCAGCTGAACCCTACTGTGTCCTCACTTACTGTCGTTGGCGTTGAAGGTCCATGGACGGGACAACGAAGGATTACCGAAGGCGAGTTCTCCAACCATGATCTTACGGTAACCAGACACGGTGTTCAGCTTAGGTTGGCAAACATTGTGCCTGGACGTCAAGTTCCTTACTATTCACTGCCGGTTGAGTACAAGGGAAATCAACTGAAATCGTATGGAGGATCTATTCGTTACCAGGTTGAATATGATGGAACTGGTAATCCAAACACCGCCCCTGATATAATTGTGAAGGTGCGTCCCCCTCTAATGCAACTATTACTCCGTCTCAATAATCTAAACATATATTCATATTAACTCTTCTCCAGGGCAATGGCATCATTCTGCTGTACAAACACAACGCACCTTTCTACCCGGATGAACGTAATGCAGTTTCGGCTACCTTCCTTCCCGGAACATGGCGCAAGGATGACAATTCATTGGCAAGCCGAGAAGATATTATGATGGTGTTAGCAGATGTCGAAAGCATCTTGATCAAAATGCTGTACATCGAAGGTGTTGAACGTAACATTGAACTGTTGGACATTGCAATGGATTCAGCAGCCACTCAGAACTTGGGATTAGGCTCAGCTACACTTGTCGAAGAGTGTAGATGTCCGCCGGGTTATCGGGGACTGTCCTGTGAGAGCTGTGATTTCGGATACGTTCGCCAAAGCAGTGGCCCATGGTTGGGTCGTTGTGTACCGAGAGCTCAAGAATGTCGTCCTGGATACTACGGTGACCCGAATCGTGGTATCCCGTGCCAACCTTGTCCATGCCCTGTTCCAGGAGACAAATCGCGAGCTAGAACATGTTCTCTAGACAACTACAACAATGTCATCTGTAACTGTGACCGAGGATACACTGGGGACCGATGCCAACAGTGTGCTCCGGGTTACGTAGGAAATCCTATGGGAGATGGCTGCTTCCCCGGACAGGTTACGAATTGCAATTCAGAGGGCACTCAACAAGTGCTGCCCGATGGTAGGTGTATCTGTAAAACCGGTGTCACCGGAACGTACTGTGATCGGTGCGCGGCGGAACACTTTTACATGCACGAAAAGGGATGTGTCGAGTGCTTCTGCATGGGAATTTCGAGAAGTTGTACTAGCACAAGCCTGTATCGGGACACAGTACAGGCAACATTCAATGATGGGCAGTCCGGATTTTCGCTGATTTCCGATTACGCAAATCCGGAAATTATTGCTACCAACTTGCCAGCCTCTAGCCGCGAAATTGTTTACCGAAACTTTGGAACAAGTGACGATACCTTCTATTGGCGACTCCCTGCAAAGTAAGATAAAAGCGATACCATCCAGTAAAGCGAAATTATTTATCCACTTTTCACAGATTTTTAGGAAACAAGCTGACATCGTATGGAGGCTTCCTGAACTACACTTTGCGTTACACTCCCCATTCCTCGGGTGGTGCTTCCAGAAACAATTCCCCCGATGTCGTGTTGCACAGTGTGAGTATTAAAGTCCTAGCTCTCAAATAAATACAGCTTAGATACATCAGGTTCATCTTTTTTGTTATCATCGAAGTCACTTGATTCAAGCTTTATGTTTCATTTTGCATTTGACATAACGTCATGATTCGAATTCCCGAACGCTTCGAAACCCGGACAGCTCATCTTGTTTTATCAATTATTAGGATATAACAGGGGTGCCCAACCTTTTGGCCCTGCGGGCCGGTTCTGATTTTTCTAAAACAGTGGCGGGCCGGATCTAATATTTGATAAAAGTTGAAAAAGTAACAGTATTTTTTATGATTGGGTTCTTTTAAAGTAAATAAAAAAAAGAAATAGTATTGCTATATAAATATTTCTTGATTTTAGGAATTAAAAACAAAGATAACTTTCAAAATGTGTTTATTTGACTTATTTTAATTTTCGATTGTTTGAAATTGTATAGTTATTGTATTTGACGATTGCAATTAATATTCAAATTTCAATGGTCGTTTTTACGCTTTTTTATTAAAAAAAGACTTTGTCACTGAAAATTTGTTCTGGAAAAATTAGTTTTGCTTACTTATTTATTTGAAAAAAATAGAAAACAAATTTCAATGTGAAGTACACAGTTGTACAACTCAAAGAAATTTATACGTCATTTTGTACAATTTTAGCCAACAAAACACGTTTTTTTCATAAATTTCACAATTTTATTAGATCGATAATTTTGTTTTCTTGCACCATTGGCGACTGTCCAAGATCCATACAAAAATGTTTTTTTTGTATGGACAATTGTCCACGAGGGGGTAACAGATTCCCAAAAAAGTGTCCACGTGGTTTATGGATGGTCCCTTATTTGAGAACTAAAGAATGCCATTCACTAACATTTCAATTCAAATTCGTGCGATTCTTTAGCAATCGAGTGTCAGTGATGTCAACCATCGCGACGCTCATTTTTGGTTCGCAGCACATTTTTTGTTTGTAGGGCTTTTCAGTTACGGAATTTGACAAAGTTGTGTATAAAGGACTTGTAGAACACACCAAATCGTACAACTTTGCCGAACATAGTATTGAATTTTGATGAATACAAAAAAAGTTACAACCAAAAATGCGTTAGGCAAACGAAAGCATCGCGAACCATTGGTCCTGAGTTCTGAAATCTTCTTGTAACTTTTTGCGTATGAATTTTACAGCTATACAATGTTTTGAAGAAATGTTGCTGTTGGCGAGTTCTACAAGTGCTTCGAACACCATTTTGTCGAATTCCCTAACTGAAAAGAACTACAAACGAAAAATGTGCCGCGAACCAAAAATGAGCGTCGCGATGGTGACACCACTGTCGAGTGTCCGGAATTCGAAGCAGAAGTGTCCGGATTTCGAATCAGCTTTTAACAGAGTACGGAATTCGAAGCACAAGTCATTTTAATTTCAAAATTATGATGAAAAATTGTTAGAAAATACATATTTTGCATGCATATTTAAACTACATGCTGATGATATTTCTACATTTCCAACTTATTTCATGATTTTTTGCCAGCTAAAACAAAAATGATATGCTACTAAGTGTCCGGATTTCGAATCATGACGTTAATTTGTAACACTATAACTTGAGAGACCGAGCCACGTAGCCCAATGGTAACGCTTCCGCCTCGTAAGCGGTAGATCGGGGTTCCAATCCCGGCTCGGACCAACATAACTGGTGATCTTTTCCCTTCTGGAATCGATTGCTTAGTAAAGGGAAGGTAGTGTATCGTCACAAACTGGACCTTATCACGACACCTTAGGGAGGCGACCTATGGAATGTTAACATTAACCTTAGCATTGTAACATTAAGTTGTGAATGAAACTGCCACTGAATCCGCTTTGTAAATGCCGGCCCCGATACTCTTAAAGGGTGTTCCCTCAGGAACTGGGAAAGATTTACTTTTACTTACAACTTGTATTTTTGCTTTCAATCAGGGTAACAAAATTAAACTTCACCATTACCGCACGGATGGTAGTATCTCGCCGATTGGATCCAGCACATATACCGTTCCAATTGTGGAAGATTTCTGGCAAAACTATGAAGATGGAAACAAAGTTCTACGACCATACTTGCTGATGGCACTGGCCAACGTTAGTGACATCTTCATTAAGGCCACTTACAACACAGTCTCAAACGAGGCAGCACTGTCTCATGTTGGTCTTGACATTGCGTCGGAAAATGACTTCGGATCTGGAACCCGGGCATGGCCAGTGGAGCAATGCCAATGCAGTCAAGGTCACATTGGTCTTTCATGTGAGGATTGTGGTCCAGGATATTACAAGGGTGACGGAGGACTATACCTAGGCTTGTGCGAGAAATGTGAATGTAACGAGCATTCAGATGAGTGTGATCCCATTACGGGAGAGTGCCTCAACTGCCGACACAATACATATGGGAGCAACTGTGAACATTGTAAGCCTCCGTACGTTGGCAACGCTACTGGTGGAACACCCTACGATTGTACTATGGACAAACCGGACTCTTCATTCAACTGCCAACATTGTGATCCACGGGGCTCAACTGTGCGGTGCGAAGGACAATGCGAGTGCAAGCGGCTTGTGGAGGGCTACCGTTGTGATCAGTGTAGAGAAGGTTCATTCGACCTGAGTGCCCAAAATGTCGATGGATGCCGTGAGTGCTTCTGTTCCGGCGTCACAAAATCGTGCAGCAAGTCTCGATTCTTCCGGGAAGATCTTCCGCTGTTCATTAGTGGCGATGACGGATTTACACTGACCGACCGCGACGGTCACGTACTAGTTACAGATAATTTCGATGTAGCACCCAACAGAAATGAAATCAGCTACAACTTTAGAGACCGCAGCACGTACTACTGGAGTTTACCAGAACGCTTGCTGGGTAACCAGATACTATCGTATGGCGCCAACCTCACAATCACGCAATCCACTGTTGGGTCTGAACCTAGCCAAGATCAGGACATCATTTTGATTGGAAATGGCTTGAAACTCTTCTGGACTCGTCCTCATTATGAAGATGGTGTAAGTTTGGCTTGTTAATTCATACTTTTAATCACCTCATACTTTCTAATTAAAACTTTTTTTTTCAGACGTATTCCGTTCCTCTGTTGGAGAGCTACTGGAAAAACGTAGGCTCACGAGGAGTATATCAAGCGAGTAGAAGTGATCTCATGACTGTGCTGTCAAAGCTAGACCACATCTTAGTCCGAGCCACAGTGCGAGATTACACTACCAGATCGTCAATTAGCGACATTGTGCTGGGAACCGCTGTAAACGTGCGTACAGATTATGAACCTGCTGAAGAGGTTGAAGTCTGTCGATGCCCTCCGGGATACCGCGGAACCAGCTGTGAGGTATACTTAATCCACAATTTATGATGATTTAAAATTTAAAACTTATTTATTTGCATTAGCTTTGCGATGATCTTTACTACAAAGATGTGTTCGATCGTTCGGCTGGCATAACGGGCGTGTGTAAGCCATGTCCATGTGACAACGCTGATTCCTGTGAAGCCGACAGCAGAGGTGACGTAATTTGTAACTGTTTGCCAGGGTTCACTGGTCCGAACTGTGACAATCGTAAGTATCATTAAGCGAGACATTCTGTTTGTTTATGTTGGTTTTTGTTCTCGAACGATACTGATTTTGCAAGTGCACTAAAATAATAATCACGTATATCATTACACGCACTAATTAATAGCACTTTAAGGCATTTGAGTTCATTTTGGTAAGGCTGAGTCTATACTAGTTAATTTATCCCATTTTCATACGCTTCATTCAGCACAATTCGATTCTCTCACAAATCCATCTGAGCATAACATAACAAATCGAAAGATAAATTGCTCCGACTACGCCATCGTGTTCTACAATCGGAGTGTTAGCTTCGATCACTACCAAATACATGATGATAAAGGAGTAGAGATTGGAATCATATACAAGATAAAGCGATCACACACAGGTTGTTGTTGCATATTCCATTACAATCTTTCTTTCGCTCCTAATGTGAAACGTTTGCGTCCACGTCCATTCAAGTGTTGTACATAGTAACATTTATACAGCCAATATTTGGATACGTTAAAATGTACCGTCAACTGGGGTCAACAGAGACAAGAGAACAAGCCAAAGACCTTTTCAAAAAAATAAAATCTAGATTTGTTGCTAGGGTGAGGGGGAGCTTCAAATTCCCAAAAAGATGTCCACACGGATTGTATATAGTTGATCTTTTCGCTGTTTTTGTAAAAGCAGATTTAAAGCTATAAAGAATATGAGCAACTCTCTACGAAATCGGCTGATTTCGATCATTTTATATTTTGTATTTTTATTTGGCTCAAACTTTGTGGGGGTCTTCCCTTTGATCAAGTAGGTTATTTTGTGTCATTGGTTCACCCATACAAGTCTTCATACAATTTTGGCTGCTGTCCATACAAAAATGGTACGTAAATATTCAAACAGCTGTAACTTTTGAGTGATTTTTCTGGTTAATTTGCTGTCTTCAGCAATGTTGTAGATATTGTTGAGGACTATTGAGAAAAAAATAGGTACACGGAAAAAATGCAGATTTTTTAAGCAACTTTTTTTCACAAAAAAAAAACTCAATTGCCCAAAATACGTATTTTTTTAATTTTCGAGATTATTTAAAATGTTTTAGGGGACAAAACCCGCAACTTTTGAGCTATAGAGAAACATGGTCAAAAAATCTGCCGCCGAGCTATGCTTTTTTTTTAAAAAATAGTGATTTTTGGAAGAAAAAAAAAACTAAATTACTTGCAATAATTAATTTGACGTAATTTTCAAATGTAAAATTGAATTTGCAATCGAAAAGTACTTTACACATTTTTTGATAAAGGGTTCTGTTTTCAAGATATAGCCACCGAAAGTTGGATTTTAGTGAAATATTTGCAGTTTTTCGATTTTTAGAAATAGTGACCATGAGTGACCATTTCTAATTTTTTATTGCTATAATTTGCTATAAAATTTTCTAAGAGACATTGAAGATTGGACCTCTGGTTGCTGAGATACAGCCGCTTTAAGAAATAGAAAATTGAAGTCTCACTAAAACAACCCACCATTTTCTAATGTCGATATCTCAGCAACTAATGGTCCGATTTTCAATGTTAAAACATGAAACATTCGTGAAATTTTTCGATCTTTTCAAAAAAAAATATTTTGAAACTTGTTGAATCAAGACTAACATTTTAAAAAGGGCCAAACATTGAATATTACGCCAATTTAAAATGCTAGTCTTGTTTTAATTTTTTTCAAAATATTTTTTTTTTGAAAAGATCGAAAAATTTCACAAATATTTTATGGTTTAACATTGCAAATCGGACCATTAGTTGCTGAGATATCAACATTAGAAAATGGTGGGCTGTTTGGGTGAGACTTAGAAAACTTCAATTTTCCTGTTTCTTTTACTTTAAGCGGCTGTATCTCATCAACCAGAGGTCCAATCTTCAATGCCTCTTAGAAAATTTTATAGCAAATTTTCTGAAATTTTCAAAAAAAAATAGAAATGGATAGTGACCAAAAAATTTTAAAAATCGAAAAACTGCAAATATTTCACTAAAATCAAACTTCGATGGCTATATCTTGAAAACAGAGCCGATTATTAAAAAACCTGTTTAGTACTTTTCGATTGCAAATTCAATTTTACATTTAAAAATAACGTCAAATTAGTTTTTGCATGTAATTTAAATTTTCCCAAAATCACTATTTTTTCAAAAATCATAACTCGGCGGCAGATTTTGACCATGTTTCTCTATGGCGCAAATGTTGCGGGTTTATGTCCGCTAAAACATATCAAAAAATCTCAAAAATCAAAAAAATATGTATTTTGGGAAATTGAGTTTTTGTGAAAAAAGTTGATTAAAAAATCTGCAATTTTTTTCCGTGTACCTATTTTTCCTCAACAATACCTACAACTTTGCCAAAGACACCAATTGATCAGAAAAATCACTCAAAAGTTACAGCTGTTTGAATATTCACGTACCATTTTTGTATGGACAGCAGCCAAAATTGTATGAAGACTCGTATGGGTGAACCAATGACACAAAATAGCTTAGACCCCCACAAAGTTTTAGCCAAATCAAAAAATACAAATAAAGTCCATTTCCGGTTTTGGTAGAGAATTGCTCATTTATAAAGTGTAGCACGTGGAATGAATAAAAATTGCTATCACTATTCAGCCTGCTGTTCCAATCCACCTCCGTTGACGGTATTTGCAATAATAAATGTGGGTCAAAGTATTTAAACCTTTAAATAATGCTTATATTCATCTTATAACTATCAAACAATACCATTTTCGTGGGATTACTTGTTGTTTAAACTTATGGTATCCGGTTTACCCTTTAAAAAAATTTACAGTAATAATCAAAACATAGTTCTTTTGGATGATAAGTGAAGTCATGTTAGACCATCTTCCGTACATGTTGAGTAAATCTTCATCGATACTTTAAAAACTTTTATCAAAATAATTTATCTCTTGTGAAAAATAAACTAAAGCATTCCACAACATAATACATACAGATCAAAACAAGCGTACTAACTCTATTTTTTTATTGTCGTTAAACAAACTAGTAACATTCATTGTTTTGTGAATTGCTTATTAATATATTTTTCGATTTTTCAAATACTTTCTAATACTTCAAATTGCGAATTTTAATTAAAACTGTACAGGCAACTAAGCATCATAAAAGACTTCTTCAACGTTTATTGATAATAATTCGAAACTTTAACTCGCGCACAGGAGGACATGAAGACCATGTTACCGAGCGACCACCTCCACCGGTGATTGAGGTTGTTGTAACTGCTCCGACCATTCAAATCGTCGAAGTTGGAAGTAGAATTCGTCTTGGTTGTACGGCACGCTATATTGTTTCGAAGGTATTGCAGCAGATGCATGGTTTAACTTCTCAAACATTTTGATCAAAACTTTTTTCCTACCAGCATCCGATCGATGTCCGTTGGGACCGCATTGGAGGACGTCTGCCGGATCGTGCCTACATCGAGAGTGGAACACTGACTATAACTAATGTGCAGATCTCCGATAGCGGCATTTACGTGTGCCAAGCTGGAAGCGGCCCCGACACGGCCAACCAGCGAGTGACAGTGACCGTCGAAGGTAAGTTAAAAAAAATATTGCTGAAATGTTCTGTGAGCATCAACTAACTGATTTGTACAAACAAAAGCTTTCTCAAAGTCACATCGGAGAAAGTTAGGTATTAACTTGCTTTAGTTTGTTCAGGGTTAAAATCTGAAGAAAAAAAATCTATATTGATAAACCTTTTCCAGGAGGTTCTTCATCGCGAAAACCAGAAGTATCTCTTTCCGAAGATGTGATTGATCGCGATGAGTTCCGTTCAGCTGATGTAACGTGTACGGCAACTGGCTTCCCAACACCAATTGTCACCTGGGAACGCATGGACAATCATCCGTTGTCGTCGAATGTTATTATCGAATACGGTCTGTTACGGTTCAATTCGCTTAGGAAATCTGATGAAGGCACCTACCGATGCAGTGCACGTAATGATATCGGCGAATCGGACAAGATATTGCATGTCTACGTACGAGAATCTCGACCCTCACCGACCCATCCAGATCACGCGTACGAAACTGTTGTAATCAATCCTGACAACTACCAGGGAAGATCGGGAGAACAAATCACGCTGACATGTGTGTGCCAGCCTCGTGGACAGGTTCGATGGGCCAAGACGGGTGAACCAGATTTGCCTCGCAATAGCTACATCCAGAATGAACTACTAATTATTGAACATGCCACAGCAGAAAACTCTGGCCGGTACACGTGTACGGCAATCTTCCCAAGTGGTCGTGAGCGAAGTTCCTTCGTTGACGTTGCTGTGTCACCTGCTAGACCAGATTTGTATGTTTCAAAACATTTTAATTACTATTGGAGATGCTTATTGCAACTTCTCTTCCTCAGCACAAGTCCACGAGTTAAGCCGTTAGATAACAAGCATGCGGTCACACAAGGCACGGACTACACCGTCATTTGCGAGGCTTCTGGCAATCCCCAACCAACCATCAAATGGACTTTGGTACCAAACGAAACTTCTCCTTAATGTTCAGATAAACATCTTCATTTTTATTTCCTCCAGAGTGGTAAGCCATTTGCTCCTAACGTGCAGCAGATTGGAAATACTCTTCGCATCGTAAATGCGCAACCCGCCAACGGTGGTGTGTACATTTGCTTGGCCGAAAACAGTGAAGGCATGGATCGTTCATACACCGTGCTCGACATTGATAGTAAGTTGAATGTTCCGATGATTAATGCTCAGTTCAGCATGTAGGTACTACAATGTATTCTTAATATTTTCTATCGCATCCAAGCACTTGATGAAAAGGGTAACTTAGTAAAACCTTAGATTTGATATGAAAAATCAAAACATTAGCATAAATTCGTAAAAAGAAACATTGTTTAATTTGTCTATTTTTCATATCGTCAACAGGACGAGAATCGCCAGTGCTTGAGTTATACCCAACGGAGCCTCAGGTCATTAAGGTAGGTGAATCAACGCGTTTGTCCTGTCGTGCGACCGCTGGTGTACCATACCCAATGTTGAAATGGGTGCGAAGGGATCGAAGACCACTGTCAACCCGAGTGACGCAGGATTATCCTGGAGTTATTACGTGAGTTTCCATCATTGTAACACTAATAGCGTATTGCCTAATATTCACATTACCAACCACAGGTTACGCGAAGTTACTCTAGACGATGCCGGAGAATACGAATGTAGAGCCGAAAACTCAGCTGGCTCGACTTCGCTTTCAGCATCGATCGATGTTCAGTTGGCACCTATCATCACAATTACGCCACCAGTAGAGGAGCTCAAAATCAGAGAAGGAGATGAATTAAGCATTCAGTGCACGGCGAGGGGCAAACCAGAACCGAACGTTGTTATCAAACCACCTCATCACCAGGATACTGATCCGCGTCACCTTTCGAGCTACGAAGGCAGAGGTTCAGCAAACGTTCATATTTACCAAGCTGAGGTTAAACATTCAGGAACGTACGAATGTATCGCTACCAGCACTGCCGGAACAGACTCACGATTCATCACTATTCAAGTTGACAAAAAGCGAGGCGATTTGGGACCTCATGATAACGATCGTGACTATGAAGAACCTGATCGTCCGATTCGTCCGCCACCTCCGTATGACAACAACCGTCCTCACCAGCCACAACCACAACCGCCTTACTATGACCGACCACAACAGCACACATATAAGGCCATTCTGGGCGAAAGATCAGAACTTCTCTGTAACGAAGCTTCTAGAGGGGCTCGTACTGAATGGAGACGCGCCGACGGTCGTCGTCTGCCGGCGGGATCTATTCCTCGTGACGGTCAGCTGATCATCGAAAATACCGGACATGATGCAACTGGACTCTACGATTGTGTAGCACACGATATTGCGGCTTCACCTACGACCATTGTTCAGATCATGCTACAGGTCATTGAGCCACCTAGAATCAGCTTTAGCCCGACAATGCCAATGGTTGTACGGTCGGGAGAAACGGTCACTATTACCTGTAACGCCACTGGTGAACAACCCATCCATATTCTCTGGCACGGAGAGAATATGCAATACCTTCCCGATAGAATTCGAGTCAGCGGACAATATCTGCAGTTTACTCAAATCACACAAGAAGATGCAGGTCGCTACTATTGCTCTGCTTCAAATCGACACGGCAACGTGACGAAAGTTGCCGAGGTTATCGTAAATCGTGAGTACTTTTATGAATTAGATTTTTTTGTTGTCTCCAACCATTTTGTAACGCTGAAACACATTACTTGTGGGTTTACAGGCAACGAAATGATTCCTGACATTCCGTCTCACGGCCGCGTACACGAAGTGTACCGAGGATCTTCAATTTCCCTGGACTGCAAACTTCCCGACAACCATTATTATCCGGGACTTACGGTATACAAGCGTTACGATCTTTTTTGAAAAGTTTCATTACCCAAAGACTCTTTCAGTATCATTGGAGTCGCCTTGATCGTCCACTTCCGTACAACGTCCGCACGGAAGACCGCGTTCTCCAGCTGAACTATATCCGTGATGAAGACGCTGGAAGGTACGAGTGCCGTATGAACTACCCGAACGGATCCGTAGCGTATGATTTCGTGGACGTAGTGATCAAGGGTGAGTACAGCCCTCGAAACCGCCGAAACCAGGGTGCTAGACGGTGGTGGGAAAGCAGCCGACGCACAAGAAAATAGTTAATCTGGTCCTAAGTACAGAAAGCTAGGTCGGATGAAAGCCACAAACAATTGAATTCTCGCAATGAAACCAGGAACATAGTTTATATGCATGTATTCTTTATTAACATTTATTTTTTATGATTTCCTTATCTGAAAATGAATGAAATGAAATGGTTTAATTTCTGGAAAATTTAATTGACATTGCAGACAAAAATGTCTCAAGCCAACCCTTGATTTCTTACCAGAGTGCGGACAATTTTCTCTGTATCGGCTATACATAAAACTTCCGCCAATAATACTGCCACTATTTATTAATGCTGCCATTACGAAATTAAAAAAAATGCTTTGAGTTTGAAAATAATTATCAAAAGACTGATAAAGCATTTCATTTCATTACCATGCCTTAACTTCAACTGTAAATACTTTTTTCGCTTACTGGCCAACGGTAAAAGCAAAAAATATTTTTTCTAAGATCTTCATTTTACTTCAAATGGGAACTGTTTATTTAAACAGTGGAACAAATGAAGAAATAACTATTTAATTCAGTATTGTTGATTTTAATATATAGTAAAATTTCAAACCTTTTTTTCCAATATGTTGATAACAATGCACAAAATAATGAGAGATATTCTTTCTGAATTTATGTCTAACCTAAATCATTTCCCGCTAACCAAATCAAGTACAGGGAAAACCGAACGTTGATCATCTCTCTGATGTCACATGTTTGTGGAAAGAACTCAAAGTATTCTCCCGTTTCATACTAACCAAACTTGCACGCTTCTTTTATAACTTTGTGTAGTAACTAGTAAACTTATTTCGACTGCCAGCAATAAAACATTAAATTTAATCAAAAATAAACGGTAGCAGTAACACATAGTTTAAAGTGTAGCAATCAAGTTGAAAGTAGTATATGTTAGTAGAAGCAAAGTCATTTCATATTTAGATACCTAGAGTAGCATAACACTTGATGATTATAAAGAAAATTAATATTTATGCGAAATAAATCAATGCAGCTGTTCAAAAACTGAATCATCATATATTTAAGTAATCCATCACCCCTTGTTTTGTTCCTTAAAACTTCATCTTACAATCGGTACCGTAGTAAAATCATAACCAAACGCCATCCCTGCTCCAGCTCCCCTTTGATGTTGCTTGATGAAATCAATTAATATATTATGTTGTTTTTGAGAAAATGTGAAAGCATGGTGCGTTAACATACTTTCAAAGAAGTATTTATTTATCACTGGTGAAAAAATGAGCACATTTAACTTGAATTACTAAACAAATAGAAAACAGTCTTTGAAAACAGTAAATGTCTTAAAAGTAATTTATATTTAATAACATATACCTTCTGAGGATCAGAATCAATTGCTCTGATTGGCAGAAAATATTCTTATCTTTTTCACTGATGGTACCCACTTTTTATCTTACATTATTGTAACAAAATGCAAACTAAATCATTCGCAAAACCATCACTAAACCGTTTGCGCTATTACAAACAAACAAAAACTCTGACAAATCAAGGATCCGGATCCGGCAGTGACAATACCGAATGCACCTACACTGACTACGTTTGCAAGGCTCCCATTTTGATTTTCTACACCTGTATACCGGCGTGGATGATTTGTGATGGGAAATCTGATTGTGCCGACTCCTCGGACGAACGCAACTGCCGCGTGTTGCGCAAAGGAACTGTGCGCTTCGGACCCACGGATCAACCCGGACGGGGCCAACGTCAGTCTTTGGATCCGTTCTACCGAGCAGCATCTAAATTTTTCGGTTTGTTTTTAAATCACAACTCTTAAGTTCGTTTATAAATATTATGTTTAAAATGCTTTAGTTTATCTACAGTTTTAAAATTTCTAGCAAATTGCGCCAGCCTATTTAAAGAAAAAAAAAATAAGTGTCTAGCCGCAGCAAAATTAAACACTGATGCTCTCCTTTAGGTTTTGCACTGTATTGGCATAAAGGACGCCTCAATTTGCAAGAATGAGTATATATCGTTTTTTTATGTTTTAGAATTTGTTTCAGTGTTTTATACATATATACTAGATAATTTCTGTTTAGTTAAATTGTGGTTAATTCACGGCTTTAGTCAAAATTACACAAACACTACGCTCTGCCACAAGAAACAACATCAAAACAACGTTCCTTAGCTTTCGAGAAAAAAACAAACCATGGAAGTTATGTTTATCAAGTTGTAAAAACAATCATATCGCGCTTTCAATTATGTATGAAGCATAAATCCAAACCAAACGACCGCACATATCCTAGGATAAGTGCAAATGTTGGAAGTTTGGTATGATCATCTGTGAAAATGTCCTGCTTTAAACATCCCACTCAATACCATTAAAACCAAGTTAATCAGGTAAATGCTTCTTCGTGTGTCCACCTCAAAACAAAATGCACGGCAAAGCCACGTCATTATGCTTTTAAGCAAATAAAAGGGTACGTAGTATTTCGACTCAAACTCTATTTTTTTCAAAATTTAACTTTGCTTTCAACGATTTTCCTTAACTGCTTCGAGAGTGGCTTTTCTTCCCAATTTCTAAAACTTTGTTATTTAATTGCATTTACAGTACCCAGAAGCTTTCCATACAATCAAACTATATATGTGAAAGCTAAAGTGGAACGATTTACATAAAGCTTTGGCAAACAAGAATCTTTATGAGCTTTAATTGTTAACATACAATATCCGTATAGTTATAGTGTTGATAACATAACACGCCTAACACTTGTTTTTCAAGTATTGTGCTAACCCAACATAATTTACAAAAAATACAAAACATCTTTAACTATAAGTCTGTAGCAATGTTTGAAAATCTAGAACGAGCATTTTAACAGCTGAATCATTTTTGAAAATTCTCAGGCTACAGGTTCACAAAACCCGATATGTAAAGCAGTAGCTAGACGCCGCAGTTAATATTTTCCTTCAACCTGAGAATTTGCAAAATAGTTTTCTTTGTGAAAAAGCTTATGCGAGGTTTTCAAACATTGCTCTAGAAGTGTTTTCACAGTTACAAAAATATGAGGAGGAAAACTAATCATTGAGGATATTATGATCAATTAAACAGACCCATCAAATTTCATTTTAAAATTTCAAAACCATTTTAGTAACATTTTTTGCTTTTTGCAATTCCGTCGTGAAAATTCCTACTAAGCAAAAAATCCGATGGTGAAATCGCATACAAAAGCATGTACATCACATTTGTGAGCAAACTATTGTAATATTCTATGAGAAAACGTGTACACAAAATGCATGTACGGAAAAAAAAATAAATTTTGCCCACCGACATCAGGGGTGACATTAAGAATATATACAATATTCCTATAATTGGTCGCAGTGGTATTATGGCTCGACAAAAAAAAAAGCCTGGGGGGTGAGATTGAGTCATACAAATTTCACCATTTTTGAATGACACAATCTAACCCCCCAGGCCCAATGTCACCTGATGATGGCACCCCAAAAATAACATCAAT
This sequence comes from Culex quinquefasciatus, assembly GCF_015732765.1. Taxonomy (NCBI): domain Eukaryota; kingdom Metazoa; phylum Arthropoda; class Insecta; order Diptera; family Culicidae; genus Culex; species Culex quinquefasciatus. The sequence goes on along the minus strand of NC_051863.1, from coordinate 84,472,861 downwards.
CTGTTGAGAGTCATATTCAGATTTCCAAGTCCGCGCCCCAACCCTCTCGGCTATCTCGGTGTGAAATTAGCTGGAACAACACCGATGTACACTGTACAGTCATCCCACATATTCGGAACGGTTTCCAGATAGGCCAATGTTCAAAAAATCATAGCAAATCGATAATTGAACTTAATGATTCGCTTTTATCTTCATTTGAAAGCTTTTCTTGTGATCTTTCGAATGCTGTATCGAACATCTGCAAATTTTAACTTTTATATGAAGTTTTTGAAGATTTACTTCGACCCTTGAAATCCACAAATTTGGAACACTTTTTTCTTACGAATGTAAACAAACTTTGGATCTCTCCAGGAGTACATATTTATTACCAAATAATGACTGTTTAATGTAATTTAACGAGTGTTTTGCTGCTCTGGACAAAATAGTCTTGGAATGAAGTTTTTTGTTCAAAAGGTACTACTTTTACTAGTGAAATAGCAACATAATGTCCAAATGAAGGTTCTAAAAATAGTAAGTTGACAAATTGAGCATGAGCATGAGCATGAGAGACCACCCATGGTTGTCCTTCTCCATTGCTGAACAGAACCGTAATATCCTTTCAGCACTACTGATCATAGGCTTCGACTACCAAGTGGTATTTCCCTTATCAACAGCATGTATGAATGCGCTGAAAAGATAAAACACCATGATTGCCAAAACAAGATCAGTTGCGAATAGGTAACAGTCATTGGCCACCAACGGCGCCCGCCATGTCAGTTTGTAGATCTCGATTTTAAGGGACGGGAATGTTAGTTAGCGCAGGTTGCTACTAGGGCAGCTGATTTACTCTGTGCTTACACCCCACAAGCGCCAGGAACCTGAAAATTGGTTAGTAGGATAGGGTGTTTGGTCAGGATTCATCATAGAAGATGATGATGCGACCCAAAATCATAGTGTTTGTTGAAAGGTATTATATTTTATTCTCAAGGCAAACAATCGGTTGCTGCGGATGAGACATTTCCCGTTTAACTGTTGTTAAATTTTTAATGAAATGGTTTAATCTTAGACAGCCGGCTGTGGAAAGATATAACCAAATAATATTTATTTATAAAATGAGGTGTTAAACGCAATGCTGCAATGATAGCGTAGTCTGATTTTTAATTATAAAATCATTTAGCTCACGATTTTTTACGGAATAGACGCGACGAACTCAATCATCAAGTGCCTTCCGATCTTCTTTCTGTTAGCTAGATAAGGTATTGATTTTCGTTGCCTCTCGAGCTACGATGCTATGGAGAGGGCTTAACACACAAACAACCGACGTCGAGCCCTCCGAGCTACGGAGCTATGGGAAGGTCTTTTCAACACAAAAAAGACTCGCGCACCACGACGTTCTTGATGAATCAAAATAATTTTGTTACGCGATAAACCTAGCGAACTCGGATCGTTTTTATCGAAAACTATATCACAATTCACGACAAAAATGCGAAACAAAAGGCACACACAAAAAAAAACACTTTTCACTCCGAATATTTTTTACGACCACGCGCTCCCTTTGTCAATTATGCACTGATGACGCTGCATTTTCAGAGGGTATTCTTCTCCTCGCAGCGCACAATTCACGACAAAAATTCGAAACAAAAGGCTCACACAAAAAAAAACACTTTTCACTCCGAATATTTTTTTTACGACCACGCGCTCCCTTTGTCAATTATGCACTGATGACGCTGCATTTTCAGAGGGTAATCTTCTCCTCGCAGCGCACAATTCACGACAAAAATGCGAAACAAAAGGCACAAAAAAAAAAATCACTTTTCACTCCGAATATTTTTTTACGACCACGCGCTCCCTTTGTCAATTATGCACTGATGACGCTGCATTTTCAGAGGGTATTCTTCTCCTCGCAGCGCACAATTCACGAAAAAAATGCGAAACAAAAGGCACACACAAAAAAAAAATCACTTTTCACTCCGAATATTTTTTTACGACCACGCGCTCCCTTTGTCAATTATCTAAAAATAGTAAGTTGACAAATTACCATAAAAGTATTTCGAATTTGTGGGTGTTCCGAATATGTGGGATGACTGTACCAGTAGGTTTCCCGTACGTCATATTCTAAATTAACTGTATACGTTGTATGGGGAACTTACATCGGTGTTGATCCAGCTGATTTCACAGTGGCGAGATAGCCGAGAGGGTTGGTGCGCGGACTTGGAAATCTGAATATGACTCTCACCAGAATGATGGTATTTTTGGGTCGCGCAAAATTTATTTATTTTTCTTCCGTACATGCTTTTTGTGTACATGTTTTTTCATACAATATTACATAATTTCGCTCACAAAGGTGATGTGTATTCTTTTTCATGCGATTTACACATATTTTTTTACTGTGTACTTTTCTTGTCATTCTCGACCCAGGGAACCAGGGAAACGACTCCTACACCTGGACTGAGCTAACGACCTAACCACCGGGACCAACATTTACTACCCTGCCCGACGAAAGGCGTCATCAAACAAATCTTGTCTCAAAATTTGTCAGCGGGACCTTGTGGGATCAAACCCAGGCCGACTGGGTGAGAGGCAACCACGCTGACCCCTACTCCACAGTCGTTATCTCAAGAGATGTCAATTCGCTCAACATTCGAAAAAATGATTCTTATGTAAAATCGACTGGGTAACACGATTGTTAAGTTTTATTCAAAATTTAAACGCATGTATATTGAGAAAATTGCGTGTAAAATTTTCAATTGCGCAAAATGAATCAAACTTTGATTCCAATAAAAAAAATTTGAAGAAGCCTTTCAAATCAGCGTTCAGCGTCCAATTACCTTTAAAAATAGTTATCGGGTTTTGTTCTATCATTTTTTGTTTCTGAGATATGGGACCATCCATAAACCACGTGGACACCCTTGTGGGGAGGTGGAGGATCAGCTGTTGTCCACGCAAAAAAAAAATTGTTTTGTATGGAAATTGTACACGAGGGGGAGGGGTCTGAGACTTTAAATAAATGGCCACGTGGTTTATGGATGGTCCCTATGTTAATTAAATTGTTTTAAAGGTTATTTACCAAACATTAGTATACAGTCATCCCACATATTCGGAACACCCACAAATTCGGAACACTTTTGTCGTAATTTGTCAATAGAATGCAAAATGCAACTTTCCTGCCAACCCTGCTATTTTTAGGGCCTTTATTTGGACACTCTCTTGCTATTTCACCAGTAAAAGTAAAACTTTTTAAACAAAAACTGCATTTCCAGACTATTTTATCTAGAGCACCAAAACACTGCCTCAAAATTGCCTGTTCCATGATTGTGGGATGTTATTGTGTCTCCCACAATTGTGAAACACCTGAATTCAACTGATATTGTCACAAAAAAGTTAGTAGACCATTCATAAAACATTACTTAGCATGAGTTTTATTGGTTTCAGAGTGCAAAGTCATTATTTTGTAAAAAAAATATGTACTCCTGGAGAGAAAAAAGTTTGTTTACATCGTAAGAAAAAAGTGTTCCGAATTTGTGGATTTCAAGGGTCAATGTTTTTCTTTGAAAACTTGATATAAAACTTTAAAGTGTACAGCCGGTCTATACATCAATCGAAAGATCGCAAGAAAAGCTTTCAAATGAAGGTAAAAGCAAATCATTATGTTCAATTATCGATTTTATATGATTTGTTGAACATTGGTCGATCTATAAACTGTTCCGAATATGAGGGATGACTGTACTTCCAATTATTCATGCATAGTTAAACTCGAAAGTGTATTTTGCTATCATTGGCTTACCATTTCAATCACCAACTTGCATTTCTTTAAATGTCTTTTGCTGAAATCAATATCTAGTCATACACTTTATCAACAAAATGCCTAAACACACATTTGTACCTTAAAAATGAATACTACACAAAGTACTAAACTTCTAACAAATGGTGTAAAGCTAACAAAGAAAAAGTATCTCATATATTGTCTATCTTACATTCTCCGATATCAAAAAACGCTTTTTTTATTTATAAAGTAACTTGTAATATATACTTTAACCAGCTCCTCAATCTCTGCCGATATTGCGACTTGAACCGACCGTGTCTTACCTACGACCGGGTGAGTCCGTGGTAGTAGACTGCAGTTCGTCGGCCGGATCCCATGTACCTGTGTCCTGGCAGAGACTTGGAGGTCAACCTTTGCCGTACAACTTCCGGGTAGGTTAATGATTTCAAACATGTGTTGCCTCAGTTTGCCTAATACTACACCTCCCCTTTCAATTTTCAGCAAGACGGAAATCGACTAATTATTCAAGATGTCACCGAGACTGACGGTGGCAAATATACCTGCGTGTGCCATACCGATGACGGACTGCAGTACATTTCCGACTTCGAGCTTACCGTTAGCCCCGCCAGACAGCCGGAAACTCAGCGAACGTCCAAGGTAGAATACGCTGAACGTGGTTCAACGGTGAAGTTGCAGTGCAATACCGATATTCATCCCACCTCATTCCACTGGTCACGTGATCGTGGAACTTTCAACGCAGATCAGAACATAACAGTTGTAAGTAAGATTCATTGAAGATTGCAGTGTCAAATTTTAAAATGAAATATATTTATTCAACAGCCGATTCTTACGTTGACCGACGTGCAAGCAGCGGACGCCGGAACGTACATTTGTACGGCCAGGCATAACGGACAATCGGTGGACGTATTGACGATTCTGGTGGTAAACGGTGCTATTCCCTTCTTTCCGCAGTCACCAAAAAGCTTTATGGCGTTTAATAAAATCGACAACGCGTACTCCAAGTTTAACTTTGAGATTTCATTCAAACCTGAGAAGCTCAACGGATTGATCCTGTACAATGGACAGCGTCGACCAAATGGAGACTACATCTCGGTATGATCCTATCATCTTAACATCTTCCTTTTTTATGCTCGATTTATTTTCCTTGTTCGTTTAGGTATCGCTGCGAAACGGATTCCCGCAGTTCAAATTTGACTTCAATGGACAATTGGTCAGTCTGCAACCGGAGAAACCCATCCACATGGGACAATGGCATACGATCAAAGTGAATCGTGTCAGAAATAACGGCTTCCTGTTAGTTGACGACCAGGCTCCGGTTGTTTTCCCTGATAAACTTAAATTCCATGGGCTCAATTTGGATGACAACTTGTACATTGGAGGAGTGCCAAACTTTGCAAACATTCCCGCATCAGCCGTTGAGGCTAGAGAGGGCTTCGTCGGTTGTATAAGCCGATTGGTGATCAACGGACGTGAAATTCAACTTCATCAAGAGGCCATTACAAATGAAGGAACAACCTCTTGTGAACCGTGCGCTGACGATCCTTGCAAGAATTCTGGTGTTTGCCTGGACACTCAATCTGAAACGGGATACTCTTGTGTGTGCCAGGATGGCTACACCGGAAAGGACTGCAGAATTGAGGGCCAGAAATGTATGCCAGGAACGTGCGGTATTGGCCGTTGCGAGGAAACAGAAAACGGTGCCGAGTGCTACTGCCCGATTCACAAGACTGGTCCAAGATGCCAGTATACTGAACATTATACAGACGACACTTTGGCCTTTAAGGATGGAAGCTATGCAGCTTATGAGTATGTTGATGAAATAAACCTATCGGTATAAATTATCATTGATATCGTTACTATTGTCGTCTTTCGTAGGCGAATGCCATTGAATAGGAAGAATGAGATGCATATCAAACCATTTTTTTATTTACAATTTCAGCAAATTCCAAACTAAACGCAGCGCCAAATTCCGCTTCAAGGCAGACAACTTGGAAGATGGCGTTCTTTTGTACGCAGTGGAAAATGAAAAGACCTACGGCGATTTCATTGCCATTATTCTGAAAGATGGATACGTCGAATTGCGCTACAGTGTTGCTGGAAGTACGTGTGTCTGAGTAATTTGAAAGGAATCAGTAATTAAATACGTATCCCACTTGTAGAAATTCCTCCCGTCATTTTGAAATCGACTGTTCCAATCAGGGTCAACCAATGGCATGATGTGTCGGCAGGCCGAAGCCGAGGTGGACTAGCATATCTCCAGGTCGATGAAGAGCCACTCCTGAACGAGCCGAAGATTGGTCGAGCTACTGCCATCGCTCTGAAGTCGAACGTCTACGTGGGAGGATACGACAAGAGTGTCCTGCTGAATCGCGCTGTTAGTGTGTCTCGTGGATTTGAAGGATGTATATCCAATGTAAGTATTTAGATTTTAATTGAATTTTAAGGTATTAAATGTACTACTCTCCCAACAGCTTGAGATCTCCGGAAATACCTTGAATATGATTGATGACATCAAAGACTCCGCCAATCTGTACAACTGCGGACATCAGCAAAACTCCATTGACAATGGATCCGAAAATGATGAAGATAACGAAATCGACCCTTGTAAGCCTGGATACGGAGGACCAAACTGTGACGTTATAGTCGATGTTTGTCTCGCCCAGCGACCATGTGAAAATGGAGCCGTATGCCATAGCAAACTAAACGAATTGCAGCATACTTGTGAATGTCAGACAGGCTTTTTAGGACGAAAATGTGAAAATATGTATGCAACGAACATCGGATCCCAGTTCCGAGGTGATGGGTTCTTAGAAATCGATCCTAAGGCCATCGCTGCCTCTGCCGACCAGTATGAGACAAAACTAGCTATTATGTTCAGCACCACCCACTATAACGGAATGCTCCTTTGGTACGGTCAACGCAACGGAGATGTATTCTCTGGCGATGATTACATATCTCTGTCTGTCCACGAAGGATTTCTGGAACTGGGAATGCGACTGAACGGAGAAGAATCTACGCTGCGCAATGAAGACGTCTTTGTTGCCGATGGAGAACAGCATGTGGCGGTCATTACCCGAGAAGCCAACCGAAACAGACTAGAAGTGGATCACTTTTCATCCCACGGTGAAACACGACCCACGAGAAAACAAGACATTCATCTGCCCGGTAGCATTTATATCGGTTTGTTGAGCTTAATTACACACTCACGTGTTGGAAACAATATCTATTCAAACACATTTATCCATTCCAGGTGGTGCCCCAGATCTGAATCGTTTCACTGGAGATCGCTTCAACGAAAGCTTCAATGGCTGTGTATACGTGATAGAGAATCCCGACACTTCTAGGGCGGTCCCGCTGCAAGATTTTGCTATCCGGACAGTGAATGTCGACGTGTGCGATGAGTATGTATTATACAAAATCCAATCATTTTAACAAAATCCGTTAGCAATATCTAACAGTACTAACAAATCTATTATCTTTGTCATTTTGCTAACCAACTGGATTTGTGGTAATTTTACACTGATCTGAATCAATGACTATATTCATAAACTGTGCCTTACACACTAGTCCAAAGTGGGTGATTCCCGCATTACTTTATCCCGACTTTCCGGATGATGGAGACGATCTGTTTGGTCCGCTTGAGTTTGATAAAGTGGAAGAACCGCCTCCCGTTCATATAATTTACCCAAGGCCTTACAACCAGGGCTCTTTGGCAACATGTGCAAGCATTTGGTTAATTGTAATTACGACAATTTGCAACATGCTGCCATCTCTTGTACGATTATGAGAATATTTTGCAAACAGAATAGGAGTAAACTTGTAGTTATCGTTATAAATATAGATGATATCAATGTAGATAGTATATTTTAGCAATAATCAAGACTTAACAATTGTATATATGTATATCAACGTCCCGGTTTGGTTGCTCGAATGTATGGCCTATATGTTCAATATTTCTCGTCATCACATATCATATCTAGAGTGCCTATATGGAGAGGCAGAATGATACTCTCGGGGATTTAATCGAGCAACAAGACCTTGATTTGAAATCACATTTTTGTAACGCTGATAGGGTATTTTAACCAACAATGGACACCCTAGTAGAGCCAACGATCATTTTCCACATGTTATCACTATTTTAAACATTATTTCATACCTCATTGTACAGAACCATGAAATCTGAAGACTTTTGAACCATTTCGACTATTTTTTCATCAATTAATTACTTTTATGCAGCAAAACAGCCATTTGAAAAAATGCCTATTTCTATTTCCTATAATGGACCTGGGTCCATAATCCGATTGTGGACCCGGGTCCACTATAGGAAAACTCTTGTTTTTATAACAATTTGTTTAAATTTTTTTATGTTTTGGTGCATGGTTTGGGCCGAATGATGGATAAAATAAAAAAGAGGGCTTTTATTCATTTTTCATTGTAAACATATATGATTTGTTAACAAATATGTCCACAACATAAATTTTAGACCAAATGGGCAACTAGCAGTTTGCTAAGAAAAAAGGGAAGATTGATATATTTATTGCTTTATTTCTAATTTAAGAGGAAAAAGTGAATTATTCTTGCCCAATAAAATTAAGATAATTACAGAATGTATCATACTCAAGTGGCAAATTTCTGCCAGATTTGGTGAAATGCACAATTTCGGGACAAATTCCCTATTTTGACAAAGAACTTTGTCCTAAGGGCACTATCTACGGGTGTCAATCCAAAATATCGCGAAGCGAAAGTGTAACGATTTGTGTAATTGTTTAAACGCTTATATCTTCCACCCCATTCAAGCAATCTGCATGTTTTATCCACCAAACGAAAGGGGAAGTCTTAAATTGCAAGTAGGCTACCTTAAAACTTTGATGAAGTATTCAAAAGTTAAAATGAAAATAAAAAATGAGTCCAGGACAAATCCCGGCTGCTGATTGGCTGAAAGCGCTTAGCAAATTTTGCCTTGTCTCCTGCTTTCGTGGAACTGTCACGCGAGAATGTTACACCATGGTTGCCACATTTCGTGCGAACTATATAATCTAGCACACAGACGGATTCACGGTGGCAATTTTTGCTCACACACACACACGCACACATTGAAAGTCACAGTTTGTGCACCAACTTGGGAGGAATTCTGTTCTAATGAAGATTGTTAGGATGGTCACCGGAAATCCAGAATGATTTGGGGAAATGGGGTTGGGATCAAATTGGTATGATATCGGCCACAGCCTGGAGTGGTGGACATGGCAGTTGGGTTTCCTCTGAAGTCAATTTGGTTGGTTCTACGATGTTGAATAGTGGATCCGTTCACAACACCCCTTCAAATTCATTCATTCCACGTGCGGTCATCAATGCTTGTTTAAATAATGAAAAATTGAATATTTCCCACATCAATGTTCAAAGCCTTTGTGCTCGACAGTTCACTAAATTCAATGAACTTAAAATGTCATTTATTGACAATAAAATTGGTATCATTTGTATGACAGAAACTTGGTTAAGTGATAAAATTACTGATTCGATGATTGAACTCGATAATTTCCAACTGGTTAGAAATGACCGAAATCGACAAGAGGGGAAGGTAAATCCACCAACTTCTGATTGTTCTGGTTTTCTGGCATCCAACGTTGAGGAGTTTAACATAAAATATGATTCAACCTTTTTTATCGGTGATTTCAATACTAATTTGATGAAAGATTCGAATAAATCACAAAGTTTTCGTGATGTTCTGGAAAGAAAGTCATATGTTTGTATAAACGATGAGCCAACATTCTTTCATAATACTGGTTGTTTTCAGCTCGATCTTTTTTTAACTGACTCTCCGCAACTTATTATAAAAAAATAATTAAATTTCTATGCCAGGTGTGTCAAGTCATGATATGACAATTGCCTCATTAGATATTGATTTCAATTCTGAAAAAATATATATTATAGAGATTACAATAACTTTAATGCGGCAGCTTTGCGTGATACCTTTTTTTCTTTCGACTAAAACGTTAACTTTCTTTACAGGTCGAGTTCAATAATTTAATAAATTCTAAATCGGTTTTAAAGTGTTTTATTGTAAGTGTATGTGTGTGTGTATGTGAGGGGGGTACGTACCGCTGCTACCTTAACGACGACGACTTCTGGGCCGAATCCGTTCGGCCGGCGAGCGCTCGCGTACTGGAGGACACTGGTTCTCCGGAACAGTGTCGACGGTGGTGGTGGTGGTGGTGGTGTAGAGCACGGCTGGAATCTCAGGCCTTCCCTCTTTGACGCAATCGGGCGACCTAGGACCTGCCCAATCCAGCCAACCCGAGAGGGGAAAACGCTCCTTGGGAATTAGGATTTTCCGGTCCGAGCGTGCTCCTTGGTGTTGATGGCCACCCTGGCCAGAGCGAAAACGATGATCCTTGACGGGTTAGGCGTAGCAGCTGGCTCCTCCGCTATTACTGCTGCTAGGCCGAGAGTGTGCGATCGGGGTGTCGGACCAGCTTCCTGCTGACCGACAAAATGGCCGTTAAACGGCAACACAAAAGGTCCTGAACGACGTGAGGTGTGAACTTCCGGAATTCCACCAAATCACTCTCACTACTTTAGTTTAAGCTCCACAAATTGACTTGTTGATCGCACACTTGCCTGATTGGAATAGCCCGATGGCGGTCTTCCAAGGTTCCTTTAAGCCTCCGATGCCAGTGACACGGCATGACGTCACAGAGGGAGGTCACACCACCCTCTGGAGTCATTCCATTTTCCACCCACCGGAGATGGATTCTGTAGTTTGTTATTCTTGTTGATATTGGTCCCACCTTGTTGTTGTGTTGTATCAGTGTGTTAACAAATTGTGTTTTTCAATCGTTTTGTGCCAAATCCCTACTAGCTGGTTTATAATTTCATTTGTTTCCCTTTGCCCTACTAACCATAACCTTAAAAATCGCGAACGTTCGCATTTAAATATTTATAAGTTAAGTAAACCTGTAACAACGGTTACAGTATTGAAAACTTAACTTCACCATTTTTTGATATGTTATGTGAAATTTTCCGAGGAATCTGATAAAAATATTTTCAGACATAGGCTCTTTGGTCCCGAGACCTTCAAAACAGCATTTTAAGTTTTCATACGACCTTTTCAAATGTTAAGCTAGATTTTTGGATCTTCTTACTATTTTTTTCAAATAGCCAAACTAATCACCTTTCTTTTGCGCCTAAGACAGCTAAAATCGGATGAAATGGCGCGGAGATACGATTTTTTGAAAAAAAATGGTTTTTGCGAAAATCGACGAAAATTGCCATTTTTTGGATCACCCTAACACGGCGTAGGTCACCCTAATGGTCAAACAAAAAAATACGGGTCTAATTATTTCGGCCAAGGAACCCCCAGACAAATTTTTAGCACGATCGGAGAACTTTTTTTTCGAATCATGTTGTTTTCGTGAGGAATTGCTGTATATATGTATATATATATATATATATATATATATATTGATGTATTGAGGAAAATAAACTTTAAAAAACGTGTTACGTCAAATCAAATTAGATTTTTTTATGTTGATAATATTAGGGTATTTATAATACAATTTTAAATAAAACAAATAATCAATTTTTTAAAGTTATATTTGTTTTTCTTTCTTAAAATCAAGTTATATGAATCTTATTTGCAAGACTAGATTATTAATTTGTTTACTTTAAAATAACCTGATAAAAATAACTAAACGAAAAAATATTGTTGACTTAACCAAACATTATTTCCGGCCAGCCACTGCTTCTGAAAAATCAGATCTGGCCCATTCGGCCAAAAGGTTGGGCACCCCTGGCTTAGAGAGAGGGGTTCCCTTGGTCAGAATGAGCTCAAATTTGGAATTAAGCCTAGTGATGGATCAATCATTAAGGGGGAGAAGATAGCCCAAGTAAGCCCGGATTTGAACCACCCTAATAGATATGCATCATCTGAGTTTGCATTAGTGTGTAACTGTATCACTCCATACCAGGAATTCCAATACAATAGAACAGTTCTCTCAGATTTCGGTCATTCGATTTTTTTTGTATTTTTTAATCCGACTGAAACTTTTTTGGTGCCTTCGGTATGCCCAAAGAAGCCATTTTGCATCATTAGTTTGTCCATATAATTTTCTATACAAATTTGGCAGCTGGCCATACAAAAATGTTGCATGAAAATTCAAAAATCTGTATATTTTGAAGGCCAAAAATTCAATATTACGCCCTTTTAAAATGTTAGTTTTGGTTAAAAAAATTTGAAAATATTTTTTTTCGAAAAGATCAGATTTCACGAATGTTTTATATTTTAACATTGAAAATCGGACCATTAGTTGCTGAGATATCGACATTAGAAAATAGTGTGTTGTTTGGGTGGGACTTAGAAAACATCAATTTTCCTGTTTTTAAACCTTTGCATGGCAATATCTCAGCAACACATTGTTATCCGAGCATTCGTTGGTGAAGGTTGTCTGAATCAACATGACTCGTCGCGTCCCGGCGCAAAACGCCGGCAATATTGCCCTACCTGCGGCTCAAGCAGGCAAAAAAGTGGGAATTTCCAAAAGGAAGGTTGAGGCCTCAACTGATGGCCAAAAACCGGGAATTTCCAAAAGGAAGGTGCTTTTGGAAGTGACATCGAACAGCAAAAAGACGAAAAAGAGCGACGGTACTGTACCGATGGATGAGGAGGAGGAGAACTCTTCATCGCACGAGGAGCAGCTTTTGAAGAACAACAAGTTCGCTGGACTGCCTGACGAGGACCAGGTAGCGGAAGCAAAGGAGAATGAAGTGAAACAGCGAAAGGAGAAACTGCCTCCTTTTTATGTGCGGCAATCAGCAGCAACGATCGACTTTCGAGCGGGGCTGGTTGAACTCATCAAGTCTGGGAAAGTCCTAGGCAACATTCGTCTGTGTCAGGACGGATTTAAGGTGCTGGTGCAATCCAGGCAGCACTATCAACTGGTCAAGGATTACTTGACCGAAAACGAGGCGGAGTACTTTACCCATGATGTCGTCATGGATAAGCCGTACAAAATCGTCGTCAGAGGTCTGTACGACATGCCAGTGGAGGAATTAGCTGCCGAGCTAAAAGTTTTGAAACTGGATGTGTTGGCCGTGCACAAAATGAGCCGACGCAACAAAGACATCAAGTACCGTGACCAGCTCTACCTGCTGCATTTGGCTAAGGGATCGACGACGCTTCCTGAGCTGAAGGCAATTCGAGCGGTTTTCAACATTATCGTGTCGTGGGAGCGATACCGACCAGTGCATCGTGACGTCACACAATGCTTCAACTGCCTGGGTTTCGGGCACGGAGGTAAGAACTGCCACCTGAAGCGTCGTTGCGCCAAATGTGGTACCGATGCGCACATCACATCCCAGTGCATCCAAGATTCGCTGGTGAAGTGCCTCAACTGCAACGGTGAGCACTCGTCAACCGACCGAAAGTGCCCCAAGAGAGCTGAGTTCGTGAAAATTCGGCAGCAAGCATCGACGAAGAATCAGCCTCAGCGTCGTAGAACTCCTCCAGCCCTGGTGGAGCAAAATTTTCCACCTCTTCAACCGCGACGCCAGGTCCCGAACTTGGCACCGTTGCCGTTGGATCCCAGGAAGAGAGCTGAGATGAATCATCCACGGCCGGGTTCCAGCCAGGAGCCGAGACCGCCACCACCGGGCTTCAGCCAGGAGCCAAGACCAACCCAAGAACCAGCAGTTGAGGAAAATGGTAATGATCTTTACACCTCAACCGAACTCCTCAATATTTTCAAACAGATGTCCGCTGCACTGCGTGGATGCAAAACCAAGACCCAGCAGATTGAAGTGCTGACCTCGTTCGTCATCCAGTATGGATCGTAGGTCCCTCAAGCTGCTGAATTGGAACGCTTGCTCCATTAGGAGGAAGAACTTAGAGCTGGTGGATTTTCTTCGCGAGAAGGAGATCGACGTAGCTGCCATCACGGAAACTCATCTGAAGCCCGGTGAAAAAGTTTATCTGCAAAACTACAAGATCGCGACGCAGCTCGATAGGACCACCTCTGGAGGAGGAGGTGTGCTTGTCGCTGTTCATCGTGATCTCAAGCCACGCCGGCTGCCACACTTTAAGCTGGACATCATCGAGGCCGTTGGAGTGGAAATTCCCACTTCGGTTGGCCCAGTACTCTTCATTGCTGCATACTGCCCACGTCAGGTGAATGCCAGAGATGGTTCAGCAGCAAAACTGAAGAGCGATATCCAGAAGCTGACACGGCGGAGCGCAAAGTACATCATCGCTGGTGACCTCAACGCGAAGCATGAAGTTTGGGGCAACAGCAGGAGGAATCGGAACGGAGTGATTCTGCACAACGATCTGCAAAACGGATACTACAACGTTGTGAGTCCGGATCGTCCAACGAGGGTGGCTCGGTCTGGGAATCACTCAATCATCGACTTCTTCATTACCAATATGGCTGAGAACGTGGCTCATCCTGAGGTGTTTGAAGAGTTGAGTTCTGATCACTATCCGGTGGTTGTGGAGGTTGGAGCTTCCGTTACTCCGCAGCGGCAACCAACCCGGAAAGATTACCACAACGTTGACTGGCAGCAGTTTCAGCAAGTGGTCGACAGCAACATCGACTATGATCAACACCCGGAAACTTCTGCTGATATTGATCGTTCGCTGGAGGTGATCCAGCAGGCTATCAACCAAGCAGAGGCTGCCAACGTTCGGGAGGTTCCTGTTAATTTTAAGGTAACTGATATTGACGTAGATACTAAACACTTGATTAGACTTAGGAATGTTTATAGGAGACAATATCAACGGACTGGGGACTATGACAAAAAGATTTCAGTTAACAATTTGAACAAAATCATACAAGACCGACTTGACAATATCAGAAATCAAGAATTTTCAAAACATGTAAGCCAGCTTGGGAATTATTCAAAACCATTTTGGAAACTTTCAAAAGTTCTTAAAAACAAACCAAAGCCTATTCCTCCTCTTATTGTTGAGGATTCTCCTTTGATTACATCCGAGGAAAAGGCAAATGCACTTGGGCTTCATTTTGTTAGTTCACATAATCTTGGCGCTTCCATGACCAGCCGTAAAGAAACATCAGTTGCCAATAGTATTTCAACAATCAATGACTCTACCTTTGAATTTCCTGCAGATTCCCATGTTTCTGGTGAGGAAGTCAAAGTTGCAGTAAAACAAATGAAAAATATGAAAGCTCCAGGCTTTGATAACATTTTTAATCTAGTGTTGAAAAAACAGAGTGATCAGTTCTTTCAACATCTAGCCAATATTTTCAATAAATGTTTGCAACTTGGTTACTTCCCCACCAATTGGAAACTGGGCAAAGTCATACCAATTTTGAAGCCTCAAAAGATCCAACATCGCCAACAAGTTATCGTCCCATTAGTCTTTTGAGTAGTCTGTCCAAACTCTTTGAGAAGGTCATCTATTCAAGGCTTTTGGATTTTACCAACGATAATAATATAATTTTGAATGAGCAGTTTGGCTTCCGAAAGGGACATAATACTGCTCATCAGCTTACGAGAGTAACTAAAATCATCAAGCAGAACAAGCTTGAGTCTAAATCAACTGCTATGGCTTTGTTGGATGTTGAGAAGGCTTTTGACAATGTTTGGCATGATGGTTTGATACATAAACTGTATTTATACGGTTTTCCAATGTATCTTATCAAAATTATCCAGCACTATCTTTCGGAGAGATCGTTCAGGGTTTTTCTGAATGGGATTGCTTCTGGATTATTCAACATTGATGCTGGGGTTCCCCAAGGAAGTATTCTTGGCCCACTTCTGTACAATATTTTTACATCTGATTTGCCTACTCTTCCTGGTAATGGTGTGTTGTCACTTTTTGCTGATGACACTGCCGTTATTTATAAGGGTAAAATAACCAGATATTTAGTTGGCCGTCTTCAGAAGGGTCTTGACGTTCTTTCCGAATACTTTGGCGACTGGAAAATTCGCATAAATGCAGCCAAAACTCAAACCATCATTTTTCCACTTTCCAAATCGGCCAGATTTGTCCCAAAGGATGATGTTTTGATTAAAATGAATGATGTTTCAATACCCTGGTCAAAGGAAGTTGTCTATTTAGGTCTCATACTTGACTCGAAACTATTGTTTCGGCAGCATGTAGACAAAATATTGAACAAGTGCAGCATTCTCATCAGGTGTTTGTATCCTTTAATTAACAGAAAATCAAAGCTATCTTTGAAAAATAAGCTAGCAGTTTACAAACAAATAATTTACCCCGTTATTGAGTATGCAGTACCTGTTTGGGAGTGTTGCGCTAGAACTCATAAATTGAAGCTCCAGCGT
The DNA here is from genome assembly GCF_015732765.1 of Culex quinquefasciatus. Taxonomy (NCBI): domain Eukaryota; kingdom Metazoa; phylum Arthropoda; class Insecta; order Diptera; family Culicidae; genus Culex; species Culex quinquefasciatus. The sequence goes on along the minus strand of NC_051863.1, from coordinate 84,456,801 downwards.
GTCCAAAACAAGGTACTCAAAATGGTTTTGAATGTTCCTGGCTGGACAAGATCAAGTGAGGTTCATGAATTAGCAGAAGTAAAAATGTTGGATCAGAAGATTCAAGAAAAATGTTTGAAATTCAGGGAAAAATGTGCTATATCTGAATACCCCTTGATTCAAGGATTGGTTTAGTTTATGGTAAGATTAAGTTAGTTTTAGGTTAGGTTATGTTTTCTTAAATTTTTTTTTTCCTCATTGTACCTAGTGTTACAAAAATGATAAATCATATACTTTTAAAGTTAAGAAAATGAACAGTGTTTAAATCACGAAAAGCAAACTAAAGCTGAAGAGCCACAGCTGACCACTTATTATGTAAACCAAATGTAATTATTATAAGAAAGATTCAATAAAGTATATTTAATTCAAAAAAAAAAAAAAAATATCTCAGCAACAAAGTTCAAAAGTGCAAAATATAGAGAATTTTTTCAGCTTTTCAAAAATATTTTTTTCAAAGGTGGGCAAACATGTGCACTAATTTAAAAAAATGAAAAACTTCGACTTTTTTTCAAAAAAGTCACCTAAAAATAGATTTAACTTGAAAGCGGTGCACTTTATCACAATTTCACTAAAGTACTTTTTGATTGCAAATTTGATTTTACATCGAAAAAAGAAGTTGAAAAATTTTTGCGAACAATTTTTCGATTTTTTTTTAAATCAGTATTGAGCATGAGCATGAGCATGAGAGATCACCCATGGTTGCCCCTCCGTTGCTGAACAGAACCGTAATATCCTTTCAGCACTACTGATTATAGGCTTCGACGATCTAGTAGTGTTTCCCTTATCAACAGCATGTATGAATGCGCTGAAAAGATAAAACACCATGATTGCCAAAACAAGATCAGTTGCGAATAGGTAGCAGTCATTGGCCACCAACGGCGCCCGCCATGTCAGTTTGTAGATCTCGATTTTTAGGGACGGGAATGTTAGTTAGCGCAGGTTGCTACTAGGGCAGCTGATTTACTCTGTGCTTACACCCCACAAGCGCCAGGAACCTGAAAATTGGTTAGTAGGATAGGGTGTTTGGTCAGGATTCATCATAGAAGATGATGATGCGACCCAAAATCATAGTGTTTGTTGAAAGGTATTATATTTTATTCTCAAGGCAAACAATCGGTTGCTGCGGATGAGACATTTCCCGTTTAACTGTTGTTAAATTTTAAATGAAATGGTTTAATCTTAGACAGCCGGCTGTGGAAAGATAAAACCAAATAATATTTATTTATAAAATGAGGTGTTAAACGCAATGCTGCAATGATAGCGTAGTCTGATTTTTAATTATATAATCATTTAGTTCATGAATTTGCAACGGAATAGACGCGACGAACTCAATCATCAAGTGCCTTCCGATCTTCTTTCTGTTAGCTAGATAAGGTATTGATTTTCGTTGCCTCTCGAGCTACGATGCTATGGAGAGGGCTTAACACACAAACAACCGACGTCGAGCCCTCCGAGCTACGGAGCTATGGGAAGGTCTTTTCAACACAAAAAGACTCGCGCACCACACGACGTTCTTAATGAATCAAAATAATTTTGCTGCGCGATAAACCTAACGAACTTAGATCGTTTTTATCGAAAACTATATCACAATTCACGACAAAAATGCGAAACAAAAGGCACACACAAAAAAAAATCACTTTTCACTCCGAATATTTTTTATTACGACCACGCGCTCCCTTTGCCAATTATGCTCTGATGACGCTGCATTTTCGGAGGGTAATTTTCTCGCAGCGCACAATTCACGACAAAAATGCGAAACAAAAGGCACACACAAAACAAATCACTTTTCACTCCGAATATTTTTTACGACCACGCGCTCCCTTTGCCAATTATGTACTGATGACGCTGCATTTTCGGAGGGTAATCTTCTCCTCGCAGCGCACAATTCACGACAAAAATGCGAAACAAAAGGCACACACAAAAAAATCACTTTTCACTCCGAATATTTTTTACGACCACGCGCTCCCTTTGCCAATTATGCTCTGATAACGCTGCATTTTCGGAGGGTAATCTTCTCCTCGCAGCGCACAATTCACGACAAAAATGCGAAACAAAAGGCACACACAAAAAAAAAATCACTTTTCACTCCGAATATTTTTTACGACCACGCGCTCCCTTTGCCAATTATGCACTGATGACGCTGCATTTTCGGAGGGTAATCTTCTCCTCGCAGCGCACAATTCACGACAAAAATGCGAAACAAAAGGCACACACAAAAAAAAAATCACTTTTCACTCCGAATATTTTTTTACGACCACGCGCTCCCTTTGCCAATTATGCACTCGATTTTTTTTTTTAAATCAGTATTGATTCAAAAATTCATAACTCGCTCAAAGTTTTTTGCACAACCTGGAAATTTCTGAAAAGTTGTCATTTGATGTCCTCTAAAACAAATCAAAAAATTAAAAAAAAAATAAAAATAGTGTTTTTTGCAAATCAAGTTTTAGTGACAAAAAGTTAAATTAAAAATCACCAAAAAAAATTTACCGTGTATCATATTTTTATCATATGTAGTCCATATCCATACCTACAACTTTGCCAAAGATACCAAATCGATCAAAAAAATCCTTCAAAAGATACAGATTTTCGAATTTTTGTATGGCCAGCTGCCAAATTTGTATGGAAAATTATATGGACAAACTAATGAAGCAAAATGGCTTCTTTGGGCATACCGAAGGCACCAAAAAAGTTTCAGTCGGATTAAAAAATTCAAAAATTAAAATTTAAGAAAAAACCGATTTCGTAGAGAATTGCTCAATAGCAAAAGAGCAAAGGATCGTGACGCTAACATAAACAAATTCAGCTTTAATTTGATAAACAGATATCGACTTTGAAAACCGAACCACTAAACACTCAATCGCGGGTTTCTTTAGTATAGACCTTTTTACCAAAACAAGGATCAAGACTACGCCAATGATATACCCGATTTTAGTGATAGTTTGACAGTTTGCTCCATAAGCAATCGCGTCGGGTTCTCCATTGGACATCATCACGTAAATAAAGCACTAATTAGGTAAATGACAAATGCCCCGATAAAATTTTTTTATAATGTCATACCCCAGGGTAACATTTCGCATCTCCATATTTGCTCTCTAATTGGATGTGATAAAATTACTTTTCGGCTGGCATTTAGGGGTTTGTTCCGGTGAACGTACTGAGCATAGACTAACTAGTCTATGTACTGAGTATTCCCAATTCCTAGAGTATAGAGTTACCTAAGCCCGATCAAACGCACACTAGCACGCTATTTGTTTTGCTGGCCGGTACAAAATTTAACCTCAATCTTTTTCGTGTACGTAAACGCAATACATGCGCACGTAGATAACTCTATGAGCTTGATTGGACCTGGTTGACGAAGGAGGAGCTGGCGCTCGGCCCTTGAATTTTAAGTGCGAGTTAACCCGTGAAAATTGATTTTTAAACAAATTACAGGTTTTAGGCTCTTTCGCCACTGATGCGATCATTTTTAATCTTCATTGGTGCGTAGACCGGATCCTTACGCAAGTTTTGTTATATATTACATTTTAGCACTCTGGAGCTTGTGATATCTAGGCCTATAAAGTTTAACATTTTTTTCAAAAAATCAGCCCAAGCAAAAAAGATAAGTGTCGCTCCTCGCACCGGCTGCGACACTTTTTGAGTTTGCTGAGACCGATTCAAAAAAAAGTCAAACTTCCAAGTTCAAAAAAAGTCTTATTACCGGTTAAATTCCATTTAAAAATAAAGGCCGGAGCGCCAGCTCCTGTTACGTCCAATCGAACTGATACTTAGTACCCTCGCTAGAACAAGCTCTTGAATACCCACCAAAAAATCATTTCTGTTAGCATTTCGATGCCTCTGTGCTCTCTTATACTAACTACCTACATAGGAAAACTAGCAAGCTTAGAGCAAGAGAACACAGAGAGCACAGCACAGCATCGATTTGTTGACTTTCTTTTCAGAGCGATCAAACAATTCAAAATCAAAAAGCTGAAAATTGAATTCTATAATTTTGTATCATTCGATGAATTCTATTAAAGCATTTTACAACAATATTAAAATAAATTGGATCAATCAATCCATGCTAGCTAATTGCATATTGTAAAGGGGATGACTCCACTGTTTTATACCAAACAGACTAAATATTAAAAATAGAATAAAAAGTACAGTTGCTAAAAGTTTAAGCATTGATTCAGTTACTAATGCTATTAAATTTTCAAAAACACTTTTACTTTAATATATGCATATGCCTATATGTGTACTTACAGTTGACACTCATTCATTTACTCTATGGTTTAATCTCTCTTACAGCAACGTCGACTTGGGAACCGAGCCACCGGTTGTTTAAACTGTAGACAGATTGAAAATAAGTGCAAATTCACTATCTGCGATACCAATCTACTTCTACTTAGTAATCAAGTGCAAGATTCTATTCGAAGCGACAGTGTGTTATAATTGCAACTAAAAACGCAGTACATAACATTTTTCACGAGCCTCCGTCCGTGGAGATCGGCAAGACCGCCTTTTAGCTTTACTTCTCCTTGGAATAAGTCTTAATTTACCCAATCATAACGAACATGTGCCAAAAACGATAGTATTTATGCAACAAAAGAAAAAATGTTAAAATATTCAAGTTTAACAGGATTTTAGACACTGCCTTTTCGTTAATTCAAAATATTTTCTTTTCAAACTGCCACAACACTAATTGACTGATATAAATAATTACATTATTTGAATCCCAGTGTGCATTTCACTATCGTTCATAGTAAATGGTTTTCAACGAAAACGACTTCTACGCTTCAAGTGCTCTAAAAAACATCGAAAAGCATTATAGTACGGTACTAATTTAATACAATTTTTTTTATTTTTTTTGTGTTCACGAAATCAAATTCACTCTAGTTACTTTATGGCATTTTATAAATTAGAGATCACCAGAACGAAGAACGAATCAACTTTGCTTTCTTTTGTATAACAACAAGCTCTAATGTTATTTGTAATGTTTTATTTTATTTTTGTACTAAGACAATAACGAAAATAAGAACCAATGTATAAACAACTCAAACCTGTGCTATCAACATCGATTAAAAATGTGAAAGAGGCATTAATAAACAAGCATTAATGTCAAATAAAATTAAATACAAATAATTTAAGTGTTTGACTGTTATTATATCACAAATCCATAAAAAACAAAAAACCTTAACTAATCCACCATTCATAGAATCGTAATGTTTTAAAGTCGAAAAGCCGTTACGTATAAAAGTCTAAAGGCTAAGGGTCTGAAAGTCTCAAAGTCATAAAATCATGAAGTCGTAAAGGTGCAAAATCATAAAGTCGTAAAATATAAAAATAAAAAAGTCTAATAGTCGTAAAGTCATAAAGTCGATAAGGCTGGTACAAATATTTTTAAAAGTTTTTGTCACCCCCCCTTCAAAATTGGTCCGAAAAATCAGGGGGCAAAAAAAATATTTTTACAATAAACTACAAAATTTCAATGAAAATTCAAGTGCAACCAACTGAATTCAAATTAAAATACATTCTCCTGCGTTTAAAATCATTTTTAGCATGTTTGGGTTTATTAAAAAATCTTAAGATTTTTTGAAAATTTTCGATGCAAAATCTTTTTTTTCGATACAATTTTTGTTTTTGTCAGATCTTAAATTTTTTGAAAACTAATGATTGCAAAACAACTGAACTAGTGTAAAATGCATTTTAAAACACTTTTTTCATTTAAATGTGAAGACTACGGCTTGTTATTTAATTTTTTTATTTTTTTTGTTTTTTGCCCCCTTGACTTCGGCCAGGGCCAAGCCATAGTCTTCACATTTAAATGAAAAAAGTGTTTTAAAATGCATTTTACACTAGTTCAGTTGTTTTGCAATCATTAGTTTTCAAAAAATCTAAGATCTGACAAAAACAAAAATTGTATCGAAAAAAAAGATTTTGCATCGAAAATTTCCAAAAAATCTTAAAATTTTTTAATAAACCCAAACATGCTAAAAATGATTTTAAACGCAGAAGAATTTATTTTAATTTGATTTCAGCTGGTTGCACTTGAATTTTCATTGAAATTTTGAAGTTTATTGTAAAATATTTTTTTGCCCCTTGATTTTCGGGCCAATTTTGAAGGGGGGGGGGGGTGACAAAAACTTTTAAAAATATTTGTACCAGCCTAAGTCGTTAAGTCTAAAACTCTAAAAATGTAAAACTCTAAAAGTCTAAAAGTACAAAATCTAAAAGTTTAAAAGTATAAACGTCTAAAAGTCTAAAAGTTTTAAAGTCAAAAAGTTTAAAAGCCTAAAATTCGTAAAGTCTAAGAGTCTAAAAGTTTAAAAATATTAAAGTCTAAAAGTCCGAAAGTCTAAAAGTTTAAACGTTTAGAAGCCTAAAAGTCCAAAAGTCTAAAAGTCAATAAGTTTAAAAGTCTAACAGTCTAAAAATCCCAAAGTCTAAAAGTTTAAAAGTTTTAACGTCTAAAAGTATAAAAGTTTAAATGTCTAAACGTCTAAAAGTCTAAAATTTCTAAAGTCTAAAAGTCTAAAACTCTAAAAGTCTACAAGTCTAAAAGTCTAAAAGTCTAAAAGTCTTAAAGTCTAAAAGCCTAAAAGTATTAGTATAAATGTCTAATAGTTTAAAAGTCTAGATGTCCAAAAGTCTAAAAGTATTAGTCTAAAAGTCTAAAAGTCTAAAAGTCTAAAAGTCTAAAAGCCTAAAAGCCTAAAAGTCTAAAGGTCTAAAAGTCTTAAAGTCTTAAAGTCTAAAAGTCTTAAAGTCTAAAAGTCTAAAAGTCTAAAAGTCTAAAAGTCCAAAAGTCCAAAAGTCTAAAACTCTAAAAGTCCAAAAGTCTAAAAGTCTAAAAGTCTAAAAGTCTTAAAGTCTTAAAGTCTTAATGTTTTAAAGTCTTAAAGTCTTAAAGTCTTAAAGTCTTAATGTCTTAGTCTTAAAGTCTTAAAGTCTTAAAGTCTAAAAGTCTAAAAGTATTAGTATAAAAGTATAAAACTCTAAAAGTCTAAAAGCCTTAAAATCTAAAAGTTTAAAAGTCTAAAATTCTAAAAGTCTAATAGCCTTAAAAGTCTAAAAGTCCAAAAGTCTAAAATTCTAAAATTCTAATAGTCTAAAAGTCCAAAAGTCTAAAAGTTTAAAAGGCTAAAAATCCAAAAGTCTAAAAGTCTAAAAGTCTAAAAGTCTTAAAGTTAAAAGTCTTAAAGTCTTAAAGCTTAAAGTCTTAATGTCTTAAAGTCTTAAAGTCTTAAAGTCTTAAAGTCTTAACGTCTTAATGTCTTAAAGTCTTAAAGTCTTAAAGTCTTAAAGTCTTAAAGTCTTAAAGTCTAAAAGTCTAAAAGTCTAAAAGTCTTAAAGTCTAAAAGTCTAAAAGTCTAAAAGTCTAAAAGTCTAAGAGTCTAAAAGTCTAAAAGTCTAAAAGTCTTAAAGTCTTAAAGTCTAAAAGTCTAAAAGTCTAAAAGTCTAAAAGTCTAAAAGTCTTAAAGTCTTAAAGTCTTAAAGTCTTAAAGTCAAAAAATCTAAAAGTCTTGAAGTCTTAAAGTCTTAATGTCTTAAAGTCTTAAAGTCTTAAAGTCTTAAAGTCTGTAAGTCTAAAAGTATTAGTATAAAAGTATAAAATTCTAAATGTCTAAAAGCCTTAAAATCTAAAAGTTGAAAAGTCTTAAAGTCTTAAAGTCTAAAAATCTAAAAGTCTTGAAGTCTTAAAGTCTTAATGTCTTAAAGTCTTAAAGTCTTAAAGTCTTAAAGTCTGAAAGTCTAAAAGTATTAGTATAAAAGTATAAAATTCTAAATGTCTAAAAGCCTTAAAATCTAAAAGTTGAAAAGTCTCAAATTCTAAAAGTCTAATAGCCTTAAAAGTATAAAAGTCTAAAAGTCTAAAAGTCTTAAAGTTTTAAAGTCTTAAAGTCTTAATGTCTTAAAGTCTTAAAGTCTTAAAGTCTTAACGTCTTAATGTCTTAAAGTCTTAAAGTCTTAAAGTCTTTAAGTCTTAAAGTCTTAAAGTCTTAAAGTCTTGAAGTCTTAAAGTCTTAAAGTCTTAAAGTCTTAAAGTCTAAAAGTCTTAAAGTCTTAATGTCTAAAAGTCTAAAATTCTAAAAGTATATGTTTAAAAGTCTAAAATTCGAAAATTTCAAAATTTCTTAAAATTCTAAAAATCTTGAAGAACAAAAGCCTTTATGACCAAATGGCTTTTTTGAAATTTTAAAATTTAAAAATAAAAAAAGTAGATTTTTTTATAATTTTTTTTATGCATTTTTTAAGTTAAAAACCTTAAAAATTTGAAAAAGTTCTAATTTTTTGTTTTTTTTTTTATTCTGGAATTCAATTTTAGAATTTTAGAATTTTAGAATTTTAGAAATTTAAAATTTTAGAATTTTTGAAGTTTTTTTTAGTTTTTGAACTTTTGATTTTTTTTATAATTTTCTGGAGTCATGTGACAATAATTGAAATTTAATTTTGTGTTCTCTTTTGCAGTATATGCCTCGTGATTGCAGCTTGATTTCTGATCAAGCTGATTCTACTGCTGGCGGAGATTCTGCTCGCCAGCAGGTTGTCCAAAGCGGGGATTCGTTCCAGGCAGACGGTTTCCTAGCGCTCAAGTCGAGGTTAAGTTCGGATTCGGAATGGCGCCTTCGTTTTTCTCGTGTGTCATGCAGGGAAGGTATTTGCCGATGGGCCTCCAAAAAGCTTTTTAAATTTATTTTCTTCCAGTTAAGGAATTTACTATAATCATGTATGGAGCACTTGTAGATATTTTACTAATGAACAACTTTGTAGAACATTGTTTTGTTCTAAACTGAATGCTGTTGACATTAGAGCGTAAACAAAAATCCCCTCACCATCGCGAGTGAGGGACGCCGATAGTGGCATTTTTAGACATTGTTTACGCTCTAGTGTCAACAGCATTCACTTTGGAACAAAACAATGTTCTACAAAATTGTCCGTTTGTTCAAAATCTACTATTGCTTCATACATCATTATAGTGAATTCTGTAACTGGAAGGTAATAAATCAAACGAGGGCTTCGCGATGGTTTTTTGCCATTTGCCTACCCTGGTGTCATGAACCTGAGTCGGCACTAGAACCTTTCCCGAAGGCACGAAGAGGAAAAGAGCATCAACCTCCAGAACGAGGAGAACTTCCGGCGGTACGCGAATCCGCTCAAGGGAAGTGCCAGCTCGCTGCGCGGTGCCATAGAACTGAGTCTGAGGCCAGCGCCGGAAATCAACCAGATCGCCGCCCCGAACACGCTGCACCGGTCCGTGTGGCTCCGCCGCCGACGTCACCGAGTACGTGAAGGATCTGGACAAGGCGAAGGCTGCCAACCAGAACCCGCATACTCTGCTGCGTAAGACGCAAAACGCCGAGATCATCCGTCGACATCCGCGGCGCGATCACGGTGCCAGCCTCAAAGACTTTGGCAAGTGGAGCATCAACAAGTGTACGGCGGCAACGCCTCCTGCTACTGCTCGCACCGGAACTCACCGGCGACGGCGCCCAGCAATACCCAGCTGCACCACGGCCATCGAGGCCGGTTTGTTCTGCCAGATGAAACGAATCGACTCGTTCGAACCGTTGCCAGTCCGTGGCGCCTGGTCTGTGTTTTTTACCAGGTGTTAACATTTCACATAGCTATCGGTTACGCAATTTTGTTGATTTGGTTTTGAAATGAATAAATAAAAAAAGCTTAAAACTAAATAAAAACCTCTTCTTCTTCTTATTTCCATCCAAATATCATCAGCAACGGTCAATTCAAAAAGGTAAATATTGAAGTGGCTGCGTGCTGCGTGCTTTTGCCGGGGTATGCGTTACTGCGTTACGTTTGCGAAATCGGGGAAACTAGTTTGCGATATTGGAAGCAATGCTTCCTGCTGACAAGTGCAAACCGAGATTTGCGATTTTTAGAGCAAATCGGAAGCAAAGTTTGCGATTCCGCAAACCGGATTTTGTTCCGTGTAGGTGGTTGGTGCCTTCCCTACATTCATAAAGTCAATGTTTGATTTGTTAAACATGTTAAGGGAAATGTTGCTATTTTGACTTTATTACTCATTTTTTTTAAAGGGTTTTCAGCCTTCAATTTCGACAAGCTCTGATAAAAAACCCAATCCAACGATAGTTCACATGGAATGTTCGGAAAATATTTATATCACAATATCTGAGATCCAGCATCCAAAAAGTGTATAAATAACACTTAAGTGCTAATATTTTTTGATAAGGGTGTTAGGCCATTTCAATACCTTTCTAAAATGTATACCTGTCTTAAACAGGATTTCTTACAAAGACTTTTTACAATCATCTGAAATATGGTCAAGATCGTTTTTAGCATAACATTTGAAGTACTTTACTAAACTTGCTGATTTTAAATAGAGACTTATGGGGCCCTAAGACGGATCGAATGAGACCGGTCAAAATCCGTAAAGGAGATAATCGACTGACAATTTTTTGTTCACCCACCTATTTTGTTTTTTTTTTTTTTACTGTGAACAGACACGGACCACTGCTACACTTGCGTATCTATTGTAGTATGATCTGTTCTCAGGTTTTCTGTTTTGCTGCTGCTTACAGCCTGCCGAACGATCGTCTTCCGTAGCGCTATTGTTTGAGCGAGATAGTTTTTGACGAATTATTCGAGCAGTTGCCCCCTCTCATTCCCCAAACCAATCCCCCAATGCCATGCCACACGAGCACGAGAGACCGATCCGAGGACGTGGAGATGAGTGAGATTGAGGGGAAATCTCGTTTATTTTTGACCCATCTAGAGATCGTTACCAATCATATAGCCCAATCTTCAGCTCGAATTTTGCCTGAGAACATGTGACCGAGTCGAAAGTAGCATTTGAAGCTCTTCTCTGTGTATTGTTGCAGAGTTCTTCAACGCTCAGACTCAGTCGCCAACAGATCGTCCGAGAGATTGGATGGGATGGGTTTTGGGTGACATATTCAATTCCCGCAGCAACCGAACTCCCCTCTCGACCGCCACCTACCCCTTTTGCCTCGCCAGATGGGTTTCAAGCCATCGATCTTCCGCTTACAAAGCGAAACCCGTACCACTACACCACGGGAGCTCGGCAATCCACCCACCTATACACATCCACATAGACATTTGCTCAGAACATGATTCTGAGTCGAAGTGTATAACACGGTGTATTTTTTCGAGACCCCAAAGATAAAAAATCGGTAACTCTAACTAATCATATTTGACCCATATTTGACCTCCACCAATAAAAATTAGAACCAAATTTGCCAGATTTCTAGCATTCTTTGAAATTACTCCCAAATCCAAGCTGGAAACCCCGATACGACCGAAAATAAATCTAAAATAAATTTCGGGCCAAAATTCAATCGAAAAAGTGCATCTAAACCTTCAATTTAGTAATACGGTTTTTATCTGGGACGATTCCTCGCCGTGCACGATTTTTCTAACATTTCTGAGAAAAGCATTTTTCCAAAAGTAAGAAAAGCAAAAAGGTAATATTCAACTTTCCAAAATAAAACCTTCCAAATTTACACAATTACAAAAAAAAGTGTGATACACTGGGGCGCGGGTTCAATTCCCGCCTTATACTCCTGGCCTTCTATCGGATGGGGAAGTAAACATCGGTACATTTGAGTAAAATAGGTTTTGGGTGACTCACCACACATAACGTTCGAACGCTTAGAAATAAGCAGAAACTTGCAACAGACACCACAAAAGACCCGGGGGTCGTTAAAGTGGATTGCTTTGCTTTTTACAATCAAAAAATATTCCCAGATTTCTGATGGAAAATGAGGGTCGAAATTGAACATTGTCATAAATAGGACTTCAAAGTTACTTTAACTTTAACTTTTACTTTAAAAAAAACGGTGCATGTCATAACTTTTCGATTAAAAATTAAACTTTGCTTCTAAAAAAATGATTTACAAAATATTACTGTGTTTTCGATCTAGCGACAGATTTGAACCTTTTTTTAAAGCAGAAACCAAACTTCATTATTTGACTGTACTAACCTAAATGAATAAAATTAGTTTGTTAGGGGAAATATACCCATTTTAAACACTCTGAGCCGTTCGACCACTTCATATGAGCATTTCTCCACCAAACCCGGAAATGGATTTTACTTATATTTTTTAATATAGCTCAAACTTTATGGGGTCCTTCCCTATCACCAAAGAAGCCATTTTATGACATAGGGGGGAGGCGTCGCTATTTTTAGACCACGTTTTCCACTTTTTCTCCATGATACCCCATCCCGTGAGTGTGAAGGAACGTCTGTCTTCGCGAGATTAAATCCTTTCTGCTGCCTTTTAGCCTGATTTTAAGGCTAGTATGCAGATCGGAAGGAAAGGGGTCAAAAAAACAGCTTTACGAACAGCAGAACAAAGGAGACGGAGCGATTTATTGGGGGTTTTCTTCATCCTCTCTGACTTGCTTGCGCTGCCGCTGCTGCCCATTTACATTTATTGTCGCTTACAATTTAATTTGCCCTTTGATTAAAGCTTGCTTAACATTCTTTCGTGTTTTCTCCCACGACACACCAGTAAACTAATTCGTAATCCAACTTCTTCCAACGTGAACTTCCTCCCACGACACAACAGGTAACATCTTTGTAATCCGACTCCTTCTAACGGCCCGTAGACAATGTTGTCGGGCGAGCTTTCTCCCACGGTACAACACATCTTCGAAAACCGACTTTCCAACGGTCCGTAGACGGGGACAGTTCACGGTGGTTTTTTCTCGCACCAGAACAGGTCACTTTTTATTTTTTTTTTTCCCCGATCGGTCCCGACGGTGAATTGGGTACTAAAGCCCTATTTCAATTTTTATGTATAACGGTGAAAAACACGATCAAAAACCATTTCTGATCACTTTTTTTCATTTTAAAGCGAAAAAAATTAATGACGAGACAACATGTTTTCGATGGATCAACTATGGTCCCCTTGTAACGAGCTGTCAAGTAGGAACTTTTCTGTCAAAAAGGACCGCGAGGTTAATTTTTCAAAATTGATTTAAAAATCAATTTTAAACTCTTTGTGGTCGTTCAAAGGGTCATTGTACTCAGAAAAATAAGCTTTATCGCTGTAAACAATAATATCAGCAATCTAAGCTTCATTTTAGGACCCAATTGTTTGACAGGACATTTTCAAATATTGGCTACTTGATTTAATTCAAATATCCGTTCAAAAACATAACGCCTGAAAAAAAAACATAACGCCTGTTACCCTTAGGAAAATCCAACAACAACAACCGTAACGCAGCCACAAAATTTGATGACTTTTGTAGGGACTGCGTCCTCTGGATTACTCTGTGGCTATGCGGTTATTATTTGCAGTAAAAAAATTACGGACCTCTTGCTTGTTACGGCGGTAGACCCACCGGTCTTAACTCCAATGAGTTCCTGGATGACTCAGAACATCTTAATAAGTTGTTACAACAATGCATTGTAGCCTTAAATACTAACTGAAGCAGTCTGGGTAGGACCCATTTTCAAAATTTCAAGTTTCGATTTGTTTCTACGGTTCAAACGTATAAAGACAAGAGAATTCATGTTTCAATCATGCTACACATCAAAACTTATAGTTTTCCTGATACGCTTCGAATGAAGTCAAGATGATCGAAATTCATAATAAAATAAGGATTTTATGAGTGATTTTAGAAATAGCATAAATACGATTTTTTGCACATTTAAACCCAAAATACTCAAACTTCAACAACTAGTAACTTTTGAACCCCGGGGTTTAGAGAGTTCATCCAGAAGACTTTTTTCATGTCTCGGCGAGATCTATCGGATAAAGTTTCTCCCGTTCGTGTACATCCTTGGACCAAATCCACCCATTCTCCCTTTGTCCGGAAAATTCCGTTATTTTACTTTTTAGAATAGTGTTATTTTTTATTCCTGAAAATATTTTTTTTAGGTTCCGAAAATTTCCTGCAAATTTGCCTAAGAAACATTGAAGATCAAACAAACTAGACTACATTGATCATTGCTTGATTACTAATTACAGGTGAACATTATTTAAGTTACACCCAAAGTTAAAGAACGAGGGGATAGTCCTCACGAAAAGAAACGTGAGGAAAGTGCTATATTGCGAGAGTATAGTCCTCTCGCGTGTTCATTCGTTCATTGGAACAGTTCATCCTATGAGTGGCTTATATGGACAAACGACCGCCACCTAGTCAACGAACCATAGTGGCCCATACGGCAAAGGCACGGTTCAATATGCCAAAGGTCTTGGGTTCGAGTCTCGGTACCGGTACTTTTTTTTTGATAGATGAACTTTTTTGGAAAATGAACCATGAGTAAAGTACTCTCGGTAATTTCGGGATTTATCCTCTCCGTCCGCACACAGCACCATTTTACTACCGAATCGTGCTCTTTATCCTCTCGTATGCCGATGCCCAGTTCTGGGTGTACATATAAACTATCTTCTATGGTTATAAAACTGTTTTTTCATAGTGTATTTAGTCATAGTAAAATCGATTGTGTCACTGTATTTGTTATATGTTTCCATCATTCTGTTGATAGGACCGTGCTTAGCATAGTCTATTCTGTGGAACCGTAATGCAACCCAGTCACGAACATTTCTGGCAGAGGTTGTTCTGCTAGAATCCTGCTAGAATGATTCTAGCAGGCTTATCAGAATGCTGTAAGAATTTTGCTAGAATATTCTGACAGAGCGAAATTTGCCGGAATTCTGTAAGAATTTTGCTGGAATAATCTGACAGAGCAAAATATGTCGAAAATTACGTCATTTCCACCAAACCGCTTTGTGGCGAACTTGACTTCCGCCAAAAAAACAACAGGCTTTAGATTGTGTTGGTTCGTCCTTTGAATACTCAGGGAAAACACGATTCCAGCGCGGTGGAGTAGCTTCTGATGCAATTTATTTGGAAAGTGGCCGTCGGCTACACGAAAGCATTTCAGAAAACGTAAGGTAAGCACCGGCAAATAAGTTAAAACAAATATTTTTTAAGATATATGGAAATTTGCAGGTCTTTCCGAAATTGGTCCGCACATTGTTAATTCCAAGGGCCACACACTCCACAACGATAATTATCTTAAGTAATTATGGAGGGACCAGCGAATAAAAGCGCGAGGAATCAAGCAGGACGTCCCAACAGAAATCCCGGACGCCAGATTTCCAGAAAGAGGAAGATTTCGGAAAAAATTATATAAGTGGAAAAATGTGAAAGTGTAGAATTTCAACGTTTTGTGATTATTAAAAAACATTATTTGAATAAATTTAATTTTGAAACTCGTTTAATGTTACAAAAAGAACAAATATAAATATCCACAAAATTGTGTCTAAGAAAATTCTAGCAGGATTCTAGCAGAAAACTTCTGCCCGCTCATTCTAGCAAAATTCTTACAGAATTCTAGCAGGAGGCCTGTCAGAAAAGTTCTAGCTAAATTCTAGCAGGATTCTAACATAACCGGTTGATTTCGCCAGCTTCTGCTAGAACCGGTTATTGCATTTGAGCTAGAATTCTTTGAGAATTCTAGCAAAGTTCTGGCAGGATGATGGCACCGTTCTTGTAAGAATATTTTCGCTCTGCTAGATTTCTGTAAGAATCCTGTGAGAACGCCGTGACTGGGAGAGCGTTCCCGAACTTTTCTGCAACAAAAGTAACTTTACTCTCAGGAAGAACTTCTGCAGTGAAAGAGGTAGAAGTTGCAGCAAAACCGTTCCCGTACTTTTCTGCAAGCTCTCTCTTCTCTTTCTTGTTGAAAAGTTACTGCAATTTGGTGTGATGGATGTTGAGTCCTACACGCTTACATAAAATTTGCAAATTGGGTGAAATCATGATTTTATTATTAGTTGTAATAATAAATGATTTTGGGGTAGTTTTTTTTATGTCTGGTTTTATTGAGAACGATTTTTTTATGTTAACGATTTCAGGCTTAGTTCAGTCATGTAAATGATAAAGCGATTTTTTTAAGTGTTACTATTTTTACCTGATAAAAATTGAAAGCTTAAGCCATAGTATTACAGCACGACTAGTACCTCAACTAAAAAAAAGTACTATAAAAACAAATTGTTTTAAAAACTTTTAAAAGACACATTTCTTTTGAGTTTAATAAATTCAAATAAATATTTGTTTAGGAATAATTTTTGTTCTTAAATTGATTTTGAATATGCTAAATATATGTGTTAAAATAATAGGTAAATTTAATTGGCAAATAATAAATTGTACCTTTAACGGTGCTACCAATTTGAATTCTTATACACACAAAAAATATTTCCAAATGTTACATCATTTATGATGAAACAATTTTTAAAATTAAATGCAATTTGATGTAAGTTTGCAACAAATTATACGTAAAAACAGGGTTTTACGTGTGATTCAACCGTTTACGTCGAATCTCAAGTTTACATCAACTGAGTTTACATGTGATTCATTTTTTCCGTGTCGAGTAAATTCACATATTTTTTTCTGTGCATGATCAAAAAAAATATTAACGTAATTTTGTCGAAATTAAAATTCTGAAACTCTGAAATTCATGAATTCTTAAATTCATAAATTCTAAAATTATTCAATTCTTAAGTTCCTAAATTCTAAAATTCTCGAATTCTTCGCCATCTTCAATCATAAAAAACACATATTTTGGAGTCATGTTTTAGGTTAGAAACTCAAATTTAGATGATCTAGAGCAGGGGTGACCAAAGTATGGCCCACGGGCTAAACGTGGCCCGCGAATGATCATGTTAAATGGCCCTTTGACGCACCTGTAAATGATTTAATAATTCCTTAAATTAAGGTTAAATTCATGCTTTTGTTTTGTATTAACTAATGATTTTTCCATACTTTGATACCAAATAAATGATTCAAATATTACGTTGAAAAATCTATCTTATTCTTACCTTATTGAAACAATGCAATGTAGGTAACACGTCTGTGTTTCATTTCAGTGTGATTAAAATAAGTAAATTTTGTCAAAATTTTCTACAAACATTTTTGGAAATGAGTTATAAAACGTTCAAATTTGATTAAAGCAGGAAAAAGCAGCTAAAATATATTTAAATAAAAATTCAATTTCTCTCGATTTTTTATTATCTGGTCATCAAACATATTTTGCAATTAAATGCTCTCCATGATTTGAACTCATATCGTGTGGGTTACGAATCTGAGTACCTAACATCTGATTAAGGAAAAATGAAATTTATTGAAATTTCATTGAAATTGGAGGAATATTTATTGAAACATCGCTATAAAATTATTGATTATTTTCAAAAAACAAAATTACTCAATTTTACAAAGGTTGTGTCATCACTTCTAAAAGTATAAAATATAATATTATAATATATAATATTATATATAAAAAATAAACAAATTTAATTATATGTTGCTAATTAATGGATTTTCTGATTTTAATGAAATTTAGCGAATTGATTGGAAGCTACAAAAGTATTAAAAAGATGTTTTTTTTCAATTCAAATGTCGATTATGTTTTAAAATACACGAAATTTCATACAACTTCAACCGATAGATTTTTTTAGTTTTAAAGAGTGATTTCAATTCAATTCGGTTTTATTGGTGAATAATCAAGATACAATAAGTTCTTTTGAGGTACATAACAGAGTTTTGGAGTTCCTTACTGCTGTGTGTTACATCATAATCCATTTTGGAACAGTTATTGCTTGTAAATAAAGGTGTCACCAAGAGTAAGAAAAAAAATAATAAAAAAAAACTTACTAAAATTGCAAGGGAAAGGGGATAGAAATAGAAAAAGCTTAAAACTAGATCACAGTTTTTTATCCTTTATAGATGTGCTTGATCATCAGCTCCCCAAGGGCCAGGAATTGCTCCGCCTTGTTACGGCAGGTCCGAAACCGCGTCAACATCTCCCCTGCGAGAGATAAGAACTCTGGCAGGGTAAAGAGATCTTCTCCGGTAACTTCTTGCTGGGCCGTATTGCCACTGCCGGCAGCGACCACGCTGGCGAACGATCGCCCCCATCCAGGAGGGAACGCTGAGTTGTCCGCTGGAACCGTACGATGACCAGTTGCCGGCACGGTTTCGCTCGTACTTCGCTGAGGAGGGTGGGACGCTGCTGCTTTCTTCTTCCTTTTTTTCCTGCTCTTCGAGGTAATTTTTCCGTGCGCTGCATCCACGGTAGTTGCTGGTATGGTTAACTCCACAGTTGGCGCACTTGATGCGCGACTTCGTTTGCTCTGCCTTGTCCCCCAAGTCCGCTTTGCACGGCAGTGCACATGCCTCAGAGAGGTGTGATTCACCGCACTTCACACAGCGGGGTGGGAGGTTGCAGTTCCGCGAGCCGTGGCCGAATTTCTGGCAACGGTGGCATTGTGCTGCGTCCGACGGGTTCATTGAGTAGAACCGCGGTCGAAGTACAACAGGTACAGGGTGTGTGTACCTGTTACTGTTGTCTTCCGCGAGAGGACTTTTATGTCCCGCGGCGTTATGCCAGCACCCGAGAGGTCCTTCTTGAGGTCGGAGATCGGGCGGTCTTGGTACCCCTGCAAAACGACCTTAACGGCAGTCTTCTGCACGGGGTCGAATGTGTAAAACTTGAAGTTTTGACGCTTCAATTTCTCCACAACCAGGTCTAAGTTCTTTTCGTCAAATGTGTAAACTTGCACTGACGACTTACCGATTTTCAGACAATATCCGAAGCCTTCCAGCAACTCGTCAACATCGTCCGCCAACGTGTCCAAAACAAAAATTGGAGGTGCGTTCCTTTGTTCTTTGTTGTGAGAATTGTTCTTTTTTGGCGTCAACACTTTCTAAGAGTGATTTATAACCAACATTTTCTCATTTTTTCATTTGGCCCACAGGCTCATTCGAGCTTCACATTTGGCCCACCATCTAAAAACTTTGAGCACCCCTGATCTAGAGTTTGGAAATTTGGACTTTTTCTATTTTATTTCTGTTTGAGTTTTAAAATTTTTGATTTAAAGAATTTTTAATTTTAATTATTTTTTTTTAAATTAAATATGTCTTTTTTGAGCTGTCTTATAATAATTACATTTCTTTTACATGCTAAGTCGTCGCCATCGTGCTAACTTGTCGTACGTGCATTTTGGGCCACATTGAGTTAAGAACGCCATTTTGTGCAGCTCACAATGCCTCACCTTTTGACCTTCACAGATCCCCAAAATTTGATTTCAATCCTGAGATATTCAACAAAAACCGAAAAAACTCCGTGCATTTTTGTCACTTTACATATGAAAGTAGTTTCAATCTTGTCGTACTATCTTGTCACTCCATGAAAATTGATGTAAGAGCGACAAAAGGCCAAAGGGATTTCAGGCCAGGAAAGTCAGGATGCGTTTGTCGCACGTACAAGCTAGACTACCGTCAGTGGGGGTGACATTGGGTCTGGGGGGTGAGATTGGGTCAAAGTGATTTTTTACGGATTTTACCATTTCTCATGTTCTTCTCAATGAAAATGAATTCTGTTGAAAGGGTTGTGTAGGGGACATCTTAAGATGACTTCGCTGAAAAAATCTCGTTCCTAGAACAAATCCTGTTATTTTGGCAGCTGTCTAAAGTTGAGGTACGTTTTTGGCCAAAAATGACCTCTCGAAAAATCATTTTTCTTATATTATTGTTAGAATTGCTCGAAAACTACCCAAATATTTGAAAATCTCCACTTCAAACATTGTAGCGTGTCAATACGATTCCCTCGAACAAGAAACACTGTTGGATGACTTGTTTTTACCATGTCGTTGTATTTGAGCATCATTTTAGTTTCATTTGACCCAATGTCACCCCCTCTAAGGGGTGAGATTGGGTCAATTTTCAAACTATTGGCATTTAAGGTAGTGTTCATCAAAATCCACCATATTTTGGGAAAATGTTAGTAAACTATTTAAGAACAAATCTACGTTAAAAGATTTTCGATGTTATTTAAATTGTTTTTGTTATTAAGAAATTTGGAGAGGTATATCGTTTTTTGACCCATAGTCACCCCCACTGACGGTACCGTAAACATTTGTAATTATAACTCGGACTCCAGCAACCAACTTCAACCAAACTTTGGGACAATGCACAGAATGGTGAGCCAAACAAAACGTGTTTGTTATTGTTTACATTGCGTGCTCTCGTTTTTGCACATTCAAGGTCAAACATTAAAACGCGTTTTTCTCGGAACGTCAAAATGGCGGGTGCGACAAGATAGCACGACGACGTCGAAGTGGTATGGCTCAATGCTCTTCATCTTTGTTGTATTTTTCGTTTCATTATTAACTGATCACATTTATTTTATTCACTTCAAATTGTTTTACATCTTTGCATTGAATCGAATACATTTGGATAAAAAAGAAAAAAATATACTTTAACAACTAATCCTAACTTAAAACTAAAAAAAAGTAAATTCATTGAAATATTCAAAATTATCAGAACGAGTAAACTACGAACTGTATTTTAAGATGAATGCTCCATGCGTTCTTACTTGTTCCGCACGAATTTTGCAACCACGCAGTGTTGTTGTCATCTCGATGAAAATGTTCAGAAGTTCTTGTGGTGAAAACAGGTAAACTGCCTTCATCCATTGATGCTGGTTGATTTTCCCTCGGTTGCTGACTGAAGCCTGAAGGTGTTGTATTCTCTGCAACTTTTTGCCCCTGATTCAACGGCAATGGCTGCAGATTTGGAACCACTCGCGCAGATCCCGCTCCTGGTGACGCCAAAGCAGGAAAATCCACGTCCGTGAAAGATGGTGGTATTTTACGACGATTTGGTTGGTGCCTCGTCGTCGCCTGCTGCCGAATTTGTACAAACTCAGTTTTGGGCAGCTTCGACTCTTGATCGAATGGTCGCCGCCGAAATTGAAGCATTTGGCTTCGATGTTCTCGTTGATTGTTTCGCAAGCTTGAGTTTTGTGCTCACCTCCGCAGGTTGCACAACGACTCTTGATGAAACAGTTCCTTCCACCATGTCCAAACTGCAAGCAGTTCGAACTTTGCTTCACGTCACGGTGCACTGGACGATAACGTTCCCAAGTTCCGATGATGTTGAAAATTGCCCGAACTACCTTCAGTTCAGACGGCGTTGTCGATCCTTTTTCGAGATGAACCAGGCACAGTTGATCACGATACTTGATGTCCTTGTTGTGTCTCGTCATCTTGAAGACTTCGATCACGTTCAACTTAAGAGTTTGTTTGCATTTCTTTCAGCACACTCACATCCATGTCGTACAGGCCTCGGAGGACCTGTTTTATGGGGCGTTTACCTGGATCGTCATGGCTGTAGTATTCAATCTTTGTGTTGTTCAGGATATCACGAACGTAGTTGTAATCCGTTCTGGTAGGTAGCAGAATTTTGAGTCCATCAGCACACAAGCGAATGGAAGCTCGTAAAGCACCAGATTTGATAAACCCGGTTAGCCACTTTCGCACCGAATCCGATGACGATGTTTTCACAAAAATGGGTGGCAACTTTTCCCGTCGTTCAAATTCTTCTTTCTCGCTCACGTCCTCAGGGAGGGTAGCGAACTGGTTTCTAGACGAATTTTGAGCGTCCTTGCTCAAACTGCCTGGCTAGCAGGTAGCGCTTCGGCATTCTTTAGCTTCTTCAAATCTGCCGATCCTGCTGGTGAGGACCGCCTCTTTTTCTTGCCCTGAGGCATTTTTGCACTTTTTTGCACTTTTCAGGAGCTAATATCGAGGAGTACCTCAATGATTGGTGGTCCACAAAGGAATGTTTTTACTTATTTTTGAAATTATAATTTCTTAAATTTTCTATCTTATTATTTTTAACTGTAGCTTCTGAATTTTTGGTGTTCTGAACTCATAAATATTCAAACTTTTTTTTTTATTTTGAATTGTTAAAATCAAAATACTTTTGTAATTTAAAACATTTTGAAATATTTAGTTTATAATTATTTGATTTTTTTAAGCTTTGAATTTGTGATTTATTAATCTTTTTTTCATTTTTAAATTTCTCAAATATCCGATATATGTTTTTTGAAAGTTTCTCAATTTGAAAATATTAGTTTTTTTCTAAATATTTTAAATTATGGATTTTGTAATTTCCAGATTTCTTAATTTAAGTTTTTCAAATTTTTTGAGTTTTTGATTCATTTTTTTTTAATTTTGTCAATTTTGCTGAGTCACCGTTGTTCTTTCGTGTGACATCCAGACATAATTCTTTTCTGTTATTATGAATAATCTTTCAAACATTCTGCTATTAAACATGTATTTAAGATCCCTTCTATATAAAACCTTTGTTTGTCTCGAGGTTTGTCTTTTTTCAAACATATTTATTAACATTAGTTGTTTCTACCTAAGCATAATTAATTTCTAGTTACTTAATAAATAATACATCCTTGAATTTTTTAAATAAAATGTTGTACTGCATAAAAAATAGTATCCCAGTTATAGAGGTAAACTTAACATAAGAATTCTTTCAATTACTTTTTTGTGAACCATTTTTTTAATATTTTGAAATAATTAAACAACTTTAATCCCAATTTTAGTAAATCCACTCAGCTGTGTACAATATTGCAGAAAAAGTACTGGAACGCGCTACCCAGGCAAAAGTTTTGCGGTTTCCTCCTTGCAGAACTTCTGCAAAAGAGAGAGATGAAGAGAGCGAGCTGAAAAGTACGGGAACGTGCTGCAAAAAAGTGACTTATGCTGGCTGAAGAATTCTGCAGAAGCTGCAGAAATTCTGCAATTCTGCAAGAACGGGAATAGACCTACTGTCCATCCAAGTTTACGAAGAGCAAAAGCAAAAGTAAAATAGATTGCTGAGATACAGCGGATAAAAGAAAAACAAACAACATTTTTTTAAGACTCACTCAATTCAAAAATTTCAAAATAAAAAAATCAAAGGTAACGGATTTTGGAAAATCGAAATCACATTTTTTCTTCCATGTACCTATCTTTTCCTCATTTTTTGTCCTCGTCAAAACCTCCACCTTTGCCCAAGACACCATATCAATAAAAAAAAACTTGAAAAGTTACAGATTTTCGAATATATTCGTACCATTTTTGTAAGAACAACTGCCAAGTTTGTGTGGAGATATATATGGGTGCACCAATGACATAAAATGGCTTCTTTGGTGATAGGGAATGCCCCACAAAGTTTGAGCCAAATAAAAAAATACAGTCATCCCTCATATTCGGAACAGTTTACCAATAGGCCAATGTTCAAAAAACATGGAAAATCGATTATGAAACTTATTGATTCGCTTTTACCTTCATTCGTAAGGGTTTCTTGCGATCTTTCGAATGCTGTATCGAACAACTGCAAATTTGAACTTTTATTTCAAGTTTTTGAAGAAAAACTTTGACCCTTGAAATCCACAAATTCGGAACACTTTTTTCTTACGAATATAAACAAACTTTGGTTCTCTCCATGAGTACATATTTTTTACAAAATAATGACATCACGCACTGAAACCAAAGAAACTCAAGCTCAGTTATGTTTTATGAATGGTCTGATAACATTTTTTTGTAAAAATATCAGTTAAATTCAGGTGTTCCACAATTGTGGGAGGCACAATAACATCCCACAATTATGGAACAGGCATTTTGGAGGCAGTGTTTTGCTGCACTGAATGAAATAGTCTTGAGATTCAGTTTTTTGGTCAAGAAGTACTACTTTACAAATAAAGGTCAAAAATAGTTGGGTCGACAGAAACGATGCATTTGGCATGCTATTGACAAGTTATCATAAGTGTTCCGAATTTGTGGGTGTTCCAAATATGTGGGATGACTGTACAAAAATATAGTCGAAATCAGCCGATTTCCTAAAGAATTGCTCATTTCTGGAGTTTGTTTTTTTAAAGGTTCAATAAACCAAATTTCCAGTTTTAGCTTTTTGGGTGTTTTTGAAACCGCTTTGAGTCAGAGGTACTAAAAATCACCCAAAAAGCAAAAAAAAATTGAAAATTTTAAAAATTCCAGATACATATGCAATGACCCATTATCATCTCAACATTTCACCAAAAGCGATAAATACCCTAATCAGTCAGTAGCACTAGCCGTTTCATTTCATCATGTTCGTACCTTGACAGAGACTTCTCATTATTATTTCCCCTTTGATAAAATTCGTGTTCCGCTGGTGCGTATGCGTACGCGTAAACAAAACTGTCAAACAGCTTCTTTTGGGAGATTTGCGTTGAAAAATCTGCTTCGTCCGAAATTCACTAGAAAAATCTTCCCCTAATAAAAGTCTAACAAGATATCGTAGACAAATAAAATTACAAATTACAAAATGAAGTGCGCATTGATGGTTGCTGAAAAACCGAGTTTGGCTCAAAGCTTGGCCCAGATCCTGAGCAATGGAAAGTGTTCGTCAAGGAAAGGTATGAGTTCCTTATGTTTTCTTTAATTAATATAACATTTTTTTTCAATTGTTTTAATATAGGTTCCAACAATGCCTGCTCTGTGCATGAGTGGGTTGGAAACTTTCATGGCCAGCAGACGAGGTTCAAGATGACATCGGTGTGTGGGCATATAATGGGACTTGAATTTGTGGGCAAATACAATTCGTGGGATAAGGTAGATCCGGCGGATCTATTCACATGTGCAACCGAGAAAAAGGAGTCAACGCCTAATCTGAGAATGCCGGCTTTTCTAAGCCATGAGGCAAAAGGGTGTGACTATCTGGTTCTGTGGCTAGATTGCGACAAAGAAGGAGAAAATATTTGCTTCGAAGTAATGGCATCGGTAGCGAACACCATTCCGAATGTTTATTCGAACCGGGTCACGTACCGAGCAAAATTCTCCGCCATTACCGAAAAAGACATCAAATATGCCATGGAAAATCTCATTCAACCCAATGAAAACGAAGCCAAGTCGGTTGATGCCCGACAGGAGCTGGACCTTCGCATCGGGTGTGCCTTTACGCGCTTCCAAACCAAGTTTTTTCAGGGCAAATATGCCGATCTCGATGCATCTTTAATCAGCTACGGCCCTTGCCAGACCCCGACACTAACTTTGTGCGTTCAACGTCACGACGAGATCCAAACATTTAAGCCGGAAAGCTTCTGGTATGTGCAGGTTACCGTTGGAGAAAATCCCGAGATAAAACTGGACTGGTCACGGGTAAGAATCTTCGAAAAGGAGGTTGCCTGCATGTTTTTAAACAAAGTCAAGGATCACAAAGAAGCAATGTGAGTACAACTATCATAAACTACAACTAAGTTTAATAATTCCAGTGTACTTTTTCATAACTGTTTATGTGCTACGGGTCCTTGTAACTTTTTTAAAAGTTTTGATTGAAAACATTCAACAACTTGTGAGATACAATTAATTGAATATAAAGTACCATACGCCCCCAGCTAAATTTACTTGGAACTCATTTCGATAAAAAGCATGGCATACTAGGGTGTAATATCAAAATCGATTTTCCAGCACAGCGATTTTTTAGTTCCTTTTGGGGTCCTAACAACTCCAGAAAGTTTGGGAACGATTGATTTTCTATGGGAATTTGCATGGGAAAACTTATTTTTTGGATTTTGATATTTATAAAATTCACATTTCACGCTAGGGACCATCCATAAACCACGTGGACACTTTTTTGGGAATCTATTACCCCCCCCCCCCTTCGTGGACAATTGTCCATACAAAAAAAAACTTTTTGTATGGATCGTGGACAATCGCGATACCCCCCCCCCCCCCAAAGTGTCCACGTGGTTTATGGATGGTCCCCTATATTAAAACCGGATTGATATTCGGTTGCTCTGGAAGGTGCTATATAACTTTCCCGAGGAGAGTATTGTGCTAGCTTGCCCCTGTGTTGAGACAGGCGGGAAGCTACTCCGGGCACCGTTTTCGTGAGCAGGGCGAAATAAAATTCTTTTATTTCCCACATGCTACAAAACTGTAATTTATTAAATAAATGAATTACAATCAGAACGTTCACAATTTAACAATAAACTTACAATTATGGTGTCTTTTCGCAGCTGACCTGTCCAGCTGGGCCCGTGATCCCGCTTGCTCAGATTGTTTTGATTCTTCTAATCGTTTGCCAAGCGACAGCACGGGCACCAGTCAAACAAAACAAACACTAACACTGACGTAGAACGAGGGACTGCTTCGGCCGTATTTGGGACGTGCTCCGTCGCAACACCCTGAAAGAAGATACAGCGTCCTCAAAACTCGTCTAAAACGTGATTTTCGAGCAAAAAACACGTTTCAGACGAGTTTTGAACACGCCGTATCTTTTTATAGGAGCAAGTTAGCACCATACTCTCTTGGGGAAAGTTGTAGAGCACCTGCCAGAGCATCTGAATCTGGTTTTAACATAGCGTGAAATGTAAATTTTATTAATATCAAAATCAAAAAATAGGGTTTCCCCATACAAATTCCCATAGAAAATTGAATCGCTTCGCGCAAAGTGAGGACTAAACCAATCGATCCCAAACTTTGGGGAGTTGTTTTGGACCCCAAATGGAACTGAAAAATTGCTGTGCTCGTTAAACTTGGATGACTTTGTTTTTCCATACAACCATATTACACCCTAATGGTATACTTGAACTTCAATTGATATTCAAAAAATCCCCCCTCCCCCTCCTCCTTCAGCATCAAACAGAGATTACGCAAGGAAGGCAACTATGCTGACCACGCAAGGCGATTTTGTCTTCACATTCAGGAGAAAAAATACCTATTCTGATCAAACACTTCTCTTCACCACATAGTCGCTTGTGTGCTATCTTGTGACATCAAAGATAGGACGTGTCACAAGATATCCAACAGGATCAAATTGAATGCAAATTAGTTTTATTTTTTTTAATACTTTGAGGCACCATTTCCATTGGACACACATTTCCACAGGCAAGATGAGAGCTTGACCGCATAATTGCTTCGTCGCTGCTATCAGCAACATGTTCTTTCGTACGTGGTTTAGCCTTTCACTTGAAAAATAATCCCAAAACTGTGATTAATTAGCAAAAGCAAAGCAAAGCATTTCTAGGCGTCCGAAGGTTATGTGTGGTGAGTCACTCAAAATCTCTTTTACGCTAATGGACCGACGTTTTACTGCCCCATCCCAATGTACCATGGGTGGCCAAGTTTCAAAAAAGTTACCTTCTCCAAATATGTTTTGGTATTTTTTTCTCGAAAGTAAACATTCTAACTAAGAAAAATCCAAATTTTCAAAGCTCTAAGTTTGTTCATTGCGGAGATACGCAAGCTGAAAGTAAAAAAATGGAGTAAAAAACTAGCGTTTGTCGTAAAAAAAAGGCTGATTGTTTAATTTTAACATAGCTCGGCCATTTTAAATATTTTATTAGGACAATTATACATCGTTCGCATGGTTTGAGATAAGCTTTGAAACTATTAGCATAGCATAGCATTGGTGTCTACCCGTAGCTGCTACTTCGTTATTGACCAGGACCCCCAAACATTGCTCCGTGGACCACAGATGAAAAGTAGGAACCAATCATCACCCCTTCGCAATTTCCAAAGGTCCCTATCATGCTGATCAATACCGACGCCGGCCACGACCAGAGGTAAGACACGGGGAAGTGGATGGGAATGTTAGTCCGATACTTGAGTGATGGGACCGCCAAATCGACTGCGTCTCCGACAAAGTATCACATGAGTTTTGAGGGGTTAGTAAGATGGGTATGAGGTCAGGATTCACTGTGGTAGGTGATGCGACCATGAGCAATTTGTTTATCGGTTGAAATTTTAAAATCTTAGGCAGCCGGCTGCGGAAAGATACCTATCTAGGGATTTAAATATAGTATTAATTCGACCGCGATTCTCCAGAAATTCTCCGTCGGCGTGCCTTCCGATCAACGGTGATGTAGGAAGGGCTTCATTCATTAAAATTATTATATATCATAAGCCTTAAAACATATCCGTCGACGTGCCTTCCGATCCTCGATGATATGGAAAGGACTTAATCCAGCAATACGACTTGCTTGTCTCAAAAAACAAAAATCGGATCGTTTCTATCGAAAACTATACAAAGAGAACAAAAATAAAATTCATCGGCCAACGAACGCGCGAACAAAAAATAAATGAAAAAAGAAGAAGAAGAAATCCAATCACCCCATGTACACAGATAGCGACACAAAAGAGACGGAAAATAACACGAAAAAACAGGACTGAGTGTCCACACAGGCACCGCACTACTGATCGATAAGCTTTGAAACTATTAATAGATAAAATGTTGTTTCCAAACATGAAACTAAGATCACTTGAAAGATTGGATCATAATCTAACATTGCTGAAATTTCCAGAATGCGATTTTTGCGTTTTCGGAGATATGCCATTTTGAACATTTACGTTTTATCAAAATTTGCTGCAATCTACGTATGCGCCATGTTATATGGTGTGGACTCACAAAAAGAAACACACAGCAGTAAATAATAAATGTTTGACTTAAAATGAATTTATTACGCTTAACAAAATTTTGTTGGAGGGGAGGAGAGGAAGGGGGGGGGTGAAAGAAAGAGGAGGGAGGAGTTGTGTCCTTAAAGTGGGGATGTATTAGCTTATCCATAATTTATCCTGTGATGCGTGACAGCGCATAAATGTATGCTCGCAATCTGTCATTGCTATTGTTTGTAAGATTCATTCTCATTTCAACTATCGTAGTAAATACACGTTTTAGTTCTTAACCTTCTGGAAGTCGCGTGTTTTCGCCTTTCTTACAAACGCCTTTACAAACTGTGTACAAAGTACACGTATGGACCTCCGGTGGGTTACTTCTTTTTACTGTGTCTTTTTATTGTGTCTTGTGCGCCTAATCCGGTTCTGATACCGGGACAACCCTGACCACCCTCGTACCGCGCTCATACACAAAAATAACATTGAAATTTGGAGCACCAGGAAGCTCGGTACAGACCTTCAAAGTTTAGCTTTTTTTGAAAAATTGGTCCCAGCAAAATCAAATGGCGTCTCGGGCGTCGCGAGGTGCGACGCATAGAGTAATTTACGTGCGTATGTATTGTGTGTACGTACACGATAATAAAGTGAGGTTAAATTTTTCGTTTTTTAAATTTTGTCAGGCAGCAAAACCAAATGCTGCGCTAGTGCACGTACGCGAAACGTCATAGAGTTCTATATCTTTTTTGCCGGGAACGATTTTTCGAAAAATTGCGAAACTTTGAAGGTCTGTACCGAGCTCCAGGGCAGATTCATGTGAGACATTACTATGTGCCTTTCTTTCAGTGAACAAAGGCTGGTCACCAACACCACCAGCAGCGCGTGTAAAAGTGAGCCAGTGATGCCAGGAAACTTTCTCTATAAATGCAACTTTTTGTGAGTGTTGGCCTAAAATTTCGTCACAAATGGCAGCACTAGGCAGACACACAAGAGCCAGCCGATAATAGAAATTGCGTGGGATCCATTGCATCCTAGTCAGACCAAAATACACCCCCCCCCCCCCCCCCTCATCTCTTTCCGTTATGTAATAAAAGAACGCTCCCAATGATGTATTACTTTACTCTAATCTATTCTAACCCTGCGCAGCAAGTCCTTCGAGGGCATCCTGGAAAATGCCTTAGGTTGATTAATGCCTAGCATCCTCTTGACAATTGCAGTACCCCAATGCAATAGATTGCATTGAAACATCACAAACGTAAAAGCGACCAGACTAACTCCCCCCGCTCACGTTCCTGTTCATTTACAGCAAATTATCGTTGGGAGCCACCATGCTAAGAAGTTTTGGTGCTCGGGGATGGGACATTGTATTTCCACAGATGCCCTGGACACTATTTGCCATGGTTATAGCGCCACAACTCGTTCTGAATGATGTTGTAATTTATTCTAAAAAGCAACTCGATATAATCGTACTTTAAAACTAAATCCTAACATGTAACCTTATGGGTAAAACAAATTTGTCTTGCGTGTTTCTCAGCTTGTTGCTTTTGCAAACACGGGACGTTAATGCAAACATGGGATGTACAGAACATTTTGAAAAAGTTCACTTGATCTGTAATACACAAATTCCCAAAAAGTATTAAAATACATGCATTAAGTTAATATTCTATCCATAAATATAAATAAAAAGAGTATTTATATATTTTAGCGTAGAAAATGTATCATCCAAGGAAGCATTCAAAGGCAGACCGCAGGCCCTCAATACGGTAGAGCTGATGAGAGCTGCCAGCGCAGGGCTCGGCATTGGACCCCATTCTGCTATGCAAATTGCTGAAAAGTGAGCTTTTATTGGCATTCAATTTACACATTCTTTGACATAGTATCCCTTTTATAGACTCTACACCCGCGGCTACATAAGTTATCCTCGAACCGAAACAACTCAATATCCAACGAACTTTGATCTAGTGTAAGTTTGATGTAAGTTGATCTTTGCTAACAATTAATAATATGACTCCATATTGTAGTGGCGTAGTCAAACTACTGCAACACTCGTCTGAGTTTGGTGATGAAGCAAAAAGCATTCTTCACGACATGAATAGTCCACGGAAGGGCAATGACGCCGGAGATCATCCACCCATCACGCCAATGAAGCTGGCATCACGCAACGAGCTGGATGGTGGAGATACATTTAGGGTTTATGACTACATATGTCGGCATTTTTTGGCCACTGTGTCACGTGATTTGAAATATCGCCAGACGAGCACTAAATTTAAAATCGGAAGCGAGCACTTTAGCAACACCTCTAACGTGTTGATTGACCCAGGTTACACGAAGGTGATGACTTGGCAAGCTTTCGCAAAGAACGAACTGGTTGTGCCATTTATCGTAAACGAAAAGGTTAAAATAAACGACGTCCGCCTCGTAGAAAGCCAAACGGGACCCCCGGATTACTTGACCGAGTCGGAACTCATCTCTTTGATGGAGAAACATGGCATCGGAACCGATGCTAGTATTCCAGTCCACATAAATAACATATGCCAGCGAAACTATGTAGCCATTGGTGGCGGACGAACTCTAACCCCGACAAATTTAGGCATTGTGCTAGTTCACGGATATCAGAAGGTAATGCAATAATATTTTCATTCGGTTTGTTATCAAACTTGACTTTTTTTCCAGATCGATCCCGAGCTAGTGCTGCCCACAATGCGTTCAGCCGTTGAGCAACAGTTGAGCTTAATTGCACATGGTTCAGCCGATTATCGTTCCGTCCTCAAGCACGCGGTGGAAATTTTTCGCCTAAAATTTCTATACTTTGTGCAAAATATCAGCAACATGGACATTCTATTCGAAGCCACCTTTTCATCGCTCAGCTCGTCGGGAAAAGCTCTGTCACGCTGTGGCAAGTGCCGACGATACATGAAATACATTCAATCGAAGCCCTCTCGTCTGCACTGCTCGACGTGTGACGAAACGTACACCATGCCGGTAAAAGGAGTGGTACGAGTTTACCGCGAATTAAAGTGTCCGCTCGATGATTTCGAATTGCTCGCTTGGTCTAATGGTGCCAAAGGCAAGAGCTATCCATTGTGTCCCTACTGTTACAACCATCCCCCCTTCAGGTTCGTTGATCATAAGTTTATCAGTATCATATGGCTTATCAATTAAAATATTCCTTATCTAGGGATATGGCGAAGAATTCCGGCTGCAACAGCTGTCCCCATCCGACGTGTGCTCACTCGTTAACCTTACTTGGTGTCTCCAGTTGCATTGAGTGTGACCGCGGCATCCTCGTGCTGGATTGCACCAGTTCTCCAAAGTGGAAACTCGTGTGTAACTTTTGCGACGTTATTATCAACTGTTTCGACGATGCTGTAAAGGTCAACGTTGAAGGTAGACAAGGAATTAAATGAAATATTATTCAAAGACTGATTTTGTTTAATTTTTCAGCCGAATCTTGTGACGAGTGTGGTGCCCAGCAAGTGACGGCTATTTATAAAACCGAAAAACGCCGTTCAAAGACGACATTACTGAGAAAAAGGGATGCATATTTTGCTTTCCTGATTTTGTTCCTCTGGTATGATCCATAGATCAATTGTGAAGACCGAAAACTTCGGATATCGATCAACCTTTCTTTTTTCCTTTTCAGGTGGAGAAGCACAAAGCTGTCGAAATGCGCCGTGGCCAAGGTGGTCGAGGCCGTGGCCGTAGCTTGCGTGGTCGCGGTGGTAAGAGCGGAAGAGGACGCAACAAGCCTCCGAAGGATAAGATGGCCCAACTAGCGGCCTATTTCGTGTAGACTACAAATGAATCTACTTTTCATCTAAAAAAACATCTCTATGCAAAGAGAATTGTCATGCATGTGTGAAATATATTATCTTCCTTACCGTCAGCAAGGGTGACATTTTGTCTAACTGATCCCCTGCTGACTGCTGACTGTCTACTTTGTGTGAAACACCGAATTCCCTGTCATTGAGAATATATTACTCAAAAAATTTCATTTTTTTTAATTGCTCGATCCGAAATAGAGTTATCTACGTGCGCATGTATTGCGTGTACGTACACGATGGATTTTAAGGTTAAAATTTGTGGTCGCCAGCAAAAACAAATGGTAAGCTAGTGTGCGTGAGATCGGGCTTAGATAACTCTAGTTATCTAAGTCCACTCTCACGCACACTAGCACCCCATTTGTTTGCTGGACGGTACAAAATTTAACCTCAATCTTTTTCGTGTACGTACACGCAATACATACGCACGTAGATAACTCTATCGAGAAATTAAAAGTGAGAGTGTGTGCGTGCAACATGGAGTTAAACTTTTCGAAGTGCCATGGGAACCTTCACAGAAACTGCACAGAAAGTTTAACTCCATGTTGCACACACTCTCACTTTTAATTTCTCGATAGAGTTATCTATGCACGATCTCACGCACACTAGCGCGTCATTTGTTTTGCTGGCCGGTACAGTGTAACATGTTAAGGAAATGCTGGTTAAAGGCTAGTATGGAGATCGGAAGGAAAGGGGTCAAGAAACAGCTTTACGGACAGCAGAACAAAGGAGAGGGAGCGTTTTCTTGGTGCTTTTCTTCACCCTCTCTGGCTTGCTTTCGCTGCCGCTGCTGCCCATTTGAAATTTTTCTTGACCGATTTCTTCCGAAGAGCATACACCGCTTAAACCCAATATAAAACGTTAAAAAAATCCGTTGTATTTTTTATATAATCTTATTCCAGGTTTGGTGGAAATGAGTTGAGTTGGAGAATTTGAACGGTGCGCGTCGCGGTCCTCACGCAGGATTTTCGTTGCCGTTTCCGTCTTTGTTGTCCCCCCGATTGTGTGTGTATTTCGATCCGGGCGGTTTCGGGATGTTTGACAGTTGCGTTGGAGAATTTGAACGGTGTGCGTCGCGGTCACCACGCAGGATTTTCGGTGCCGTTTCCGTCTTTGTTGTCCCCCCGATTGTGTGTGTATTTCGATCCGGGCGGTTTCGGGATGTTTGACAGTTGAGTTGGAGAATTTGAACGGTGCGCGTCGCGGTCCTCACGCAGGATTTTCGTTGCCGTTTCCGTCTTTGTTGTCTCCCCGATTGTGTGTGTATTTCGATCCGGGCGGTTTCGCGTTTACGCATTTTAGTTGGTTTTATCTTTTTACAGCCGGCTGTCTAAGATTAAATCATTTATGCTAAACTCAACACCAAATAACCGGGAATAGTCTCATCCGCATACTCCGACTGATTGCCTTGAGAATGCATGATACATCACACCATTAAACAAAATTTATTTATTATTGGGTCGCATCATCATCCTCTATGTTGAATCCTGGCCATTACCCTTACCCACTAACAAAATCCCAAGTAGAAGTAGTTTTCCGGCACACGCGGCGGTGTGGATATCGTATAGAACCCACCCTTGGTAGCAGCCTGTGCTAACTAACATTCCCGTCCCATTCCCTCGAGAACTACAAACTGACATGGCGGGCGCCGTTGGTGGCCAACGACTGTTTCCTATTCGCACCGGCTCTAGTTTTGATGATCGTGATGTTTTATCTTTTCAGCGCATTCATGCATGCTGTTGATAAGGGAAACATCATTTGATCGTTGAAGCGTGTGATCGGTTGTGCTGATGGGATATTATGGTCCTGTTCAGCAACGGAGAAGGACAACCATGGGTGGTCTCTCATGCTCATGCTCATGCTCATGCTCAATCTTATTCCAGGTTTGGTGGAAATGTGAATAAATTGTACCTGTCGCATAGTGTTAGGTAAACATGGGACGATGTTCTTGTTCGTTTTTCTGGGCAAAATGCATAGCGTGATAGGTAAATTCTGCAATCGCAAGCTTAAAAATCTCAAGACATTTCATTTCGCCCAACAACAAATAAGATGATTCTTATGTTAAGTCGTGTGGAGAACACGATGGTGACGTTTAATTTAAATTTAATTGCATATTTATTGAGAAAATAGCATGTATTGTACGTTTCTTTCAAAGGTACACGCCGCGCGGCTTTTCAGTATGTGCCGTAGACATTGTTGCCAACGATTTTCTGCACTTTCAGTGCAATAAAAATTATTCCTTCATCGGGACTTGCAACATCAGCCAGCAACAGTCAAGTCACAGACATTTTAAATGGGCGTAATATTCAATATTTGGCCCTTTTAAAATATTAGTCTTGATTTAAAAAATTTCAAAATATTTTTTTCGAAAAGATCGGAAAATTTCTCGAATGTTTCATAAATTAACATTGAAAATCGGACCATTAATTGCTGAGATATCGTCATTAGAAAAAGGTGGGTTGTTTTGGTGAGATTTAGAAAACTTCAATTTTCGTGTTTCTTTTTCTTAAAGCGGCTCTATCTCAGCAACCCGAGGTCCAATCTTCAATGTCTCTTAGACAATTTTATAGCAAATTTTCTGAACTTTTCAAAAAAAAAATATTTTTAGAAATGGTCACTTATGGTCACTATTTTTAAAAATTGAAAAACTGCAAATATTTCGCTAAAATCAAACTTTCGGTGGCTATATTTTGAAAACGGAGCCCTTTATCAAAAAATCTGTAAAGTACTTTTCGATTGCAAATTCAATTTTGCATTAAAAAGTAATGTCAAACTTGTTTTTGCATAAAACTTCGATTTTTTCCAAAAATAATTATTTTTTCAAAAATTCATAACTCGGCGGCAGATTTTTTGACCATGTTTCTCTATGGCTCAAAAGTTGCGGATTTTTGTCCCCTAAAACATCAAAAAATCTCGAAAATCAAAAAATAAGTATTTTGGGAAATTGAGTTTTAGTGAAAAAAGGTTGATAAAAAAATCTCAAAAAAAAATTTCCGTGTACCTATTTTTTTCTCAAAAGTCCTCAACAATACTTACAACTTTGCCGAAGACACAAAATTGATCAGAACATTCACTCAAAAATTACAGCTGTTTGAATATTTACATACCATTTTTGTATGGACAGCTGCCAAAATTGTATGGAGACTTGTATGGGTGAACCAATGACGCAAAATAGCTTATTTGGTCATAGGGAAGGCCCCCACAAAGTTTGAGTCAAATAAAAAAATACAAAAAATAAAAATGGTCGAAATCGGCCGATTTCGTAGAGAGTTGCTCAAGAGTCATTTTACTATAAAATTCCGTTTAGAATGATTAAATATCTGCAATCCACCTATTAATTTGATCTATTTTTTTAAATGTTGGCGAAATTTAAAAATTTCCAACATTTATACATTTTACAACATCTGCTCATAGATATGCTTAGAATAGGAACTTGGTGTGGAAATATGTTTTTTTTTTGTGTTGTTATTATTAGTTGTAAAACATGGATAATTATCAGATAGATCCAAAGTTCAACTTGAAAAATGACTTCTTGGTAAACAAGTGCTAAGAATCGGTAAAAACGCTTGTCAAAACGTGTTTTTCTCGGAACGACAAACAGCGACGTGTGCTATCTGATCACAGTGATATGTGATTGCATTTTATAATCTGGTGTTTATGTTAATATGCGCGGGATTTTTTATTTGGATTTATCGATCCTAATTTTGAATTTTGTAATTTTCTAGCCATCTTGCATGGTTTTTTCACTCTTTTGTATATTTACTTCATGAGTTGGGTACCTCTGGGCACTACGATTAGAAACCATAGCAACAGTTACTAGGTAAGTCTAAACAAATATCACTGGAACTTTGTTGAATCATAGTTTGAAACACGGTAATGTTGTCTGTCTAACAATTTTGTAGAAACATTTTGTCAAAATTTACAACCTAACACAATGTGAGATATTGTGCGTAATGGGAAATTTTATTAGACGATGCCTTCTAAACTCTGAATCAGATATGTATGGACGTTGTCAAGTCCCCGGAAGCTCCGTAAAATTTACAATCTGTCTTCAAAACTACTTGCAGTGAATTGGTGGATATCCTCATAGTTGGATTAGAAAGCACCGGCAAAACGGAATTGGCCTATAAAATTTGCGGTGAAATTCGAAACGAATATCTTAAAACGAAAGGATGTCGTGTATTCAACACAAACTCGGGTGAGAAAGCTAGAAGTTGTAACGTGTATGATGCAACGCAATTGATTATTTTCTTTTAGATGGTACCAACATACGTATCACAGAAGTTGGTGGTGCAGCAGAGTTTTTAGATATTTGGAAATATTATTTTCTAGATGTAAGTGTTTTAAAAAAACATGATTTCTATTATCAAAACAGTCCTACTTACACAAGCTTCATAATTTTCAGATGTATGGGATAATATTTGTAGTTGATTCTTCCAGCGTACATAACATTTGCCAATCATACAAGATTTTTAAAAATCTTATGGCGCATGACTTTTTGGTTGGCAAACCCTTCCTAATTATTGCAAACAAACAAGATGTGCCCGGTTCCGTAGATTGTGTCGATATTTGTGAATATCTCGATATAGAATATTTAGCAAATAAGTATCGTAATCCATGCATGATTGAAGCATGCGGCAATTGGACTGGTTCTATTAACGAATACGACGGTCTAGAATTTGGAATAAGTTGGCTAGTTAAAACTATCTCCGCAAATAAGCAATTCCTTATAAATAGAATAAACTTTCATAGAATTATGCTGGAACATAGCTCTAAACTATTCGAAAGTCATCGTCCTTATACTGGCACTCGAAGAAAGGTATAGTAATTAATATTTTAAAATCTAAAATTGAATTAATTGACATATTTTACTGTAGAGTTCGAGATTCAGTTTCCGAGACACTCGCCCAAAAACCGCTCCTCCAACAACCATGCTTTCGGAAAATGGTAGCTACCTCACACGCCGCACTGCCACGATATCTACCAAAAGCGGCCAAAGTCAAGCAACCGACCTGGGAATCAGTGAGCCCCCGAATGAGTCGAACTCTAACACAGAGGGATTATCCGTTGTAGAAGAAGAATTGCCTCATAACGAACAATTAGAAAGAATAACAATGAACAAAAATCATACAGGTAAATTGATGACAGTTTTAAAATCCCAACCAAAATATTTTATTTTTATTTTTCAGAAACTGTTGTTGTCGTCACTAATCGTACTCACGAAGATTTGACTGTCGAGGACTTGTCGCTAACTTTGCAGCAGGTGGAATTGAATAAAACTGCAAACGGAGTTGCATAAAAGCGTTTCATCCAGAACGTGTAGTGCCAAAGCCCCAAGTTTAGAGTGTCTAATATGCAGTATACAAAATGTAAATACATTTTATGAGTAAGCAAGTAAACAGTTTCACTACAGATACAGTTATATCAGAACAGTTTAAAGCTCATTTTTTTGACAAAAATCAAAGAAAATCTATAGGGGAAATATACCTTTTCTAATCAAACACCTAAATTCGTCATATGAAGAGTTTGATGCTCGATTAAAGCTCCAAAAATACTATTTAGGTAATAAACTTGCCAGCAACAGCATTGCCTCAAGTAAGCACGCAAATTTATGCCATTTACTGGCCAAAGAGATCAAATTCAATGCACTTTTGATCATAATTTCTATTTTGCGAGACCATTTCTCATCATTTTGGTGGCACACACATCCACACGCAAGATGAGAGCTTAACTGCTTAACGAAAGTCGCCATCAATATCTTTCACTTGCGCTAACGTTTTCAAAGCGCTAGGATATAAAATTGCTTCCAACTACCGGCAACATGTTCTTTTGCACACTAGTTAGTCACTCACTTGAAAAATAATCCCGAAACATGTAAATAAATAGCAAGCGCCATTAAAAAAACAAACGTGCCAAGTCTTTTAACGTTTGAATTTTAATGATCCATTCCAATCGAAGGCTGAAGAAAACCAAACGAGAAGCGAAGGCAAATAAAAAACAAAGGGTGGCCACCAACACCACCAGCAGCGCCGTTGGAGTGAGCCAGTGATGCCAGGAAATATTTTCTATAAATGCTACTTTTCGTGAGTGTTCGCTTAAAATTTCATCAATTTTGGCAGCACTGGAAGAAAAAAGAACTAAGCTGAAAATAGGAAAATGGGCGTGGCCCAATGCACTCGACTGATTAGAATGCATTTGGGAAATATATTTTGACGGTACTGCTATAGAGTTATCTACGTGCGCATGTATTGCGTGTACGTACACGAAAAAAAGTGAGGTTAAATTTTGTACCGACCAGCAAATCAAATGGTGTGCTAGTGTGCGTGAGAGCGGGCTTAGATAACTCTATACTCAGTCGCAAGTTAAGACGTGTTTTGCTCGTGTTGTCATCTCGCGTGCTTGGAAGTTTTTGACGGATGGAGGTGGAGGAATCCTCCGAGGAGGAAGATTTTCGTCCCGTCCGCGGGAATCGGAAGCGGAAGAAGTCCTGCGAGGTCACTGAAATCGGCATCGAAGGAGAAAAAGTTGAGAAGACCCTGCTCAATAGCAACAAATTCAGCGCGCTTTCGGGCGACAAAAACAACAACAATGCCAGCCCAGCAGGAGAAGGAGACGCGGTTCCAGCACCCGGCCAGTCGGCAAGTAAACAAAAGCAACCACCTTTGGTGGTGAAGAACACCACGGATTTTTACTAGCTCGTGGCGATAGTGGAAAGTTGTAAATTTGGTTTCAATCCGATTTACAAACTAACTCGATTTGGAACCAAGGTGACCTGCTTCTCTGTCAAAGATTTTGACAAGTTGCAGGAGCTCCTCAAGAGGAAGAAAGTGGAATTCTACACCCACGAACGGTGGAGCGAACGAAATCATCGGGTAGTTCTTCGTGGTTTACCTGATGAACTGAAACCGGGGATACACCAATCTGAAGAAGCTCTCTGCAATGAAAGTTGTGGCAAAAACTATCATCCGGTGGGAGGCCTACCGGAACAAGCGGCCGAACGTGACCCAGTGCAGGAACTGCTTGCAGCTGGGTCATGGAACCAGAAACTGTCACCTGAAAGGGAGGTGCAACAACTGTGGAGATCCCCACAAGACGGACGAGTGCAAAGTCCAAGAAGCCGAGCCGAAGCGGTGTGCCAACTGCTCTGGAGCCCACGAAGCCACGGACCGCTGCTGCCCTAAGCGTGCGGACTTCATCCGGTGGCGCCAGCAGGCGTCGAAATCGAAACCGCCGGCAAGGAAGGCGTAGAAGCAGAGTCCAGCAGTTCCGGCGTTCACGCCGGCGGAGTTCCCTCCGTTGTCGGGTGCAGTCCCGGACGGAACATCGAAGGATCGCCCTTGCCCCGCAGGAAAAAGCCAAGGAAGCAGTGGCTCTCGAGACGGTGGAGCCACGAAGGAGGAAGCCGGGGAGGTGCTCTACAGTTCGGTTGAGCTGTGGGGCA
The DNA here is from genome assembly GCF_015732765.1 of Culex quinquefasciatus. Lineage (NCBI taxonomy): Eukaryota > Metazoa > Arthropoda > Insecta > Diptera > Culicidae > Culex > Culex quinquefasciatus. The sequence continues at coordinate 84,417,292 of NC_051863.1, read as the reverse complement.
TTTTCTCCGAGTACAAGTAACCCTGGTTAGTTACATGATCTCCAAGTATGGAGTTTAACGAGTTGTTTTTTTTTTTTTTTTTTTGTTATGTATTAGTTATTTAATGATCCTCGGTCCCAACCTGGTCACAGCACCTAAAAGGACCTAATAAAAATAAGTTATAAATAAAAAAATATAAATATATTTTGACAAAGAACTTTGTCCTAAGGGCTCTATTCTGGTGAGGTCAAAGACAAGGGGTTTCCAGCATCAAGGGTTACTGACCAGTCTAAATGGAATTACCAGGATTACTGACAATATATCACGAATTACTATGATTTCCGAGAATTATTTCGGATTTCCAGAAACCACGCAGAATTGCTCAAATTTATAACAATAACTTGGAATTACTGCCTAGCTTCCAGCATATTGAGAAAAATCTTTGGAATTGGATCGAATGACAGCTGTCAAACGCACAAAACCATGTGCTTGGCAATAGTGCGTCCAACCCGGGAAAAAATTCCCGGGATTTTTATATGTTGTACGGAGAATTCTCGGAATCAAACAAAAACATTATTTGATCTGGGAATTACATAAGTATTACAATTTATAAGTTTAAATTTTTCTAAAATTTTACATTAATTGGTATCATTTTATTTGTAGTCATTTTTGTTTTTTAGCCATCTTAAACCATTTTTTTAAGCTGTTTTATTCATGTCATATATAAATAAATAAAAAAATTATAAGATACTTATTTAATTTGAATTAGAAATGTTGTACATAAAATTCAAAGCACAACAAAGAACAACAAAAATTTGTTTAAGTTATCAAAAAACTAAAAAACTGCTATCCTTGTTTGGATTGATATCAATAGTATTGAGCTAATTCTATAAATTTAAAGCTTGAAAAACATAGCAAATAAAAAGAAAACATAGATATTATGACTTTTTCAAAAACTTCCCGGGAATATATAAATATATTCCCCATTTTCCCGGAAACTCAAAACCTGGCAAAATTAGACGTCCTGCTTCGAAATCATCGAAAAATTGGGTAACCATCAACATCAGTGTGACAACCGAGGGGGACGTCACTCCGCGATAACACACTAAAACGCACAAAAACGAGCTCGAAAAGCTTCAACGCTACTCATCGTGCCGAGATTTCACATAACGCCACCCTAAAGCAAGTTATCGCAAGTTAACGCGCGTTAAAGCGGGTTAAAGCGACCAGTGTCTGCTCGACTTTTGAACCAGGGAAATCTATCTAGCAACCTTGCCGTCGAGCAGTTTTTGGACATGTTTGGCAACTCTGTATTTGTTTTGGTTTTTTTTTCAAGCAGTTTTGACAGAAAGAAAATAACTGCTATTTATCACCAGCTTTTGCCCTGCCCCCAGCGAATCGCCGAAACGATTGCCGAGAAGGAAAAGGCAAAATCGGCCGGCTGTCCTCATTTGTGGAGGCCATCGCATCGGCGACCTGGTCAGGAGCACACTCGGTCCGAAGAGAATGGACAAGATTCTGGTAGCGCAAGGCCGCATCGCCGGCCAGGATGAGGTAACCAACTACGAGGTGACGATTTTTAAGGCGGTCGGCGTAGAAAATCCGGTGGCGAAAATCCTCGTGGACATGAGTCGCGTCCAGGACGATGAGGTTGGCGATGGTACGACTTCCGTGACGGTGTAGGTGTCAGAGTTGCTGCGCAAAGCGGAAAAGCTGCCCGAGCAAAAGTTGCACCCGCAGACAATCATCGCCGGATGAAAAGCGGCCACGCAGGCGGCACGTTCGGTGCTGATTGCCGTGGCTCAGGACAACTTGAAGGATGCGGAAAAGTTCCGGGAGGATTTGCCAAGCTGGTCGTCGATGCCGTGATGCGGTTGAGGTTGAAGTGATTTGGAGAATTGACCGCGATTCAGTGCATAAAGAAGACCGACGATCGATTGATGGATTCGTTCCTGGACGAGGGTTTCGTGCTGGACAAAAAGCACTAGCCGAAGCGCATCGAGAGCGCAAAGATCTTGATCGCAAGCACGCCGATGGAAATGGACAAGATCAAGGTGTTTGGATCGACCATCAAGGTGGACTTGGGTGAAGTTGGCCATTCCGTCGAATGCGTTAATTTTTATTTGTATTTTTAGGCAACATTTTTGACTATTTATTGGCAGCAAACTTGGACGTTACTTGTTGTTGTTGAACACTGCTCAACACAGAACACCAGAGAGATGCCCGCTTCAGCAGACTGCTCAGGCCGCTAAAGCGCCGGATGACAAGGGGGTCCGAAAGGAAAAAAACTGCTAGTGGTTCCGGAACCTAAGCTTAAGAAAGCCCGTGGGGGAAGTCTGTTAAAGTGCCACGAAGTACACTAAGAAATATGCCCACATGGAGCGTAGAGTGATGGAAAAGGCGAGCGAGGCCAAAAGGTCGAAAACATCTACATTCCGAACGAGCCAAAGTTGGTATTCGTCATGCGTATTCTTAGGTCGCTCGGAAGGTTTCTTTATCAAGTGCTGCTGCTGTTTCATCTGAACCAAATTAACAACCCCAACCTGTACAAGGATACCAACAACCTACTGCGCATTGCCGACCCGTACATCACTCACGGCTACCCCTTGTTCAAGTAGATCCGCAGCCTGGTCTTCAAACGCGGCTGCGTCAAGCTGCATCCCGACCAAGGACAACTTTGAACCATCCTCCAGCTCGCAGAACGTCCATGCGATGCTAGACGCTTTCAACCAGCTGGGCAGTCTCTTTTTAAAGATCAACGGCGAAGTGCTGAATGTGGTACTGGCTGTGTTCAACAAGGGTGGACACTCCAGACTGGACGTTCCCGAGTCCCGAGACCACGTTTGACCCATCGAAGAGACCATCAACCTGATGCGCAAGAAGGTGGTTCACCCCGTGACATGTACACTGCCGTTCTACGCATAATTGTCCCATGTTCAAAAAAGTGGAACTGAGAAAACCGCGATTGAAATTTTTCGACCGATTTCTGTGTTTCTACGCATAATTGTCCCGTGGGTTCCTATTCGCCCTATGTGTCCCTAATCGCCCCAGTTATCAGTTTATCACCTTTATTTGTGATTCTCTTGCTAAACAACAGGTAAACAAGACATAATTCTTAGTATAACTAATGATTCCGTGTAAGAAAATACTTGGTGGGACAATTATGCGTAGAAGTTTAACGACGGGACAAACAGACTTGGTGTTGTTTTTAATGAGTTTCCGAACAAACTACCAGATTTTATGTGTTTTTCTTAAAGTGCACATCAAACTAGATTTAAAAATGTCATAAAGTCAAAATCGTCCAAAACTGACATGGGACAATTATGCGTAGAACGGCAGTACAGCTTGTGTAATAAAGCTTCGACGGAAAAATATCTAGCTGCCGAAGAATAACGACTTGCGGGGACGAGCTCTCCCGATCTAGCTGCACCTGAACCGCCTCGACCACAATCTGGACCGCTGTCTCCTCAGATGTACAAAAATTTAATAAAATTATGCAAAAGATTTTTTAAACAGTTTGGATTTCTTTAACGGAAGAATGATTTCTAAAAGCAAACGCATCACACTACAATTTATCAAAATTTGTTAAATACCTAAATGATCACAGATTTGTTTGTTTGAGAACCTCAACTTTTTGCCGACAACCTTGAGCTGCTCAATTAATGACCACCTTGTCGCGGAGGAAAGCCCAACCTGCGAGACGATCCTGTCGCTATATTCCGGATGAACTCGTTCGTCTGCATGCTTTATGAAGATGTTCCAACCTGGCACAGACTTAGGTTGCATTCACCTTCGCGGGATAGGAGGGGCACTTCATGCTGTCCGGGAAGCGGTTCTGGTAGTTGCTGCTAGTGCTTGCGTCGTACTGGTTAGGATGGTCGCCCGGCGTAAAGTTGTAGACATGGGTTTTGCTTGAGTCACTCTTGAGTTGAATCTTGCGATATTGCATCGACCACAATCGATGTTTCTTCTTGCACGACGGCGTGTTGCCCTTGTTGGCGGAATGTCCGCGGCTTTCTTCATCGCCTCCACAATGGCGCATAGTTGTTCAGTCGCAGCCGCAATAGTATCTGGATTCACGGGAACCTCCTTTACGCGGAATCATCCTGCTCGTTAACCTTTGTGTAGTGTTGCTTAGCGTTCCGATGGCTTCAGGTCAGGAAATCGGCACTGTGGAAGCGTAGCCTTCGGGGGTCGGTTCGCGCCTTCAATTCATGCAATTTTCTCAACCTGAGAAAGCTTTTCTCCACCGGGAGACTGACGAAAGGCTCAAGAACCAGTGGTGGAACCGTCTCAAACCACAGGAACGGGACCCAAGCAGGCACAGGAACGTACAGAACGGTTCCGACGGATGATCTCCTCCTCAGACTTTTCTTAAAAATAAAGCAAAACAAACTGCTCGAATCATTTGACAACGAGAACTGTCATTTGCTTTTGGCAGTTCTCGCTGTCAAAAAAAATCGAGCAGTTTGATGCGTGAACGCAACAAAAGGTAAACCAAAAAGCGAGTTATCGCGGTTAACGCGAGTTAAAGCAAAATAAAGCGGAATGGTGAAAGTGAACGCTGCAAAGGTTTGAAAAGGAAGCTCTATCGCTCGGTTAGCGCGGAAGTGACGCCCCCCTCGGTGACAACTGATTTTGGAGATTTTGGCTTTAAAACTATCTAAAAGTGCTATCCTTGTTAAGATTGGTAATAATAATATTGAGCTAATAGTATGATTTTAAGGCATGAAAAACATAACAAATTTAAAGATAACATAGATTTTACGACGTTTTCAAAAAATTAAAAAATATTTTTTTTCCGTTTTCCGGGAAACTCAAAACCCGGGCAAATTGGACTTGGAAATCATCGAATAATGGGGTAAATAACAACATCAGTTTGACAACTGATTTTGACGTTTGAGTGTTTTTTCATCCGAATACATTTGAATTAGAGAACATCCGAATTAGCGGACATTCTCAATCCGCTCTGTACTTCTTACAACCATAAAAGGCATCAAGGAAAAGCATTCTACCAATTTACCTTTAAAGAATTACTAGTAGTTACTTCACAGAAAAAATATGGTAATATTCAACAGGAAATGGTGACAGATCTTGTGTCATAAAAAAATGATTAATTTTACCTCAGAAAATGATGAATTTTCATCAGTTTTTGATGAATATTCATCAGGTTCACATTTTTACACATTTTAATGTATTATTACTAAAAAAAGAGGTAATATTCAACCAACCAAATTTTCAACATTCCAAAATTCAACTTTTTTTCTGTGTTGAATTGATGTGAAATTCACGAATTACTGAGTAACTATGGAATTACACGAATTACTACGGAATTACTAGGTAATTCCAGAATTACAGGAATTACTGCAGAATTGCGAAGTAATTCTGGAATTACTGAATTACTTACTTAAAATCCGAATGGTTTCTTACATGAAAATTAAGAGGCATTTAATAGAATCATAAAAGGTTTATCGAAATTATCTTTTCAACAGTTGTTTTCTATTATTTTATTATTTTCCGAAGAATGTTTTCACAAAAAAAAGAATCATGGAATTACCAGGATTACTGGGATTCTTAAGAATTACCAGGATTACTCTGGAATTACTCAATAAATCCGGAATTACTGAATTACTTGCTCAAATTCCAAGTAATTCCGGATTAGTGACCAGTCTGACACGATGCTGGAAACCCCTTGGTCAAAGATTTTCAATCCAGTCAATCCAGAAAAACGAAAAATGTCGCGCGTTACGAAAATGTTGCATCATAGAATAGAGATAGGTAGAATTGCCACTTGCCGATTCCCCCTTGTAAACGTCAAGCGACTCTGCCGACAGCGCCACCACTGCTCAAAACGGGGAACTTCAGTCGAAATGCGCACTGTGCACTTTGATGGAACTGCCCTGTGCATTCTGGAGGGTGCGTTTTGTTTGACAGTGACAGATGGAAAAAGGCTTGTTGACGTTCAGTTGGCAATCAAAAATGTGAAATGGTGCTTGGAAGCCGGATGAAAAGACGAGACTAGTGAAGGCGGTAGAACGTTAGGATTAGGCGCAAATTGCGGTTTAAGTTGGAGTGCGGAGTCTTTGCTGGAACACCACGACCACTTTTCTTCACTCCGAACGGCAAAATAGTCTTCCGATTCTTCACTTGGTTTGACAGCGACAGCGAAATGTCAACATGACAAAACAGATGTCTTGGAGAAGTGAAAACGGGTGTCAACTTATTTGGCATAATCTTGAAATTTAGAAAAAAAAGATGCTGATGCGAAATAAAAATCATTTAATCTTATTTAAAACTTAATATCCTAGTTAAGGGATGCACTTATCTTGAATTTTCATAATTGTTTTGATTTGTTTTCCATGTTTTTTAAAATCATTTTACATTTTTAATAAATAATATATATGTGCCAACCAGTTCTCCACATTCTTGACAGTATTATGCGCAGGGTGTTGTAGTTCCCCGTTTCGCCGCTGGCATCAGTTAGGCAGCACAGTTTTGTCCCCCGTTCGGTAAATGAGTGGCAATTCTATCTTTCTCTATTCTATGGTTGCATGCTTGGTACTGCGGAAGGGGTCTGCAACGAATGAAATGTGGCAACAATGGTGCAGCATTCTCGCGTGAAAGTTCCAAGAAAGCAGGAGACGAGGCAAAATTTGCACCATGTTGCCACATTTCATGCTAACTATATAAGCTAACAGATAGCCTCTGAACAATTTTAGTTTTAATCGAAAATCCGTCAGAGACGGATCGACGAGGGTAATTTTATTGCTCACACACACATGCACTAGAGAGCCTATATGTAGGTCCCTAACATGCACACATTGAAAGACACAGGTTGTGCACCAACTTGGGAGGAATTCTGTTCTAACGAAGATTGTTAAAACGGTCACTCGAAAACCAGAATGATTTAAGGCAATGGGGTTGGGACCAAACTGGTAGGATATTGGCCACACCCGGAGTGGCCATGGCCCTGAGAGAAGATTCTACCGGGGGGACATTTATCGAACCATTCGACTTGGGGCAATATGGGTATCAAAATTCATGTTTTTTGATACTGGTAGTGAAAATGGCCATTTTGACAGGATTGGCCACATCCGGAGTGGCCATGGCCCTGAGGGAAGGTTCTACCAGGGGGACATTTATCGAACCATTCGACTTGGGGCAATATGCGTATCAAAATTCATGTTTTTTGATACTGGTAGTGAAAATGGCCATTTTGACAGGATTGGTCCATCCGGAGTGGCCATGGCCCTGAGGGAAGGTTCTACCAGGGGGACATTTATCGAACCATTCGACTTGGGGCAATATGGGTATCAAAATTCATGGTTTTTGATACTGGTAGTGAAAATGGCCATTTTGACAGGATTGGCCACACCCGGAGTGGCCATGACCCTGAGGGAAGGTTCTACCAGGGGGACATTTATCGAACCATTCGACTTGGGGCAATATGGGTATCAAAATTCATGGTTTTTGATACTGGTAATGAAAATGGCCATTTTGACAGGATTGGCCACACCCGGATTGGCCAGTGCCTTGGAGAAGGTTCTACCGGGGGACATTTATCGAGCCATACGACTTGGGGCAATATGGGTATCAAAATTCATGGTTTTTGATACTGGTAGTGAACATGGCCATTTTGACAGGATTGGCCACATCCGGAGTGGCCATGGCCCTGAGGGAAGGTTCTACCAGGGGGACATTTATCGAACCATTCGACTTGGGGCAATATGCGTATCAAAATTCATGGTTTTTGATACTGGTAGTGAAAATGGCCATTTTGACAGGATTGGCCACACCCGGATTGGCCAGTGCCTTGGAGAAGGTTTTACCGGGGGGACATTTATCGAGCCATACGACTTGGGGCAATATGGGTATCAAAATTCATGGTTTTTGATACTGGTAATGAAAACGGCCATTTTGACAGGATTGGCCACACCCGGTGTGGCCAGTGCCTTGGAGAAGGTTCTACCGAGGGTACATTTATCGAACCATTCGACTTGGGGCAATATTGGCAATTTATATCCACAGATGTGCCATTGAATGAAAATATTTAATTAGAATTAATTATTCAGGATTAAATAAATTGGCAAAGAATTAAAAATTTTAAATAAAAATAGCATGATTTTTTGAGTTTTGTATAAAGTTCTTTGTCATATTGGTCATGTAGAACATAACCACCTGCACCTTGTTTAAATGCTTGAAAAGGAATAGCCTAACTTTTAATAAAACAGAATTAACAGAAATGTTCACAAAAAGTTGCTCTACTCGTTGGTGTACTTGGTTTTAGTAAATTTCAAGGAACACTCCAGATTATCCAGCATCATTCAAACACGACCGCTTATTAGACTTAAAATTGGAGCACAGTGTGGAAATTTACGTTCTTGGATATTTTTGGTTGTACCGGGCAACAGTCAAATTGTCTAAGAATATTGAATTGACCATTGTGGTCCCCCTACAGCGTGGTACAGACCCGTTATGCTATTCTATGCTATGCTTTTTCATTATGAAAGCTATGCTCCTGTACAAATTTGCTTTATAGGTATTAATAATGAATTTACGGAAATATATATTATATATATATATATATATATATATATATATTTTTTTCATTATGAGGCCGTTGCAAATATTTGTTGAAGTTTATGTCTCTCAACTCTGGGGCAAAAAAAAAATGAAATTACAAGCCTAGGTTTCAACATTTGGATGAAAAAAGTGTTTTAAAATGCATTTTACACGCGCCCAGTTGCTTTCCAATAATTTGTTTTATCGAAATATCGAGGTAGCGACTGGAATTTTTTTCCGCGAAGAAAGAAACTTTTCGTCGGACTGTACATTGGTATTTTATGAAAGTTTGAACTATGTTGAAAGGAGTTCAAACATGCTAACATGCATTTTAACTGGTTTACAGTTGATTAAACTGTAATTTTCATTAAAATTTTGAATATTTGCAACGGCCTAAGATAAAATAATAAAACAAAAATAAAGGAGAAGATAAAAACAATCATCATATAATCATGAAAGGACGTATTTGTAATTAGGAGAAATTAATTATACGCTAATATATTTTCTGTTATTCATTAGTTCTAATGCACTCTGCATAACATACAACGGATCGAATAGATTTATAGCTTCATCCTTATGCTGAATCAATCATATTCTTTGCATATTCATTCCGTCAGAGCACTTTGCTAGTTCTTCGTCAGACACCGCTTAATTCATGTCGAATCAAAACCCGTTGATCAGAGCATTTAAAGCTCTACAACTTATCCAATTTTGGCTTGGGATTTCAAATTTGTTAAAAGTTCGACGTTATCGATTGCTGTATGTTTTTTACGTAGTGTTCTGTTTTACAACCAATTTGCTACTTTTTAGCTTCTGTCTGGCTAACATTTTGAGTGAAACTAATAAAAAATCGTTGGTTTCTCAAATAATGGACTTTCTAACGCTTTGCAGCGTTGAGGCTGCTATTTTACCGTTTTACTATCAATCTGCGATGTGTAACATATATTCAAATCAGCGAAACGTTTTTGAAATCGTTAATTTGATTGATTCAGAATTTTACACACAACTGAAGGAAGTGTTCGATTATCGGCTGCTGAAACGAATTGTGAATAAAAGTGTTTCTTTTTCTATAGTTATGGTAGTTTCAATGGAAACCATTGCACTTATTTGTAACGTACATGAACATTTTTTGAGCAGAATACACAGAGTTATTTCACTGTTTACTATTGTTATTGGGAACACTGTTTTCGTCATTCTCATTCGTGAACTCTTAAGAAGAATCAATCGGATGAATAAATTATCAGCTAATTTGTATCATAATTCCGGAAACAAAGTTAAAATGAAGGTAATCTTTAGGTTATTATTTTAATACTTCCTGATTGTTTAATTCCCTTAGGTTCAATTTCAGAAACTACAACAAATAGTCAACATTCAAACCACGCAACGAAAAATCATTTACATTTCAATAGTGCACACGTACTGCTATATGGCAATAAGCCACCTAAACGATGCTTTTCGCTATTCCCACGTTGCTACAATGGGTATGTTTTGTCACCTCAACCTTTTTAAACATTCATGATCCTTTTAATTTTCTAGCACATTATTTCTACATACTGACGACGTATAGTTTTTACATAATTTATTCATTTTCCGTTGAAGTAATGCGCGAAAAAATATATTTTGAGTTGGTAATGATTTTGATTATAGTTATTTACATTTCCTATGTCATGTACATTTGTGAGGAAATTAAGCAGGAAGTATGCCAAAAAAGTTAAACAATATTTAAATATCAAAAATTCATTGTAGTTTTGTTTTAACACTTTTAGAGTAACCTGATGTCTAGGAACATCCATATTACAAACTACAATAAAACTCTACCCTTAGGCAATAAAGAGGTATGTATATTTTTTAGCGCAGATCTCATACATAGCATACACAACGAGATTTTGAACAGAAATGTTGGTACAAGTAGTTTTAAAAATATCTTCTAATGCAAATTTAGAGATTTTTTCAACGTTTTTTATTAAACATCTTTGAATAAATATGCTTAAACAGTTTTTTTTTCATCAACTCCATGAAGGAAATATAAGTGCACCTTGATTTTGGATTGAAAAAATAATTAGGCAGGAGCCGTACAGCATTGTATAGAAGTTTATATCTGGAGTTTTTTTTTTTTTTTTTGAAAGGTCCAATAAACCAAATTTTCAGTTTTTGCTTTTTGGGTGTTTTTGGATAGCCCTGACTCAAGGCGGTTTCAAAAACACCCAAAAAGCAAAAACTGGAAATTTGGTTTATTGGACCTTTTAAACAAACTCCGGATATGAAGAATGATTGTGGTATACGCGATGGTACGTAACCACGATGGTTCTCAACAAGAACTTTTGTACTTTATGTTATCATTGTGAAGGTTTTGCTTATTATGAATTGTTTGATGTTTAGCAATATTTAGACCCACTACAATAATTATTTTTAAATGTGTTATTTCAGATTGGATTATACTTAGAACTAGTTTCACAACAACTTTTGCACCAGCAATTGAATTTGCATGCAAACTCTTTTTTCAATATTGACTTAAAATTCCTTAATTTGGTATGATTTTTTATCATCAACATTTTTATTTAATTTTAATTTTCGTCTTTATTTTCAGATGGTTGGAGCTGTAACTACATACCTAGTTATTTTGCTGCAATTCAATGCGTAATATGTTCAACATAAATATCTGAATTAGCTTTTCTAGCGTGATTAAAAATGCTATAAACTAAAAAACTAGCCTTGGTTTTGATACTATATACCAGAAAAGCGTTGTAACCATGTTGGTAACATTGAATGTAAAAAGACTACAAAAAACGAGGTTGCCTTCATAGCTGGCGAGCTGTTCCGCGGGCAATTCAGGGCATGATCTCCTAGATGTACTGAGCCCAAATCCCAAATATGAGCTTGATTGGTTGCGAAAGGACTTGGCGCTTTGACTTTGAATTTCAAATGGAATTTAATCCGTAAAATCGGTGCGTTTTCTCTCTCTCTCTCTCTCTCTCTCTCTCTCTCTCTCTCTCTCTCTCTCTCTCTCTCTCTCTCTCTCTCTCTCTCTCTCACTCTCTCTCTCTATCTCTCTCTCTCTCTCTCTCTCTCTCTCTCTCTCTCTCTCTCTCTCTCTCTCTCTCTCTCTCTCTCTCTCTCTCTATCTCACTCTCTCTCTCTATCTCACTCTCTCTCTCTATCTCACTCTCTCTCTCTCTCTCTCTCTCTCTCTCTCTCTCTCTTTCTCTCGTCCGCTTCTGCCGCCCTAAATAAAATACGTCGTTGCTACTGCGATCCGCATCTACAACTGGTTGTCCTCGTAGAACGCCACTGGTTCAGTTGTTGCATTCTTGCTGCTGTTTTCACTGGCGCTGGATTTCCCGACACGACGACGATGGTCCACTCGCAGCGCTTGTCCATAAGTTCTACTGTGCGCGCTGCGTTCTCGCCGTTTCTCCGATTCTACCATCAGCAAATAAACTTCGGAAGCCTTGTCGTGGTAGGCTTTCAAAGCATTCCATGCTTCTTTTGCTATGGTGCAGTTCCGAACCAGGCTTGTCTGGTTGTCCTCGATGCAAAGTCCAATCGCCGCCCGAGCATAGGGTTCGGTGGATTCTCGGAAATGGTTTTCCACGTTTTCTCCCGGATCAGGTGCATCTCCATTTTGAATTTCCACGCTTGATAATTGTGGTTATTTAATTTAGGCAAACTTGGTCCCGCTAGCCTGGGCCCATAACCTATGGGCAGGTTACAGCGCAGTAGACCAAACTAACCGGCGGACAACAGAATATCCGGACAAAGTAAAAGAACGCAAGCTACTTGTTAAACGTACGTTTAACACGTGTTTTATTCTTGTGTGTCTCTCGCACGAATGCAAGTCGGAAGTGACTACTGTCACTGCTGCAACGATGCATTCGCGAACGACGTTACGGACGTAATATCACAGACATCTGTGTCTGTGGAGATGCTGTGGATTTAACGGTCTCAAGCGGTATCAACAAGTATATAGCGAAAAACTATGTGCTTGATGAGTCTGCAACTTCAACTATCGGACTAACATTCCTCCCTTTCGTTGAACTGCAGGCTTCTTGGGAGGGCGTCGGTATTGACCTGGGTGCTGAAAAGACAGAATGCGTAACGTGATTTTCGAATGCTCCCTACTGCTCCTCACTACTACAAATGCAACACAGCTGTAAACATAAACAAAGTAGAAGGCTATGTTCAAGCTCAAGCGTGACATATTTTTTGCTGCTGAAGTGACTTGTTTTGAAACATTTTGGATCTGTTGAGTTTTTGCTGAAAAATTAAGTGCTTCGCGCTTTTTTTTGTTCGTAGACTAAACGATGGGCGGCCAAAAGAGGTATTTTTTGTTTTCCACGTGACGAAAAATTGCGTCATAAGTGGGTGAAATTTTGTGAATCAGAAGAGGAACCGAATGGAAGTTCCGAGATTATGTATCTTTGATGCGCAGCGATAATATCGGAGTAAGATTATTCAATATTATTTGGCAGGTGCCATTTATAATTTTTGAAAATCCGTCGCTAAAATTTTAAAATTATTATTGAAATGTTAGCTACGAATTATGCCAATCTTGATTTCAACCCTCTTCTTAAGATTTAAATTTCCCAAATATAAATTAATTATAAAATCAAAATAAATTATAGATCGATTACAATACTTCCCACTTCATGGTATCATTTTGCGAACAGTAAATTGGTTCCGCTTTGACAGTTCTAAATTGAGGCCGCTTTGCGAACCACTATTCTGCACCCAGGTATTGACTAATAAAGTAGGGATCTTCAGAGGTTAAACAGTGAACGGATGGTTGGCTCCCACTGATCATTTTTGATTCATTGTTTAACTTCAGCTGATCCGTCAATAACGGAGTAGCAGCTCATTGGCAGTCAACCATGCTCATGCTCATGCTCATGCTCATGCTCATTTTTCCTTCGAGGCAACACTCACAACCGCTGTTGGAACCGCAGTTTTCCACCTTCATTCCGTCGGCCAAATGCTTCGTGATGATCTCGCGCACCGCATCCGGATCCCGGTGTCCCAGCCGCCGATGCCAAGTATGCAGACAACACTATACGTGTGCGGCGACTCGACGCTCACCATCGCTTGCTTCGGAACGCTCAATCGGTACAGGTTCCCGTACCACTCAGCAACAGCGCAAATCAATCCTCCAGGTCGTTGAATCAGACACTTATTTCCATTGACCACAACCTCAAAGTTCTTCGCTAGAGTACTGACTGACACAAGTCCACTCGTCAGTTTCGGCACAAATAACACTTCCTTCATCTGGATCTAAACTGCATCCCCAGCGCCATCCACTCCTACGAAGATTCCGCGGCCAACTCCGGCCACCTCCGCCATTTCGCTGTCCGCCAACAGCACACTTGTTCGCCGACCTGCTCCAGCGCCGTGAAAAACTGTCGGTTTCCCGTCATATGCCAAGAAGCGCCACTGTCGGCAAACCAGCTGGCCGGTTCGCCGTTGCTCACCATCCACGCGACTGGCTGATCCGAAACATCTTGGACCTGCTTCGCGTTCGGTGCTCGATGGTACTTGCTCGGCTTCGACTGCGGGCAATCATTCTTCAAGTGACCAGGTTGTTTGCATCCGTAGCAGGTTCTCGTTTTCACCTTCTTGCTGCTGTTTTCGCTGGCGCTGGATTTCCCGACACGACGACGATGGTCCACTCGCAGCGCTTGTCCAGAAGTTCCACTGTGCGCGCTGCGTTCTCGACGTTTCTCCGATTCTGCCAGCAACTTTGACTTCACCAGCTGCACGGTGAGCTCCTTTGTCGGCCGCTGCTCCAGGGCCGTCGTCAAATAATCGTACGAATCCGGAAGAGAACAAAGCAGCAGGGCTACTTGCAGTCTCTCCGGAAGTGCATCAGCAAACCTTCTGAAACATGGCCCAGAGATACTTGACAGTCATATGAAGCAAAAAACCTTATTATCTCGAAATGCATATTTTTTAAAGTGCTGAAATTGTATCGATTTTATGGATTTTCTTTGAAAAAATCGGAAATAACATTTTAAAATGGCTGTATCTCGAGAACTACATCAGCAAACCTTCTGGAACTTGGCCCAGAGATACTTGACAGTCATGTGAAGCAAAAAACATCATTATCTCGAAATGCATATTCTTTAAAATGCTGAAATTAAATTGATTTCATGGATTTTCTTTGAAAAAATCGGAAATAACATTTTAAAATGGCTGTATCTCGAGAAATACATCAGCAAACCTTCTGAAACTTGGCCCAGAGATACTTGACAGTCATATGAAGCAAAAAACATCATTATCTCGAAATGCATATTTTTTAAAGTGCTGAAATTGTATTGATTTTATGGATTTTCTTTGAAAAAATCGGAAATAACATTTTAAAATGGCTGTATCTCGAGAACTACATCAGCAAACCTTCTGAAACTTGGCCCAGAGATACTTGACAGTCATATGAAGCAAAAAACATCATTATCTCGAAATGCATATTTTTTAAAGTGCTGAAATTGTATTGATTTTATGGATTTTCTTTGAAAAAATCGGAAATAACATTTTAAAATGGCTGTATCTCGAGAACTACATCAGCAAACCTTCTGAAACTTGGCCCAGAGATACTTGACAGTCATATGAAGCAAAAACAACTTTATCTCGAAATGCATATTCTTTAAAGTGCTGAAATTGTATTGATTGTTTTGGTTTTCTTATTAAAAATCGGATGTAACATCTTAAAAGGGCTGTATCTCGAAAACTACATCAGCGAATGTTTTTATTTTTTGCACAGAGATGTGCTATGGTGTAAGGAATCGATAGACCCCAAAATCTCGGAGTGCATATTTTTTTTCATAATAACGGTATTTTGTGCATGCCCCGGAGGGCGTAGTGCCAATAGTTTCGTTTTTTACACGCAATACATACGCACGTAGAATGCTCTATTTAGCTTTTACGTGTGGAACACGTAGAACAAACGTGAAATGATCTGGCCAAGCAAATTCCGTTTCTGCTGGAGTCTCCTCGTAGAAGTTACTTGAAAACCTCGGTGAAAACTTTAGTGGAAAAATACATAGTGTTTCACGTAACTTCATCCTGAATGTTTTTTTGAGTGTTTGTAATCTTCTTGCTATAGAGTTATCTACGTGCGCATGTATTGCGTGTACGTACACGAAAAAGATTGAGGTTAAATTTTGTACCCGCCAGCAAAACAAATGGTGCGCTAGTGTGCGTGAGATCGGGCTTAGATAACTCTATATATACAATAGGTAAACAAGACACAATACTTCGTAAAAATGATAATTAGGTTTTACAGCGTGACGTCACGAGCGCACACGCACACACATTTTTACAGAGACACACGTGCAAAAAATGTAAACAGTGCAGCCAAGCTGTCAAATTTCTAACCTCAAAACCGAGTCGGCGTAAAACCTAATTTCGCGAAAGAAAATACTTGGTGGGACAATTATGTTTTACACCGTGACGTCATTTGACAGCTCGTGTGCACTGTTTACATGGTCCATGTAAACAGTGCACTCCTTCTAACCTCCAAATCGAAATGTTTGACTTGGTGTTGTTTTCAATGAGTTTCTGAACAAAGTCTAGGTCTTGCCTTAAACCGGATTCATTCCGGCGTTGCAGAAATAATTTTTCTCATGGTCCTGCCGGTCCTGCCTTACCTTAACTAATCTACATACCTTGGACCATACCTTTGCTAAACGTCGTAGGCTGCCATCACAATAACAAAAACAACAGCTGCAGCAGTCGAAATTTAATTCGGTCTAAGAAAAAAAATATCAAAATTTGATTAATTTTTCAAAGGTTTAGAAAATATTTTCGGTGAGTATTCAGATATTCTGGAGCAACAACTGCGCAGTTGTTTTTTGGCAAAGTTCACGCTCATCTCCATGTTTGTTTACATTTTTCGCAGTAGTACGGAAAGGCAAGGGAATCGATTGGATATTACGCAAAAGGAAAATGTCGTTTCGGCTGCTGACGACTCGATTCTTCAAACATGGTCGATTGTTGGTTCAGAACTATCTTAAACGAGACATCCACGTCAACATTTTGGACAACGGCCGAAACCGGGGCATCCTGACAGCTGAGCTGAAATCCGTGGCCCAGCAGCAACAGCTCCGAACATCAAACAGTTTCCTGCGGAATCTGGGACGTCGCCTCTTTGTCGACAATGTACTGAACAGAGTCACCAATCCGTACTCGGTGAGTTTCGAGAGATGTAACGGGTTGGATCACGATAACTAATTTCAAATGCTGTCCTTTTAGGCGGAACTCCGAGAAAAAACCAAGAGGTCTATGTTTGGTGGTGACGCGGCACCATTTTTCTCGTTGATTGGAGTCAGTCTAGCTTCCGGCGATGGAATGCTCACTAAGAATGACGAGCTCGAGGCAGTTTGCTGGGAAATCAGGGTAAAATCCACAGCTCTTCAGGTTTTCAGGCACTTTAATCAACTTTGACCACACTCTAGAATGCCGTTTCGCGCTTCCAATCCAAAGCTTGTGAGCTGGAGATAGAAAAACGTCTGGACGAGAATCTGGGATTGGACAAGCTTGATGTTGGTCCCCCGTTGGCAAAGGGTTGCTCCGCCGTGGTGTATGCCGCGGCTTTGAAAGACAACAGTGCCCATCCGGAAAACTCTAACCAGGGAACGACCACGGAAGAGCAGTTCAATTTTGTTGCTGAAACGGGACAGCTTCTTTCTCCGAGCCATAATGTGGATCGATACATGCAGCACTCCTTCGGGGGCAGCGTTGATAATATTCACAAGTATGAACCTCGGGTTGATTTGCCCATGCAGCGAAATTTGAGAGAAATTGCCATCGACAGTCTGCAGCAACGTGCACGATCGACCGAATCACTGGCCGAGGCCAAGCCCGAGAAGAGGAAAGCAGGACGAGTGCGGTTCGACAGCGGTTCCTTTGCTGTACAGCAGAGAAGTAGACTGCTTTCGGACGCTATCGAAGAATATGTGGATACACAAACGTCAGACAGCGATGTTGCGACCACGGTATGACTTTCCAATGAAATACATAACTGAACATCACTCAGCTAATGGGTTTTTTTTTTTCTCAGCTTCATCAGTACAATGCTGAAGCTAGTATTGAGCAGTACCCACTAGCCCTCAAGATGATGTTTAACTATGAAATTCAAAGTAACGCGATGGCCATCTTAAAGGCCATGTACAAGGAAACAGTGCCAGCCAAAAGACGGAATTACTCCGAGATGGACGAATGGGAGAAAGTGTAGGATTGTGTTTAAAGTTACCATCTGAAATCATTTCTAATTATTTTATTTTTATGTTTCAGTCTTATGGAGCGAACGGCATTTTTGCCACCCCATCCGAGCATTGTGGAAATGTACGGCGTCTTTTGCGACCAAATTCCTGATTTGCACATGTCGACATCACTGTATCCGATGGCTTTGCCACCCCGTCTCAACCCGCAAGGTTAAGTTATGAACTAAAGTTTACATTATTTAGCTTCAACAACTTATTTTCTCCAGGTTATGGACGCAATATGAGCCTATTTCTTCTGATGAAAAGATACAACTGCAGCCTGAACGATTACGTTACGCAGACAACAAACCTGGACATGCGCTCGCGGATCCTCCTCTTCACCCAGCTGCTGGAGGCAGTTTCTCATATGAATCGCTACGGTGTGGCGCATCGCGATCTTAAAAGCGACAACATTCTGATTGAAATTCGTCCCGACATGCCCCCGTCGCTGGTGCTGTCCGACTTTGGCTGCTGCATCGCTGACAAAGTCAACGGGCTCAAAATACCGTTCACGTCCGGTGAGATCGACAAGGGCGGCAATACGGCGCTGATGGCACCGGAAATTATCAGCAAACAGCCGGGAGCGTTTTCCATTCTTAACTATACCAAATCGGATCTGTGGGCGTGCGGTGCAATCGCGTATGAAATTTTCGGATCTCGTAATCCTTTCTATGGCAACAAAAACGATCCGAACATCTTGAAGAATGTCAACTATCAAGATTGCGATCTGCCACCACTCAATGAAGACGTGCCTCTTTTGGTGCAGAAACTTGTCCAAAATATGCTCTGCAGGAATCCGAATGAACGCCTCAGTGCGGACGTTGCCGCCAACGTAATGCAGCTCTACCTGTGGTCTCCTTCGTCCTGGTTAAAGGCCAGCTTCAGCCCATCCAGTAGCGAAATTCTGCAGTGGCTGTTGAGCCTCACGACCAAGATACTCTGCGAGGGACGGCTGCAGCCCACCGGCAACGAAACCATGGGTCGCCGAACCTACATGGAGTATCTGCTTATTTCGAGCTTTCTAGTGCGTGCCGGAATTCAACGAATCAAGCGGGCTTTGAATTGGATTCATGCGCAGCAGCAGTAAAGGGAGCATTCAGTGTGGCTTGTATATTTTGTAAATTTATGCGTTTATTATATATTTGGGTTGCATACATTGTTACAGAAGTGTTAATTGTCCTAAATATTTATTTTAAAATTACTCCCACATTTAGAGATTGCTGCTTGAAATTATCATATTTACTGTATCAATGTAAAATACCTGGCTGAATGAAGATCAACCAAGTTTTCTTTATTTAATCTAGCTTTATACAAAAAAAACCTGGAGAATGAATTTAATCCTATTTGTACCTACCTGTTCGGCTTTTTTGTATTCCTCGACTTTTTTTTATTAGGTCCTATAAACCAATGTAAACATTTTTATTAGGTCCTATAAACCAATGTAAACATTTAGTATCCCTTTCATACCTTATGTCAATGTCCATCGGAGTAAGCGGGATAAGTCAACGTGCTTGTCGGCGGGTTCTGTGAGGTATTTATAGTACAGCGAATGGTTCAGAGAGACCGATTGCGTTAAGGCTCTCAGTCGCTAAGTCGAAATTGTTTGCGATCTGCTTTGTTATTCAATTCAATTCGATTCGGTTTTATTGTAATTGTAATTTGTAATTTATTGGAAACGATAGCCTGTTAGTATAACACTTTGTACCAGGTTAAGGAAGGACGTTGTGATGATTACTTTGGATCCAAAATAAAAGAAACAAATTAACACCTAAATCTAGTTTTGTAAATGACTTCTCAAAGCACTTTTGAATGCTGATAAAGTTGGTTTGACCTTAACTTCTGTTGGTAGATTGGTTACAATTACTTCATTCGCAGTAGGGGAGAGTGGGGAGACTTGATCCCCGGGGACAGTTGATCCCAAGCCTGTATCTCGTCAGCATGTGGGTAAAACAATTAGCTTTGTTCTAGAAAGTTGTGCGAAATTGACTAAAACTCATTGTAGAAAACAAAACAAAAATGTTTAGATTGAGTTACACACATTTTTCGAAGAATTGCTGCAAAAAACTTCCAAGAGATCTTTTTTCTTTGTTTTGATAAGTATAGAAAACACTCAAAAATTATTCAAAAAAATATTTTTTAAACATGATTTGTTTGATAAACATATCAACTCCAAAACCTTTACGCATTTGATGTTAAATTTATCGTCATACTATTTTTTCAATCAATTGTTTAAAAAGTGCGTTTAGGGAGACTTGATCCCTGCATTTTTACAGTCACTCGAATCAGCCTCAAGATTAAATAATTGGGCTGGGTTTTCGTACATAGTTTCCCTTAGTATAGTTGTTCAATTTGCAAATTTCAATCCTTTAGTATAGTTGTTCAATTTTGCATTAAAAAATAATGTCAAATTGTTTTTGCATCAAACTTCGATTTTTTCCTAAAATCACTATTTTTTCAAAAAATTATGAATTTTCGGCGGCAGATTTTTTGACCATGTTTCTCTATGGCTCAAAAGTTGCGGATTTTTGTCCCCTAAAACATAACAAAAAATCTTGAAATCTAATCTAATCTAATCTAATCAGACCCTAGCGCAGCCAATCTTTCGAAGGGATCCTGGAGAGTGCCTTAGGTTAGATGACGCCTAGCACTCTTCTTGTCATTTATTAACATTTGTAGTGCGCCATTGCATTAGAATGCATTGAAACATCACAAGCGTTAAAGCGGCCAGGCCTACTGCGTAAAGCCGTATCGCAGAGATGACTCGTAATTGGGTTGAGTTTGAGCACTGAGTGTTCGAACAACAACACAATTCTGAATCGACAGGGAGGAAGAAGCGTGGGGACACACCACCATACGCTCCGAGATTTTGGTAGTATTCGTTGGGAGCACCATGCTAAGAAGGTTTGGTACTCCGGGACCCTCTGGGATGGGACATTGTATTTCCACGAATGCCCTGGACACTATTTGCCGTGGTTATAGCGCCACAACTCGCTCTCTGTAACAGTATTCCTAATTCTAGTCTACGCTCACCAAGTCGTCATGGCCTAGTGTTTAGCATTTTTGCTTACCAATCCAAATGACGGAGGATCGAACCCCGCCTCGAGCGACTTTGATTTTTCGTTCATATTCATCATTTCAATTTTCTGTGTTCTTAACTTTCTCGTTGGAAGCAGATGGGCATCGAACCCAGAACCATTCGCTTACAAAGTGAACACCGTAACCAGTCAGCCACGGTTGCTCCCACATAACAAAAAAAATCTTGAAAATAAAAAAAAATACGTATTTTAAGAAAATGAGTTTTAGTGAAAAAAAAAGATGATTAAAAAATCTGCAAATTTACTTTTCCGTGTACCTATTTTTTCTCAAAAGTCCTCAACAATACCTACAACTTTGCCGAAGAAAAATTAACTCAAAAGTTACAGTTGTTTGAATATTTACAGTATGTAAAAAAAGTATTTACACCCCTTGGGCACTATGCACATTTTGTGATGAAACATGTAACAATTTAAAGTTTGACAGGAACCTAGTACTATGTTTTGTTCAGAAACTCATGCCGAACATTTTGCTACAAGAAGCTCATGAAAAGATGTTTTCTATAAAAAGTTATATAACAATAACTATTACAAAAATAAAAAAGGTGCAAAAAAAGTTTGTACACCTTTCGAAAAATTAACATATATAAAGTTATTTGTTGACAAATCACCATAAATCCAGTCTCCCAACTCCAAATAGGCTTCCTTGACTGATTAAAAAAATAATTTGGATTAAATATAAAGTTTACTAACTACTTAGTATAAAAGTTTATATAACTCTGGAAATTCTATATAAAACTTATCTAAACTTAATTTTGCAAACTTTCAATTTTACTAAATGTCAATATATTACCATAAAATTGCTATTTAAACATTCTGGAGTGGGTATAACACCGTTTTGGGGGTCTTTGTATCGCTAGAATAGATTTTTCGTTGGAATTTCGTACCAACCCGGAATTACGTCGTCGGAAAATCCGCCGGCATCCGAACCGGTCCACAATACACAAGTCAACCTATGTGGCATCGGAATGGGCATAAATGGGCCGATCTTCTGATACCCATACATCCAGGTTTTGTATAAAACCTACGTTTTTAAATACCTAGGTAAAAACGTTGTTATGGTTT
Organism: Culex quinquefasciatus; assembly: GCF_015732765.1. Classification (NCBI taxonomy): domain Eukaryota; kingdom Metazoa; phylum Arthropoda; class Insecta; order Diptera; family Culicidae; genus Culex; species Culex quinquefasciatus. Next base: position 84,395,346 of record NC_051863.1, on the reverse strand, counting down.
CGTTTGAGCAACCTGCCAAAAATGTATGGAATTTCGTAATTTTTGTTCTCGTGGATCAAACTTACTTTTTGCCCAGGTATTTAACAACGTGGGTTTTATAGAAAACCTGGATGTATGGGTATCAAAAGATCGGAAATCTTATGCCCTTTCCGATGCCACATAGGTTGACTTGTGTATCGTGGACCGGTTCGGATGCCGGCGGATTTTGCGACGACGTAATTCCGGGTTGGTACGAAATTCCAACGAAAAATCTATTCTATCGATACAAATACCCCCAAAACAGTGTTATTCCTACTTCAAAATGTTTATTTAGCATTTCTATGGTAATATATTGACATTCAGTTGAATTGAAAGTTTGCAAAATTAAGTTTAGATAAGTTTTATATAGAATTTCCAGAGTTATATAAACTTTTATACTAAGTAGTTAGTAAACTTTATATTTAATCCAAATTATTTTTTTAATCAGTCAAGGATGCCTATTTGAAGTTGGGAGACTGGATTTATGGTGATTTGTCAACAAATAACTTTATTTATGTTAATTTTTCGAAAGGTGTACAAACTTTTTTGCACCTTTTTTATTTTTGTAATAGTTATTGTTATATAACTTTTTATAGAAAACATCTTTTCATGAGCTTTTTGTAGCAAAATGTTCGGCATGAGTTTCTGAACAAAACGAAGTACTAGGTTCCTGTCAAACTTTAAATTGTTACATGTTTCATCACAAAGTGTGCATAGTGCCCAAGGGGTGTAAATACTTTTTTTACATACTGTAGGGGAGAGTGGGGAGACTTGATCCCCTTTTTTTGTATCGCACATAACTCTGTCAATTTCTCACAAAACTATGAACTTTTTGCATGCATTGAAAGCTTAAACATTCATCTATGTTTGGCTAGTAAAGGTATTTCATCAGATGAACTCTTCGAATCTTGCCAAGCGTTTTAAAAAAAATTTTAAACCGGCATTTTAAAAATCTTAGGGGTAACTTGATCCCCCTTTCAACATTTTAAGCAAAATGTTTCTTATTCATCCAAACTTTTAATTTTCTATGAGTTACAACAATTTCACATAAAACCTGAACGTTTGTGTTCAAAATATAACAAGTTTAGTATGTAAAATATTTAAAAACTTAAAATATTATTTTTGAGACCAAAATTAAGCATGTTTACAAAAGCTGGAAATTTTTGTTTACAAAACTTTTGAAAAATGTTTCTAACTGCAGAAAGTTATGTACAACTATACTAAAGGAAACTATGTACGAAAACCCAGCCCAATTAATGAATCTTGAGGCTGATTCCAGTGACTGTAAAAATGCAGGGATCAATTCTCCCCTAACGCACTTTTTAAACAATTGATTGTAAAAATAGTATGACGATAAATTTAACATCAAATGCGTAAAGGTTTTGGAGTTGATAAGTTTATCAAACAATTCATGTAAATAAAATATTTTTGTGAATAGTTATTAAAACAATGAAAAAAAGATCTCTTGGAAGTTTTTTGCAGCTCGTTTTAGAAAAATGTGAGTAACTCAATCTAAACATTTTTATTTTTTTCTTTGTTTTGTACAATGAGTTTTAGTGAATTTCGCACAACTTTCTAGAACAAAGCTATTTTTTTTTTACCCACATGCTGACGAGATACAGGCTTGGGATCAACTGTCCCCGGGGATCAAGTCTCCCCACTCTCCCCTACATACCAAATTGTATGGAGACTTGTATGGATGAACCAATCACACAAAATAGTTTATTTGGTCATAGGGAAGGCCCTCAGAAAGTATGAGCCAAATCTAGAAAAAACAAATAAAATCCATTTCTTGTTTTGGTAGAGAATTGCTCAAATAACCTCTCCCGTGTGATGTCGATCATACTTCTCCCGTCGAGCCGATTCCGCGCTTTTGATCTTAACATTCCCATCAGCATATTCCTTCACCATCAATTGGTTCATTTAGATTCTACGTGTGAAGCACGTAGAAACGATGTGAAATGATCTCGCTAAGCAAATTCCGTATCTACTGTAGTTTACCCTAAAGGGCCGCCTCGTAGAAGTTACGTGAAAACTTTATTGCAGGCCTGCCCAACGTCCGGCCCACGACGGCTTTTCAAAATAGTTCTATGGCCGGCCCTCAAGCCTGTTCATGAAATATTAAATAAATGAATTGATTGTCTGAATTTAAAAAAAAGTAAGCTTGAGATTACTTTTTAACATATTATAACAACATTCTTCAAATTATTCGCTCTACAGCATTGCCTTGGCGTTCTCGATTGCGAGATTTCTACTCGAAACTAGGCGTCCGAAGGCTTTATTGTTAAGGCAATTGCAAACCTCTTTTTACACCTTAGCTTCCATCTACCCCGGAATTCGAACTGACGACCTTTGGATTGTTAGTCCAACTGCCTACCAGCAACTCAATCGAGGACCCAGGGAGACGACTCTTACACCTGGATTAAGCTAACGACCTAACCTTTTTAGGTTGGCCAACATTTTCTTCCCCGTCCGACAGAAGGCGTGATCAGACAAATCTCGTCTCAAAATTTGCCACCGGGACCTTCTGGGATCGAACCCAGGCCGACTGGGTGAGAGGCAACCACGCTTACCCTTACACCACGAGTCCCGGCTTCATGTTTAATTTAATTCTTATAATTTCTATACTAATATTTTTAAACTGACAATGGCGCAAGAAAACAGAATTGTCCATTTCGTAAAATTGTGAAATTTATGAAAAAAAAAACTTGGATTGTTGTCTAAAAATGTACAAAATGTAACCAAAATTTAAATTTCTTTCAGTTTTAACTGTGTACACACACATTGTCACATTGAAGTTTTTTTTCTATTTTTTTTTTGCCTTCCTGTTCCTCATCTTACTGAGGAATGGCTACAAAATCACTCAAAAATGAACTTCTTAATTAAACCTCCTAGACCCACCTTATTGTATACCTATCGACTCAGAATCGAATTTTGAGCAAACGTATGTGTGTGTGGTGGGATGTTAATTAAAAAATTGTCACTCGAATATCTCGACACTGGCTAAACTGATTTTGTCCGTTTTGGCGTCATTCGATCCGTCTTGGGGTCCCATAAGTCGCTATTAAAAATTATGCAGTTTAGTTAAGTACTTGAAAAGCTACGCTAAAAAAAACGATTTTGACTTAAGTTCGGAAGATTGTAAAAGGGTGGTTTTTGTAAGAACAGAAAAGTATTTTCCAACGCGTCCAACGCGTCGTTGAAGATCTAACAACCCTATCAAAAGCTATAATTAAGCCCTTAAGTGTCATTTATGCACTTTTAAGAGGTCGGATCACTAAATCGCACATGCTGCTTGGATACGCTGACGACATCGACATCATTGGTATCGATCGTCGTTCAGTGGAGGAGGCGTTCGTACCTTTCAAGCGGGAAGCTGCGAAGATCGGACTGACCATCAACACTGCCAAGACCAAGTATCTGGTTGCTGGCAGAGCGCGCAGTGCAGGTGATGGTGTTTCGGAGGTGAAAATAGATAGAGAAAGATATGAGGTACCGTCAGTGGGGGTGACTTTGGGTCAAAAAACGATACACCTCTCGTATTTTCTTAATAACAAAAACAATTTAAATAACATCGAAAATCTTTCAACGTAGAATTATTCTTGGATAGTTTACTAACATTTTCCCAAAATATGGTGGATTTTTATGAACACTACCCTAAATGCCAATAGTTTGAAAATTGACCCAATCTCACCCCTTAGAGGGGGTGACATTGGGTCAAATGAAACTAAAATGATTCTCAAATACAACGATATGGTAAAAACAAGTCATCCAACAGTGTTTCTTGTTCGAGAGAATCGTATTGACACGCTACAATGTTCGAAGTGGAGATTTTCAAACATTTGGGTAGTTTTCGAGCAATTCCAACAAAAATATTAGAAAAATGATTTTTCGAGAGGTCATTTGGTCACATGGTATCTCCCGTGTTGGAATATTGTAACCGGATGAGAGTCTAGTGCTATTATACGTTTAATTACAGAATATTTCTAGATTTGTTCTAGGAACGAGATTTTTCAGCGAAGTGATCTCAAGATGTCCCCTACACAACCCTTTTAACAGAATTCAGTTTCATTGAGAAGAATATGAGAGTTGGTAAAATCCGTAAAAAAATACTTTGACCCAATTTCACCCCCCAGACCCAATGTCGGTAGTGGATGAGTTTGTATATCTTGGTACACTTGTGACGTGCGACAATGATGTGAGCTGCGAAGTGAAACGGCGGATTAGTGCTGCAAACAGGGCTTTCTACGGTCTTCGTACCCAGCTAAGGTCCCGCAGCCTAAGGAACGAAAACGAAGTTGACTTTATAGCTGTCGGCCACCATTGCTAGGTACCAACCACTAGTGTCTTCCTTTTATCTACAAGGACTTCGCCGCCCTGGGCTTCTAAGTGTATGAAAGTATGGCACGGAGCGACGGCGCCGAATACCCATATTTACACAAAGAATTTTAGAGCGCCCGCCGCGGGATTCGAACCGTCGACCTCTGGGTTGTGAGTCCAGTGCGCGGTCCGATTGATCCACACGGGCGGGACAGCCTAAGGACGCCTACGAAAATCACGCTGTACAGGACCTTGATACTCCCTGTAGCTCAGGGGTGACCAAAGTATGGCCCGCGGGCCAAACGTGGCCCGCGAGGTTAATTTTTGTGGCCCGCGGACCCATTTCGAAAGATTATGTAAAATGGCCCGCTGATCACTTCTAAAGTGATTTTATGCTTTTTCAAAATTAAGGTTTATTTTAACTAAACTTTTTTTTATTTGTTTTCAATAAAACACATTTTAGGGCACAAATATTTTGTTCAAAAATCTTAATAATTAAAACAATTTTACTCGTTTCAATGTGAGTGGAACTACTAAATATCGTCAAAACTTTCTTCAAACATTTTTGGAAATATTTAGAAATTTGTATTAATTGCAAAAAATATAACTATTCTATATTAATTTGAAAGTCAAAATGACCCTTTTACGAACTTCAAGCTTATTGAGAAACCTTCCCTCGGGATTCGAACTCATAACAGTTGGATTACGAATTTGATTGACTACCATCTTATTCAGGCAGACAAACTGTTGAAAACGAAGAAATAAAGCTCTTGCAATTATTTTACAATGCTTTTGTTAACCAACCCTCCCTCCTTGATTATTAAAAAGTGTGAAAAATTAGGTAAAAAATATTTTTTCAAAAAACTTCAAAATATTAATAAAAATTTATGTGGATTCAGCTTTATTATTTTTATTACATTTTACATTTAAAAAATATGATTGATATTCAACTTCAAGGGGGGCTTAAAACCTTTTTTTACATTTTTTTTCATTAAAATGAGGAAATTTGGGCTCTCAACGATTTTTCATTAGTCACAATTTATTTAAAGATACAATTACGCGGTTACATAAATTGTCACCATTTTCGAAATATAAAAAAAAAACTGTGAAATTTTATTGAAAACACAAGCACTTTCAGTTCAAAACATTTTTTTCTCAAATACTTTAAGCAATAAAATCAACAATACCAATAGAAAACTGCCATTTTGTTTTTCTTTTATTTTTCTCATTCAGAAAATAACAGATATTTCAAAAAACTTTTGCAGATAGATGTATTTTCTAGTATTTTTTAAATTAAAACAACGTAATTTTTTTTTAAATAACCTATTTTGTAAATTTGGCCCACAAGCTCATTTGAGCTTCAAATTTGGCCCGACCCTTAAAAACTTTGGGCACCCCTGCTGTAGCTCTTTACGGTCACGAGTCGTGGACGCTAAAGGAGGCTGACCAGAGAGCACTTGGGTCTTCGAGCGGAGAATCCTGCGTTCTATCTTCGGCGGCAAGCAAGTAGGAAACCGGTGGCGCAGGCACATGAACTTCGAGCTGTACCAAGACTACAAACATGCTGATATCTTAACAGTCATCAAGCACGACAGGCTAAAGTGGGCTGGAAATGTAGCCAGAATGTCGGACGATCGGGCGGCTAAAACGATATTCAGCAGCGAACCTGGACGGGATCGTCGGCTTCGTGGAAGGCCTCGTACGCGTTGGCTGTGTGCAGTCGACGAAGATGCAAAAGCGGCCAACATTGTGGGCGACTGGAGACGAGCGGCCCAAGATCGAGCATCCTTAAATCTTCGATTAGTTCAGCGTTGGGTCGATAGACCTGTTGCTGATAAAGTAAAGAGGTCGGATCTCAGATATTTTGATGAAAACGTTGTCCGGATCTTTTATGCGACCTATCGTTGGATAGGTAATTAAAAGATCTTTTCAATGAGTACGAATTGGATTGGAGATCTGACTACCCTATAATAAGTTGTAAGTGACGGACTTTTGTCCGGAGTGCACAACGGATTACAGCGACGAGACGAGAATCGGCGAAAGGAAAAACCTCGGGAAAAACACTCGCGTTTAAGGTGAAACGCCTCATCATCGTGAGGCGTTTGTGTTAGTGTGGTGTAAATGTATTGGTTACGATGATGATCATAGAGTTATCTACGTGCGCATGTATTGCGTGTACGTACACGAAAAAAAGTGAGGTTAAATTTTGTACCGTCCAGCAAAACAAATGGCGTGCTAGTGTGCGTGAGAGCGGGCTTAGATAACTCTATTGAAATATACATGTATTAGTCATCACGTCAATCGAGTATAAATGTAGTAGTGATGTTATGTTCTGTTTATTTAGCAAAGTAAACAGTAACAATTTTGGAAAAAAAAGTTAGAGCTAATAAATTTCTAGTTATCTTCCCATTAATGTCGCAGTGATGCATCGTTAAATGAACAACTTCACATTGTTCGATCACGCAGAAAAATGTTTTGTAGAATCAGCCTGTACGAGGTTTGAATCAACAAAATATTTGTTGAATAAAATCAACAACAAAATTGCGTAGAAACAAATCTTGATTTTCTCAATTCCACAAAAGTCTTTTGTTGTTTTGAAAAAGCTGCTTTGACGTTTAGCGTTGATTCAACAAAAATCATGATTTTCAAATCAACAAAACGTTTTGTTGATTCAATTATGCCTTATTTTTCTGCGTGATATTATTTTAGAAATTTCAGACTCCTCGCTTTACAAATTTTCGACTCCTCGCTATCCGGCGCAAATTTTTCCCTTTTCATATTTTGAGAGGGCCAGTCCGTAGATCTTGAGCTGCTTCCCGATGGATCGTTCTCCTTGCTGGCCACATCCGGGTCGGCCTGATCTGGCTGCGACGCAAGCTTTTCGGTTGACGTGAGTTGATGAGGGAGAGGGAGGATGTTCAAGCCGTGGATTTAGAGCTGCTGCTCGGAATTGAATTCATTTAAATAAGTCGAGGGAGTCCTGAGATGTTCGGTGCAAACTTTAACTTAACTTGTACACACAATATATAGCTCTAGAAAAATCAATTTTGATAGTGTGTGTGGTTCTTAGAAGGAACATAACTGTAATTTTAATGGTTTGTTTTGCTAACCGATGTAAAAAAAAAAAACTTAATTATTTTGAAAAAGAAAAATAAAGACAAGGGCAATGAATCCATGGCGCAGAAGTGATAAGAAAAACAGTAAAAAAAACATAGAAAGATCGATGGAATCAGGCAAAGAAGTGATTCAATGAAGAAAACAGTTTTACAAAGGAAAACTAGCCAAAACGAAAAAGCAAGGACACAAGAAATAACAAGCCAAAAAAGAAACGGCGATTAACTCAAAAAAAAACTAGCCAAAAAAGAAAGGGCAAGGACACAAGAAATACAAGCCAAAAAAGAAACGGCGGTTTACTCAAGAAAAACAAGTCAAAAAAGAAAGGGCAAGGACACAAGAAATACAAGCCAAAAAAGAAACGACGGTTTACTCAAGAAAAACAAGCCAAAAAAGAAAGGGCTATCAAAGAAGAGATTGAATAAAGAACAAAGTTACACAGTAAAGTAAAGATCAAATCTAAAGTGATTTTTTTATAAACACATATGCGCCATGGGTTTTATGACTCTATAAATAATTAGTTATTAAAAATAGGTAAAGGTAAAGAAGTGTAAAAAAAAAATAATAAAAGCAATAGAAGAGGCATCATATTTGTGGTTATGATTCGTGTTGATGATTGAATTTCTTGGGAATCTGATTAAATGTGTAAAATAAGTACAAGTAGTTCAAGAATGGAGATTTTAAAAAGAAATTTCAGTCTATTTCAAGAGCAATGAGTTGAGATGTAATTGGCTTGCTACCGTATTGCCTCATATTCGTGCTTATGATTGAGTTTCTTGGGAATCTGAATAAATGTGTAAATTTAGTACAAGTAGTTCAAGAATGATTTTTGCTTGACGATTGATTGATTGATGATTTTTTATTCGGTAGGAAAAGCCACCAAAGCAGTAGCACCAAAAACCTACATCGTTTTAATCAAATATACAATAAATTTTAGTGTTTACAATTATCTTTTAAATATCCGGTCAAACTCCATTGGTTTCCACCTGTGAAGGAGTTTGGTTGATCCTGGCAAGAGAAATCTGAAATGATATAAAAAAAAGTGCATAGATTATGGCGATAAAGGCAAAATTATAGAATAAAGATAATTGTGTTGGAAAACTAACTTTTTAAACTGAGTTTTAGAAGGAAGCAAAAGTGAAAAAAAGAAAGAAAAAAATAAAAAAAAAAGATTGAAGATTTTTAGAGGAATTTCAGTCTATTTCAAGAGCAATGAGTTGAAATGTAATTGGGTTGATACCGTATTGCCTCATAGTCGTGCTTATGATTGAGTTTCTAGGCAATCTGAATAAATGTGTAAATTTAGTACAAGTAGTTCAAGAATGGAGATTTTTATAGGAATTTCAGTCTATTTCAAGAGCAATGAGTTGAGCTGTAATTGGCTTGCTCCCGTATTGCCTCATATTCGTGATTATGATTGAGTTTCTTGGGAATCTGAATAAATGTGTAAATTTAGTACAAGTAGTTCAAGAATGGAGATTTTTAAAGGAATTTCAGTCTATTTCAAAAGCAATGAGTTGAGATGTAATTGGCTTGATACCGTATTGCCTCATATTCGTGATTATGATTGAGTTTCTTGGGAATCTGAATAAATGTGTAAATTTAGTACAAGTAGTTCAAGAATGATTTTTGCTTGACGATTGATTGATTGATGATTTTTTATTCGGTAGGAAAAGCCACCAAAGCAGTAGCACCAAAAACCTACATCGTTTTAATCAAATATACAATAAATTTTAGTGTTTACAATTATCTTTTAAATATCCGTTCAAACTCCATTGGTTTCCACCTGTGAAGGAGTTTGGTTGATCCTGGCAAGAGAAATCTGAAATGATATAAAAAAAAGTGCATAGATTATGGCGATAAAGGCAAAATTATAGAATAAAGATAATTGTGTTGGAAAACTAACTTTTTAAACTGAGTTTTAGAAGGAAGCAAAAGTGAAAAAAAGAAAGAAAAAATAAAAAAAAGATTGAAGATTTTTAGAGGAATTTCAGTCTATTTCAAGAGCAATGAGTTGAAATGTAATTGGGTTGATACCGTATTGCCTCATAGTCGTGCTTATGATTGAGTTTCTAGGCAATCTGAATAAATGTGTAAATTTAGTACAAGTAGTTCAAGAATGGAGATTTTTATAGGAATTTCAGTCTATTTCAAGAGCAATGAGTTGAGCTGTAATTGGCTTGCTCCCGTATTGCCTCATATTCGTGATTATGATTGAGTTTCTTGGGAATCTGAATAAATGTGTAAATTTAGTACAAGTAGTTCAAGAATGGAGATTTTTAAAGGAATTTCAGTCTATTTCAAAAGCAATGAGTTGAGATGTAATTGGCTTGATACCGTATTGCCTCATATTCGTGATTATGATTGAGTTTCTTGGGAATCTGAATAAATGTGTAAATTTAGTACAAGTAGTTCAAGAATAGAGATTTTTAAAGGAATTTCAGTCTATTTCAAAAGCAATGAGTTGAGATGTAATTGGCTTGATACCGTATTGCCTCATATTCGTGTTTATGATTGAGTTTCTAGGGAATCTGAATAAATGTGTAAATTTAGTACAAGTTGTGCAAGAATGAGGATTTTTGAAGAAATTTCAGTCTATTTCAAGAGCAATGAGTTGAGATGTCATTGGCTTGCTACCATATTGCCTCATATTCGTGCTTATGATTGAGTTTCTTGGGAATCTGAATAAATTTGTAAATTTAGTACAAGTTGTGCAAGAATGAGGATTTTTGAAGAAATTTCAGTCTATTTCAAGAGCAATGAGTTGAGATGTAATTGGCTTGATACCGTATTGCCTCATAGTCGTGCTTATGATTGAGTTTCTAGGCAATCTGAATAAATGTGTAAATTTAGTACAAGTAGTTTAAGAATGGAGATTTTTATAGGAATTTCAGTCTATTTCAAGAGCAATGAGTTGAGATGTAATTGGCTTGCTCCCGTATTGCCTCATATTCGTGCTTATGATTGAGATTCTTGGGAATCTGAATAAATGTGTAAATTTAGTACAAGTAGTTCAAGAATGGAGATTTTTAAAGAAATTTCAGTCTATTTCAAGAGCAATGAGTTGAGATGTAATTGGCTTGCTACCGTATTGCCTCATATTCGTGCTTATGATTGAGTTTCTTGGGAATCTGAACAAATGTGTAAATTTAGTACAAGTTGTGCAAGAATGAGGATTTTTGAAGAAATTTCAGTCTATTTCAAGAGCAATGAGTTGAAATGTAATTGGGTTGATACCGTATTGCCTCATAGTCGTGCTTATGATTGAGTTTCTTGGGAATCTGAATAAATGTGTAAATTTAGTACAAGTTGTGCAAGAATGAGGATTTTTAAAGAAATTTCAGTCTATATCAAGAGCAATGAGTTGAGATGTAATTGGCTTGCTACCGTATTGCCTCATATTCGTGCTTATGATTGAGATTCTTGGGAATCTGAATAAATGTGTAAATTTTGTACAAGTAGTTCAAGAATGGAGATTTTTGAAGAAATTTCAGTCTATTTCAAGAGCAATGAGTTGAGATGTAATTGGCTTGCTACCGTATTGCCTCATATTCGTGCTTATGATTGAGTTTCTTGGGAATCTGAACAAATGTGTAAATTTAGTACAAGTTGTGCAAGAATGAGGATTTTTTGAAGAAATTTCAGTCTATTTCAAGAGCAATGAGTTGAAATGTAATTGGGTTGATACCGTATTGCCTCATAGTCGTGCTTATGATTGAGTTTCTAGGCAATCTGAATAAATGTGTAAATTTAGTACAAGTAGTTCAAGAATGGAGATTTTTAAAGAAATTTCAGTCTATTTCAAGAGCAATGAGTTGAGCTGTAATTGGCTTGCTCCCGTATTGCCTCATATTCGTGATTATGATTGAGTTTCTTGGGAATCTGAATAAATGTGTAAATTTAGTACAAGTAGTTCAAGAATGGAGATTTTTAAAGGAATTTCAGTCTATTTCAAAAGCAATGAGTTGAGATGTAATTGGCTTGATACCGTATTGCCTCATATTCGTGATTATGATTGAGTTTCTTGGGAATCTGAATAAATGTGTAAATTTAGTACAAGTAGTTCAAGAATGGAGATTTTTAAAGGAATTTCAGTCTATTTCAAAAGCAATGAGTTGAGATGTAATTGGCTTGATACCGTATTGCCTCATATTCGTGTTTATGATTGAGTTTCTAGGGAATCTGAATAAATGTGTAAATTTAGTACAAGTTGTGCAAGAATGAGGATTTTTGAAGAAATTTCAGTCTATTTCAAGAGCAATGAGTTGAGATGTAATTGGCTTGCTACCGTATTGCCTCATATTCGTGCTTATGATTGAGTTTCTTAGGAATCTGAATAAATTTGTAAATTTAGTACAAGTTGTGCAAGAATGAGGATTTTTGAAGAAATTTCAGTCTATTTCAAGAGCAATGAGTTGAGATGTAATTGGCTTGATACCGTATTGCCTCATAGTCGTGCTTATGATTGAGTTTCTAGGCAATCTGAATAAATGTGTAAATTTAGTACAAGTAGTTTAAGAATGGAGATTTTTATAGGAATTTCAGTCTATTTCAAGAGCAATGAGTTGAGCTGTAATTGGCTTGCTCCCGTATTGCCTCATATTCGTGATTATGATTGAGTTTCTTGGGAATCTGAATAAATGTGTAAATTTAGTACAAGTAGTTCAAGAATGGAGATTTTTAAAGGAATTTCAGTCTATTTCAAAAGCAATGAGTTGAGATGTAATTGGCTTGATACCGTATTGCCTCATATTCGTGATTATGATTGAGTTTCTTGGGAATCTGAATAAATGTGTAAATTTAGTACAAGTAGTTCAAGAATGGAGATTTTTAAAGGAATTTCAGTCTATTTCAAAAGCAATGAGTTGAGATGTAATTGGCTTGATACCGTATTGCCTCATATTCGTGTTTATGATTGAGTTTCTAGGGAATCTGAATAAATGTGTAAATTTAGTACAAGTTGTGCAAGAATGAGGATTTTGAAGAAATTTCAGTCTATTTCAAGAGCAATGAGTTGAGATGTAATTGGCTTGCTACCGTATTGCCTCATATTCGTGCTTATGATTGAGTTTCTTAGGAATCTGAATAAATTTGTAAATTTAGTACAAGTTGTGCAAGAATGAGGATTTTTGAAGAAATTTCAGTCTATTTCAAGAGCAATGAGTTGAGATGTAATTGGCTTGATACCGTATTGCCTCATAGTCGTGCTTATGATTGAGTTTCTAGGCAATCTGAATAAATGTGTAAATTTAGTACAAGTAGTTTAAGAATGGAGATTTTTATAGGAATTTCAGTCTATTTCAAGAGCAATGAGTTGAGATGTAATTGGCTTGCTCCCGTATTGCCTCATATTCGTGCTTATGATTGAGATTCTTGGGAATCTGAATAAATGTGTAAATTTAGTACAAGTAGTTCAAGAATGGAGATTTTTAAAGAAATTTCAGTCTATTTCAAGAGCAATGAGTTGAGATGTAATTGGCTTGCTACCGTATTGCCTCATATTCGTGATTATGATTGAGTTTCTTGGGAATCTGAATAAATGTGTAAATTTAGTACAAGTTGTGCAAGAATGAGGATTTTTGAAGAAATTTCAGTCTATTTCAAGAGCAATGAGTTGAAATGTAATTGGGTTGATACCGTATTGCCTCATAGTCGTGCTTATGATTGAGTTTCTTGGGAATCTGAATAAATGTGTAAATTTAGTACAAGTAGTTCAAGAATGGAGATTTTTAAAGAAATTTCAGTCTATTTCAAGAGCAATGAGTTGAGATGTAATTGGCTTGCTACCGTATTGCCTCATATTCGTGCTTATGATTGAGTTTCTTGGGAATCTGAACAAATGTGTAAATTTAGTACAAGTTGTGCAAGAATGAGGATTTTTGAAGAAATTTCAGTCTATTTCAAGAGCAATGAGTTGAAATGTAATTGGGTTGATAACGTATTGCCTCATAGTCGTGCTTATGATTGAGTTTCTTGGGAATCTGAATAAATGTGTAAATTTAGTACAAGTAGTTCAAGAATGGAGATTTTTAAAGAAATTTCAGTCTATTTCAAGAGCAATGAGTTGAGATGTAATTGGCTTGATACCGTATTGCCTCATAGTCGTGCTTATGATTGAGTTTCTAGGCAATCTGAATAAATGTGTAAATTTAGTACAAGTAGTTCAAGAATGGAGATTTTTAAAGAAATTTCAGTCTATTTCAAGAGCAATGAGTTGAGATGTAATTGGCTTGCTACCGTATTGCCTCATATTCGTGCTTATGATTGAGTTTCTTGGGAATCTGAATAAATGTGTAAATTTAGTACAAGTTGTGCAAGAATGAGGATTTTTGAAGAAATTTCAGTCTATTTCAAGAGCAATGAGTTGAGATGTAATTGGCTTGATACCGTATTGCCTCATAGTCGTGCTTATGATTGAGTTTCTTGGGAATTTGAATAAATGTGTAAATTTAGTACAAGTAGTTCAAGAATTGAAATTTTGAAAGAAATTTCAGTCTATTTCAAAAGCAATGAGTTGAGATGTAATTGGCTTGATACCGTATTGCCTCATATTCGTGCTTAGGATTGAGTTTTAAGGAAATCTGGGGAAATGTGTAAATTTAGTACAAGTAGTTCAAGAATGGAGATTTTTAAAGGAATTTCAGTCTATTTCAAGAGCAATGAGTTGAGATGTAATTGGCTTGATACCGTATTGCCTCATATTCGTGCTTATGATTGAGTTTTTAGGAAATCTGGAGAAATGTGTGAATTTAATATCAATATCGCAAAAGTGGAAAACAATGAATTTTTATGCAATTTATGATAATTATCTTATTTGAAATAATAACAGTGGATTTTTTTTGTCTAATTTTATTTGAGCGTTACAACACAACAAAACAAAAGAAAAAAAAACATATTAAAGAAATTAAAAAGAGTAGTGGCAAGGGAGATTGTAGGGAATGAGTTGTGCTAATGTGAAATAAAAGAAACCGAAAATAATAAGGAAAAGGTAAATGCAAAATAATTAAATAAAGTTCGACTTTTTGTTTGGTCAAACCTTCTTTACTCAAATTTGGGTAGAATGCCTAGAAGAATGAGTTGCGTTCGATAAAGGTGAGAACAAGATTGTCCGTTCGACGCAGTGGTGAACGCAGAACGCTGTGCCAGTTCGATTTTTCCATCAACTGTCAGTCGAACAATCTGCAGAGGTTGCTTTGTTCAATGGTCGATGACTGGCAGGCTATGATGACAGGCGCAAAATTTTGCGTTTGCGTTCAGTCCTGACGGACAATCTTGTTCTTACCTTAAGAATTACATTAAACTTTTGAATGAGTTGTCGCGTTTCAGCGTGCATGGTTGAATTTTGACAGCTGCTTGCTCGAGAACGACAGTCATTTGACGAACGCGAAAAGAGTAGGATGTACGCGAGAAATCGAGAGGTGGATTTTGAAAAAAATAAACTGTTTTGTTTTGTTCCGTCACCACAGCATTCATTCGGCCAAATTGCGATCTTGGCTCGGAGGAATTTTACTAAGTCACGGAAAGTGAAAAGCTTCCACCGGGTGGCAGCCACATCAATCCTTTCTCGGATGCGGCCATCAAGGACTGACAATCTACGGTCTGGTCCCCTCAACTCACGGCAAATGAGAAGCTTGCGCCAGATAGCAGCCAGTTAACACTAGAGATCCTTAATAGGGAGACTGGTCGAAGTGAATTTGACGTACCCAAACAGACACGAGTTTGACGTATCCAAACGAGCATTTGCCTTTACGCCCAGCAAAACTTATCAGTGTTGCCAAGCTCAAAACATACGTTGCCAGATCGATTTAGCCAGCTTAGACCAGTCTCCCTATTTAGGGTCTCTAGTTAACACCCCACTCAACCACGACTAGTGAGATCAGGCCGTCTCAGATGTGGCCAGCAAGGAGGGCAATTCGCCGAGCAGCAGCTCAAAATCCACGGGTTGAACATCCCCCCTCTCCCTCATCAACTCAAGACAACCGAGCGTCGGATGGCAGCTAGATCAAACCGACCCGGATGTGGCCAGTAGAAGAACGATCCACCGAGAAGCAGCTCAAGATCTACGGAATGGTGCTCGACGTGTTGTATTCCTCACTGGCTACATCCGTTCTGTTCTGGCTGGCACCCGGCATAAGCTTTTCATTTGCCGTGAGTTGAGGGCAGCAAACCGTAGATCTTCTGCTGCTGGTTGGCGGACGTCCCTACCTTTATGGCCGCATCCAGAAAGGCTTGATCTGACTGCCACCCAGCGAAACCTTTTCACTTGCCGTGAGTTGAAGACTCGTCCACTTGTCGACTGTCGGGGCCACTTGTCCTCTTCGTCGGCCAAATCCGGAACGTTCTGAACCGACATTTTTCCGGCAAGATTGCAAATCTTTGCTCGGAGGATTTTGTTTTCTCGGTTTCGGGACCAAGTTGCCTGCGGGTATGGGGCAGGGGTGCCACAAATACAGATTTATCTGTATTTTACAGATTTTGAGGTTATGAGGTCATACAGAATCTGTATATAAAGAAATACAGATTTTAAGAAAAACATACAGATATACAGATTTTCCCGATTTTTTATTTAAATCAAATAATTTTAATTCTTTAAATATTGTTTTTTTTTCAATTGCTGGATGAGCCCAAACATTAAATTTTAGATTGTATAGCATTTTTATGCATTAAAAAACAATTAAGAATATTTTCAATTCAATTCAATTGGTGTTTATTAGAATTTAACAGTTCTGCTCCAGGATGTTACATTTGCAATTCAGGGATTTGGAGAACCTTTCAACTGAGATCAATTCATAAGCCTTTACAGGGAGGGTACATGTTTCTAAGTTTAGATGTTGCTAGCTGCATGCTCTTTTAGGGAAAATAAATTTTGAGAAAAAACCCTAGATCTATGTTTGGCCGTGGGCTTTGATGATGAAAGCTAGTCTTAAAGTCTTTACGCTTAGGGATGATAAGATTGGTTTTCCCAGGTCCTGTGGGTCGTCAGGACTTTGGCAGCCCTACGGCGCGAGCCTCCGGGTGGCGGATGGAGGATAAAGGGATGAGTTAACTGGAGTGACAGGCTGCAAGGGATCCGGATCCTCAGCAGTCTTCAAAACAGTAAGCTATCCTATGGGCATTGCTTACAAAGATGTTCTCTTAAGAACAAAACGACCTCTTTGAAGAAAAGCGCTCACGCGGACCGGATCATCACTCGATGGAAAGTGCTTTTACTCTGTAGTACTAGCGCGAGTACTCACAAGATAAGCTACGTTGCGAGATGATATTATTTTCTTTTCATTGTAAAAATGCTTAGCTTTTGAAGGCCCTGGGCATGAGTAGAGATCTCAACGCCGTTAGCAATGTTGGCTTAAAAATAAAATTCATTGGATAATATCACCCTCCCCCCAGCCAACATTTTTGCCATGCGAAGCGGGCCTCTAACACTGTGTCTAGGTAACACCTAGCTAGGAGCGATCAGTGGACAAACACAAGAGGTGATCCCAGGGTCGATTAGGAGTTCATGAAGCAAATTAGTCGTCTCCCACCCCTTTTAAATTGAAAATGAACTCTGAAACCAGCGTCTACTCACAACAACAGAAACCGAGGCCTCTTCTAGGCATTCTAGGGTCTAAATTACTGCTTGCCATACAATTTTGAAATCAATGATTAGAGTATTTGGGATAATTATTTTCAACATTACAATATTTATCTGTTTGTTATCTCCACATTACTTTCTATAACAGGTTTTAAAAAGAATACTTTCTGTTGTTACATAAGCCTTTTGCTTGTTCAACAGACAATTTAGAAATGTTAGGTGTTAAGCGGAATTAAGCTAGACCATTTAGAAATTTAGAAGTGCATTTAGGTTTAGGCACACTTATTTTAACCATGAGCTTCAGTTTTATTTTTATTATTATTTAGAGAAGATTTGTAGGGTTTATTCTCCCTAATGAGTTCGTTCCTTAGAAATTAGGAGAAAAAAGATACTGCCGCCACCTTTGTTTAATATTTGCAGGTACCCAGCCTCATCAGCGGAGCTGGTCAAAGGATGACCAGGTCAAATTCGTTACTGACCAATTCCGACATCAACTGGCGAAGGTGATCTAGGACATCTGACGGCGGTTGCGGGGTCCTCTCAAAAGCTAAGTAACAAATCAGTAAAGTAATCGTATTACAGGCCTGCCTATTATTGTCATGTTGAATACGATTAACTACAACACTAACCATTTAAACTTTCAGCAAACAAGACTTATGACGGACGTGACAAGACGAGGGCCTGTTAAGCTTTTAACCATTGTTTCCTGTTGTTTTCTTTGCTTCTGATAATTAATTACTTTCGTTGATTGATTGTAAACCTCAACATATAAATTCATTTTGATAACTTTGCGTTTGTTGGGATGGTTTAATAATCGGTTAGTAAAGGTCCATTTGTGCGTGGATAGTGTACTCCGTTCGCTAGGGTTCCTTGGAGTCAGTTCTGTGGGGTTTAACAGTCTCGACAGTTTAAACCTATAGCGCTGATTTTGGGAAGCTCGTGCGAACGGGGTTTTTAATGAACATTGGGGGCGGCGATTGAGCACGAAGTTTCGATTTAGCTTATTTACATCATTACACGATTACATACTCTCACAAACACAATCTCATTTTAACCTACCCAATCATGTCCTCAATCCCCGCTCCCATGGAGTGCGAGCGATCCGCATGTGATTGACACGACCATTACCGTTCCTTTACACAACCGGACTTGGACTGACTTGATCCTGGCTATCCCACCTCGATCCGCAAAAAAAAAAAAAACCCTAGATCTATGTTTGGCTTAAGACTAATATCACAGTTGTTGACGGAGGAGTAAAGTGGTTTTCGGAATGGCAGCGGAAAAACGAAATTAAAACGAATTTAAGTTCGACTACAAAATTTCCGCGTGTTTATTCGAGAACGTTTTACTTGAGAATGATGTTTGACAGCTACACTCGCGCCGTCAGGTTGGTACTACTTCCGGGGTACAGGGTTGGTTTAGTTGGCAGAGGTTGCCTTCCTAACAAGGAGTGCTTCGATGAGCGGATTCGTTGACATCCCACAGGAAGTCCTGAAGGTTCTCGTTGCTTTTTCGATGCTTGCGTCGATGGTGTCGACGCCGGCCAGCTCGTGTAGATCGTCGGTCGGGTACCACGGGTCCAAGTTGTGCACCATCTTGAGCAGCTTGTTCTGCTTCACCTGGAGTCGCTTACGGTGCGATTTGCCGCAGAATATTTTGTTTTTTGAAAAATGTTTAAAAATGTCAATACAGATTCCAAATACAGATTTTCTTCCCCCTGATACAGATATATAGATTTTTGACCCTCAAAAATACAGAATCAAATGTGGCAACCCTGGTATGGGGATCATTCATACATACATACATACATACTCGAAAAAGCTTTTGGATAAGGCTTTGTGACTTCTGTGATTTATTTGTTTATGTACTTTTTAAAAGTTTCCTTAGAAAAGTGAAAAAATGACAGTTGGCAGTGTTGCCAGATAGAAACTAGCGCCATCTGCGGGCGATTTTTTGTTTCTGGCAACAATTTCCCCCCTCCATCAATTTGGCAACACTGCTATTTATGACAGTTGTAGTTTTGTTTTTAATTTGAATTTGCGCCGTTTGCTTGCTGCTGTTGATTGCAAGTTTTATTTCTTTTTCCTTCCTTTGATATTTCGTGAAAAGCCCAGCGATGGAAGACCTGGAAAACCAAGGAGAATATTGTCCCGTTGAGAGGCGGACGAAACATGGAACAGCTTGAAATGGTTCTGACCGCTTCGGAGGAGCAGTTGAAGGAGGGCCAACGGTAAGCCAACGGATTCTTTTGTCTCGCGTTAGAGTAATTTGATAACCTTCCTTTAGCACACACGAAGAGCGTATCCAGCAGTATGATGGGCCGGACCCGTTGCAACCGTGGTACGAGTACATCTGCTGGATCGAGCAAACGCATCCGGCCAGCGGGAAGCAGGGCGCCAACAATGCAATCCTGCTTAAGTGCATCGCCAAGTTCGAGAACGACGAACGCTACCAGCAAGACCATCGGTTCATAAAGCTTTGCATGAAATATGTAAGATTATTTTTTTAAATAAATAATTTAAAAAAAAAATAAAGAATATAATTCATTATTATCGTTTTTTTTTTCGTCCACAGATTGACACCCAGTCATCCCCGCAGGAGTTGTACCAGGAACTTTACGATCGTGGCATTGGAACGCTGTGTGCCGAACTGTACATCGGTTGGGCGTACTATTACGATGCGGAGGATAATTTCTCCCAAACGGATGCCATCTACCAGAAAGGATTGGATGCTGGGGCAGTACCAAAGCAGGAGTTGGAACAAGCGCATAAGCAATTTGGATTTTCCATGTCTCAACGGTTGCTTCACAAGGATGAATGTTCGAAGCAGAAATTTCAGTCCACACTGGTCGAACGGAGGAACGCGCTGACGTCGCTCAAGGGTCAACGGAACATACACGTCGGAAGCATCCGAACGGGGCTCGCCGTACGAAGCTACAACCCCGGAATCGTCAAGCAGGAGAATGTGAGTCCGAATGAAAACAATTCATACGCCGTTCCGGTCTTTACGGGTGCAGGAAACAGCTCAAAGAGTAACGGCGCATCGGAGAATCATTCGATTGTGCGTTCGTTTGTGAACGCCAGCCGCGATCGGGAGAACGTGCGAGAACCAGGGCCGTGGTCGGATGCGAAATCCAGTAAAAGCCGAGGCCCACTGTTTGGGGCATCGCACGGGCCGCGTTTCGAAATTTCGGAAGATTCAATTGAGTTTATACCGATTCCGGTGCAGGTTGAAAACTTAAGCCGTGGAATTCAGTTGGAATCGAACCACAAGCGGACCAACTACCCACAGAAGCCGTTCGAAATTGCCCCCTGTGACGACGATAAACCATCCGGTTTTCCGCTGTACGACAAAACGTTCCTGTATTGCCGCGGCACGAAGGAGGATTTCTGTCCGGAAGAATTACGCGGATATCGCTATTTTAAGCGTCGGGGAATTCAAAACCAGATGACCGCTCGCTACGATCCGATCTGGGCGAACGGAGCGGAGGCCGGAATCCGATTGCATCCGTATCACGTGCGCGAGTTCAAGTGTGATCTCAAGAGTGACCTGAAAACGGACCGACCACCAGTCGACAGAAGCTGGGACGATATGCAAACTAGAATCAGAGAGATTTACGCTTCACCAGCTGGCGAAGAGTTGTCAATGGAGGAGCTGCGTCTGCAAAAGTGGAAGGAGGGCAAGATCAAACGGTACATCGACAAGAAGCACGACGACGACATGTTGCGCGTCGATATGGATGAAACCGTGGTCCAGAGCAAGCGGGTCTCGTTTGCCCCTGCCCGAGGTAGCATAATGCCACCGGCTCAGTTTGACAGGAAACCGGCCACGCCGCCCGTCATCCTTCCTCCGGGCATGTTGATGATCTACGAAGAACAGCCGGATGAGTTGAGCGTAGCTCTGCCAAACAGTCCGCCGAAAAGCACGGCCACTGTCCGGAAATCAGATAAACGGCGTTCGGAGGAATCGCCGGCGTTGAAATCTGCACCGAAAAAAGCATCGATCGACGAAGACGATGACGAAGAGAAGGGCTTTGCAGTTCCCAAACCAAAATCCAAGGTGACGATCCCAATTTTCGTGGACGACGAAGCAGAACCGGTCGAGAGCAAAGAATCCAACGACTACTATCCGAATGAAACGTGCTCGACGCAGGTGTTCAACATGTTTGTCAAAAGCCAGAGCACTCCGCTAGGAATGAAAAGTGGCGCTCGCAGTTCGGTGGCCCCACTACCTAGGCAGCATCTGATGCTCGAAGAAATGGAAGAACCGGCGGCCCCTCTGCAGGATGAGAACCTAGCACAAATTCACCAGATGAAGACTAGCAACGAAAACGCTGAGCCTGAGTCGCTCACGCCGTCAACATCCAACTCGACGCAGGTACAAAAGCAGCTGTCGACGATCATGGAACGAACCGAGACGAGTACCATTTCTGGGGCGTGTAGCACCAAATCATCCGTCTCGTCGCCACCCCTTGGTGAACTCGCTTCCCCAATGATCCCATCCGAACAGGAGCAATCGGTGAACCACACAGACGTAAACATGAAACAAGCCGTTAAAAATCTGGACCAACCATTAACGTTTAAAATTCCTGAAACATTTGAAAAACCCGATGAACCGAAAGCGGCTGCGATGATCAGTCCGTTTGTGATTCACATTGACAGCACCGAAACGATGGCCAAAATTCCGCTGGTGTCGAAGAACGCACTCCCGGCCAAGCTGCCGGCAACGCCAATCGACGAGAAGGAAAACCTAGAGCTGGCAGAACCGATCTCCGTTCCGGACGAAGTAACGGCCCCGACAACGACTACCTCCAATTTGCTGCTGCGCAAAAATCTGTCCCATCTTCCACAGCGCGAACCAGTTGGCGTCAATTCGATCATGAGCTTCAAAATGACGACCGAACGCACCAACACGGTTCCGCTGCCATTGGTCAAACATCCGGCAGAGAGTGCGGCGGCTCCTGCCCCGGCAGTGAAGCAAATCAATGCCGACGATTCGCTGTTTGAGCTACTTGTGCGGACACCCTCACCGAAACTGGCCAAAGCAAAGAGTCCACCAGCGTTGGTCGCAGCGACGGTCGAAAAGCAGTCCGAAGTCGCGGCCAAAAATTCCTCCTTTTTCGATTTGGCTGACTTTCAAAAAACGCCCGAGAAAAAGATTCAACATGTTCCAAACGTCATATCGAACGTGCAGGCACCCACCAGGGACAATCCGCAGCCGCTGAAGATCCAGAGCGTTATGGGTGCCATCAACCTGGAGGACTTTCCGTCGCCGCCCAAGCGCAGTTCGCTCGAGGACATGAACACGGAGATTTTCTCACTGCACATGAACAAAATGAAAAACTCGACGCTGTTGCCGGGTCGTTTCACAGAGTTTGAGATGCCGGAAAAAGTGGCTGGAGTTGACATCAGTCCTCCGAGTAACACCCACCAGGCTATAGGAGGCAAGATCGATCAGCTTGACTTTGACATCAGTATGAGTGAGAGCAAGCTCAAGAAGATATACTTGGATGATGGAACGAAGAAAAAGCAAGACGCGGACGGGTTCAAAATTCCGGCTCCCGTGTTCAAGTCCCCGCCGGCCATCATCAATCTGGATGACGATGACGACGACGACGACAATAATGGGGACGATCTGGGCAAAAGTATCTACATTGCGAAACCGGCCTCACCGGTGGAAGTTCGGCCGCAGTGGGAGGAGATTGATGAGTATTTCAACCCGGCCAACAACGAGTACATGAAAAAGGAGGTCGACCTGGACGGCACGATGCAGTTCATTTACCAGCAAACCAACTCGGAAACCGACCTCGACCCGTTCGATCCTAAGCTCCAGGAGGCGTTTCTCGAAAAGATGGATTTTATGAGCTACATTGAGGAGCTGGGCACGTGTTGTATGGTCAACAAGGTGCAACCGTTGGCCAAGGGCATGATTGAAACTGTAAACGACGTCAAGTTTTCCGTAACGAAAAAATTGGCGAAGGCACCTTCGGCACGGTCTACAGGTAAATTTTAAGTATTCCTTAACTTGATATCGATCACGATCAAGTACATTTTTTTCCTTCGTTTCAGCGCCAAGAATCTGAACACCGGTGAGCAAGTGGCCATGAAGCAGGAACGTCCGGCCAACCTGTGGGAATACTACATCTGTCTAGAGCTCCGCGCTCGCATCAATCACGATGAAATCGTAAGTGTGCCTAGTTACCAGTTCACGGGTTTGCAGTTTAACTTACATTTATTGTCAATTCCGCCGCCAGCTGCCCGGTCTGATGAGCGTTGACTACGCGATCGTCGGAAACAACGCCAGCGTGCTCGTGTCGCAGTTTTCTCGCTTCGGAAACATCCTGGACGTTGCGAACCTGATAAAGCGAGTCACCACGAAGAACATTGACGAATTTATCGCAATGATTATCACGACCCAGATACTGTCGATCATTGATCACCTGCACAGCTGCATGATCATACACGCCGACATCAAACCGGATAACTTCCTGCTCATGTCGCCGTAAGTAACTCTAACACAAAATGTTTCCATTGAAGTTATGTACACAATTAGATTTATTCACGCTATCTAGAATCAACATGCAGTCCAACATTCCCTGCGTGCAGCTGATCGATTTCGGAGTCTCGATTGATCTCAAACTGTTCCCCAAGGGAACCACGTTCAAAAAGGTAACAACGCCCACCAAACCAAAACGGGAATCTTCTGCTTAACCCACGCCTGTCCCTCTTTAGATTGTAACGACGGAGTGCTTCACGTGCATCGAGATGCTCGAGAGGCGCCCGTGGACGTACCAGCCGGATCTGTACGGCGTCGCGGGCACGACACACGTGATGCTGTTTGGCAAGTACATGGAGGTGCAAAAGGACATCATCAACTGGAACATAAAGGCGCGCATGCCGCGCTATTTCCGCAAGTCCATGTGGGACAATTACTTCGTGACGATGCTGAACGTGCGCGACTGCAACGAGATGCCGAACCTGCAAACGCTGCGCGGCATGCTGCTGGCGGAGATCGAGGAGAACGATAAGTACATCCGCGACAAGGTGAACGAGTTTAACCAGGCGTTGCTGTCGGCGTAGTTTGTATTAAAGATGTGCGTCCAAATATTATAATTTGTATCGAAGCGACAGTCATGGATTTTGACCGAAAGCCCTTTTTCAGAAAATAACTAGTTCTTCCAAAGTGCTTCATTATCCAAAAAAATACTATATCTCAATAATCAAAAGGGTTCGTTCAAAAATTACGTCCATGAATAGGGGGAGGGGGAGGGGCGTCTGAGGTTGGTGACAGCCCATGTTAAAGGTATAGGAAAAGGGTTTTATCCCATATTCCCGAATCCCAATTTCCCGAATCCCATATCCCTGAAAATCATTTCCCCGAAAATTCCACATTCCCGAAAATCATTTTCCCGAAAGTGCCATTTCCCCGAAAATCATTTTCCCGAAATTTCCACATCCCCGAAAATCATTTTCCCGAAAATTCCATATCCCCGAATGTCATTTACCTGAATGGCCATTTTACCGAACTGTCGTTTTCCCGAATTTACATATACCCGAATGGTTATTTCCCCGAAAGTTCCATTTTCCCGAATGATATTAACTTAGATATAAACTAAATTGGTTTTAAGGGTATTTTTACAAAAGTATGACCTTAATATTAAATTCTCCTACGTATGTTTTTAAATATGAAAAAAAAAACAACAAATGACCGTAGAAGGCCATACATAAACCACGCGGAAACTTCAAGAAAGCGAGGTTTTGAGATCATCCATGTTCAATAAAAAAGATTTTTTTTTGTATGGACAATTTTCAGCAAAGCACAATTTTCCAAAACGGTATCCACGTGGCAAGGATTGCACAGCACCGATATCTTTAAGCGACGACTCGAAACGCAGGAATCAGTTTGTTCTAGATTTTGTTTAACTTTTTAGTGAAATCTAAATAGTCGATTATTGAATTACAAAATGCATTTTTTTTAATATTTCATCACCGCCATTTTGGGTTTAAAATTACTAAATCACTTAAAAGTAGTTTAGGGGTTATAACCCGAAGTGAACTTTCGACAAGGCCTTTGGATATCCGAGTCTGGACTGTATTTCGATTTTCAACTAAATGCAAAAAAGCGAAATGATCAATGTATCAAATCGACGCTGTCGTGCTATCTTGTCGTTACTCGCTTTTTACGTTTCGAGAAAAATGCGTGTTTGACCTTGAATAAACGAAAAATAAAGCATGCTATGTAAACAATAACAATCACGTTTTATTTTGTTGACCATTCTGTGCATTGTCCTGAAATTTGTTTGGATTTGGTTGCTGAGATCCCCCCCCCCTCCCTATTTTCGTAACATTTCGTAACATACACTGACACCCCCTCTGCCCCCTAACTGCGTTACGTAATAAAAGAACGCTCCCATATGTACTCTGCTCAAGATGATCTCCTTCTCTACATCATTTGTCATATTCGGAGTTTTGTTGGATTCGGCGGAGACAGTTCTTTTTGAAAGGCAGTTGGAGTAACTAAATCTCAGAATCCGGAATTCGGATCCTTTAAGTCCACAGCCTTAGAAAATATTCAAAACTCAAGTGGAGCTGGAATAAAACGCTCGTAAAAATCTCGGAATTTTTTGAACGTTCAATTGTGGACATGATACTTCATTGATCGCCACTTCCCCGAACCCGGTCAGGGGGGTATGCCCGTTGTCCAGAACCGCGCGCGTGGCAGCCAATTTTCGTCCCAAAGCAATGTTTTACATGAGTCATGCAACAATCACCATGCATTCAGGTCAACTCTACTTGATTTTCACGCAGCATACACTCACACAACTAAATGTCACGTGAAATTCATGCCTAAAAATTTGGAAGCGTGGCTTGCAGTCAGCTGCTTGTTGGTCTCCATGATAATCATGCAACACCTGCATGGAAACTGGATTGGAAAAATCCATACACCTTTTAGCAAGCAGATTACGCACTTCGGAAGGAACCGGTCAAGAAAAAAATCAAATGGGCAGCAGCGGCAGCGCAAGCAAGTCAGAGAGGGTGAAGAAAAGCCCCAAGAAATTGCTCCCTCTCCTTTGTTCTGCTGTTCGTAAAGCTGTTTCTTGACCCCTTTCCTTCCGATCTGCATACTAGCCTTTTCATGCAACTTTGTGGTGAAAAGTTTTGTGTGTGGGGCTGGTTGAGATGCTGCATGAATTTCCTGTCTGAAAATTTTATGCCGAGCCGCTGAGCGTGCAAGTCGAAAGAAGCTCAGTTTGCTGCTGATTCTCATCAACTGGACATGGTTACAGCTTTTTCCGGAGAAAAAAAGCCGGAAAATTAGTAACACTGGTTGTTCTCCGACTCCGATGGCTCTAATTTTATCGAAGTTAGTTCTCTGCGTACATTAGTAAGTATTTGCCTTACAATTTTGTCAAAATTTTTGATTAATTTTAAGTGTTTTTCTTCTAGGCCACTGAGCCAGTAGCTCCAGTACCAAATCCGGCGAGCAACTGTTGGTGCGCTAACCTGCAGCCGGAAGGCGATGTCCAGAAGGTCCAGGACATTGAGGTCAGGGAGCCAAGACACGTGCGTTTCTACCCTCCATATCTGGCACAGAGAAGGATGAATCTTTATTCTGGCTGGCAATTGAAAAATCTGGCTCTCCCAGATTTATCTGGCAACCCTCCCAAGTAACCGTGGGACTCTAAAACGTAACATTAAATCAACTCGATATCAACAAGTAAGTAAGCTTATTAGAGTTCCATTACTCTATAGATATATTCCTTTTTAAAGTGAGATAAAAGCTAGGATAAAAGCCAAAAGTGGCGACTGGAACGGCGGATAAAGAGTTAAGTGCATTGGAAAATTACCTTAAAAATGTCTAAAATAAAAAAAGCTTTTCTTCAACGCCATCTGTTGATTATTTGAACGGTGAACTTATTCAAACACAGATGGCGCACATTAAGCTTGTTAGTTATTTTTGCTCCAAATTGTACAATCCAGTTTACGATGACGATGTTATTTTTTTCAACTGGTCAGTGTTTATTTGGTACAATTTTTAAAAGCTATTCTACAATTCAAGTTTGAAATTATCTACACTTACGTTAGAAATAGGATTACTTTCAACAGAATGCAGATATTTAGCTACAATATGTTTGGTTCTTTGGGCTACTGGCGCTGATAGTCCTTGTAATGATGGAAACATAAAGTATTCGTGGATCGAGATTCCCTAACAAAGAACGAACATAATTCCATACAGTGCGAACTGTTATGCATCTAAACAATTTATGCTCTAGTGTTTCCGCTACGCCTGGGCATTCGTTGCAGTCCGGGTTATCTCGACGTTGTTGTCTGTATAACAAATCATTATGCTGAATCTTCTCGTGCACCAGTTGGCACGCAAGGTTGAAGCCAATCGTTGATCAGCTAGATTTTTGAAGATCCGTTTCCACTGCCTTCGAGTTTCAAGTATCGGTGGGCATTTTTCGAGCATTTTTGGTGTGGAGACAAGACGTGTTCAGCCAGCGGAATCATTCTGTTTTTTATCACTCTCGTTAAAATTTTGTAGTCAAAATTTAATAGAGTCGCTTTGGTCTGTACGCTTTCACTGTGTTTCCGCTCTGCTTCTTTTTTGACGAGGACCACAACGCCGTTCATAAAATTTGAATCGGTATCAGGGTTACGAAGAGCATCATTGTTAACGAAAGTGAATTCTTGGCTGATAATGTTCCATGTTTTGTAGTAGAATTTCCGAGGCAGTCCGTCGTCTCCTGAAGATTTCGTGGGACAACTGATGCACAGGAAGATTTCGTTTGCGTCCGGGGGTCGCAAGAGGTCGTCGTTAGCTGCAACGTTGTCAGGGATTCGTCTTGCTGGCTCATATCCTGCCACAGGTGACCGGTTTGGAGTGGCCGAGAAAAGGGTTTCGAAGTAATTCACAATGTGTTGCTCTATTTCGGTTCCATTGTTGATAACATTTCCGTCCACATCCAGATCATTTATCGTGCTGCCCTGTCGATTCTGCATTTTCTGCGCCACGTGGAAAAGACTTCCCAAGTAACCATGTAGCACTAAAAGAAATCATAAATGAGTTGCTAAACAGCATTCACCAACTAATCAGTCATAAAACAGCTACGGTGATTGCAAATTAGCTGTAAAACAACTGCTCTAATAATAGATGGAATAGAGCTGATTTGATGCTGCTACTAGCAACACTGCAACCAAATATTTCATCAAACTGGCAACACTACAATATGCCGTGTAAGAGCGAATGAGAGAGTACACCAACAAACAGATTCAAAAATATTCTTTTCTCTCTCATCCATTAAACCAAAACAAATCGAGCGGGGAGAAAAATGCAGTCAGATTAGAAGATTTAGTTTACGCAGCTGTTGAAACCGTTTTATTATGTTGGTAAGTTTAATTTCATTATTTTAGTTTCTTGATGATAAAAAAACTTCTACGACCTTTGCAGTAACCTCCACCAGCTGACATGAAATTACGGCTACGGAGGAAAAATGGCAAATTTATGCGGAGATTTCATTGCGCGAAAGCAACAACCGGCTTCGAACGCCCAACATGGGCATTTCCCGAGGAACTTCCAACACACGGCTGATCGGTGCGGTGAATAATATGAAATTAAACGGTTTAATAAGTTAAGAGAGCCTGTGGAATGATTGCTTTCAAATCATAATAAATTCATCCTGAATCCGCAAAAAAAATGTGTTTTGAAAAATATAGAGAAAATTCCTAGTGGCATGGTCGATTGGAATATGCTCCTTTTACATCGAGAAATTAAAAGTGAGAGTGTGTGCAACATGGAGTTAAACTTTCTGTGAAGTTGCTGTGAAGATTACCATAGCACTTTGAGCATGAGCATGAGCATGAGCATGGTTGACTGCCAATGAGCTGCTACTCCGTTATTGACAGATCAGCTGAAGTTAAACAATGAATCAAAAATGATCAGTGGGAGCCAACCGAGGGGCGTGACATTGGCCTTAACGTATTAATTTTTGCATTTAATATATTAAGGAATTAAATTCCCCGCGTCTTTTGATATTTGACAGCACCACACCTGCTTTGAAAACATTGATTTGCCTCGTGTCGCGTTCGCTCGCACAACTGTCAAGTGTTTGTGTTTTGATTTAGTTTTGGGAAATAAAAGTTTCGCTGAGTTTTTGCGGAAAACATGCAGTTTGATTGGAAGTCGCTGCTACATTTCTTTGACTTCTACACGTGGTTGCAGCTGGATCTGAGCGTGTGGATGATGCCGAGCATGCTGGAAAAGCCGGGCCGCAGAGGATAAGAGGGGTGCCAATAAGGAGACGATTTTTGAGCGATGGAAAAGTTTTAATTTATTTTATGTTTGATTTAGATGGTACGAGCTGAATATGAACAATAAGTAGGCGCAGCATTTCATGCTTCCGCCACCGGAGGTTCCCAAGCAGTTGCAGACAATTTTTCTTCACCGTTGAACATGGTTTCCCCGTTGCCGCCATTCCACCTGCTCCAGGCGAAAGTTCCGTCTCCAATTCCAATGAATGTGCTGCCGCCGAACTTCCCAGGTAGTGAGACCTACACGAATTCACCAACGGCAGCAGCAGGGTCAGAATCGCAATCAGCAGCAAGATCAGCAGCAGC
Organism: Culex quinquefasciatus; assembly: GCF_015732765.1. Classification (NCBI taxonomy): domain Eukaryota; kingdom Metazoa; phylum Arthropoda; class Insecta; order Diptera; family Culicidae; genus Culex; species Culex quinquefasciatus. The sequence continues at coordinate 84,365,703 of NC_051863.1, read as the reverse complement.
ACAAAAACCGCAAAATTGCCAACAGAACCAGCAGCAGATGCAGCACCAACGTGGCAAGCTGAATCGCGCCGGGGAGTACGACGTGTACGCGAATCTGAGAGCGAACGGGACAAGAAGTGGATGCAGCAGCATCACATCACACCTTACTTCAACAACGATTTTTTTTTTGCGAAAAAACTTCTGTTAAAAGTGAAATTACTTTTCCGAATGTGATAAATGAATACAAGTTCTTTTAGACTTCAGTTTATATTTCTAAGCATTTTTTTTCACAATTTTATTATTAGCACTCCAAAATACTATCAACCTCGTCTAGCACGAGGAAGCGAATGTTGTCCAGGTTACAACCACGGTTCAACTCGCGCATCTGGTCGGAGCCAGCTCAAGTCTCAGTGGGTACTGTTTGCGACTATTGAAGGGACGATTCTAGGGCGGCGGAGTGACGCCATGCTTGTATTTTTTTATAAAGGATCTGGACCAGGAACGCGACAGTCTTTCCGGAACTGTCCGGGGGCAGGCCATCACATCGCATTCGCTCATGACAATCGGAATGGCGTTCTTCTGGACCGGCGTAAACACGTCGTATTTTGTCAGCTTAAAATTCATCGTCATCGAAAGTGTTTATGTGGGATGGAACGTTCTCGCTAATCGCCTCCACGGGAATATCTTTGTACTTGATGTAATTGATATCGGTATTACCGTGTTGAAACAATTCACTTCCCATCCGCTCAAAGCTGTTTAAAATCATAGCTGCGCCTCTTCCGCCGCAGGCATTCTAGCGTCCACCAATACGCATTGGCCTCTTTATTCACCGTCACCTCCACCCTCCTTGGCCGGGGGCTCCTGCCAGATGTCGTTCTCCGGCTGACGGATATCCCAAAAATCTCTTGAACCGCTCGAGGGCCATTGTTCCAGATACTACCAGTAACTGGTGGTGGTGCTGTTCCGCAGTTAAAGTTAAAGTCAAGCAAAACAATTTAAAGGGGCCAATGCGAGTTTGTAAACAAAGAGTCTATCCTGCTCACGTCAGTGGATGTTCACATTAGAAGTGAGCAGGATAGACTCATTGTTTACAAACTCACATTGGCCCCTTTACATTGTTTTGCTTGAAGTGATCGTCACCAAGCGCACCAGGCTCGCCGACGGGAAGGCTGCCACCACCATTCCTTGGGTGGCTATTGATCCTGGAAGGAGTAAACATCAATTTTATACACGTTTCAATTGGTTATTCAGAAGTTAGTGACACAATCACCTACCGCAACCAAACGCTCACCTGGGAAGACAGCTCCCGCTGCAGGTGCTGCTGCCAACCCGTGTGTCTACCGCCGCCATCGCCGTCGCGATTGTATTAGTCACCACCTCAGTTATGCTTGCGATCGATGAACCGGCCACCGCCGCCGCCTTCACGGTCAGAGTTGTGCCTCCACCGTCGGAATGTCCACCGGAGTGATCTCTCCGTCACGATCGTTGCCACCACGCCTGGATATTGGACCACCACCGAGAGAAAGCATTCTCCCGTTAAGCCGACTTTTTGGCGACAAAAAAATTACACCAAACACAACAACAACAATCGTGCTTCGAACGTCGTCGGTCGAACTGTCAAATCAATGTGGTGTAAAAAGAGGTGGCAATATTTTGATCGTAAACAATCGTTAATTTCTCATTAATTTGTTAATTTCGGCAGTTAATTAATTAAATTATTTAATTTTTTACTATTGTCGCGCCCCTCGGAGCCAACCATCCGTTCACTGTTTAACCTCTGAAGATCCCTACTTTATTAGTCAATACCGGTGCCCTCCCAAGAAGCCTGCAGTTCAACGAAAGGGAGGAATGTTAGTCCGATAGTTGAAGTTGCAGACTCATCAAGCACACAGTTTTTCGCTATATACTTGTTGATACCGCTTGAGACCGTTGAATCCACAGCATCTCCTTCAAGCATCACGTGATTATTATTTTTGGGTTAGTAGGATAAGGTATTGGCTTTTCGATGCCTCCCGAGCTACGATGCTATGGGGAGGACTTTCATAACAGACCCGTCGGCGAGCCTTCCGAGCAACGATGCTATGGGAAGGTCTTTTTGGTTAACACACAAAGTCACTCACACACAATTATTTCACTCCACTATTAATTAATCCAAAATGTCAGTGCGTCTTACGATCATTATATAGGAATGGCTTTTGCACCATTAAAAATAAAACCTTATTTAAAACATTATACACAATTTACCCGACGCCGTGCCTTCCGATCAACGATGATATAGGAAGGGGCTTTGAAAATGACAAAACAATTAATTAAGATCTCAAAAAAAAATCACAAAAAAACACCAATTACTCAACGAAAATTACGCTGAAGACACAAATAATTCAGTAAGTCATGGTATATATATATATATATATATATATATATATATATATATATATATATATATATATATATATATATATATATATATATATATATATATATATATATATATATATATATATATATATATATATATATATATATATATATATATATATATATATATATATATATATATATATATATATATATATATATATATATATATATATATATATATATATATATATATATATATATATATATATATATATATATATATATATATATATATATATATATATATATATATATATATATATATATATATATATATATATATATATATATATATATATATACATACAGCAATTCCATTTGAAAAGAGCCTAAACCAAAAAAAAAGTTCTCCGATCGGGCTCAAAATTTTTCTGGGGGTTCCTTGGCCAAAATAATTAGACCCGTATTTTTTTGTTTGGCCATTAAGGTGGCCTACATCGTGCTAGGGTGGTTCAAAAAATGGCAATTTTCGTCATTTTTCGCAAAAACCACTTTTTTCTAAAAATCATATCTCCGCGCCATTTCATCCGATTTTAGCTGTCTTAGACGCAAAAGAAAGGTGATGAGTTTGGCTATTTGGGAAAAATAGTAAAAAGTTCCAAAAATCTAGCTTAACTATTGAAAAAGTCGTATAAAAACTTAAAATGGCGTTTTGACCGTGTCTGGACCAAAGAGCCTATGTCTGAAAATATTTTTATCGGATTCCTCGGAAAATTTCACATAACATATCAAAAAATTGGCGATGTCGAACCGTACGTTTTGGAGATACGATTTTTTGAAAATAAAAACTGCGTTTTTCGACGCGCCACGCGCAAAAACGGGAAAATGACGAAATGATTTGATTTTGATTTGATTTGATTTGATGGGATAACCAACAGGGCCACAAGGATGACCTATGTAGCGGTTGCCTAGAATTACAGTGGCTCAGACTTAAAGGGAGCATCTTCAAATTACTGCCGTATGAAGGGCCAAAAGGGGGTGGTTGGACGCGAACAAGCAAAATCACTCACGGTGTCCTCAGGGAAGAGAATCTCCTTCCGACAGTAACCTCCAATAACTCCGAAAAAGTCTGACAAAGCTGAAAAACAGGGCTCGCACCCTGTTGGGGGCCTAAAGGGCGCGGCAGACAGCTGGAGACTGACAGGGGTCAATAGATGTAGTAATTAGACAATCCTTAAGAATTGTACAATTAATACGCTATTTTCCCCTTGTGACGTAGTTCTGGTCTTCCACTATCTACATCCAATCTCCGCCATTACAGCATACCGTCCACTGCCCTGATGCTCCCTCCCCGATCCCCGGCTTTGATTCTAACTACTAATAAAAGGGAAAAACATAGATGAGAACAGGTCATTGCGGATGGAGAGCAAATCGAGCTCAGTATCCCCTCACAAAGACTGGTAGTAAGTGTTAAAAAGAGTGAAAATATGAAGAAAGATAAGAAGAAAAATGAAAAGATAGTATGTCAATGCGGATGGATCGATGATCCCCTCACAAGGACATTAAAGAAACAGATGGTAGAAAGAGCAAAGAAGAAAAGAATATCAAGAAAAAGATATATAAAATAAGGATCAAAAGACATCAATATAGAGAAATATTCAACAGATTACTTCAAATATTGGCGTGGATTATCTTAAATGGAATGTGTGTATGTCAGTGTAAATGAAAGAATCTTCTGATATTTAAAAGGAAAGATCTCACCAAATCAGATATCTTGGGCTTCAGTCCATTTGATCGTCTGAATCTTCGAATTAGATGGAATCTCAAATTTTAGTCATCTGCAGTTCCTGCAGCTCTTCTGGTTCTGCACGATCGACAGCATCAAGTTGAACCACCCGACAGCACCTAATAGAAGGTCATCACTCGGCCAATTCGTTCTGGTGGTAGGAATCGTGGCCGTGCTCAGCGCTTATCAAACGGGAAGCATTTCTTCGGAATGGGACTGCTGAAATCATTCCTCAAACACATGCAGTTGTTCACTGGATTCGGGCAGGATCAAGTGAGAACCACGAAATTCCTTCGCCGATGGTCACTTTGTATGTTTCATTTTTTCCGCTGTCTCTTCCTTTCCGCTGACGACAACCATGAGTCACAATTTAAAAATTTCACCGAAATTACCAAACATTTCTTATTGCCACTACCGGTATGCGGTATGGATGGCCACCGGAACGGACAAAGGAATTTCCGTAAATTCACTTATTTGTAATAACAAAATAAAGATTATCAGAAAAATTAGAGAATTTTGAATCGAAGAAAAAACATGACGCAGCAAAAACTTTTCGCGCCCGCACGCACCGATTACTACGATCATCAAAACGGGAAAATGACGAAATCGGCAAAAAATCAACTTTTTTCACTAAAACTGCGATAACTTTAAAATTTCAGCGATGACCTATACATGTCTGGGTACCAAAATTTTCGTAATTGAGAGACGCAACTTTTGGTACCATAACATCTATAGGTCATCGCTGAAATTTTAAAGTTATCGCAGTTTTAGTGGAAAAAGTTGATTTTTTGCCGATTTCGTCATTTTCCGTTTTTGCGCGTGGCGCGTCGAAAAACGCAGTTTTTTTTTTTCAAAAAATCATATCTCGGAAACGTACGGTTCGACATCGCCAATTTTTTGATATGTTATGTGAAATTTTCCGAGGAATCCGATAAAAATATTTTCAGACATAGGCTCTTTGGTCCAGACACGGTCAAAACGCCATTTTAAGTTTTCATACGACTTTTTCAATAGTTAAGCTAGATTTTTGGAACTTTTTACTATTTTTCCCAAATAGCCAAACTCATCACCTTTCTTTTGCGTCTAAGACAGCTAAAATCGGATGAAATGGCGCGGAGATATGATTTTTAGAAAAAAGTGGTTTTTGCGAAAAATGACGAAAATTGCCATTTTTTGAACCACCCTAGCACGATGTAGGCCACCCTAATGGCCAAACAAAAAAATACGGGTCTAATTATTTTGGCCAAGGAACCCCCAGAAAAATTTTGAGCCCGATCGGAGAACTTTTTTTTTGGTTTAGGCTCTTTTCAAATGGAATTGCTGTATATATATATATATATATATATATATATATATATATATATATATATATATATATATATATATATATATATATATATATATATACCTTATAAGGTTGAATGTTGCGTTAATTCGATGCAGTGCCACTAGATTGGCTGATGGCTGGGGAGCGGTGATGTTGGTGTTGAAATCGCCCACTACGTACAGCCTGTCAAAACCAACGTCCAGGAGGTCCAGTAAGAGCTTCTCGTAGCTGGGCGAAGTTGGGGTTCGTACTGAGCGGATTGTAAAGCGCAACAACGCAAACGTTCCAGTCGTTGATTCGTATCCGGATGTCCAGAAACTCGACGCGCTGGTTGATGGATGTCGCAGGATCAAATGCTGACTTGTTCATCGTGGTAGCTTTTAATCCCTTCCGCACGTAAAGTCCCACACCGCCGCAGGTTTTGGCACCTCGACCCCTGCCGGAGGGGAGCGAGTGCTTAACGAAGTCGTATCCGGGTATGCGTATTGGTCCAATAGGTGAAGAAGACTTTAGTTTGGTTTCGGTGAAGGCGAACATGTGGTACTGCTTCTTGTCGAGGATGATCTTCACACCGTCAATGTGCCGTTCAAGTCCACGGACATTCAGATGTCCGATACGTAAGTTCTGGAAGTTTCTGAGCATGCTATTTGTGGAAAACGTCAGCAGCATGGTGCGTCTAGCAGCGTGATGATGCGGAAAGTTCCGCTGATGTGGCATCGAAGAAGATCGACGTGTCTTCGCCATCAAGATCGCCTCCGGCGAGTTCCAAGACCTGCTCCAAGGTCTCGATGGGAGCGTACTGCTTCTGTCCCGGGAGTAGCCCGGATACCCTATCGTTCCGAATGAACACGGACTTGACCTGCTTGCGCTGCTTGAGACGAAGGGCCAGGTTGCGGATCCGAAAGGTGTTGATCGACATCGCTTCGTTCAAGGTGAACCGATAGTCCAGATATGGTCCGCCTCGACGGTTGCACAGCTTTGCCGTCTGGTGTCGCTGGAAATACTGCCGCAATACTACTCCTCTCGATTCGGCGCTGTTGAAGATCACCATGATTGTTGGGGTCAAGGAGCGGTCGGTCCACTTAGATGTCTTCACGGGAAGACGGAAACATTTTACGACGTTCGACATTTCGCTTTCGCAGTCGAGGAGACGGAGTACGTTTCCGACCAGGTCTCTGACGTTCTCGCCTTCATGGTATGGGATCTTGTTCACAGCAAGTCTGCAGCAATTCACGGTACGGGAGCAGGTTTTGGCCAAGGTGGCACACTTTTCAATCGCCTCAAGCTTCTCGTTGATGTTGCTCGTCAAGCGATCTCGTGCAACATCCCAATGGTCCTAACTGCTCAGCTTGTTCTGGATACGGTCGAGTTGCCTCTTGCAGGTGGCTCGTGACGAGTTCAACTCTGCCTGCAGCTTGCACAGCTCCGACGACAAGTCTTGAATTAGCTTGGCCAACTTGTCGATCTCTTCGTTGTGGGGAGGATGTTGGACCTGCAGTTTGGGGACAAGGCTTCCGCGTACCGAGCAGGAGTCACAAAAAAAACTCGTAGTTTGCGATTGACTCCATCTGTGCATCACTGATTCGCATACATGCCGAGTGGAACCACCGTGAGCAGGAATCGCAAAAAAAATGGTTTTCCCCATACAAATTTATATGGAAAATTGAATCGCTTTGCGCAAAGTGAGGACTAAACCAATCGGTCCCAAACTTTGAGGAGTTGTTTAGGACCCCAGAAGGAACTAAAAAAGTGCTGTGCTCACTAAATTTGGACAACTTTATTTTTTTCCATACAACCATATTACACCCTAGTGGGACATAAGAGTGTGTTGAAATCTAATATGAAAATTAACGTGCAATCCTGCTTCTTAAGACTTTATCAACTGAACTACAAAATAAATAATAAAGAACTATTTCCGGTTCCGAAGATAAAAATAAGAAAATGAAACATCACCTAATAAAAAAAGAACTTTTTGCAATTCCGTCGTGAAACTACTTACTTTTCCTGTCATTCTTGAACGACGAAACAGCCTACTTTTCTGTACCAAAAATAACAGAATCGAATAGTAACACTTTACAAAACAAATGCTGAAAAGTTCTATTTTCAGCACTGAAATGGATGCTGAAAAGTTGAACTTTTCAGCACTTGTTCGGAAAAGTTATACCTTTCAACATTTTTTTGATTTGAACGATTCATTGACTCAATGCATGGACATTTGTCCTATAATTCTGTCCAAAGGGTGTTTTTCGGAATTGCAAAAACGTTGTATGGAACTCGTTGCAAAACTTGATTTTTCATCACTCGTCGTATTTATCTAACTCGGTGAACCTCGTTAAATAAATGTACGACTCGTGCTGAAAAAATCCTCTTTTTGCAACTTGTTGCATAAACTACTATTACCACTTATGTACAGTTTATTTTTCAAACAATTGATCACAGTTATCGAAACATATAGGGCAACTATACAAATTATCATCTTGCTACCGCCTACGGCGGTCTAGGATGACCAGTCTGGTTGCAATCACCAAACTCCCACCGGCAATCCAAGACTACCTACTTGCCTTCGAAACATTCACTCCTGCACTGGTTCTAAAATCGAATCCACCGTCCCCACCCGAATCCAATGCCCAACGCCCATTCCAACCGCTCACAAAACCGTGGCGCTGCACGCGTCAGAACGAAGCTTCTTTAGGGAAGCACATGTTGTTTGGGTTCTCCGTCAAGCGGTATACGCACTTCGGAAGAAACCGGTCAAGAAAAAAATCAAATGGGCAGCAGCGGCAGCTAAAGCAAGCCAGAGAGGGTGAAGAAAAGCCCCAAGAAATCACTCCCTCTCCTTTGTTCTGCTGTTCGTAAAGCCATTTCTTGACCCCTTTCCTTCCGATCAGCGTACTAGCCTTCAAACGGAACAAGCCTACACCTCTAGCGATGACGTTAGGCAGAGGCTGCTCCAGAGCCAATTTGTACATGATCCGGATGTGGGGAGGACGTGATTAGATTAAAGTGATATAAAATAGAATAATTAAAGAAAACGTAATTGAATTAACCAAACTGACCGATTCTTAGCGAAGCTACACCAAAATGTCACATTTTTCAATTTTCAATGTGATTTTTAATATGATAAAAATCATTTTTATTATGATGCAATAATTGCAATGTGCTTTAAATGCGTTTTCTTACCTTAGAAGCCAAGAATATTGACCAAATGTGGTCTGCAAGCCATTGAACGGGAGAGGAGTTTTTTCATAAATCTGCTCCTTTCGTTGTCCCGTCACGAAAAGAAATGGCTGGCAAAAACTCAAATTTCAACCAATTCTTTCAGTTCAAGGAGCAAAAGATTCTTTTTTTAATTTGTGATAATGTGTTGAAGAGCAAAAGTTTTTTTAAAAATCAAACTGGCAAAACTGTAGCGACTTTTGTAGTGTTCCTTTTAAAAGTCCAGCTTTACGATGTTGTCCCGTCACGCTACATTTTTATTTCAGGAGAAGCACAGGTACTAAATGGTTAATTCTGCATGATATTTCTTTTTAGGAAAATCAATTATCTTTCCAAATATGTTATAACATTGGGGGTTTCTTCTTCTATTTTGCCACTACAGCCAAAACGCTGAAAAAAACTTGGAATTTTTTTGAAAAGGAGCCGAAGAATCGGTCAACTTAAGTTTCGTCCATTTTCTGTCAACAAACAAAAGTCATTGTTTATGTTTTTGACATTAGTTTACATGAAGAATAAGGAATACTAAGATGCAACTCAACAGAATGGTTGATCCAAGTAAACTGCCGTTCTACGCATAATTGTCCCATGTCAGTTTTGGACGATTTTGACTTTATGACATTTTTAAGTTTAGTTTGATGTGTACTTTAAGAAAAACACATAAAATCTGGTACTTTGTTCGTAAACTCATTGAAAACAACACCAAGTCTGTTTGTCCCATCGTTAAACTTCTACGCATAATTGTCCCACCAAGTATTTTCTTAAACGGAATCATTAGTTTTACTAACCATTATGTCTTGTTTATCTATTGTAAAGCAACAGAATCACAATTAAGGGTGATAAACTGCTAACTGGGGCGATTAGGGTTACATAGGGCGAATAGGAACCCACGGGACAATTATGCGTAGAAACACAGAAATCGGTAGAAAAATTTCAATCGCGTTTTTCTCAGTTGCACCCTTACCAAAAATCATGATTTTTTGAGTTCCAAATCCCACTTTTCATACGAATTTTTTAGTTCAACCCATATAACCATTTTTATGGTTGTAGTACCTGAACTCAAAAAATCGTATGAAAAGTGGGATTTGGAACTCAAAAAATCATGATTTTTGGTAAGGGTGTGCACTTTTTTGAACATGGGACAATTATGCGTAGAACGGCAGTAAACCGGAGGCGACATTGTTTTGATAGAGGTTTGTCAATCATCTTTCACGTCTTCGGGGTGGCCTGGCGTTTAATATCTCCGTCTTTTAATCACGAGGTTCCTGGTTCAATCCTGACTTAAATATTTTTGAGTTTTTTTCAATTTTATTATCAAAATTAGTGATTACATACATTAAAAAAACTTCTTCGAACCTGCGACGCTCTGGTCAAAGGGTTAAAAATTAAATGGATTTTTGTAGTGGAATAGAGAAAACGTTCTGTATTATGCAGGCAGGTAAATGAAAATGGCTATTTCAGGATTATATGCACTAGAAGTTAGAGTTTATATTTCATGACACTACGAAATTCTATTCCTAAAGAATTATTCTGAACAAATAAAAAACATTCAAAAAAATAAAATAATAACTGTCGAGATTCGAACCAAGAACCTTTAAAATACTTATGCAGTGCCTTTGACAACCACACCACTAAGAACTAGCTTGCTAGGTATCAAGAGTTCTAAACTTCTCCCGTGTGGTAGGCGCAGAAACCATGTCAGTTTTGTGTATGTACCCGATCCACACCGCCGTCACACCAAACTTTGGTGTCGGTGCACCGATCAAGCTACAACAGGTCAAAAGGTAAGTCTGATTGCAGGACACAATTGATTGATATTTTTTGTCAAATTCAGTTTTATTTCGTGAAACGGAATGGGGAAATTAACGATTCCCTCGATTGATAGTTTTAATTCATTTTGTATAATGAAAACAAAAAAAAAACAGGCGCGTCCAAGTAAAAAGAATCCAATTGTAGACGCAAGCTGAGGCTAGAAATTAGATAACAAAAAAAAAGTAGTCCAGCGAATAATTTCGAATTCAGTCAAGGGTTTAAATCGAGATAAACCAATGTGCTATTGCTTGGTAAACTGGTGCTTCCTCTTGTGCTCCGGCCAGTCGTTCTCCTGGCAGGTGCGCGAACAGTACGAAACATTAAAGCAGCAGTGGAGTACAGCTTCGAGATCACAGATGTTGCACTGGAATAGTGGTAAGGAAGAAGAATATTAGCACCCTAATCGAAAGGAGACAAAACAGGTCGGCTTACCCAACGCTTGCGCTTGATGGCATCAATGCGCAGCGTGTACTCGTTGACGACCGAGCGAATCCTATGTGAGAAAAGAAAAGCAAACACAAATAAGTGTCAAGTTGGTCATTTGTGACCTCCGCTGCGGTTACTTTTTCTGCCACCGGTCAATATCCTCCTGCAGTGCGTTCACAGCCAATCGCTTCACCGTTTCGATGTCGTCAATTTCGTCCATCAGTTCCTTAAGCTTGATCGCATCCTCCGAGTACTGTCGCTTGAGTTGCGCTTTGATGCGTGGACTGCGCGGTTTCGGCGCCGCTTCGTTGGACGGTCCCGGCAAGGCAAGCATGGCCGAACTGGTGCCGAGAGCATCTGCTGGATCGCTGCGAAAGGGTGGCGTTGGATTGCGAGCCTTAACTCGCTTGGTCGGCGTCGTTGGCTCGCTGGGCACAGCTGGTTCCAACGTACGCTTCTGCCGCTTAGTGGGCGTCGTTGGGTCGCTGGGAACAACCGGGTGCGGATCCAAAGTACGCTTCTGCCGGATGTTGTTGGTGTTCTGCGGGGGTGAAGGACAAACTTCCAGTTGAGGAGCCACCTGGTCCAGCGATTCGTCTGTTTGTTGAGGAGCTGATGAGTTGGAAGGGGCACTGGCAAGGCTCACGTTGGAACGATGTACCTTTGGTTTGCGACCTCGCTTTTTGGGCGTCTTCGGAGCCGGAGTCAGTTGCTGTACCGGCATTGGTGAGATCTCGACGCCTGCACTCTGGAGCAACACGCTGATTGGAGGAGTCTTGCTTCCGTAAGCGTAGTACTCCTTGTCCTTCGGGAGGCTCATCAGTGCCTGGTGCTTGTGAAGTTCACCCATCGCGAGTTGAAAGCCCGCTTTTTTTGGGTTTATCTTGAGCTGTTCGAAATCGGAATCGATCGGCTTTACGTAAATGGCATCGACGACTGCTCGCGTGTGCGTTCCCCCAAAGAAACGAACGTCGTACTTGTTGTTAACCACCCGGACCACCTTAGCCGGCCAGTACTGGTATCCCTTCTGCTTGGCAAAAACTAGCTCATGGCGTGTGTGACACGGCCGCGCAAACCAGTCCGGTTCGGCTTTTTCGTTGCTGTGCCGGAAGCAATCCCGGCACTGTCGTATTTCGTACAGATCGTACGTACAGTCGGTAATGAAGTACATCGCAGCGCTGTACTCCAACGAACCAGCTCCATGAATAACGGCAATATTGTGCGCTATGTCCTGCGTGTCGGCGCTGAATTCCTCGAGCGTTTCATACTGGCCATGTTCGATTTTCAACATAATGGCGTCGAGATCGATCGAGAAACGTACCAGCATTTTTTTGCTCAGCTCCAAATTTTCCACCCGCTCCGCCGAGCGCGGCTGGTTGTTGAACAGCCTGGTAAGCGAGTAGGTATCTGCCGGGAGCCAGGATTTGTACTCGTCAACGATAAACTTGAGCAAATAGTTCAGCTCGGATTGGCTCATGTTCGGAGGTGTATTGTACTGGTTGCCTTGCACCTGTCGGCAAGGGTAGCAAAACTTCTGCATCAAATCTTCACTGTCCATAATACTGGGTCCATTATCCTCCGGCTTCACCGTCGGTGTGTTGAGCCGCTCTTCCAGGCGCCGATCCGGTGGCCTAATCAAGCCAACAAACTGTGGCTCGTCAGATGTCAGCTCTTGTTTGAGATCTTCTTGCTTCACGTCGATTTTGCTCTCGTTCCGGTTGGAATCGATCATCGGAGTTGGCATCCGAATTTCCATAACCTCGGACTGGCTAGCCACGGACGAAGCCGGTGAGTTTACGGATCGTGTTTCATTTGTACCCGCAGCCGCCGCCACGACACCTGTCCCGAAGTCAGACATGTTGATCCTTTTTTTCGTGGTAAACCGTTCCATTACCACCTGCTTGGCTTCAGTTGTTCGTGCGCAAGAAAGGTGGAAAACTCGCAAACAGCTCGAACATTTGGAGACGTTTCCTTCCAGGTGGCACTCGTAGCAATATGGATCCGGATGATCGTCCGGAAACGAAAACTTGTCAGCATCCGGGAGCGCATAATGATAAACAGATTTGGGTTTGGGCCTTTTCGGTTTATCCACAACCTGGATCAGCCCGTCGACCACTGCGTTACTCACGAACGATTCAATTTGGTCTAACAATTAAAAAGAAAAAAGACGATTACATTTGCATCTAAATAAAAACAACCCCAAAACAAAACCCTACCGCCGGTTGCCACAGGGAACTCCTTTTGCAAAATTTTTACCAGCCTGGTGTGTTCGGTTTCCTCGTCATCGTGCCGGATGATCGACCACATTTTCTTGACCACCTCGGCGGGTTCGTTCCGGTGGTAGCGTTCCATGTTTGCCTAAAAAAAAAAACAAAACAAAGCAATAATTGTTTTGCACAAACAAAAGCCACCGATTTGTTGTACTCACATACATCCTGCCGTCCGGAAGCGGAAATTTGGCCTGATTTGATCACCTTTTTTCGACGGTTACATCGAGAGCCACAAGAACTGCATTGTTCGGAAGTTGGCGGGAAGAACTCAAACTTTCTTGTTTATCAAAAATCTTTGACAGCGTGCGTGCGAATCCTTCGAGAGAAAAATGTAAAATGAACGTCTGGCTGTGTGCGGGTGCGTCCGTAAATTACGTAAATTACTGTGAAAAGTTCTAGAGTTTTTTTTGAATAGGTCCTATAAACATATGAAAGACAATAGCTTATAGGAACTTTTCAAAAACAATCTCTAGAGTTGAAATACACAATAGAGTTATCTACGTGCGCATGTATTGCGTGTTTGTACACGAAGGGTTTTTAGGTTAAAATTTGTACCCGCCAGCAAAAACAAATGGTAAGCTAGTGTGCGTGAGATCGGGCTTATGGTACGTTCGTTTGAACAGCCGCACTCGTCGGTGTCAGTTTTGGTTCAATAGAGTTATCTAAGCCCGAGCTCACGCACACTAGCACCCCATTTGTTTTGCTGGCGGGTACAAAATTTAACCTCAATCTTTTTCGTGTACGTATACGCAATACATGTGCACGTAGATAGCTCTATCGAACGTCATCTGTCAGTGTGCTTGGAACTCGCATGAAACATGAAACTGAAAATATATCGAGCCTGGTTTGAATCAACAAAAAATGCGTAGAAACAAACCTTGATTTACTCAATTCTACAAAAGTCTTTTGTTGTTTTGAAAAAGCTGCTTTGACGTTTAGCGTTGATTCAACAAAAATCTTGATTTTCAAATCAACAAAATGTTTGGTTGATTCAAATATGCCTTATTTTTCTGCGTTTTCTGGAGTTTGTTCAGGTTCAATAAACCAAATTTTCATTTGTTGCCGCCTTTAGTCGGGGTATTCAAAAACATCCGAAAAGCAAAATATAAAAAAATGGTATTGGAACTTTTAAAAAACTCCAAGATTGGATTTTTATCACGATTTTCATGCATGGAAAATAAAACGATGCTGAAATCTTAAAATATGTGCGCGGGGTTTAAGGATGAACCCTTGATTGCACAAAACAGAAAAAGAGAAAGAGAAAGAGAGAAAGAAATGGAACACACTCAAAAAAATATTCACATTGAAGTTACGTGAAAAGCTATGTACACGGATTTCACACAAACTACTATCCAGGTTTTTAAGCGAAGATGGCGTTCAAATTGTGAACGTCCGAAATGTCAGAATCGCTCAGTAGCACCAACATTAGAAAAAAAATGTGGCTGTCATGCCATGGCACAGTTTATTCGTAATGTTGGTACCACTGCATGGCTTTGACATTTCGGGCGTTCACAATTCGAACGCCATCTTCGCTTAAAAATCTGGATACGTTTGTTTTGATAGTGTGCGTAAGCGCCGTGTAAAAAGTGACAGTTCGTCACTTTTTAGTTTGACTTTGACCAACCAACGGGGTACAAACTAAAAAAGTGTCAAACGAAAAAGTGACCAACCACCGGGGTTGAGTGTAGTATTTTTCCACTAGAGTTTTTACGTAACTTCTACGAGGTGACGTTATTAGAAATGAAATCTGTTTGGCCAGATCATTGCACGTTGTTTTTACGTGTTTCACACGTAAAAGCTAAATGAAAAAACCGATGATTTGTACATGTTTGTTGTATTTAGTAAACGTCTTTTTATAATATCGCGCAAAATATTCCACACGTAGATGCTGTTGAAATCTGCAGTTTTTTTTTTAATTTATATTTATTCAAATTTCTTTTCCATGTACATTCATTCAGTTAAAATATTATTGAGTGTCCAATCACAAACGATGACTTTTCACCTCAATTTTAAATACTAGCAACTTTCATTTATTCATGAAATATTGTAGCTTTCGCTATTCAGTGATTTCAAATGTAGGAGGTCC
Organism: Culex quinquefasciatus; assembly: GCF_015732765.1. Classification (NCBI taxonomy): domain Eukaryota; kingdom Metazoa; phylum Arthropoda; class Insecta; order Diptera; family Culicidae; genus Culex; species Culex quinquefasciatus. The sequence continues at coordinate 84,350,443 of NC_051863.1, read as the reverse complement.
TACATGTACAAAAGGGAAAAGGGATACCTTAAAACTAACTTATAAACTATATAAAGAGCGGATCAATGCAGCTGAAGACTGCAATGATTTTTGTCGAAATGCATCAATTATCTTATTGGACATAACATCCAAAGTGTCAACTTCGGCTAATTGATGAAGTTCACTGGTGCTGAACCAGGGAGGAAGTTTCAGAATCATTTTCAGAATTTTGTTCTGAATCCTCTGAAGTTTTTTCTTCCTGGTTAAGCAACAGCTTGTCCAGATCGGCACAGCATAAAGCATGGCAGGTCTGAAAATTTGTTTATAAATTAACAGTTTATTCTTGAGACAAAGTCTAGAATTCCTGTTTATAGGGGAACGGCATCTAATTCCAGCGTGCCTCTAATGTTGGCAGGTCAGAACTTTGACATTCAATTAAAGCTAATTAAAAGCGTTTTCAACTGAAATCGAGTGATAAATAGCTCAATGAGAAGCGAGCAAGCAAGTTTCTATCAAAAGTTTTGCAAAATTAGTTGTTTAAATAGTGAAAATCAGCAAATTGGATGGAATTAGGAGCGAGTGATTAACCTGCCAAACATACGAGAATTTCCCCTAGGTGGATTCAAACATTTAATATATTTGTTACATTTAACCTGGATACTTTCAATGTGATCCTTGTAAGTAAGGTTTTTGTCAAAACCAAGTCCAAGATATTTCACTTGATCCTCCCACTTTAAATTTACCTCATTCATCTTTATAATGTGATGACTTTTGGTTTAAGAAAATCAGCCCTTGGTTTGTGAGGGAAAATAATAAGTTGAGTTTTTGCAGCATTTGGAGTAATTTTCCATTCTTTCAAATAAGAATTGAAAATATCCAAGCTTTTTGTAATCTTCTTGTGATGACACGAAGGCTTCTGCCTTTGGCGGAGATGCTTGTGTCATCAGCAAAAGTGATTTCTGACATCCTGGGGCAAATCAGGCAAGTCAGAAGTAAAAATATTGTATAAAATTGGACCCAAAATGCTTCCTTGAGGGACGCCAGCACGTACAGGTAGTTGATCAGATTTGCTATTCTGATAACATACCTGCAGAGTACGATCCGTCAAATAATTTTGAATAATTTTCACGATATAAATCGGAAAATTAAACCTTTTCAATTTCGCAATCAAACCTTTATGCCAAACACTGTCAAATGCTTTTTCTATGTCTAGAAGAGCAGCGCCAGTAGAATAGCCCTCAGATTTGTTGCTTCGAATTAAATTTGAAACTCTCAACAACTGATGAGTAGTTGAATGCCCAAGGCGAAATCCAAACTGCTCATCAGCGAAAATTGAATTTTCATTAATGTGCGTCATCATTCTATTAAGAATTATTTCAATTTTCAATTCGGTTTTATTGGTGAATAATCAAGATACAATAAGTTATTTTGAAGTGCATAACAGAGTTTTGGAGTTCCTTACAGCTGTGTGTTGCATCATAATCCATTTAGGAACAATTATTTCTTTAACTAAGGCACTAGCAAGAGTAAGAAAAACTATAAAAAAAAACTTACAGAAATTGCAAAGGAAAGGGGATAGAGGAAGAGAAAGCTTATATCTAGATCACAGGTAATTTATCCTTTGTAGATGTATTTGATCATCAGTTCCCCAAGGGCCAGGAATTGTTCTGCCTTGTTCCGGCAGCTCCGAAACCGCGTCATCATCTCCCCCGCGAGAGCAAAGAACTCCGGCAGGGTGAAGAGATCTTCTCCGGTGACTTCTTGCTGGGCCGTACTGCCGCTACCGGCAGCGACCACGCTGGCGAACGAACGCCCCCAACCAGGAGGGAACGCTGAGTTTTCCGCTGGAACCGTACGCTGTCCAGCTGCAGGAACGGCTGCGCTCGTACTTCGCTGAGGAGGGTGGAACGCTTTCTTATTCCTCTTTTCCTGCTCCTCGAGGTAGGCCTTGCGCGCGACGCATCCGCGGTAATTGCCGGTATGGTTGCCGTCACAGTTCGCGCACTTTACGCGCGGCTTGGTTTGTTCTGCCTTGTCCCCCAAGTCCGCCTTTCGTGGCAGTGCGCACGCCTCCGAGAGGTGTGACTCACCGCACTTCACGCAGCGGGGCCGGAGGTTGCAGTTCCGCGAGCCGTGGCCGAATTTCTGGCACCGGTGGCATTGCGCTACGTCCGTCGGGTTTTTGTGTAAAACCGCCAGTTTACCCAAAACCGTCCAACGTTTTAGTCCGCCGCAGGTCTTGGATCTTGACGGTGCCGCGGTCGAAGTACAACAGGTACAGTGTGTGTGTACCTGTTACCGTTGTCTTGCGCGAGAGCACTTTAATCTCCCGCGGTTTTATTCCGGCGTCCGAAAGGTGACCCTTCAGGTCGGAGATCGGACGGTCTTGATAACCCTGCAAGACGACCTTAACAGGGGGCTTCTCGGGGTTGTATGTGTAGAAGTTGAAGTTGCTACGCTTCAATTCTTCAAACACCAGGTCGAAATTCTTTTTGGTCAGTGTGATCACTTGCACTGCCGACTTACCGATTTTCAGACAATATCCGAGGCCTTCCAGCAACTCGTCAACATCGTCCGCTAACGTGTCCAAAACAAAAATTGAGGTGGTCTACGTTCCGCTGGAGAGTTGTTCTTTTTGACGTCGGCACTTTTTCCGTGCACGACCATCATCGTCGTCGTCGTCGTCGGTAGTGCTGCTACCGTCAGAGTTGTTATTTTCTTCGTCGTCGCTCAGCATCTGGAACTCGTTCCTGATGGGGATGTTGGCGGATGTTGATGTGCCACTGGTTGTGGCACCGGAAGTACCGGAACGGGTTCGCACTGGTGATCTTGGGACATATCCGGGATGTAGTAACTTTTGTCGATGCCTTCAGCGCTGACGCTCCCTGCGCGATGGCGGCCGACACGGCGTTGGTTTGTTTACCTTTTGCACACGGCCGGTAGACGAACTTCGCGGGTTTTCGAGGCCGCACTCGAACTGCCACGGCCACGGCCGGCTTTTGGCATGCTGGAGAAGCAAACTCGCGGGTAACCACAATCAATTACGGCGAAAAAAATCGAAAAAACGATGGAGCACTGAGCACTAGCTGCATGCTCTCGTGCGTACACGTATTAAGAATTATTCTTTCGAATAATTTACTAATAGATGAAAGCAAACTAATGGGCCGATAGCTTGAGGCTTCAGCAGGATTTTTATCCGGTTTCAAAATCGGAATAACTTTGGCATTTTTCCAACTACTGGGAAAATATGCCAAATCAAAACATTTGTTGAAAATTTTGACCAAGCTACTTAAAGTTGCTTCTGGTAATTTTTTAATTAAAATGTAAAAATGCCATCCTTACCAGGGGCTTTCATATTTTTAATTTTTTTGATAATAGATTTTATTTCATTCAGATCCGTATTAAAAACTTCATCTGATGAAAATTCTTGTTCAACAATATTCTGAAATTCTATTGAAATTTGATCTTCAATAGGACTCAAAACATTCAAGTTGAAATTATGAGCACTCTCAAACTGCTGAGCAAGTTTTTGAGCTTTTTCGCCATTAGTTAATAGAATAATTGAAATCTGCAGTGTTCACCTTCTTTACACCACCTTGGTGTGCCGTTATTGTGCTAACCTTGCTAGCATAGCCTTGGTGGTTGTGACAGCTCATTCCCGCCAAACCAGTCGACGCGTGCGGTTGCATGTTGTGTTTGCTCGCCAAATAAAAGTTCTTTCGTGGAAGTTTCTCGCGTGTTCTTTCTTTCCTCGATTCCGATCCGATTCGCGGTAATCCGCTGTGCGTTCTGGACGGCAAATTCCGTCAGGTTATGGGCCCAGTTAGGACGGTTTCGGGAAAGTGCAAAGGGACGGTTCCGCGTGGAGGAAAAGTTTAGTTTTTCGCGTGGTGAACGAAAAGTGTGCTCGCTTTTGTTTACCGTTCGGTGGAGGAGCACCAACGGAAAAGTGAGGTTGTGTTTTTCGCGTGTGGAAGAACTTTGAAGTGCGCGTGAAAAATGGCCGGAAAGTTCGGGATTGCCAAGCTCGATGGCACGAACTGGCCAGTGTGGGAGATGCGTGTGGAGGCACTCTTGGCCGTCGAAGACCTCTGGGAGGTTGTGATGGAAGATGTGCCGGCGGCAGAGAAGCAGGACGCGGCTTGGAGGAGCTGCGACCGGAAGGCGAAGGAAAACATCGTGTCACTGCTGGTGGACAGCCAGCGGTCGCTCGTGGAGGGAGAAGCCCACGCGCGGGACGTTTTTAAAGCTCTCAAGGAACATCATCAGCAGGTGAGCCGATCCGCGGAACACACACAGCGAGGGAAAGCACGGAAGTGCTTCCGTTGTGGCCAGCCGGGGCATTTCAAGCGGAGTTGCCCGGTGCGTGGCGGATTGCGGCGAAAAAGCGAGAAGGAGATCGCCGGGAAGACGGCGACGGTGTCCATCGAGGGCACGGCGGCGGCGGCGGCTGCCGGAACCTTGAAGTTCAAATCGCCGGGTGCACGGAGATCGAGACCGCTGAAAGCGACGAACAGGACGTCGCGCTCACCACCGGAGTGGGGAGATCTGCGAATTGGGTGATTGACAGTGGTGCCAGCGCGCACATGAGCAACGACAGGAAATTTTTCTCGTCGCTGCGGGAATTTGCTGGTGGTTATATCACGGTGGCCAACGGAAAGCAGACGGAGATTCGTGGTGAAGGAAGCGGGGTAGTGTACGGCATTGACGGCGAGGAAAAGCCGAAGAAGATCGACATCGGTGAAGTGAAGTTCGTGCCAGGACTAGCTACGAACTTGCTCTCGGTCGGGAAGTTGGCAGAAAAGAACTACAGTGTTGTGTTTGAGAAGAAAAGCTGTTCGATTGTGAGTGCCGAAGGTGAAGTGGTCGCTACGGGTAGACGTCACGGAGGACTCTACTACCTGCGCCAGACGAAAGCGGCGGTCAAATCGATGGCGGCTGTGGAGGCTCGACACAACGAGGGTTGCCAGCACCAGTGGCACCGACGGCTCGGTCATCACGACTGGACAGTGGCAGAGCGGATCTACAAGGAGGGGCTTGCCACGGGGATGAAAGTGACGGACTGTGGACAGCGTTTGGTGTGTGAGTGCTGCGAGGAGGGTAAGTCAACCAATTTACCTCCTATGCTCGGCCGGAAGTCGAAACAATTGCTAGACGTGGTGCACGCTAGCGTTTGTGGGCCGATGCGAACCGTTACGCCAAGCGGAAATCGATTCGTCTTGACGATATTGCGCGTATTCCCGTAGAAGACACGCGGCATACCAGTCTCGAAACGACGCGCCGCACTTTCGGCAAATGCGCGCTGTCAAATCCCATACTGCGCGTTTAGTTTTTGTTGATCTTCTTCTTCGAATTGCATGGCATTGTTGCCGGGTATGTTTTTTATTGCACCAAAAGTGCAAAAAATCGCTGGCAACAATGTCTGCGGCACATTCTGAAATGCCGCGCGGCATGTACCTTTGAAAGAAACGGACAATAATCGATGACTTCAGTAGGTTTACGGTCACCTACCTGCTGAAGCGGAAGTGCGAAGCGGCGAGTGGGATCAAGGAGTACATCCAGTGTGTCGAGAGCCAGTTTGGGCGCAAGCCGCGAGTGGTGAGGTCGGATGGAGGGGGAGTGTTCAACAACACAGAACTCCGGAACTTCTACAAGGTGGAAGGGATCCAGCCTCAGTTCACCAATGTGCGTAACGGCATCGCTGAAGGGAAGACCAAGTCGCTGATTGAAATTGCTACGTGCATGCTGAGCGACGCGGAAATGGACATGCGATTCTGGGGTGAGGCCATGCTCACGGCCACGTACCTCCAGAACAGGATGCCGATTGTACCGGATCAGAACACGCCCTACGAGCTCTGGTGGGGACAGAAGCCAGACCTGGAACACCTCCGAGTGTTCGGTAGTAGAGCATATGTCAACATGCCGGAAAAGGAGCTGATCTTCGTCGGGTACGCCTTGGACCGAGAAGCGTACCGGTTTGTCGACCTGGAGACGGACAAGGTCACCGTTAGCCGTGACGCCAGATTCTTCGAACTCGGCGACGGCACAACAACGGTGGAGTGGCCTTCGTCGGAACCAGCGGAAGAGATCCAGTTGAAGCCGATCGTTGTGAAGGAAGAGTTCGAGGAACAAGAAGTCGGAGACAACGCGGCTGGAAGACGAAGAAGCTGAAAATGAGGCCAGCGAAAGTGACGACGAAGAGTTCTTCGAAGCAGAAGGAGACGAAGGCGGACCGAGTCTAAGCCTTCGACGCTCGGGAAGGTCGAATCTGGGAGCAAGACCGCGCTACCTGGACGACTACGAGGTGAAGCACGCTGTCGGGATCGCGGTGAGCGCAGTCGAGGAGACTGCAGGCCGCATGGAGGAGCTGAAAGGACGGAAGTGGAGCACATTTAAGCGGTGCATTCAAAGGCTGTGGCTGTGAGAGGAGGGGGAGTGTTGAAATGTGCAGTGTTCACCTTCTTTACACCACCTTGGTGTGCCGTTATTGTGCTAACCTTGCTAGCATAGCCTTGGTGGTTGTGACAGCTCATTCCCGCCAAACCAGTCGACGCGTGCGGTTGCATGTTGTGTTTGCTCGCCAAATAAAAGTTCTTTCGTGGAAGTTTCTCGCGTGTTCTTTCTTTCCTCGATTCCGATCCGATTCGCGGTAATCCGCTGTGCGTTCTGGACGGCAAATTCCGTCAGATGCTACGTTAAAAATCCTGTAACCCCCATTTTCCTCTCCATACGTCCTTTTTACATGACACACGTAAAAATAATGTGAAAGTTTACCGGCAAAAAAATGATTTCATGTTGAAGTTACGTGAAAAACCTTATAGTATTTTTCCACTTAGTTTTATCATGTAGCTATTATGTAAACAATGTAACTTCAGTATGACTCGAGTGCGGCATTCTGCCAAATTTCTACGTCTATACATTTTTTTGATTAGGTCCTATAAACAAATGAAACACAATAGCTTATAGGACCTTTTCAAATAAAACTCTAGACGTGATTATTTTAATATGAAAATTGATAGCGTACGGTGAAGACCTGTGCCAAACTATGCTCGTTAAATTTAGTTGAAAAAGAACGGAACGGTAAGTTAAATTAAATTTGAATAATTTTATATGTAATTAATAAAAGTTTTTGCAGAAGCTGATTTCTAAAGGCCGAAACTTAAGTTTTTTCGGCGGCCATTGGCACCAAAACTGGTCATCACATTCAATCTCCAGTTGGCAAAGTTCGGGAGCCCATAAAATTCGATACAGCTTGCTACGCCGGGACTTCACTAAGGTCTTGGCCATCAACAGCAGAATTATGAAGAGGTTAGTTTTCCAAAATCTCAAAAATTATACAAACTGTTACTTTATGACCCTTTCTCTTTTGTCTAACTACAGATCGCTGAGCCATAGACTAATAAAAGACTACACAGTAAGCTCTGAACCATGACTCAACCTTTTTATGACCCCTCGGCACGGCCGGTTCACTGTCAAAAATGACAGATCGAAATGTCATCAACTGGCAGCTCTGACGTTGACATGACATTTCACGCAATGTTATTGTTTATGTTTTGTTTTGAATTAAACGGAAAATGTTCCAGATGCGGACGGTAATTACTAGAGTGAACCATCGTTCGGGGGGGGGATCCTGAGGGTGGTCGAATTTCTAGCGATTCCGTGTGTCTGCTGAAAGATAGACACGCCTACGCCTGAAGGTCATTCCGGGATTCGAACGGCAACATGGGCCTCACCATCGAGGGCAAGAAGTGGCTCCCGATCGAGATCATTTCGGGCTGTCAATCGTCATCCTCCCAGAAAACGACCACGTGAACACCGTCGGGTTTACCAAGCAAAGCGGCGTATCTAGTCGTGGCCCGCCTCCGGTTGATACTGCCGGGGCAAGACTGACCTTCTTCAAGCCGGGATCTTCATCCAGAAAGGCAAGAAAGTCCTTGCAGACGCCATCTGGGCCTCGACGTACTGAATCTACTTCAAAACTTCAACAGGCCCAAGATCTTTGCCCCGAACTGCCATTCCGAACCCGGGGCATGAGCTCGAACCAGCAACTTGGAACTGGCAACGAGGAAGACGAACAACGCAGCTTGTCAGCAAGCAGGTGCAGGGCATGCGCATCCTTAAAGTTACTAGCGGAGGTCAGCACAGTTTGTCCCATGTAGAGGGAGACTTAGAGGAAGCCACCCCGTCACGGAACCGAAACCCGCCGCCGCCGCTAAGTCCAAGAATGTAGAATGAGAATAAATTTTACTACCAAGAAAACAAATACGCGGATACTTTTTATCATGTACTTCAAATTTTATTTTCAATTGTTGGTTACAAATATTTTCAACTTGATCTAAAAATTCACTTCTTCTTGACCAACTCCTCGCCCTTCTGGATGTTTTTCTTCAGCTCCTGAATGGCCTTCTTGGTAATATCCGAGCGGAAAAGACCGGAATGTTGACCTCTTGTGGGTCGACTCCGGCACGGTCAATGTCCAGCATGGAAATGGCCAACACGCGCTTTGGGTCCAAAACTGCAGCCTTGGGCAGAGTGTCGCAGGCAATCGGGACCGTTGAGTTAACCGGATTCGAGATGGGGGCACGCATTGGCACATCCGGCGGCGAGGCCGCGGGCGATCAAGGTGTTCGTGTTGAACAGATTTGGCTCGCTGAACAATAATCCCTGCACTGCTGATTAACTTATTGCAAAGCAAAACAACACAAACAAGATGCGCGCGTAAATCAACACAAAACGAAATCGAAAAAGCCAGCGCTGCCAGGTCGATCTGTCATACGAGGGGCGAGCCGATATGGGGTTCAACGTTGTACCCGCGGTTCACAGCTTATGAGTCATACTTTTTGGAAAATTTTGTTCGGAGTGAGTAGTCTTTAATTAGTCTATGGCTGAGCGCTGACATCAATAGAGCTTTATGACGTTTCACGTACGCACACTAGCGCACCATTTGATTTGCTGGCCGGACAAAATTTAACCTCACTTTTTTTTCGTGTACGTACACGCAATAGAGTTATCTAAGCCCGAGCTCACGCACACTAGTACCCCATTTGTTTTGCTGGCGGGTACAAAATTTAACCTCAATCTTTTTCGTGTACGTACACGCAATACATGCGCACGTAGATAGCTCTATACATACGCACGTAGATTACTCTATAGCGGCCGATTAACCTGGTAACGTAACCGGCCATCTCCAACAACTCCCGGTTGGCTGCAGTCATGGACACGGAAAATCTCGACAATGCTGTTATATGTTATAAGAGTTACGGCCAAGTAGAAGTAGTAGTTAACGTGGTGCACAAAGCACTGGCCATCGGTGGCGATTTTGCACGTGGCAAATGGACTGTACTACTTGGAGGTCCTTGGGGAGGTGATCGTGACTATTTGGTCAAGCACATTGTCGAGGCAGCGCCGAACTGGTGGAAAGGTCTCATTGGTGTTCCCAGCTAATGTAATTTTTTTACAATTAAGCTACTTATGGTGAGATTTTTCTAAATACTGGTTAAATAAAACAAGTTTATGCAAATTTAACTGACTTCATTATTAATTCTATTCGAAAAAATAAAAAAAAGTGAAACAAAAACCAAATTCTACTACTACAAAGTTCATATAACGTTTACTAAAACAAACACGTAGATATCATCGACATTCCATTTAGCTTATACGTGTGAAACACGTAGAATAAACGTGAAATGATCTGGCCACGCAAATTCCGTTTCTACTGTAGTCTGAATTAACATAAAAACTTTAGTGGAAAAATACCACATAGCTTTTCACGTAACTTCAACGTGAATGTTTTTTGTGGTATTTTTCCACTAAAGTTTTCACGTAACTTCTACGAGGCAGCCCTACACTGAAAGCCCAACCATGGTAGTTTTAAGAAAATTTGCTAAAAATGCTGGAATCCAGGTTTTTAAGCGAAGATGGCGTTCGAATGGTGAACGCCCGAAATGTCAAAATCGCGCAGTAGCACCAACATTAGAAAAAAAAAATGTGGCTGTCATAGAGTTATCTAAGCCCGAGCTCACGCACCCCATTTGTTTTGCTGGCGGGTACAAAATTTAACCTCAATCTTTTTCGTGTACGTACACGCAATACATGCGCACGTAGATAACTCTATGCCATGGCCGGGGGGATGGCAACCCTATTCCGACCAAAGCAAACTGACAACAGTCGACATTAGCACGGTTGTCAAATGAGAGCCCACAACAAAAGCACTAGCTGTCAAATGGTCAAATTTCCCGCAATTTAAACGATAAATACTCGACAAAACAAGTGAATTGTGTTGCTGATGGCAAATTCTATCATATCCTTGGAGATTCCATCCCAAGATTGGCTGAAAATTCATATCGAAAAAAGTGATTTTTCTGTTTACCCATTTTTTGCTTTTTTTCTTTTGGTCGATCAAACAGTGCGCCCGTACAATGTGAATCGGCATTACACATTTTTCAGTTTGGTTTTACACATTTGCATGGGACTTTTGAGTTTAACCAGGATAACACACTTCGTGTTACCCAAGTAATATGAATAATACTGATTCTGAGTGTTTGTTATCTGAACTTCCAAGATGGCGGCGTCGTCGCTATGTCAAAATCGCACAGTAGTACCAACATTAGAAAAAATATGTGGCTGTCATGCCATGGCACACTTCTTCCGTAATGTTGGTACCACTGCGTGATTTTGACATTTCGGGCGTTCACCATTCGAACGCCATCTTCGCTTAAAAACCAGGATTGTCGTTGACGAAGGCCTTTTATGCCACGTTGACGTGGCCGCACATCACCCGGGAGAGGTTATTTGTAAACAACTAGGCAAATCAAGTCGGGTGTTAGGTTGGTCGGGACGTTTTACCCAGTCACGACGTTCTAACAGGATTCTAGCAGAGTTCTCACAGAGCTGGATATTCTTACAGCATTCTAGCAAAAATGTTCAACCGTTCTAGCAGGATTCTGGCAGAACCAGCTCTGCTAGAATATTTCGTGACTGGGTAGGTTTACGTCGTGCGTGGCCTGGAAGAAGTTTGAGAGCTGGGCGAATTAATTTATGATTTTTCTTAGTGCTGGATGGTTAGTTACTTGGGTTGGGTCTTGTAGACACTTTTTCTTCTTTCTTCTTTAAAAGATAGCCCAACGTCTCAGTGTAGGATAAATTTTGCACGAAAGTAAATTGTAATCGTAAACGAGGCGAATAAAATGTCACTGAATAAAATGATGTTCAAATATGCAGCTCAATTGTTTAATATTGGATCTATATTCCACAAAGTTTTTTGCCCGGAAATAGACGCAAAAATTACATAGTTTGATCAATGTATTCTAGATTCTCTATCTAACAATCCACTTCTGTGAGAATGAAAGAGAACACACAATCATCGATTTGAGATTTTTTTTTCGATAGTGCATAATAAAAAATATGGGAAAAATTTCGGGGACTGCAGCCCGGTAGCCCCCTGGCTACGGGCCTGTGCACTAGGTTCCCGTCGAAAATGCACTGCCCTTACACCTACATCTCACCCTTGCTCTGAGTCAGTACGAGCAACACGCTAGAACACGCTTAGAGTGTTCGTGCCAGGCATGCACGCCTTCTTTCCGGTTACGCGTTTTAACTCGGCCGGGGGTGGTACATTGCGTAAGGGTTGATGTAAGTATAAGCGCCTAACCATTTAAAGTGTGCCTATCAATTTTCATTAAACCAAAAACTGTTTTATTTTTAGTTTGAATTCAAAAACTAGTTGTTATTTACAGTCATCCCACATATTCGGAACACTTTTGTGATTTTTTGTCAATAGTATGCCAAATGCATTTTTTCTGGCGCCCCTGCTATTTTTAGGACCTTTATTTGGACATTCTTTTGCTATTCCACTAGTAAAAGTAGTTCTTTTGGGACAAAAAACTGCATTTCGAGACTATTTTATTCAGAGCAGCAAAACACTGCCTCCAAATTGCCCGTTCCATAATTGTGGGATGTTATTGTGCCTCCCACAATTGTGGAACACCTGAATTTTATTGATATTTTCACAAAAAAGTTATCAGACCATTCATAAAACATCACTAAGCTTGACTTTTATTGAATTCAGGGAGTGAAGTCATTATTTTGTTAAAAATATGTACTCCAAGAGAGAATCGGTGGTTTGGTTCCGTTGGCAGATCGGTGATACGTTCTCACGGTATGAGATAGAACGGGGTTCAATTCCCCGGCGGAATACAGTGCACAATTTTTTCGCTAATCAACTTCTTTATTCAATGTTTATCACTTTCCAATGTTTCTCACCATGAGACATGTGTTGCTCTAATTTATACGGTTACCCTCCTTCTGGGTCAAAACTCAAAATTACTGAGAGAATCAAAGTTTGTTTACAACCGTAAGAAAAAAGTGTTCCGAATTTGTGGTTTTCGTGGGTCAATGTTTTTCTTTAAAAACTTGATATAAAAGTTAAAATTTGCAGTTGTTCGTTACAGCTTTCGAAAGATCGCTAGAATAGCTTTCAAATGAAGGTAAAAGCTAATCATTATGTTCAATTATCGATTTGCTATGATTTTTTTTTTCATAAAATTATTTTTATAAGGTCCTTTTCGGTGCTGGGACCTGGTTAGGCCCGAGTCGGCTTTTGTAATTACATTTGGCTTAATAATTACAGAGGATTTTGTGTGTAAATGTTAGTGGGAGGGGAGCCGATTACCCGCGGCCTACTCGGGGTTAGTAGGGAAGGGATTGATGTTAAAGACAAGGCGTGGGAAGGGAAGGGGGATTGTGTAGGGGTCTTGGTTGGCTCTTCTGGCCTTTGCGTTTTGTCCTCAGCCGCAACTCGGTGTCCAGCTGCTGGGGCGGTCTTGCTTTGCTTTCGGTGCAATCCAGAAACGACGGCTTTGTGCGAAGGCGAGTTATACTAACAGAGGGAAAACTAACTGAAGGAAAACTAACTGGAAGAAAACTAAATGGATATTTTGGAATCTGAGAGGAACTGATAGATAGGATAGAGAACATCAAGGTCTAGTTGAGATAGCGCGTCTCGCATCGGGATTTCTGGTGGTCTTCCTCGGGCCCTGAGGGTATCTTTCAACTTAATTCTGTGAGCCTGGTGATCTGGACACGCCCATACGAGATGGTCGATGTCCTGATAACCCTGCCCAAAGTCGCAAAGATTCGTATCACTCATGTTGATACGGTAAAGATGAGCCTTGGACGAGTAATGGTTCGACATAAGGCGGGACATCGTTCTGATGAATCCACGCGTCAAGTCCATTCCCTTGAACCAGGCTTTTCTTTGCACCTCGTCCTTTGGTGTCGTCGTCCCATTGTGTTTGCCAATCCAGAAGCGCACGCTGCCTCGGAAAACCGTAGCATTCTGGTAGGCTAATTGGCCTTTCAAAAATGTCTCCACTCTCAGCACCCTTCTTGGCGAGCAAGTCCGCTTTCTCATTACCCGGAATCGAGCAATGAGCGCGGACCCACACCACCGTGATGCTGAAGGACTGAGCCGCCAGGTTGTTTAAAGTCTTGCGTATTTCCGTGAGGAAAACGCAGACTCCTGGTCGGCTTCAGAGACCGGATAGCCTCAACAGAGCTAAAGCTATCGGTGAAGATGAAGTAGTGGTCAGGTGGCATGGTCTCGATGATTCGCAGTGCGCAGTAAACCGCGGCTAACTCTGCGACGTAAACCGAGCTTAAAGAACAGCAGCTTAAAGAACAGCTGATAAGATTCATGATAAACACCGAAGCCCGTACAGCCGTCGAGCTTGGAGCTATCGGTGAAGAATCTGTTGTTTGGAGGAACATGGCTGTACTTTGATGCGAAGATCGACGGTACAACTCCCCGCAGAAGATGGTTTGGGATACCGCGAGTATCGGCTTTCATGGACGTGTCAAAGCCAATCAGGGTGCTGCTGGTTAACGGAGGCGTGCGCTGTACCGTTGTGCTCGGGCTCTACTCCCACGATGACATATAGTCATAATATAGAAGCATGCGCCGAGACTCAACGTGAAGGTTTAGCAACGTTTCAAAGTTGTCAATTACCAGTTTATTCCTGTAATCACACCGGATCAGGAACCGGTAAGACAGTTCGTAGTAACGAGTTCGCAGAGGCAATACTCCCGCCAAGACCTCGAGGGTCATGTTGTGAGTTGAGTGCATGCATCCCAAGACAATGCGAAGACTTCGGTACTGTATCCGCTGGAGAACCAACAAGCGTGATTTCGCAGCTGATTGGAAGCAGAAACTGCCATATTCCAGCACTGAGAGTATCGTTGTCTTGTACAGTCGAAGCAGGTCAGAAGGATGAGCACCCCACCGGTTGCCAGAGACGCTGCGCAGAAAATTAGTTTTTTTGCAGGCACTTTTGCTTCAGGTAGTTGATGTGCTTCCCCCCATGTTCCCTTTTGATCGAAGATGGTACCCATGTACATGAAGTGGTCTGACTGCTCGATAGTCTTTCCCGAGAGAGAAAGATTGAGCTGCGGCGGTTCATGCTTCCCCGTAAAAACGACCAGTTCCGTCTTCTCCGGAGAGAATTCAATACCCTTTCCAACTGCCCAACGGGTCAAGTTGTTCAGGGTATCTTGCAAGGGTTCTTGCAGATCGACTTCCTTCTTGGCAGCGATTGAAACCACTGCGTCATCTGCGTACTGTATAAGGGTGCAGTCTCCGGTCAAGCAATCGTCGATGTCGCTGACGTAGAAGTTATACTTGGATGGACTAAGGCGTGAGCCTTGTGTCAAACCCATGTAACTTATCCGGGTGATTGCCAGAACACCTTGCACAAAGTGCATGTATTTTTCTGACAACAGGTTGATGAGGAAGTTGCACATCGTCGGATTGAGACCGCTCCGCCGCAGCTTTACTCCCAATACCTCGATGGAGACTGAATCGAATGCACCCTTGATGTCTAGGAAGACAGAAGCCATTTGCTGTTTTTTACCACGGGCTATGTCGATTCCTGTGGCCAGCAAGGCTAAACAGTCGCTTGTTCCCTTGCCTCTCCGGAAGCCATACTGCGTGTCTGACAGCAAGTGCTCTCGTTCCATCCATGGTTCGAGGCGGTCGAGGATCATCTTCTCCAGCAACTTGCGTAGACACGACAGCAAGCTGATTGGACGATACGAGTTGTGGTCGGACGCCGGCTTACCGGGCTTTTGAATGGCAACCACCCGGACCTGTCGCCATTCGTGTGGAATTACGTTCTGCTCCACCAACGTGTTGAACAGTTTCAACAGACGCTGCTTGGCGACGTCCGGAAGATTCTTCAGCAAGCTGAACTTGATCTTATCCGGACCAGGAGCAGTGTTGTTGCCCGTCAATAGAGCTATGGAGAGCTCTGCCATCGAGAAGGGAGGATTAGAATCGCTCCCATCAACAACGTCGAATGATGGTTGTGTCGGCACCGAGTCCGGGCACACCTTCTTGGCGAAATCCAATATCCACTTGTCCGATTTTTCCACACTCTCGTTCGGAACGGATCCTCTACGCATGGCCCTCGCAACGCGCCACAGAGTGCTCATGGACGTATCTGCTGGTAGTCCTTCGACGAACTCCCGCCAGTACATTCGCTTCTTCCGCTTCAGAGTATTACTGTACATGCGATCAAGAGCTCTGTACTTTTGGAAGTTCGCTCGGATTCCACACTTGCAGAAGTCCACATAAGCTTCAGACCTGGCCGCCGAGAGATCCGTACACTCCTTGTCCCACCAGGGAAGTGGAGGGCGCGTTCGGATGTACGGTCCCGGGACGGGTTTCGTCTGAGCTTGTATAGCACTGTCATAGATCAAATTAGCCAGAAACGCATATTCTTCAAGCGGTGCCAACCCATCTCGCAACTCTACTCCAATGGAGACTGCCTCCGCGTACTGTTTCCAGTCGATATTTCGCGTCAGATCGTAAGGCATCTCCACCGTTGTCGATTGCTGTGGGCCGTGGCTAACCAGAATAGCGATCGGTAAATGATCACTGCCACGAGGATCTTGGAGCACGTTCCAGTCACAGAGAACTGCCAGACTGTTGGAACAAAGCGACAAGTCGATCGCACTCGCCTTCGTACCGGACGTGGTTGGCGTTGGAGGTGTTGCGATGCGCGTAACTTGCTTGTCCCTGTTTAGGAGGGTCATCTGGAAGTCGTCGCACAGTTCATGAATCAGATATGCTTGAGGGTCTGTCTTGTGACTTCCCCACTCGGTGCTGTGAAGATTAAAGTCACCCAGAACCAGTCGCGGTGCCTGCAACAACTCAAGCATACCCCACAACTTTTGTCGAGTTAACGACACCTGTGGGGGAACGTAGACGGACACAATGCAAATGTCCAGTCCTCTGATCCTGGCCTGTACTGCGACTGCTTCGATTCCTCCTAGCTTCGGGAGCGAGACCTTTCTAAAAGTGTGGCATTTTCTGACCCCAATCAGTACGCCTCCACCTCTATTTGGTCCTACCCTGCTCTCTGTGATGATGTTGTACCCCCGGAAAACTGGCATCTCATCTCCGATAAGAAACGTTTCGCTCAGCGCAAACACATCACAGTCCCGTTCGAATGCGAATTGTTGAAAATCGTTTAACTTGGGGGTTAAACTTCTACAATTCCATTGTAGAAAGGAGATGCCGTTTTTCGTTTTTGGTGTATTACCCATCAAAGGAAATGAACGACAAGAGGGGCATCGTGCTAGCAAGCTGTTTCCCGATGTGTCTAGCGAGAGGCTCAAACCGTTTTATGATTAGTCGCGTTGGTTCACTCACAAAAGAGCACAGCCATTCCACGATTGTGGAAAAAGTAAGGACTCCTTTGAAGGCATCGGTGATCGGATTCGGTTGAGGAACCGTTTTTGGGGGGATCTTTGGCAGCTTAGGAACGGGCTTCAGCGGCTTGGGAACTGGCTTCGGTGCCGGCTTCGGAGCGGGCTTACCCGACGGACCGAAAGGAAAATCCTCCTCGAAGTTCAACGAGTCACTTTCCTTGCCCTTGCCGCCAGCGGCTTTTTGGACTTGGAAGCCTTGTTGCGCTTCGGGTTTGGCCCGGAAGAGTCACTTTCCTCGTCTCTCTGGAAGAGAACCTCAACATCGGATTCCTCGTCCCCCGAATCTTCATCCGCCAAAGGAGCGAAGCGATTGGAGTGGGTCACCTGACTCAGGATTTCCGCGAAGGACTTTTTGGAGCGTTCCCTCAAGGATCGCTTCATCTTGTCCTCGCGCTCCTTGTACTTTGGGCACTGCCGAGTTTTGTGCGGTTCCCCGCCGCAAAGCAGGCATTTTTCAGCCTGCTTTTGGCAATCCACGTCCTTGTGGGGGCCGGCGCACTTTGAGCACTTGCTCTTGTTGCTGCAGTAGGTCTTGGTGTGTCCTAACTGCTGGCAGTTTTCGCAGCTCATCACTCGCGGAACGTACAATCGAACTGGAAGCCGAAGCTTGTACAGCTCAATGTAGTCCAGCAGAGCTGACCCAGCAAAAGTCACCCGGAACGAGGCAGAAGGAATGAACTTCCTCTGGTCACCCTCGGTGGTAACGTTGCCCAATTGCCGGCACTCGAGGACCTCCACTGCTGGAAGTTTGGGGTTCTTGAAGCGTCCCACAGCGTTTGCTAAGTCCCCCAGAGTCAAACCATCGTGTTACCACTCCGTCGATTTCGACTTTGTGGGCCGGAATCCAAACACGGTACTCAATGCTGAACCGCAGATCAGTTATGATCAGATTAGCTTGCACCGCGGAGTTCACGATCACGCGGAGCTTGCTCTTGTTCAGCTTGGTACATTCGACCACCTCAGGATAGTGCTTCTGCAAATCCTTGGTGATCTGTATAAAGTTTAACGGCTTCTGTTTGGGCCGGAAGAAGACCACCCATTCCGTTTGCGATCCCGCTTGATACTGACGAGGACGAGGAATCGGTTTTTGAGAATGAGGATTCAGAGGCGGGGGGGATTTGGATCCGGATTCGGCACCGGTGTTTTTGGAGGAATTGGATCTGGATTGGGAGGAATCGGTTCTGGTGTCTTGGGAGGAATCGGGTCTGGAGTCAAGGGAGGAATCGGTGGTTGAGGGGGAACCGTATTCGGATCTGATTTAGGACGCTTTCGCTTCGTCCTCTTAGACCCGACCGAGGATCCCCCTTTACCGCCAGCATCCTCATCCTTCAGGAAGTGGTCCCGGTTGGTGGTGTTTGAAGGAACTCCCGGAACAGAGTCCTCCATTTCCACGTCCTCGTCACCCTCAAGGGTTGAATCGAAGTCGAATTCCTCGTGGTCCGACTCGGTCGGATCCATGTTTGCGAAGAAACGCGATACACTAAACGAAAATAAAAGTGATGAAACTAATCGCAAAAGTAAAAAAGGAGAAAAACAAAAACTAACCGAAAAAAACTATGAGAAAAAACTAAACGCTAACAAAAACTCGCCTTTCGCACTCACCGCCGAACTGGCCGCACTGGCTGCCGCCGGCAGCGGATGCGCGGAAGCTCGTTTGCGCGCGCTTGTTGTTGTTGTTGTTGTGCTGCCTACTGCCAGCCTCGTAAACAACGGGGGTTGTCTCCGACCTGGCCTGGCCGAAAACTGGTCCGCCGACCGCAGTCGACTCTCCGGGCCGCCTCCTGCGACCACCGCTCGTCTGCGTCTGCCGCCGCCTTCTCCTGCCGCCGCCTCACGGGAGCGGGAACTCGGGAAGCTGCCTTGGGGATCTGCCGCTTCTGCGCCGTCGCCGTGTCCACTTCGTCCGAAACGTGGTCCGCACCACCTGCAACCGTCGAACGGGAAATCGCCGTCAAAGACGCCGAAAAATCGCACCAAAAACTCGCGTGAAAGAGACTCGCTAAACACGACCGACTCGCACCGAGATTGACAGGGCAATGATTTGCTATGATTTGTTGAACATTGGCCGATCTGTAAACTGTTCCGAATATGAGGGATGAGTATTGTTTTCTCGTGAAATCTTTCCTAGTGTTGAGTCGTGTTTTTTTTTTTTCTTAACTTATTTTTATTAGGTCCTTTTAGGTGCTGTGACCAGGTTGGGACCGAGGATCAGTAAAACAATATATAATAACAAAACAAAAAAAACTCCTTAAATTCCATACTTGGAGATCATGTAACTGACGAGGGTTACTTGGTCCAAGCGGGTCTTGCAGGTCTTGAACCTGCCGATGTACTCGGAGAAAATCCCCCACAGCTCAGCCGAACTGTAGAGCACCTCCCCGGCTTCCTTCTCCGTGGCTCCACCGTCTCGGGGGCCACCTTGGCTGCTTCCTGCGGGACGAGGGCGATCCTTGGATTTTCCGTCCGGAACTGCGCCCGGCAGCGAAGGGAACTCCGCCGGCGTAAACGCCGGAACTGCTGGACTCTACTTCTCCGCCTTCCTTGCCGGCGGTTTTGGTTTCGACGCCTGCTGACGCCTCCGGATGAAGTCCACACGCTTAGGGCAGCTGCGGTCAGTGGCTTCGTGGGCTCCAGAGCAGTTGGCAAACCGCTTCGGCTCGGCTTCTTGGACTTTGCACTCGTCCGTCTTGTGGGGACCCCACAGTTGTTGCACCTCCCTTTCAGGTGACAGTTTCTGGTTCCATGACCCAGCTGCAAGCAGTTCCTGCACTGGGTAACGTTCGGCCGCTTGTTCCGGTAGGCCTCCCACCGGATGATAGTGCTTGCCACAACTTTCATTGCAGAGAGCTTCTTCAGATTGGTGTATCCCTTGGGGAAAACCACAATGTACGGAGTTTCGTCCACGGTGGACTTTTCCTTCCGCTTGATGATATGCACCTCCAGCGCGTCCAGCTTGAGATCCCTCTTCAGAAGGTACTTGACCTCGTCCGGTTTCAGTTCATCAGGAAAACCACGAAGAACCACCCGATGATTTCGTTCGCTCCGCCGATCGTGGGTGTAGAATTCCTCTTTCTTCTTCTTGAGTAGCTCTTGCAACTTGTCAAAATCTTTGACAGAGAAGCAGGTCACCTTGGTTCCAAATCGGGTTAGTTTGTAAATCGGTTTGAAACCTAATTTACAACTTTCCACTATCACCACGAGCTTGTAAAAATCCGTGGTGTTCTTCACCACCAAAGGTGGTTGCTTTTGTTTACCTGCCGACTGGCCGGGTGGTGGAACCGCCGGGGCGTCCCCTCCTCCTGCTGGGCTGGCATTGTTGTTGTTTTTGTTATCCGCTAGCGGGCTGAACTTGTTGTTGTTGAGCAGGGTCTTCTCAACTTTTCTCCTTCGATGCCGATTCCAGTGACCTCGCTGGACTTCTTCCGCTTCCGATTCCCGCGGACGGAACGAAAATCTTCCTCCTCGGAGGATTCCTCCACCTCCATCTGTTAAAAACTTCCAAGCACGCGAGATGACACCACGAGCAAAACACGTCTTAACTTGTCGCTGGCTGGCGACTGAGACTGTGAGTCGTGTTAATATGTTGCTATTTCTTTTGTCGCGGTGTTTTGTTAAATTTTTTGGTCCTTAGCATGTTATAAAACTTTACCAAAAGTACAATTGTAATATTTGTGTTAATCCTTTGTGTTAATAATTCCTTCCAATCTATAAATTAAGTAAGGGCTCAAACCTCACTTGTTTGAATAAAGGGTTTGAAAACAATAGACAGTAAAAGAGAATGACATATTCTTTGGCAATGGACACCTTAGGATAAAAAGGGTTGAATCGAAGTCGAATTCCTCGTGGTCCGACTCGGTCGGATCCATGTTTGCGAAGAAACGCGATACACTAAACGAAAATAAAAGTGATGAAACTAATCGCAAAAGTAAAAAAGGAGAAAAACAAAAACTAACCGAAAAAAAAACTATGAGAAAAAAAAAACTAAACGCTAACAAAAAACTCGCCTTTCGCACTCACCGCCGAACTGGCCGCACTGGCTGCCGCCGGCAGCGGGATGCGCGGGAAGCTCGTTTGCGCGCGCTTGTTGTTGTTGTTGTTGTGCTGCCTACTGCCAGCCTCGTAAACAACGGGGGTTGTCTCCGACCTGGCCTGGCCGAAAACTGGTCCGCCGACCGCAGTCGACTCTCCGGGCCGCCTCCTGCGACCACCGCTCGTCTGCGTCTGCCGCCGCCTTCTCCTGCCGCCGCCTCACGGGAGCGGGAACTCGGGAAGCTGCCTTGGGGATCTGCCGCTTCTGCGCCGTCGCCGTGTCCACTTCGTCCGAAACGTGGTCCGCACCACCTGCAACCGTCGAACGGGAAATCGCCGTCAAAGACGCCGAAAAATCGCACCAAAACTCGCGTGAAAGAGACTCGCTAAACACGACCGACTCGCACCGAGATTGACAGGGCAATGATTTGCTATGATTTGTTGAACATTGGCCGATCTGTAAACTGTTCCGAATATGAGGGATGAGTATTGTTTTCTCGTGAAATCTTTCCTAGTGTTGAGTCGTGTTTTTTTTTTTTCTTAACTTATTTTTATTAGGTCCTTTTAGGTGCTGTGACCAGGTTGGGACCGAGGATCAGTAAAACAATATATAATAACAAAACAAAAAATAACTCCTTAAATTCCATACTTGGAGATCATGTAACTGACGAGGGTTACTTGGTCCAAGCGGGTCTTGCAGGTCTTGAACCTGCCGATGTACTCGGAGAAAATCCCCCACAGCTCAGCCGAACTGTAGAGCACCTCCCCGGCTTCCTTCTCCGTGGCTCCACCGTCTCGGGGGCCACCTTGGCTGCTTCCTGCGGGACGAGGGCGATCCTTGGATTTTCCGTCCGGAACTGCGCCCGGCAGCGAAGGGAACTCCGCCGGCGTAAACGCCGGAACTGCTGGACTCTACTTCTCCGCCTTCCTTGCCGGCGGTTTTGGTTTCGACGCCTGCTGACGCCTCCGGATGAAGTCCACACGCTTAGGGCAGCTGCGGTCAGTGGCTTCGTGGGCTCCAGAGCAGTTGGCAAACCGCTTCGGCTCGGCTTCTTGGACTTTGCACTCGTCCGTCTTGTGGGGACCCCCACAGTTGTTGCACCTCCCTTTCAGGTGACAGTTTCTGGTTCCATGACCCAGCTGCAAGCAGTTCCTGCACTGGGTAACGTTCGGCCGCTTGTTCCGGTAGGCCTCCCACCGGATGATAGTGCTTGCCACAACTTTCATTGCAGAGAGCTTCTTCAGATTGGTGTATCCCTTGGGGAAAACCACAATGTACGGAGTTTCGTCCACGGTGGACTTTTCCTTCCGCTTGATGATATGCACCTCCAGCGCGTCCAGCTTGAGATCCCTCTTCAGAAGGTACTTGACCTCGTCCGGTTTCAGTTCATCAGGAAAACCACGAAGAACCACCTGATGATTTCGTTCGCTCCGCCGATCGTGGGTGTAGAATTCCTCTTTCTTCTTCTTGAGTAGCTCTTGCAACTTGTCAAAATCTTTGACAGAGAAGCAGGTCACCTTGGTTCCAAATCGGGTTAGTTTGTAAATCGGTTTGAAACCTAATTTACAACTTTCCACTATCACCACGAGCTTGTAAAAATCCGTGGTGTTCTTCACCACCAAAGGTGGTTGCTTTTGTTTACCTGCCGACTGGCCGGGTGGTGGAACCGCCGGGGCGTCCCCTCCTCCTGCTGGGCTGGCATTGTTGTTGTTTTTGTTATCCGCTAGCGGGCTGAACTTGTTGTTGTTGAGCAGGGTCTTCTCAACTTTTTCTCCTTCGATGCCGATTCCAGTGACCTCGCTGGACTTCTTCCGCTTCCGATTCCCGCGGACGGAACGAAAATCTTCCTCCTCGGAGGATTCCTCCACCTCCATCTGTTAAAAACTTCCAAGCACGCGAGATGACACCACGAGCAAAACACGTCTTAACTTGTCGCTGGCTGGCGACTGAGACTGTGAGTCGTGTTAATATGTTGCTATTTCTTTTGTCGCGGTGTTTTGTTAAATTTTTTGGTCCTTAGCATGTTATAAAACTTTACCAAAAGTACAATTGTAATATTTGTGTTAATCCTTTGTGTTAATAATTCCTTCCAATCTATAAATTAAGTAAGGGCTCAAACCTCACTTGTTTGAATAAAGGGTTTGAAAACAATAGACAGTAAAAGAGAATGACATATTCTTTGGCAATGGACACCTTAGGATAAAATTTTGAAAAGCGAGTATGAGCTATTTGGATATTTTTCCTCGACTCTAGACTACTTGAAGCCTCAAAAATCATGGTTTTCATTAATTGAACTTTTAAATATCATTATGTACAAGTTCGTTATGTTATGCAACAATTCGTGATAAAATCAGCATTTTAAAACATTTTTCTAAAAACTCCTGGTTTTCAGCGAAATAAAATCCAAAAATTATTCTTTTGATTGCATTTTGTAGGTTTTTAGATGTACTAAATGGAAATGTCATGGATTTACAGTTTATCTTAAATTAAGTATTTTTTCAAACTAGTGTAAGTTTACCATTTTATTGCGTTGCAACGTCACGAAAAAGGGACAGTTGTTTATGTCAACCGAAAGAGCTTTCAAATGCAACCTAGAGCCAAGGCTGTATATCATAGGTACTCGCTATTTTGCTTTGCATTAGTGTGAGTGCATGGCTCCGTGCCACTAAAACCAAAACAATAACAAACGAACAATGGACCGTGCCAGGAAAACCAAAACATAAACAATGTCAGTGTCAGTGGAGTGAGAGAGTCAGAGATAACGATTTTGACAACCGCACTACTACACACTCAATTGCGAGTACCTTAGGTAGAAAGCCATGACCTAGAGCGACTAAATTGGTTGTCTAGATCCAAAGTTACAACAGGTTTAAGTTTGGGTTGCAACGTCACGAAATTTTAAATCATATTGGTCACATGGCAAAAAAGGTGTATGCGTAGTTGGTTGTTGAAGTTAAAGGGGTACTAAATATTATCGAGAAATTAAAAGTAAGAGTGTGTGCGTGCAACATGGAGTTAAACTTTTCAAGGTGCCATGGTAATCTTCACAGCAACTTCACAGAAAGTTTAACTCCATGTTGCACACACTCTCACTTTTAATTTCTCGATATATTTGTTATATAATGTTTCTGAGCATATTAACAGAAGAAATGTGCATGGGTCATTCACAAATTCCGTCATTTAAGTTTGATGCAACTAGAAAAAAAAAAGTATTTTATGAAACTTGTTGAACAAATCAAAATAGACCGATGTTCACAAGGGGGGAAAATTCTAAAACTTTCAAAAAAGTAATCACGTGGTTACTGGATGGCCCCTTTATGATAAACTGATTTACGTGAGGGTTCATTCTAATACAACGCAATGATTTTTTTTATCCCACACCCTTATGTAAGTCAAATTACAGTGAAATTCATTAAACAATAAAAATCACGTGATTCGATTGTTTTTTTTTTCACACACTTTTGTCACTCTGTTGTTGGACGAACCCTTACTTTAATAAGTTGTATGCAACGTTTTGTTGTTCACAATTAAAAATGTTATGTTGCGCAGTTAAACATTTATATTATTTCCTCAAATTTAATTTAAAAAGCACAAAAGTCAACAAAATAAATTACGTTGTTTGCAGATCATCCCTTAGGGGCCATGAACAAACGATATGGGCACTTTATTTATAAATTCAAAATAAGCCATCCTGAAAACTTGAAGCTCCTCACCTCCCTTCTAAAACTTCCACGTGTTTTGTAAATTTCCCAAAACGATAAAAATATTAAGGGAGCGTTCTTGCATTACGTAACAAAACATTTATATTTTTAGACCCCCTCCACCCCCTGGAAATATATTTCCGATACACTTTTTTTGTATAAATCCTCGAACCCTCCTCCCTCCCCCTTGATATTTCGCCGTTACGTAATGCATGGACGCCCCATAACATGGATAGAGGAGGTGGGAGTGAGGGGGCTGTCCTTCGTGATAATGGAATAATACAAATATTTTTTTTACTTTGAAAATGCTTGGAAAACTTCGTATATCGTACTGCTACTTTGAAAGCGGTATAGGGGAAGGGGGGGTGGGGGTCTAACATAGGCGGGCCAATCAACTCACATGTCCTTGTACTGTCTTTTAATGTCTTGTAATAAAATCATAACCTACAGTTGCTCAAACTAACAAAAACTATGATTTATTTTGAAACTAAAATTTCGTGACGTTGCAATGCAACGAAAAACCCTGTTTTCAAAAACAGTGCGTTGCAACGTCACGAAATGTAAATGGTCTTTAAAAATCGAGGATTGATTTTTTTGAAAAACTAATGATTGCATTCGATTTGTTGGCCAATTTTACACTAAAAATGGAAGAAGAACTCCAAATTTGCCATTTAACAGAGCAGAGTTAATGGCGAAACATGACTTGGGTCAGGATTGAGAAAAAGTCACGCGTTGCAACGTCACGCTACATATTCCCCTCTCAAAAATAGAATATTCGCTTAAAGTAATGTTTCAACATTGTTTCTTATAGGAAATTTAATGTACTTTCCGAATCTGTAATAACATATGTACCTTTTCAATGTATTTTTTAGTTACAGCCGAAATACTAAAAAAAGAAAAGTGAAAGCGTTGCAACGTCACGGCGGAATGTGTCGAATATATTTTATAAAATATCAAGAATCAATAGTAAGAGAATGATGATTGTATTTTAAAGAATAAAAATGAGAAGCTGGATGTAGTAGATGTAAAATTAGACAATAGTTAATAAATACAGTGAGTCAAATATTTGTCCGTACCCCCCCGTACGGGAAATGTTTGTGATATAAAAGTACATAAAATTCGACTAAAGTGCCATGTTTTATACATCAATCGACGCGGCAAAATGTCCTCTTTAAGACATTGTCATTGGATTTGCAAAAAACTTTTTCTTGAAAAATACAAAAATTGTTTACTGAAAAAAGTTAAAAAAGAGGTCAAATAATTGTCCGTACCCCCTAGTAAAAGTACAAAATCTGATCGATTTAAGTGAATTCATTTATGAAATGTTGTTTCAGTGTCAAATACTAGTACCTTTAGCCAGTTTGTGACAACTTTGAACTTCTGATAAGTTTGTTTAGTTAATTTATATTAAAATTGGATTAAATTTAGTTTTTAAAGTAAAACTTGTCAAAACATTAGTTTATAAACAACTATTTTTATAAAATTGCTATTTTGTGTTGTAAGAGTCTCTATTGAACAAGTTTCAACAATATTTGTTCAAAATATACATTGTTTTCATCTTTTTTATTGACATTTTTCGACCAAAAATACTGTTTCGGAACAATACCGTTAAACAATCCGGATTGTCCCGGAACCGGTTCAACCCCTCGGAGGGAAATTTTGTGGTGATCAGATAGAGGACAAAAAAACCCACCTCTTGCAATTTGAAGCATCCAATTTCGTCCACTACAGCCCGATTACGATTCCCTAGTCTGAAATTTGAAATTTTCAAATTCCCCAAGCAAAACATTCTGACCCAGAACGGTACAGAAATTCTCAGCACGGATAAAGATATAAAAAACGAGCTTAGATTATAGTAATGATTATTTATAGGACAGATAAAGAATTATTCAAATAAATAGATTCGCAATAAAATCCAAAAAGATTAGGCAAATGATAAATGGGTAATTCTCCGCCAACTCACACAGCAGTTGCCCCGACCCCTCTTCGATTTGCGTGAAACTTTGTCCTAAGGGGTAACTTTTGTCTCTGATCACGAATCCGATTTTTGAACATACCAAAAAAAGAGGTGTTTTTCAATAATTTGCAGCCTGAAACGGTGATGAGATAGAAATTTGGTGTCAAAGGGACTTTAATGTAAAATTAGACGCCCGATTTGATGGCGTACTCAGTTGGTCGTCATCGATCATGGCCGTTCATGGTCATCCGCGACAAACACGGACGACGAAACAAAGAGAAACGCAAAAAGTAACTTCATTCCGAGTTCAACCGCAGACGGAGTAAGACGTATTTGGATTGCTTTCGTATCGCGAACTCAGTTATTGTTTTCTTGTTCCGCTCGTACACAAAAGACTTTTTGACTAGTGAAGTTACCACATTTGCAGTGCTGAGGGAGTTTTGGGAGATGAGTGAGGACCCTGGAGGGGGAGTCCGGACATTTGGCTCACGCTTTGAGCCGTTGTCCGGAGGTGACTCAACAGAATTTACGGAAGTGACATCACCGAAAAACAAGCCCGGCAAGTCAGGCAAGCGGAAGGACACGGTACCGAACCAGAATCTGTACACCAAACAAATCCGGATGGACCAGTACAACGGACCACGTTTTCTGATCCTCAAACGCACTGACCCTGGAAAGACAATGGAACTCGAAAATCCTTTCTTCATTAAGAAAGCGATGGACGCCATCACGACAAACGTTCAAATTAGCAGATTGAAAGATGGCGACCTGTTGCTGAAAACGGTTGACCGACAACAAGCAGCGAAGTTGTTGAAGCAAGAAAAGTTTGGCGGCACGATGAACATCAAAATCACGGAACATCCCAAACTGAACCTTTGCTCCGGAACCATTTTCTGTCGAGATCTGATCAAGGTCTCTGATGAACTCATCCTCAGCGAACTCAAGGACCAGAAGGTAGTCAAGGTTGATCGAATGAAGAAAAAACTCGACAACGGACAGCTTATCGATACGGGAGTCTTTATCCTCACGTTCGATTTGTGCCACATCCCTGACTCCATTGATGTTGGATTCTACCCGTGCAAGGTCAAACAATACATCCCATCCCCCTCCGCTGCATGAACTGTCTTAAGTACGGACACACCAAAATCGCTGTACTGGACCTCGGACCTGTGCCAATTGTGGTACCCCATACCATGATAACGCCCCGTGTCCAAAGCCGAATTCCTGTCTACACTGTCAAGGACAACATTCCGCTCTTGACCGAAAATGTCCCAGATACTTGGACGAAATGGAAATCCAAAAAATTAGTGTGACTGAACGCCTTTCGCTGAACGATGCCCGCAAGAAGAGAAGACAACAAGTACCCGAAGTCCCAGTCTTCACCAGCAGCTTTGCGCAGGTGGCCCGAGGTCTCCGAACAGCAACTGATCCGAGCAGAAATCTACAATCAGCAGTCGCCCCAAATCAACCCCGAACGCCGCAACCAGCCAAGCCTACGAATACAAAGAACGACAACAAATCATCACCAACACCAACTGGACCAAACAACCGTGGACAACTATCACCAATGAACGAACTCAACAACGCAGACCAACAACCCAGCTGCTCCACTACGACGAACGATGTGAACGCATTGTTTGTCTCGCAGACCAGCATGCCATCCGACTTTATGATGCACACACAAACGATCGAAGGTACACTCCAGCCACAACAATTACTCGCTCTATCACAAACATCTCACAATCTTATGGATTGTGACCAACAAATTGACACCGACACTAACACTATCAACAACACCAACACCAACACAAACACGAATTCAGCAGAATCTAACAACCTACTAACCATTTCCCAAGCAATTACTAACTCTATTAACATTCTCGAACAAGTATCAGAAGAAGAATTCTAAGCAAGCTTATTATTGTTTCTTGCCGTACCATTTCCCACTAACATCTATTAATACCCCCTAAACTCTCGTTTTATGGCCTTTAACATCTTACAATGGAATTGTAACGGGTTCTACAATAACTTTGAAGAACTTAAACTATTGGTACACGACTATGCTCCTGGAGCGATTAGTCTGCAAGAAACTCATTTTGTGCACAGCAAAAAGCCTACACTCAAAAACTACAAAATCTTCTACGCCCTTGACAACTACCACTTACGTGCCTCAGGAGGAGCCGCAGTATGTGTTAAAGAACAGTACCATCCTAATGAAATCGATCTCGACACAGACCTCCAAGCAGTCGCAGTGCGTCTCTTTTACCCTATAGAATTTACTATTTGCAGTCTGTATCTTCCACCCAATTTACAAACATCTAAAGCAGAAATAAGTAATTTAATCAATCAGTTGCCAACACCTTTCCTGTTAACTGGGGATTTCAATGCGCATAGTTTAACATGGGGTTGTACCTCAACCAATACAAAAGGAAACATAATTGAAACTATTCTTAGTACTCTTGATTTAAATTTATTAAATACAGGTTCGTATACTCATTTTTCTCAAGCTCACAATTCTTACTCAGCCATTGATCTTTCCTTGTGCAGTCCCAGTTTAAGTCTTCTCTTTGACTGGAATGTACACCCAGATTTATGCAACAGTGACCATTTTCCCATTATCTTATCCTTTCTTTCAAATCAAAAACCAAGGAAAAGAAGACCTCAATGGATATCCAAGGCAGCGGATTGGGAGTCTTTTCAGAATCTTGTCTCGCTAAACTTAAATAACAGCAATTACATTTCACCTACTGATCGACTTGAGTCTTTAAATTCTGTCATTATAAAAGCAGCGACAGAATCAATTCCTAGAACATCTAATATTATCAAAAAAGCCAAGCCACCTTGGTGGAATAAAGCAATTGCAATTGCAATTAAAAATCGGAAAAAAGCTCTTCGCACATTCAACAAAAACATTTGTGACGCAAATAAAATTGCGTACTCTTTTGCAAAAGCTAAAGCGCGACGCCTTATCAGATTATCCAAAAAACTTTCATGGCAAAATTTTGTATCTTCTATTGATCTTAGAACAGCACCTACACAAGTTTGGAGTCAAATTAGAAAAATTTCAGGTAAATTTAAAAATAATACGATTTGTTCATTGAAAGTTAACGATATTTTGATTACAGACCCATTATTAATTGCTGAAGAATTAGGTAAAACGTTCGCTCAAATTTCGAGTTCAGAAAATTATTCTCCAAATTTTCTAACATACAAACAACATTGTGAAAACTTTGATTTAATAGATTACGAAGATAGTACCTCCTCTTTTCTAAATATTAAGTTTACTCTGATCGAATTAGAATCTACTCTTTATAGTTTTAAAGGTTCTTCACCAGGACCTGATGATATAACTTATCAAATGCTTCAAAATCTTCCAATTGATGGAAAACTATATCTTTTAAAAACTTACAATGAACTATTTTTTACTCATACATTTCCATCCATCTGGAAGGAATCAATTGTCATTCCAATCGAGAAAAGTAATAAAAATCCTCTACTTCCTTCCAATAAACGACCAATCTCATTAACTTGTTGCCCTTGCAAGGCGATGGAGAAAATGATAAATCGTAGATTAGTTTGGTATCTTGAATCAATAAATTTTTTCAGTTCTTGTCAGAATGGTTTCCGTAAGTATCGTAATACAATGGATAATCTTGTATCTTTGGAAACGGCAATTCAAGATGCTTTTGCATGCAAACAACATCTTGTAGCAATCTTTTTCGATTTAGAAAAAGCTTATGATATGACTTGGCAACATAATATTATTAAAACATTGCATGATGTAGGAGTTAGAGGAAACATACTTTATTTTATTAAAAACTTTATGAGTAAGCGTAAATTTAGAGTCTGCATCGGTGATTTATTTTCGTCGTTTTATGATTTAGAAAACGGAGTTTTACAGGGCTCAGTACTCAGTGTTACATTATTTCTTGTTGGAATTCGTTCCATTCATGATGTTCTACCATTAAATATGGAGCGACTGTCCTATGCAGATGATTTTGTTGTTTATATGAGAAGTAGTTGTTTAATAGAAATAGAGACCGAAATGCAATTTTTTTTAGATAATCTTTCTACTTGGTGTGATAAAACCGGTTTTAAATTCTCTCCAACTAAAACCAAAATGGTACATTTTTGCAAATTGAAAAGCTGCAACTCAGACCCTGAGCTTTTCCTTCAAACTCAATCTATAGAGGTAGTTGAAGAGCATACATTTCTAGGTATCATTTTTGAAAAAAAATTAACTTGGGTTCAATATTTGAAACATTTGAAATCTAAAGCTTCTAATGCAACAAATATAATAAAAACTCTTAGTAGCACATCTTGGGGATCAGATCGAAAAACTTTGTTGACTTTGCACAAAACTCTTGTTTTGTCAAAAATTGATTACGGATCCGTATTTTATTCAACTGGCCGTAAAAATTTAGTAGATCAATTGAACTCAGTGAACCATCTAGGAGTTCGTCTTTCCACAGGAGCATTCCGCTCAAGTCCGACATGTAGTATTCTTGCAGAAGCTGGTATTATGCCATTAAAGTTCAGAAGAGAAAATCAAGTTATCCAACTTGGCTTAAGGATTGCCTCAATCGAAAATCATCCACTAAAAAATTTTGACAATGATTCACGAATTAAATCTTCCAAATCATTTAAATTTAGATGTAACGTACTGCTAGAAAAATATGGTATTAATACTATGAATATTTTTTATCGTGGTTTTCATTCTTTTCCACCATGGTGCATTTCAAAACCTAAAATTGATTATACGCTTGGTAGTTTTAAAAAATCTGCCCATAATGCTCACATATTTAGAGCTGAATATGTGAGGCTTTGTAATTGTAAATATAAAAATCATTTTTTCATATACACCGACGGTTCAAAACAAAACGATTTGACCGGACTTGCGTGTTATAGTGAAAAATTTGAAGTTCAGGTTCATTTACCGAACTTTACATCGATCTTTGTCGCGGAACTTTTAGCTATCCTGCACTCTCTAGAAAAAATTTCTTCCTCTGATTTTGGCGTTAATTTTGTTATTTGTTCAGACTCTAAAAGCTCATTGCAAAGTATTGCAAACATTTTCTCAGAGCACCCAATTGTTCAAAAAATTCATAAAATTTTAAAAGACATCAATGATCAACATCGTTCAGTACCGTAATCTGGGGTGAATCGGGACTACAGTCTGAATAGGGACAGCAGTTTTTAGAGCACTTAAAGCTTTTAAATTTGGAAATGGACGTACACATTATGTTGGCCTGAGTCTGTTCTAACCGAAACCAACCAGAAAAATCAAAATATTGTGCTCCAACATGGTTGAAAATGCTGTCCCAATTCGCCCCATGTGTCCCGATTGACCCCAGTTTACGGTAGTTTTTCTTTGGATACCCAGTCATATAGGAATACTGGGAAATGAAATAGTTGATAATTTGGCAAAAATGAGTATACAAAAACCTATTACTAATATGAAGTTTGTAATAAGTGATCTAAAATCTAAACTAAAGGCAGAAATCTTCCGTTCTTGGGAAACTGAATGGCAAACAATCGAAAATAACAAACTGCGCGTTTTTAAGACCGATGTTTCTGCTTGGGAGTCATCGTGTCGTAGATCGAGAAAAGAATCTGTAGTGTTATGCAGATTAAGGATAGGTCATTGTAATTATACTCATAAACATCTGTTTGTAAGAGAAGATCCTCCAAACTGTGAGATTTGTAAAACACAAATTACTGTCAACCATTTATTATTTGAGTGTAGTCGCTTTCGTAACGAGAGGGCACAATTTAGGATTGATGACTCTGTTCTACTTGATGAAAAATATTTGCTGCACAAAAATTTATTTGAGTATCTTAAAGCAATTGATGTTTATACTAAAATATAGAGTAGGCATTTAGGGCTTAGTTATTTTTAGAGTATAAAAACATTGTAAACCTTTGTAGAAGATCAGGTGCAAATAGCCTAGCCAGTGCTGAGCACCTTTATTGTAATAAATAATAAATAAATAAAAAGTAACTTTTTCAAAACTTTTTTTCGTATAATCGCGATAACTCGTGATGTTTATAGGCAAACCCCTTATGTTTATATATCAAAATTTTTGTAATTGTCTGCTCTACAACTTTGTTACATTCCAAAAAATAACCCTGCAAAATTAGAAAAAACACGAAATTTTAAAATGAAAAATGTTGTTGTAAATGAAAAAGTGACCCTTCGGAGTCAATGTAGATTCGAAAAGAACATTAAATTCACCATAAAATGACATGTTCCAAAATCTTTTACAGTCGAGTAACGGAAGATGGGAGAATTTTTAAAACTTTTTTAGTGTTTTTTTTCGATGAAAAATACGTTTTTTCGGAATTCTGAGTACGCTATCAAATTGGGCGTCTAATTTTACATAAAGGTCCCTTTGACACCAAATTTCTATCTCATCACCGTTTCAGGCTGCAAATTATTGAAAAAACACCTCATTTTTTGCATGTTCAAAAATGGAAGGAGTCGTACCGCCCCTCCGTCACGAGATATCAAAAAACGGACCTCGGATTCGTGATCAGAGACAAAAGTTACCCCTTAGGAAAAAGTTTCACGCAAATCGAAAAGGGCAACTTTTGCCGATTTCGTGTGAGTTGGTAGAGAATTACCAAAATAGACTTGATATTAGTAGTACAATAAAGAAAAGTATATTTTAAAGGAAAAACACAATGTTTGTTACAGCAGTTTCAATTGGTAAAGCTTTGAGAGATAAGAGAATCAAATGTTAGTAAAATCAAAATCAAACGATGGATATAGAAGAATCAGTGAAGAAGTGTCAATCAGTAGAGCAAAACAAAAAAAAAAGAGAACCCTCGTTCTGCGATGTTTTAGGTACATCCACAGCAGTTGACTCAACATACTACGAATCAAAACAATACCGTCTACAATCACAAATTACTTCCCTTTCCCACATTGTCGCGCCCCTTTCTGTTAGCCATCTCGATTCTGACCCGCGGTGGTCAAAGGTTTACGAGCCGTTTCCACAGGCCACCAGCTAGGTCATCATGAAAACCAAGCCAACGTGGAGGTAAGAAAATATGACACTTTCAAGGAACCAGAGCTATACTGTTCTGATGAAGATAATTCGGATGATCTAACAGAACTACGGAAGTAGATATGGTAGGTTATCCATTAGTGGACCCCTTTCCTATAGTGGACCCTCTGAAGGGTTTTTGACGAAAAATTCAATAAAATCACAATTTCAAGCGTGTTGTTGTCAACAAATCTTTTATTTGGCATGTTCAGCATCATTTAAAAAAATTTGGACTGACATTGAATCGTCCTTTTCACCAAAATAAGTGTTTTGAGTTCGACATCTGTAATCAGCCATGGCCACTAGCATTTTCACAACAAAACAGCATTTATTTTTTATGATTGAATTAACTATATCCAATCATTTTTTGACTGATTATTTAACTTCAGCAAGTCGAAATAATGTAAGTTTATAGAACTTTCCTAAAATAAAGCGAAGAACTACTCATTTTGGAGCAAAAATTAGGAGGGTCCAATATAGGACAACGAAAATCCAAACTTTTCCAAAAGTGGACCCCTGTTAATTTAACCTTCAAAAATGAAGAAAACTGTGTATTTAAGCAAAAGTTCCTCTTAAACATACAATAAATGCTTGTTGTTATCAACCTAAACGCATATTTTGTTCAATTATGAGTATAAATATAGCTGTTTTCATGTTAAAAGTACCAAAAATGCTGAAGCCGTAAGAATTTA
The DNA here is from genome assembly GCF_015732765.1 of Culex quinquefasciatus. NCBI lineage: Eukaryota > Metazoa > Arthropoda > Insecta > Diptera > Culicidae > Culex > Culex quinquefasciatus. The sequence goes on along the minus strand of NC_051863.1, from coordinate 84,316,268 downwards.
AAATTAATCAAAACTATAGTTAATTGTACTTAACTGAAGTATCATAATTTCAGTTTGAAATGATATTTTATAATAATAAATCAATAACAAAACATTTTTTTAAATAAACGTGCGTGGTTTTATCAGCAACTGTAAACAAATCTATAGTTTCGGTCAACCATTTATGTAATTAATATGGAAAAATTTGCATCAAAATTACTTTGTTTAATTATTTTTATTTCTACAGTAGTTTTTAAAACGTTTTCTCTGATCTTTTTCGGAAATAAATTTGTTTAAATGTCTGTTAGGTGTTATCGTTGTTTAAAGCCAAATTTGTTAACAAAACATATTTGTTCATGATGAAAAGTGAGCAAAATCCATCTTTTATTCATTATATCTATTATCAGACTTACACCATGCATCAAAACATCAAAAATCGGTTAAATTTGGTATAAAAATAACAGTTTGCCTATAGTGGACCCGGGTCCACTATTGGATTATGGACCCGGGTCCACTATAGGAAAAGGGAATCCATAACAGGCAAAAAAACTTTTTTTTTTCAAATGGCTATTTTTCTGCTCAAAAACAAATAACTGATGAAACAAATAGTCAAAATTGTTCAAAAGACTTCAAATTTCATTGTTTTGTAAAAAAGGGTTACAAAAAAGTGCTTGAAATATTGAAAATTTGTTAAAAATGTGCTTTGGCTCTACTAGGGGGTCCACTAATGGTTAAAATACCCTAGTTGCTCTCCTTCCAGGATGTTCCTTACCTGGACGTCAACCGAAGAGCACGCAACAAAATCAGTGCCATTGTATGCTCTTTGGTGTCAATCCTTGGCCTGCAGCAACAATTATTAATTATAAACAAAATTGAAAATTCAATTATTAAAAAATCAATAATTTAAAATTTCTTCAAAAAATCAGAAATTTAGAAATTTACAAATTCTAAAACTAGACAAACTAAAATTATAAAAAAATATTAAATTATGAATTATGTAATAATGAAATATGGAAATTAGGAAATTTAGAAATTAGGATATTAGGAAATAAGGAAGTTAAGAAATTTGAAAACCAGGAAATTAAAAATTTTGTAATTAAGAAATAAGGAAATTAAGTAATAAGGAAATTATTAAATTATGAAATTATTAATCAGGGACCGTGGTGTAGGGGTAAACGTGGTTGCCTCTCACCCAGTCTTCTTGGGTTCGATGCCAGACGGTACCGGTGGCATTTTTCGAGAAGAGATTTGTCTGACCACGCCTTCCGTCGGACGGAGAAGTAAATGTTGGCCCCGGTCTAACCTCTAACCTAGCTCCGTCCAGGTGTAGGAGTCGTATCTCTGGGTCCTGCTGCCTCGGTGAAGTCGCTGGTAGGCAGTTGGACTAACAATACAAAGGTCGTCAGTTCGAATCCCGGGGTGGATAGAAGCTTAGGTGTAAAAAGAGGTTTGCAATTGCCTCAACAATCAAGCCTTCGGACACCTAGTTTCGAGTAGGAATCTCGCAATCGAGAACGCCAAGGCTGCTATATTCATTCTTTTTAAATCCTTTGCGGTCGTACAAAGGGTCATTGTACTCAAAAAATAAGCTTTAACGTTGTGAATAATAATATCAGCAATTTAAGCTAAATCTTTGGACCCAATTTTATGTGATTTTTCAGTTCAAGTAGGATTAAACCACTCAATCATCATAAATAATCACAGCAATATTTTTTTTTCTTACTCCAATATTTATTATTGATCACAACGATACAGTTTTTATTTCTGAGTACAATGACCCATTGTATGACCGCAAAGTATTTAAAATGGATTTTTAATTCAATTTTTAAAAATTAACTTCGCAACCTTTCTTGACAGAAAAGGTTCTACTCAAGGATACAACACCATTACTTCTAACTTACGTGAAATTGTCCGAGGATTCCGAATATGACAGAATTGAGACCAAAAAGTGCCGCTATGGCGGCCTACAGGGCAATGACTAACGTTGTAAAATGTTTGTTATAGAAAAATCGAAAAACTATAAGAAAAACTGCGATTGGCCAAAAAATTAATTCCGTAGGCTTATAGTTCATGAAATTACCTATCTTTTGACTCAGGGCTCTAAAAGGGATCGATCACTGATAGTGATCGCACGATATTTGACACAGCTAGCCTATCAGCTGTCATTTTCCATTTGATCGTTGATAGAGAACTCAGAACGCCTATCATGAATTCAGTGCTAAGTGATCGCTCAAAAGAGGGCCGGTCGCATGAACGTTACACTCAGTGAGCTCACATGTATTTAAACCGAGAGATTGCCGATTTTGACTCTCAAAGAGTTACTCTGACTTGACGGCTTGCCTTCTCTCTCTGCTGCTCACTGCTCTCTTTAATTTTCATTGCTTACTTGGATGAGATAAACAAAACAAACCCATCCAGATTTTGCAAATAATATTACACAGTTCAACAAAAATCAAATGTTTCTTGTTCTGAGACGAGAATATGTGTCCCTAGTATTTTGCAATGAATTCAGAATTGCCAATGGTCCCAATACACTGTTTGAAATGTTAGTTTAGGCCAAATTAGCTACTTTGACTATTTTACAAAGAACTATTGAATAAACAAATATACATGTATCAAAGTTCACGTTCTCTTTTCTGAAACACCCTGGTTTTTTAAATTTGCTTTTTCTACGCATATTTATAGCCATTTTAAAATTAGAATTTGACTTGCATGCAAGTTGGAAAACTTGAATGAGAACCAACTGAAAATATAATTTTAAAATGGCTATAAATATGCGTAGACACAATCAAATTTTAAAACCAGGGTGTTTCAGAAAGAGGAAAACGTGAACTTTAAGATACATGTATTGGTTTATTTGTTTATTCAATAGTTCTTTTGTAAAATAGTCGACAAATTAGCTAATTTTGGCCTAAACTAACATTTCAAACAGTGTATCTCAAAATTGGGACCATTTGGAGCAATTCTGTTATTCAGCAGACCAAAATCTACTAGGAACACATATATCGTCTCAGAGACAGAATCTTGTTGGACTGTGTTATTATCAATTATATTATATTATTATAATACACCATATTCTTGATTTACACAACGAAATGGGGGTGTTTAAATCGAGAATCGTTAAAAAAAAGAATGTCCGTGACTTAAATTGAGAATATGACTTAAATTAAGAATCTTTGGGAATTCGTAATTTGTCGGAGAATTTTCAAAATGTATCAATAGTATTTTGTTTAGTTATGATATAAAAACATTTTACATGGTTTTGGAACACCTGGGATGTTCTAGTCCATCCGAAACATCCGGAAATTTTGTGCAACAGGCTAACCAAAGAAACAAGTTGAAACTTCAAAATTTTGTCAACGGATCCTACCCAGACTGCTTCAAGAGTGCCGTAGGCTACAGTGCATTGTTGTAACAACTTATTGGGATGATCTGGGTCATCCAAGGACTCTACCGCCGTAATAAGCCAGAGGTCGACGGGTTTTTACCCCGGAACATATCCACATAGCTTCAGTGAGTATTGTAGACTAATTTTCGGATGAGTTGGGATGTCCTGGGTCATCCAAGGACTCACTGAAGTTAAGATCTGTGGGTCTACCGCCGTAACAAGCCAGAGGTCGATGGTTTTTGACCCCGGAACATATCCGCATAGCTTCAGTAAGTATGGTAGACTACTTTGCTGATGTGTTGTGATGTCCTGGGTCATCTAAGGACTCCCTGGAGTTAAGATCTGTGGGTCTACCACCGTAACAAGCCAGAGGTCGACAGTTTTACCCCGAACATACCCGCATAGCTTCAGTGAGTATTGTAGACTAATTTGCTGATATGTTGAGATGTTCTGGGTCATCCAAGGACTCTTCTGGAGATATGATAGACCACCAGATCTTAACTCCAAGGAGTCCTTGGATGACCCAAGTCAGCCCAACACATCAGCAAAGTAGTCTACCATACTCACTGGAGCTATGTGGGTATGTTCCGGGGTAAAAAACCGTCGACCTCTGGCTTGTTACAGCGGTAGACCCACAGATCTTAACTTCAGTGAGTCCTTGGATAACCCAGGACATCCCAACTCATCAGAAAAGTAGTCTACAATACTCACTGAAGCTATGCGGATATGTTCCGGGGTCAAAAACCATCGACCTCTGGCTTGTTACGGCGGTAGACCCACAGATCTTAACTTCAGTGAGTCCTTGGATGACCCAGGACATCCCAACTCATCAGAAAAGTAGTCTACAATACTCACTGAAGCTATGTGGATATGTTCAGGGGTCAAAAACCGTCGACCTCTGGCTTGTTACGGCGGTAGACCCACAGATCTTAACTTTAGTGAGTCCTTGGATGACCCAGGACATCCAAACTCATCAGAAAAGTAGTCTACAATACTCACTGAAGCTATGCGGATATGTTCCGGGGTCAAAAACCGTCGACCTCTGGCTTGTTACGGCGGTAGACCCTCAGATCTTAACTCCAGTGAGTCCTTGGATGACCCAGGACATCCAAACTCATCAGAAAAGTAGTCTACAATACTCACTGAAGCTATGCGGATATGTTCCGGGGTCAAAAACCATCGACCTCTGGCTTGTTACGGCGGTAGACCCACAGATCTTAACTTCAGTGAGTCCTTGGATGACCCAGGACATCCCAACTCATCAGAAAAGTAGTCTACAATACTCACTGAAGCTATGTGGATATGTTCCGGGGTCAAAAACCGTCGACCTCTGGCTTGTTACGGCGGTAGACCCACAGATCTTAACTTCAGTGAGTCCTTGGATGACCCAGGACATCCCAACTCATCAGAAAAGTAGTCTACAATACTCACTGAAGCTATGTGGATATGTTCCGGGGTCAAAATCCGTCGACCTCTGGCTTGTTACGGCGGTAGACCCACAGATCTTAACATCAGGGAGTCCTTGGATTTGTTTTGTAATTTTCCTCGAGGGGGAGGGGTCTGACATTTAAAAAAACTGCCCACGTGGTTTATGGATAGTCCCTAGGCGCGCGGACAATTTCCAATTCGAGCAAAAAATCAAACTCAAAACCGAGCTCAAAATTCAAAAAATCTGCCTTCGATTATCCGCCGGGCACTCGACTAGCAACAGTCAGTGATAGAGAAAGAGCTGTCGATTGATAGCTATCATTGCAAAATTGATCGAAATTCCGATCAAATGTCAAACGAACTAGTGATACGCGAATGAATTTCAGGAGAGAGTCAATTGAGCATTTGAGTGACTTTGTGTGGCGCTCATTCATTCGTGTGTGTTTGAGCGAAAGCAGAATGTCTAGGTCAGGCAGACGTACACAGCAAATAAAGTAGTAATCCAGCTGCGTGTAAAAGGCCTCGGTGTAAAATAAATTTTGCATTATTTTATGAAATTCTGTGTAATATTACACCCTGAAATATGTAGCCCATCAGTATGGAAAACCTACTTGACTGAAATGTCAAGCTCATATACAACTTACAACGTTTCATCGGTCTGATGGCCGAGTGGGCTAAGGCGCCAGTCCTTACTGTTGGTGCTGGGTTTGAATCCCGTCGGTTGCAATTATTTTTTGTGTTTGCAAAAATTGTACATGCAGTGTGTAATATTAAGTGTTTATTTTGACGAAGGTGATGTGCATGCTTTTGCATGCGATTTTACCATCGGATTTTTTGCTGTGTAGCGAAAATGAGAGAAGAACTCAATCAACTGTCAGAAAAAATGTCGATCCATCACAACCCCTGCTTTTGACCTATGAGAGTATGGGTGTTGGAGGCTGTTGCTAAAAGATATTAAGGTTTTAAAAAAATAATTTTTTAACATTAATTTGCAAAAGCTATGAGAAAAAATCAAACCAATCCTGGATGTCTATAGCACATTTTGAAGTGCTTCAAAAGACCTTTCGAATGCATCTAAGAAAGATGGAATTGATGAAGTTTTGCGGAAATGTGAGCTTTTTTAAGATTTTTTACGTTTTTTGATCTCAAACTTCAAAGCTCGTTTTACCTCACTTCCCTTTGTCGTAGAGGGATCATATTTGGCATGAGTTCACTGCCGTTCTACGCATTATTGTCCCATGTTCAAAAAAGGGCACCTGAGAAAAACGAGATTGAAATTTTTCGATCGATTTCTGTGTTTCTACGCATAATTGTCCCGTAGGTCCCTATTCGCCCTATATGTCCCTAATTACCCCGGTTAACATTTTATCACCCTTATTTGTAATCCTCTTGCAGGTAAACAGGTAAGCAAGATGAAATGCATCGTAAATCTCATGATTTCGTGATAGAAAATAATTGATGGGACAATTATGCGTAGAAGTTCAACGATGGGACAAACAGACTTGTTGTTTTCAATGATTTTCTGAACAAAGTATTAGATTTTATGTGTTTTTCTGAAAATATACGTAAAACTAAGCATAAAAATGATAAAAAGTCAGAATCGTCCAAAAATGACATGGGACAATCATGCGTAGAACGGCAGTTTATCTCATGTAAAGACAAACAAACGCTGAAAGTTTCATCCAAATCGGAGCACCTCGATACGACCTCTAGAACAAACCGAGCAATATTTACAAATACTGCCTCTTAAAAATATCTTTTTTTCACCTCCAAATATCTAAAATAAATGAAAGTCATCCACTTCTTGCATTTTTAAAAAAATTGCCCTTTTACCAATTCCTTAACATTTTCTTACTCCAAAAACCTGAAATAAAGAGTCTTTTAATAGTAGTTAATGCAACAAGTTGCAAAAAGAGGATTTTTTCAGCACGAGTCGTACATTTATCCAACGAGGTTCACCGAGTTGGATAAATACGAAGTGTTCTGAAAAAATCAAGTTTTGCAACGAGTTCCATTCAACATTTTTTGCAATTCCAAAAAACACACACTGAGTGAAATTCTATGTAAAATTTTCATGTATTTTGTCAATAAATCGTTTAAATCAAAAAAAAATGTTGAAAAGTGTTACTTTTCGAAACAAGTGCTGAAAAGTTCAACTTTTCAGCACTCATTTGAGTGCTGAAAAGAAGAACTTTTCAGCATTTATTTTGAAAAGTGTTGCTATTCGATTCTGTTATTTTTGGTACAGAAAAGTAGGCTATTTCGAAGAATGACAGGAAAAGTAAGTAGTTTCACGATGGAATTGCAAAAAAATAGTTTCCGACCTTGTTTCCGACAATATTTTTATGATTTTATTATATATTTGTTTATATACGTTGCGGCCACTCTTTTTTTGTTTTTCCTAAACTCGCAACATGTAACTTTTTACGTTTTGACACTTTGTTTTTTTTTTCATTGAATATTTTTTGTCGCCTCCTATGATCAAAATTTGGGGACTTGAATAGTTTTCCATTCAAATGGCAGGTGTTCCGGAATCGGTATCAGAATGGCCATATTTTCAACTTATTAGCGTAAAAACCTTCCTCAGGCTTATGGCCTATCTACAATCACTTAGATTAGAAAATTTCACTTAGCTTAGGAATTTGAATCAATGGAAATGAATCTGAGTTTCTACAATGGAAAAGTAATCAAATTAGAAACTGACGTTTGGTTTGGAAAATTTCAAAATCTACGGTAAGTTGACGTTTCCATATCAAAGGTAAACAAACAACTGCATAGCAACGTATATCAGCCCAGCAAGTTTTCTAAGTTGATTGTGGATGACGAACGTAAGTTGCAGACTTTCCTAAGTAACTACTTTACTTAGATGTTCTAAGCTAAGTGATTGTAGATAGGCCATTATACGAACCAAACGCAACAAAGAGCGCTCCGATACGACTTTTATCGTTATCAACTGATTCGCGTTCGAACAAAACCGTCGAATTTTTTTATATGTAGATAAGATATCCATTTTGCGTGTAGTGCCGCACTCGATGCCGCACCGGCTTTTCAAACGAACGTACCAATAGAATCAGCGTTACGTACACGAGATCGGTTGTTGCGTTTGAAACGGAATACGTAAACAATTCGAATTGAATTCCGATTGAGTTAACTGGGTAGTGGGGATTTTGAGACAGGATGCTTTGATCAAACAAAATCAAATAAACGAGTACCGTAAAATGGTTTCCCAACATGACAACACAGATAGCGCACGGTCAAAGTTCTCGCCAGATTAGGTCAATCAGGTGACTTCCGGTGTTCCATTTCAAAATTTTAGCCTCGTATCGTTCCGGTCGCTTGCTGATGGCGTTTGCTAGTTCTTCGCAGCAAATGTAGCCTTCCCGGGGACAGGCGTATCCATTCTCGTTGAGCCGCAGCATTGGACAAACATCATTTTTGCCATCGCCAATGTAGAATACCTTTTCGTACTCCGTGTTGGCTTGATCGTACTGATTACTTATAAAGTCGTCTAAAATTGAGCCTTTGCAGAGGTTTTTTGAGCTCAGCGTACATTCGGTCTGATGGTGGAAGGGATGTACTTCTAAAAGCCCATTGCTGTTGAACTTGGCCGGATTTGTAAAGGTTGTGTGGATAAAGCGGCTTATATCGTTGTATTCGTTCCATATCTTGATGAATTCTGAGTTGGAGTCGCTGATTATGATGATGTGAAAGTTGCTTCGGGCCATTTCTTCAATGCACATCTTGATGCCAGAAACTTCCGGAATTCCTCGAATCGCCGAAACTATTTCAGTTGGTTTGCATCCTTGCTGATGTAGCATCCTGAGAATTTTTTGCATGTATGGTATCCACCCGCAAGTCCGTACAATACTCCTAAAATTACAAAAAAAAAAACAAAACCAGATCAAAAACTGAACATATATTGGAAAAAAATTAAAAACGGAAAAAATTAATCACATGTAAACTAAGTTGATGTAAACTTGAGATTCGACGTAAACGGTTGAATCACACGTGTTTTTACGTATAATTTGTTGCAAATTTACATCAAATTACATTTAAATTTAAATGTTTAATGACGTGCAAAAGTGTTACATCATAAATGATGTAACATTCAGAAATATTTTTTTGTGTGTAGGTATAAAGACTTACCTTATTTCTGGCGTTCGAAGATCTTTATCAAGTAAGTCCCGCACTACTATATCTGTGTTATATTCGGATATTGTATGATCAAAATCGAATACGGCAAGACGTTTAATTAAACGACCACTACTTGATATCATTGTGTATCCTGTAACGAAAACGCAAACTTCAATTCTCAATTTTACTAATCAATAAATTGATAAATGTTGGGAAACGATTGAGAAACGTTAAACATACTGTTATACATACTATACACAGAAAAAAATATGTGAATTTACTCGACATGGACAAAATGAATCACATGTAAACTCAGTTGATGTAAACTTGAAATTCGACGTAAACGGTTGAATCACACGTAAAATCATGTTTTTACGTATAATTTGTTGCAAATTTACGTAAAATTGCATTTAAATTTAAATGTTTAATGACGTGCAAAAGTGTTACATCATAAATGATGTAACATTCGGAAATATTTTTTTTGTGTGTAGATCGAGCCACGTAGCCTAGTGGTAACGCTCCCGCCTAGTAAGCGGTAGCGTGGGATTCAAATCCCGGCTCGGACCAACACAACTGGTTATCGTTTCTCTTCTGGTTTCGATTGCTTAGTAAAGGGAAGGTAGAGTATCGTCACAAACTGGACCTTATCACGACGACACCTTAAGAAGGCGCTCTATGGAATGTTATCATTAACCTTAACATGTTGACATTAGTTGATTTATAAACTGAATCCGCTTTGTAAATGCCGGCCCCGATACTCTTCAAGGGTGTTCCCTCAGGAACTGGGAAAGATTTACTTTACGTATACATACATACATGATATAGACATCTCTGTTCTCGAAAAAGGTTTAAAAATCGCTTTAAATCGAGGATACCTCGCGATGTTTGTTGGGTTTATCGCAAATCGGGATTTTTAGGACGCAATTCGCGATTAAAAGCTCAAAAATTCCGACATATGGCGTAAAGCATCGAAGAATGACGATTCAAATTTTCGCTGTTCGGTTACATAGGAATGCAAACTTAAAATTGAATTTACAGCTCTTAGAACAACTTTTGAGAAAAAAATCAAGTAGTACGAGTGTAAACTTTTTGCCCTCTATAAATTAACGCAATAAAAAAAATTGAAAAAAAAATATTTTTGAAAAAAATAATATTATTTAAAATGATAGAGCATCAAAAGTTATCAAAGTATCAACTCGAATTTTTGCTCAAAAGTTGTTTTGAACGCTGGAATTTAACAAAACAGAATTCGCATACATAACCTCAAAGGGTGGAAATTTCAATCGACATTCTTCGCTCTGTTCTGCTACTCAACACTAGAGGGCTTTTGTTATTTTGATTTGGTTAACCGCAGTGGATTTTCTTGAAATAATTCTAACTGTCAAAAATCCACCAAAGCAAAGTTGTAGGTATTGTTGAGGACTATTGAGAAAAAATAGGTACACGGAAAAAACAAATTGAAACAAACATTGAATATTACGCCCATTTAAAATGCATGTCTTGATTTAAAAATTTTGGAAATATTTTTTTCGATAAGATCGGAAAATTTCACGACTGTTTCATGTTTTAACATTGAAAATCGGACCATTAGTTGCTGAGATATCGACATTAGAAAATGGTGAGTTGTTTGGGTGAGACTTAGAAAACTTCAATTTTCGTGTTTCTTTTTCTTAAAGCGGCTGTATCTCAGCAACCCGAGGTCCAATCTTCAATGTCTCTTAGACAATTTTATAGCAAATTTTCTGAACTTCAAAAAAAAATATTTTCCGAAATGGTCACTCATGGTCACTATTTTTAAAAATCGAAAAACTTCAAATAGTTGCGGATTAAATCATTTAAAATTTTTAATTTTTTAATTTTGGAATTGGGTACTAAACTGCCCATGTTCGCATAAATGTCCCATATGCAAAAACAGCAAGCTGAGAAAAACGCAAGGAAAGTTTGTCCCACACATACACACACAAAAATATTACGGTAATGACAAAAGTAACTAACTTTAGAATTAAAAAGTTGTTAAAATTTGCTACATTTAAAGTTTTTTTCTTGTTTTAAAAATGAAAACTTTTACTGCTGCAGTTTTTGAAAATTTCATTGCTCACTGATTTACAAGTTTTCACTTTTGATTCGACTGTAAAATTTCTTTCATTTTGTCGTTCTCGTGTAACCGTGTTCGCCTAAGTCCAAAATGTAAACAAACGTGTTGGTGATTCCGGTGAGTGGTGGTCCACGACGACTATCAAAACCGAACGCGGCCGCTGCCAGGACTTGGACGCGGAAACCATCGAAGGAGGATGGTGCGGGCTCGGGTGCGGAACAAGGTTGGGAGATTAGGGGAAAGTTGGTTTTCAAAAGGATAATCAGCTTCCTGCAAGACCTGCAGCTGTTTCACGACCGAAATGGGTAAGAATAAAGCTTGGGTGTTTGGTGGCGTTTGAGATTATTTTGTTTGTTTTTGTAGGACGCCGTTTATTTGGTTGCCGAAGATCGAAGGTCGGGATGTGGATTTGCACCGTACGAAAAAGTTAATTTTCACGGTGAGGAGAAGGATCCGACGTAAGAGGGAAACGACGAGTAGCGGCATAATCGGAGGTGGTCAGCGCGGATGTTGCACTCGGTGCCGGCGGTTTACGACCATCAGCAGAACCGTCTGTACGAAAGCCGCAGGTCCTGGAGCTGTCGTACTCAGATTACTTCCAGAGGCTGGAGCGAGATCCGACGAACCTTCGCTTCGCTTCGCTAGGAGACGGTGATTTTAGCGGATTGCAGACTGGATTTTCGCCATGTGATGTGATGATTGTCTAAGCCCAAGTTGCCTAGGAATCGATAATTGGGAATAGAACCAATTCCACCTGAACCAGATTCTCACCACCATGGCAGCCGTCCATTGCCGGCCGCTCCCATCTCCACCGCGCACCAGGGACAAGGAAAGGGAATTGGAAGACGGGAAGTGTTGATGCTCCACTTTTTTAAGAGTATTAAGGGAAAATCTCCACGGGTTCCTCAAGTAAGTTTCGCTTGGAGTTGGACGGTTTTTGGGAAGGTGAATGGTCTGAGGAGCCACCCTAGGCGAGTGGTAACGACCTTTGGCATTGTTGTTCGAATTCTTTATGTGTTCTCATTTATAATGGGAATGCTTTCAATTCTTCTCATCTCTTATTGGATGAATTCTATCAGTCGCCCAGGCTATTTATAGCGAGGTATTTTTAGATTCAATTTCAACTGCGCTTGCAAATCTTGCATGCAATCTTGTTTGAGTTCTGATGTTCAACTTGCATTCAATGCGATTCTAAGTCCGATTCTTGGATTCAACTATACCAGAGTCTGATTCCTCCTCAAGCTACCAATGCTCCACGGTTAAGTGGAAAGCATTTTGCTTACCAATCCTAAGGACAGGGGATCGAACCCCGCCGTGAGCTTGAAGTTTTTCAAAATCAAAAAATCAAATTATTCGCTCTACAGCATTGCCTTGGCGTTCTCGATTGCGAGATTCCTACTCGAAACTAAGTGTCCGAAGGCTTGATTGTTGAGGCAATTGCAAACCTCTTTTTACACCTTAGCTTCCATCCACCCCGGGATTCGAACTGACGACCTTTGGATTGTTAGTCCAACTGCCTACCAGCGACTCCACCGAGGCAGGACCCAGGGAGACGACTCCTACACCTGGACTGAGCTAACGACCTAACCTTTTGGTTAGTCCGGGGCCAACATTTACTTCCCGTCCGACGGAAGGCGTGATCAGACAAATCTCGTCTCGAAAAATGCCACCGGGACCGTCTGAGATCGAACCCAGGCCGACTGGGTGAGAGGCAATCACGCTTACCCCTACACCACGGTTCCCGGTTTTTCATTAATTCCAAATTCAATGAGTCCAGAACTTTCTCGTTGGGAGCAGATGGGTATCGAACCCAGAACCATTCGCTTATAAAGCGAACATCGTAACCATTCAGCCACGACCGCTCCTTCGCTGGAGCGAGATCCGACGAACCTGATCAAAAACATCAACCTGGAATACCGAAGAAGTTACAGGTGAGTATTGAGAATGTGTTCAGTGTCTAGCCAATTTCATTTACTTTCAAACTCTTTCAGAAACTCCCGCCCGCAAACGCTCATCTCGCAACGGCGCAGCTTCGGCCGGATGAACTTTGACTGCGAGTTGGCAATATATGTATCATTCCCGAAGGAGGACGAAATGATCGTGAACTATCCGTTCATGCGCTTCACTTCCTAGCCGAAAATGTCGACTTCCCTTCCCGAATCAACAACCAATGGCCAACTCCTCCAAGCCTGTCCTGATGATGGCCGGCAACGAGACCACCCTGTTCTGTTCTGTTGCTCCCCAACGAAACATCCATCTGTAACCAGCTCAGCCTGGGGCCTTTGAACGTGACCGGTGGCGTTCCGTAAGAATCGTTACAGCTTGGACGCAGAAGTTGGCCAACCATAAGCAGATCCGTTAAATGTATTAAATGTATATTGTATAAAAATCGAAAACATACTGTTTTAATATTTAAAAAAAATAAATAAAATCCATCACATGTTTCGAAAATCATCACTGTAATGTTAAATGTTATTTATTCTTGCCATAAAAAATTTATTGAGGGATCAGTGCCAAAATCGATAGAATAATGGTACCAACTCACACCATCATAACAAATGAGTTCATTCGTTAGTTGAATCAATAAATCTCCAACAAGTGTCATACATCGACTTCTGACTTCTCCTTGGTCAGCTAAGTCATTGGCCGAGGCAGCTAAGTCATTGGATTGGTTTATCAAAGGTCTCTGGTTCGATTCCCGTAGTCGACACTTTTGATTTTTTGTTTGACGGATGAACTTTTTTTGCAAATGAACCTCGAGAGAATAGTTCTATCGCCCATCTCGAGCTGTGTTCTCTGCGTCCGTGAATGGTACCACTATTCTCTCGACTCGAGACCATCATTCTCTCGTACTAGCACTGCCAGTTTTGGGTGTACCGTTCGGTGGAGGAGCACCAACGGAAAAGTTAGGTTGTGTTTTTCGCGAGTGTGAAAAAGAACTCAAAAGTGCGCGTGAAAAATGGCAGCAAAGTTCGGGATTGCCAAGCTCGATGGCACGAACTGGCCAGTGTGGGAGATGCGTGTGGAGGCACTCTTGGCCGTCGAAGACCTCTGGGAGGTTGTGATGGAAGACGTGCCGGCGGCAGAGAAGCAGGACGCGGCTTGGAGGAGCTGCGACCCGAAGGCGAAGGAAAACATCGTGTCGCTGCTGGTGGACAGCCAGCGGTCACTCGTGGAGGGAGAAACCCACGCGCGGGACGTTTTCAAATCTCTCAAGGAACATCATCAGCAGGTGAGCCGATCCGCGGAACACACACAGCGAGGGAAAGCACGGAAGTGCTTCCGTTGTGGCCAGCCGGGGCATTTCAAGCGGAGTTGCCCGGTGCGTGGCGGATTGCGGCGAAAAAGCGAGAAGGAGATCGCCGGGAAGACGGCGACGGTGTCCATCGAGGGCACGGCGGCGGCGGCGGCTGCCGGAACCTTGGAAGTTCAAATCGCCGGGTGCACGGAGATCGAGACCGCTGAAAGCGACGAACAGGACGTCGCGCTCACCACCGGAGTGGGGAGATCTGCGAATTGGGTGATTGACAGTGGTGCCAGCGCGCACATGAGCAACGACAGGAAATTTTTCTCGTCGCTGCGGGAATTTGCTGGTGGTTATATCACGGTGGCCAACGGAAAGCAGACGGAGATTCGTGGTGAAGGAAGCGGGGTAGTGTACGGCATTGACGGTGAGGACAAGCCGAAGAAGATCGACATCGGTGAAGTGAAGTTCGTGCCAGGACTAGCTACGAACTTGCTCTCGGTCGGGAAGTTGGCAGAAAAGAACTACAGTGTTGTGTTTGAGAAGAAAAGCTGTTCGATTGTGAGTGCCGAAGGTGAAGTGGTCGCTACGGGTACCAGGTACGGAGGACTCTACTACCTGCCCCAGACGAAAGCGGCGACGAAATCGATGGTGGCTGCGGAGGCTCGACACAGCGAGGGTTGCCAGCACCAGTGGCACCGACGGCTCGGTCATCACGACTGAGCAGTGGCAGAGCGGATCTTCAAGGAGGAGCTTGCCACGGGAATGACGGTGGCGGACTGTGGACAGCGGCTAGTGTGTGAGTGCTGCGAGGAGGGTAAGTCAAGCCATTTACCTCCTGTGATCGGCCGGAAGTCGAAGCAATTGCTAGACGTTGTGCACGCAAGCGTTTGTGGGCCGATGCGAACTGTCACGCCAAGCGGAAATCGATTCGTCTTGACGATGGTCGATGACTTCAGTAGGTTCACGGTCACCTACTTGCTGAAGCGGAAGTGCGAAGCGGCGAGTGGGATCAAGGAGTACGTTCGGTGGGTCGAATGTCAGTTTGGGCGCAAGCCGCGAGTGGTGAGGTCGGATGGAGGGAGAGTGTACAACAACACAGAACTCCGGAACTTCTACAAGGTGGAAGCGATTCAACCTCAGTTCACCAATGTGCGGAACGGCGTCGCTGAACGGAAGACCAAGTCGCTGATTGAAATTGCTACCTGCATGCTGAAGGACGCGGAACTAGACATGCGATTCTGGGGTGAGGCCATGCTCACGGCCACGTACCTCCAGAACAGGATGCCGATTGTACCGGATCAGAACACGACCTACGACCTCTGGTGGGGACAGAAGCAAGACCTGGAACACCTCCGAGTGTTCGGCAGTAGAGCGTATGTCAACGTGCCGGAAAAGGAGCTGATCTTCGTCGGGTACGCCTTGGACCGAGAAGCGTACCGGTTTGTCGACCTGGAAACGGACAAGGTTACCGTTAGCCGTAACGCCAGATTCTTGGAACTCGGCGACGGCACAACAACGGTGGAGTGGCCTTCGTCGGAACCAGCGGAAGAGATCCAGTTGAAGCCGATCGTTGTGAAGGAAGAGTTCGAGGAAGAAGAAGTCGGAGACAACACGGCTGGAGACGAACAAGCTGAAAAAGAGGCCAGCGAAAGTGACGACGAAGAGTTCTTCGAAGCAGAAGGAAACGAAGGCGGACCGAGTCCAAGCCTTCGACGCTCGGGAAGGTCGAATCTGGGAGCAAGACCGCGTTACCTGGACGACTACGAGGTGAAGCACGCTGTCGGGATCGCGGTGAGCGCAGTCGAGGAGACTGCAGGCCGCATGGAGGAACTGAAAGGACAGAAGTGGAGCACCTTTAAGCGGTGCATTCAAAGGCTGTGGCTGTGAAAGGAGGACTAGTGAAGAAGGCTCACCCTGAGGGGGAGTGTTGAAATGAGCAATGTTCACCTTCTTTACACCACCTTGGTGCGCCGTTATTGCGCCAACCTTGTTTGCCGAGCCTTGGTGGTTGTGACAGCTCATTCCCGCCAAACCAGTCGACGCGTGCGGTTGGCAGTTATTTTTGCTCGCTTAAATAAAAGTTCGTTCGCTGAAGTTCTCTCGCGTGTTCTTTCTTTTCTTGATTCCGGTCCGATTCGCGGTAATCCGCTGTGCGTTCTGGACGGTAAATTGGGTCCTAAAATGAAGCTTAGATTGCTGATATTACTGTTCACAGCGATAAAGCTTATTTTTCTGAGTACAATGACCCTTTGTACGACCATAAAGAGCTTAAAATTGATTTTTAAATCAATTTTGAAAAATTAACCTCGCGGTCCTTCTTGACAGAAAAGCTCCTACTTGACAGGTCGTTCCAAGGGGACCATAGTTGATCCATCGAAAAAATGTTGTCTTGTCAAAAAAAATTTTTGCATTAAAATGAAAAAAAGTGATCAGAAATGGTTTTTAATCGTGTTTTTTACCGTTGTACATAAAAATTGGCATAGGGCTTTAGTACCCAATTCCGTCAATTTACACATGACATTCACATGCGAAGTCGAATGGGGCAGATTCATGTGTAAAACATGTGACATAACTATTTGCTTTTCTTTCAGTGCTGATAAAAAAAATCTTGCCAACAGGATATCGTAGCCAGATATAATTACAATTTTGGCGTAAATCGGCGGTTTTAGCTGGGAGTTTAGATTGGTTATCATTCGGACTACGAAATATATTACCTAGAAACTCTTGATTTTCAACAACAACAAATACACACAGACTGAACAATGACACCGGGTAGTTCCTTAAAATTCGTCATTAAAATTATTTCAGATGATGGGTTGTTTATGAAGATTAAATACAACAAATGCAACAAGCTAAAATTTGCATACGCGAATCGCAAATCCTCCCACGAAAACAAGAGCACAGGGTCGGAGACGTTACATATTTATCTTTATATATAAATAAAAGGCGGGTGGGTGTGGTGCGGTCTTTTCACTGCAGCGTGAAGAAATTCGGTCAAGCAATTATTTTCTTTTCGTATAGATCAGGTCGACGAATTCAGTTCTAGTACAGTCATCCCTCATATTCGGAACATTTTACAGATCGGCCAATGTTCAACAAATCATGTTAAAATCGATAATTGAACATAATGATTCGCTTTTACCTTCATGTGAAAGCTTTTCTTGCGATCTTTCGATTGATGTGTAGATCGGCTGTACATTTTTATGTTTTATATCAAGTTTTTTAAAGAAAAACATTGACCCTTGAAATCCACAAATTTTGAACACTTTTTACTTACGATGTAAACAAACTTTTTTTTTCTTTCCAGGAGTACATATTTTTTACAAAATTATGATTTTGCACTCTGAAACCAATATAACTCATGCATAGTAATGTTTTATGAATGGTCTGCTAACTTTTATGTGAAAATATCAGTTAAATTCAGGTGTTCCACAATTGTGGGGGACACAATAACATCCCAGAATCGTGTAACAGGCAATTGGGTACTAAAGCCCTGTGTAAATTTTTATGTACAACGGTAAAAAACACGATTAAAAACCATTTCGTAATACTTTTTTTCATTTTAATGCAATTTTTTTTTTTTGACAAGACAACATTTTTTTTGATGCATCAACTATGGTCCCCTTGGAACGAGCTGTCAAGTAGGAGCTTTTCTGTCATGAAGGACCGCGAGGTTAATTTGTCAAAATTGGTTAAAAAATCTGTAGCGAAGCAAGCTTTGCGAAAGCTGAGGTGCGATCGACAGGCCAGCTTCTAGTTCATTAAGTCTCGAACACTCAAGCGATCAAGTCGCAAATAAAGATACTATTACCCTAAACCGAGTCAAGAATTCCTTTAGGTTATGGGCACTACGAAGGAAGGAATCCCGCTGCTGACTAGCGAAAACTTCGAGAACTGGAGCTACCGCGTGAAGCTACATTTTGAAGGCGCGGAGTTAGCTTATGTTTTCTCGGCGGAAATTCCTGCTGGAAATGAAGATCGCGTGAAGTTCTTGAAGCTGGATCGCAAGGCCAAGACGCAGCTGGTTGGATTCATTTCCGAGGACTGCCTTGGGATTGTGAAGGGTAAGGAGACGACGAAGCTGATGTGGCAAGCACTGGAGGGCCACTTCTTGAAGAAGTCCGTGGCTAGTCAGACCATCATCCGGATGCAGCTGGCCAGATTGCGGATGAAAGAAGGGACCGGGATGCGGAGCCACTTCCAGAGCTTCGATGACCTCGTTCGGCAGCTCAAGTCCGTTGGAGCAAAGTTGGAGGAGGGTGACGTAATTGCCCAGTTATTCCTGTCACTGCCGGAGAGTTTCGACCCTCTGGTTACTGCGTTGGAGAACCTGGACGAGAAGGAAATCTCCCTGGATTTGTGTAAACAACGGTTGCTTGCTGAGGAGGCCAAGCGGATCAACCGTATGGAAGAGTCGTCGGAAGTTACGACTGCGGCGTTTGTTGGACAGAAGAGGAAGTTCAACGGTAAGTGCCATCGGTGCGGCATGAAGGGTCATATGGTCAAGGACTGCCGGGTGAAGTTTCCTGAAGGCGAAGCGAACGCGGTTATCAATGGGACACCTGTGTCGTTCGTTGCAAACCATGCCAAATCGGGAGCAGATTCAACCAAGGTGGTGTTCTACGTGGATTCCGGGTGCAGTGACCACCTGGTGAACAACCTGGCCTGTTTGAAGGCCGTCCACAAGTTGAAGCAGCCGTTTGTTGTGGAAGTCGCCAAGGATGGCGTCTCGTTGACCGGATCTTACGAAGGTGTGCTGGAGGGCGTCACTATGGCGGGAGTTCCTGTGGAGATGAAACAAGTCGTTTTCCTGCCGGAGCTACGTGGGAACCTGCTGTCTGTGAAGAAGCTGTCGAAGGCTGGCGTTGACGTTCTGTTTACCGGCAGCCATGGACGTGAGAAGGCGGTCATGAAGTTCAACGGTGTTGTGATTGCAGAGGCATATCTACGAAACAACCTCTATGAACTGGAGCTCGAGGTAAATATGTTGGGAGGTACAGCGAACCTGTGTACTGCCGTGATGGGCAAGCAAACCCGTGAGTCGTTCAAGGGCCGACCTGAACCTGTTGTTCGGCTAGAGGAACGCGTGCACCCGCATGTGGATGGGTTGCTTAAGCTGTCAGTGTGTGACAGATCAAGTCAACAGAGGAAACAGCTGGACCTTAAAAGCCAAGAGTCATCGATGACCGGGAATATTCTCAACAAGCATGGAGACGCCCAATCCGAACCCCCGTTGTTGGTGCAAGCTCACTACGGTGAGCCAGAGGGGGATCAGTACGAAGCAGATGATGTTCCGGTGAGTCTGGATGCGGCTGAGGTTGAAATACCTCTGATCGAGGACAGCACGGATGGAGATGGACTCTGCGACGTTGCTAGAGGCGTAGGACCTGCGGATGGCGACGCGGACGACGTCGGACAGTTGGGTGCGGAACAGGACAATCCTGGGGCGCTCCCATCGCAACAAAGAGGTGACGGCTGCTTAGAGTCAAACACTAGGCGCAGCGATAGGGAGCGCAGACTCCCAGGTAAGTTCCTGGATGTTTCGACCTTTGGAGCACACTGCGCTGTTCAGAAATTCTACCTTGCAGATCCACCTGGTAGCGATAACGAAACTCGTAACGCTATAGAAACGGACGAACTGAAGAAGAGTCTGGTTCGTGTCAAGCCAAAGAAGTCGAAATGGGTAGTCCGAGTTGATGAGTACGAAGGCGGTGCTCCTGTACGCTGCAAGGCAAAGCTCGTTGTGGAACAATTCCAGTGTGAGACCGGCCTTGACTATCGCGAGACGGTCAAACGGGTAGCGAAGCTGGACTTTTTTCGGACGAAGCTGGCTGTTGGCGGTCAACAGAGTGGCTTGCGCGGGAAGCTGCAACAGACTATTTTCGAGGTCGTTCCGGACGGCGTGCAAGCAGAACGATGGATAGCATGTCAACTTCCTCAGCCGTTGTACGAGTTGAAGCTGTCTTCAAGGCACTGGAAAGACGATCGGTTCAACGAGAGGGGGAATGATGCTGTCCTTGTGCTGTACGTTGACGATCTGCTAATTATAGACATGAAGATCAACAAACATTGGCCGCGAAGAAAGGTGAAGCTGACCCTCGGAACCGGAATTGAAGAAACGGACTGGACATCGGAGTTCGGTGAAACGCTTACTGCGTTGGCCACATCTACCTGCAAAGCCGAGGCGTTCTGGCTGACTGTTCTTCGAGGAGATCTCGGAGGGCGTTTACGTATCCGGGACCATGTTGCTGATGGGAAGCTTGCTGGATCCTGGACTGACGTGGAGACCTTCACGGACAATTAGGTTTGCACGATCGAGAGGGGGTGTAGCGAAGCAAGCTTTGCGAAAGCTGAGGTGCGATCGACAGGCCAGCTTCTAGTTCATTAAGTCTCGAACACTCAAGCGATCAAGTCGCAAATAAAGATACTATTACCCTAAACCGAGTCAAGAATTCCTTTAAAATCCATTTTAAACTCTTTGTGGTCGTACAAAGGGTCATTGTACTCAGAAAAATAAGCTTTATCGCTGTAAACAATAATATCAGCAATCTAAGTAAGCTTCATTTTAGGACCCAATTGGGTACTAAAATGAAGCTTAGATTGCTGATATTATTGTTTACAGCGATAAAGCTTATTTTTCTGAGTACAATGACCCTTTGTACGACCACAAAGAGTTTGAAATGGATCTTTAAATCAATTTTGAAAAATTTACCTCGCGGTCCTTCTTGACAGAAAAGCTCCTACTTGACAGCTCGTTCCAAGGGAACCATAGTTGATCCATCGAAAAAATGTTGTCTTGTCAAAAAAAATTTGCATTAAAATGAAAAAAAAAGTGATTAGAAATGGTTTTGAATCGTGTTTTTTACCGTTCTACATAAAAATTTACATAAGGCTTTAGGACCCAATTTGGAGGCAGTGTTTTGGTCAGTGTTGCGTTCCTCACGCGCTCGTGGGCGCTCACTTTTCGCTCATTCGTGAGGAGGAGCGCTGCGCGAGCTAGCTCACGTTTGCCCGCGCTCACGTTTGCTCCGATTTTTTCAGCTCACGTTTGCTCCACGCTCGCGCTCGCGCTCATATTTCGCTCACGGAGCGCTAATTTTGGACGTGTCGCTAATCTTAACGTTTTTGAGAAAGTTTTTTTTTTCAATTCTGGATGGATTTTTTGCGACAGGTGCAGTAGGGCTGTGGAAATATGACTTTGTGGACAAATTTTATGATATATGAATTGGAATAGCTTAATTTCATCAATCATTTATTCGCAGGGGTCAAATATTTTTTTAGACATACAGTCGAATGTAAAAATATTTTAGAATTCAAATGCCTTATTGTAGCAGAGAGGGGCGGAGGGGTATAGACGCCTAAATAAAAGGGCCTGTAAACCTTAGAAAAACTTTCAAAACAATGAATTGATTCAAGAGGATTATGCTTCGGTAAGCTCGATTCAAGGTTAAATGCTTGTTTGATTAAAATATAACATTAAACTGTTTTTATGTATCTAATCAGTGTTTTGACTACATTTCCAGATTGCGGGTCAGAATGAGCTACCATTGAAAAAAAAGTTATTCCGTTTATTAAATCTTTCAGTGATTCATTGATTAGAAACGGCTAATCATTTTTATAAGGTTAGTCTTTATTTGGCAAACATTTAAGAAAATAGGGTAACATTTTTGAAAAAGTTTTATTTTAAATATATGCCTCCAAATTCCTAAGGGTTGAAATAACCCCTTTGACTCAAATCAAATAAATTGTCTATATTTTTCACCACGAAAAGGTTGGCTCTTCTTCCAACAAGTGGATTTTATTCAACACTTTCGCAACCAAACCTCTGAAAATATTCAATTACAAGTTATATATGATTTTTTGAACAAGGATGATTGTAACTGTTTAAAAGATTATTTAAAAATAAATAAAATATACATAAATTGTCAATATTTTTGTACATAACAACAATACAATATGGTCCAATATGGATTTGATTTGTGAACAAACAGTGCATCTCTTCGCGTCAATGAATGTTTACATTATGAAATTAGTTTTTTTGTTCCTTGTTCGAAAAATGTCTAGATTTTAAATAGAACGTAAATTTCGGTTCGCTGATCAAATCCATTTCATTGCCTACTTTTGTTTGTTCGACCACTTTCTTGTTTGTTTTTGCGAGCACGAGCTACCTGATAAAAACTCACGCTCCAGCTGGAGCGAGCAAGCCTTCCGTGAGCGCTCGCTCATTCGCAACCCTGGTTTTGGTGCTCTGGATAAAATAGTCTTGAAATGTAAAAAATACATAAAATATTACTTTTACTAGCAAGAGAATGTCCAATTAAAGGCCCTAAAAATAGCAAGGCTTGCAGAAAAGCTGCATTTTGCATTCTATTGACAAATTACCACAAAAGTGTTCCGAATTTGTGGGCGTTCCGAATATGTGGGATGACTGTACGTTGTTTTTAATCTGAACTGCAGTCATCCAAACACAGAGTTATATTTATCAACACCGAGATCAACACCAAACTTGGAAGCATTCTGTTTTGAGAGGATTATTTTTTTTTTGTTTTGAAAAGTTTAATTTATTCAGCTTCTTTTTTGGAACTAAATAGTTGAAATAGCGTTGTTACACAACAAAAGTGCGTCAACACTTACGAATTGAGTTGAGTTGAGTAGGTTCAGTCTTGGCTTTCCTGGGTGGGTTTGAACTTCTGTTTTCTCTGCTGGTTTATATGTGACTAAAGACTTGAGTACACGGTCAGCTGGATGTACTCAAAATCAAGTTCGATTCCACTCATAATCAAGTTCGGACCTCGAACTGAAAATGAGTGGTTTTCTGAACTTGATTTTGAGTGGATTTTTCACTCAAACGACGTTTGAGTAAATAGAGCTTTATGACGTTTCGCGTACACGTTTCGCCACTTTATCGTACTGCTAGTGACCTCGAACAACGCCGACGACCACCTCGAGTTCAAGATATGCTACCTGATCCAGAACCTGGAGCGAATTCTGCACATCAACCTGGTCCACGTCAACCCGAAGTGCTTCGAGCAGCAGGAGCAGAACCAAAAGGACGACGGCGGCGAGGGTGGAAAGACAACACTCGGCTCGCTCTGGTTCGTAGGGCTGGAGTTTGTGCACATCATGTTCCTCAAGGACGGCATGAAGATCAAGGCGCGGCACGTTCGGCGGAAGTAGCTCAACCAGTACCTCGACCTGAACCTGCTAAAGCGGGAACGCTAAAACCAACGACTACGTCGCCGTCGCAAAAGCGCAAACGACCTGCTCCGAAGACACTGTACACGGCGTCTCCGTTGACGTCGGTGGATCCGGAAATCTTGATCTACTCAACTTTGGTCCGGATCCACTTCAGTCGTTCTACCAAAGTCACATGGGACTGGCCGCGGGAGGCAATCTGTCCCAAATTTAGCGATTGAACCCGAAAGCGTCGGCCTTTTCGGCGATTCCATCTTGGCAGAACCATGAACCGAAGAGCGTCAATGCACGGAGCAGCAACAGCGACGCAGAGGAGATCCTCGTACCGTCGACGCGACGACGACCACGGACCCCGGCATACTTGATGATATCACATCACAAACCGCGGACGAGTCGGCTACAATACAATGTATTGAATATGAAATAAATAAATTGTAACCAGCATTTCTGGGTTGCTCGAGTACTAAAATGATTTATTTAACAAAACAATCACTTAATTTAGTAGTAACATTCACAAAATTTCAAAGTTTTTAAGGTAATTTTCAAGAAAACTGCCAAAAATCGCTGTCCAGCAGTTCGAGAGATAAACTCATTTATGAGTTTCAGCATTTAACTCATAAATGAATTCCTCTACGCATGGTCCAAAATGAGTGAATCGAACTTGATTTTGAGTACATCCAGCTGACCGTGATGATTGTGATGCATGGGATACATGGCGGCATGAAAGTATCGAGAAATTAAAAAGAGAGATGTGAGCCGGTAACATGGAGTGAATCTTTCCCAGCTGTCATGGAATACTTCACAGAAGCTTGACACAAAATTTGGCTCCATGTTGCACTTTTAATTTCTCGATATCAGAATCTGCATGAAATCTGTCCTCATGCATTATTTTGCGATATAGGAGTATAACGTTTTTGCCCATTACCGACAATTGGGTACTAAAGCCCTATGTAAACTTTTATGCACAACGGTAAAAAACACGCTTAAAAAACATTTCTGATTACTTTTTTTCATTTTAATGCAAATTTTTTTTTTTACAAGACAAAATTTTTGCGATGGATCAACTATGGTCCCCTTGGAACGAGCTGTCAAGTAGGAGATTTTCTGTCAAGAAGAACCGCGAGGTAAATTTTTCAAAATTGATTTAAAAATCCATTTTAAACTTTTTGTGGTCGTACAAAGGGTCATTGTACTCAGAAAAATAAGCTTTATCGCTGTAAACAATAATATCAGCAATCTAAGCTTCATTTTAGGACCCAATTATCGACATTACCGACGGCTTTTTGGTTGTATTTCACAAAAAAAAACCTTTACAAAACGAGAATTGAACCTTCAATTTCTAGGTTGCTGATCCGACAAGTTACCACCGCGCCATGGACGCTAGATGAGTTGTGAGGGACAGAGCGCGAACATATTGGAATGTTGCTCGGGGACGGGCCAGCATTATATGTGTTGGTGAGAACTGCAGATCGCTGAAATGTTTACACGCGGGCAAAAATGATCTACGGGCTTGCTACAAAAAATGTTTTAAAATATGACATTTTCTGCAGCAAATCCACTGTTGCAGATTTTGAGATATATTTTTCCTTTGGTTGTACGATTCTCCCGACTGGCCCGACCAGGATAACGGAAACCAGTGCCACAACCATCGATTTGATGATCACTGATTCCCCCGGATTGGTCGTCAAATCCCAAGCTTGTACAGGTAATACTATCTCCGACCACGAAATAGTCTACCTGCTGGCCAGAGTGAGAGTGCGGAACCCAGCTCCAGTAACCACTCGTGTCAGGAGCGGTTGAGGAGCGATATCTTGCGTTCGCGCTGTACTCGCGCAACCCGAACCGAGACCATGGGGACAACCAATGGCTGGACTTCGTCCGAAAGCGCGACCGAGCCAACCCGTTGATCTTCGACGCCAAGAAGAGGTACACAGAACAAAACTTCGACCAGAATCTACCACCGAAGAAGCTCTGGAACAACTTGAGGCGAGAAGGGATCCACAATAACGCTAAGAAGACCGAGCCAGCTGAGGGAGTAGACGCGGATGAACTGAACACCTTCTTCACAACCGGACATCGACAGCTGAACACAGGTGACCATAACCAGCGGCCTGTAGAACCAAGTCACCGAACTGTTTACGATCCTGGCGAACCGCGTTTCGTGTTCCGTCACACCGACGTCAACGAAGTTTGCGCAAAGATCTTCGAGATTCAAACCAACGCCGCCGGCTGTGACGAGATCCCAATCTCGTTGGTGAAACTGCTGTGTCCGTACATCCTTCCCCTCCTCACTCATCTGATCAACAACATCATCGACACGAAGACCTTTCCGACGATCTGGAAAAAGGGAATTGTGACTCCAATCCCAAAGTCAGCCAATCCCTCACAACCGAAGGATTTTCGTCCGATCAGCGTTCTACCGGCCGTGTCCAAGGTATTGGAAAAGGTTCTCCTCTCCCAGATCTGGGAACATCTGAACACGACTGATCCACCACTCCTTTTTTTTTCTCAGCTTATTTTTATTAGGTCCTTTTAGGTGCTGTGACCAGGTTGGGACCGAGGATCAGTAAAACAATATATAATAACAAAACAAAAAAAACTCCTTAAATTCCATACTTGGAGATCATGTAACTGACGAGGGTTACTTGGTCCAAGCGGGTCTTGCAGGTCTTGAACCTGCCGATGTACTCGGAGAAAATCCCCCACAGCTCAGCCGAACTGTAGAGTACCTCCCCGGCTTCCTTCTCCGTGGCTCCACCGTCTCGGGGGCCACCTTGGCTGCTTCCTGCGGGACGAGGGCGATCCTTGGATTTTCCGTCCAGAACTGCGCCCGGCAGCGGGGAAACTCCGCTGGCGTAAACGCCGGAACTGCTGGACTCTGCTTCTCCGCCTTCCTTGCCGGCGGTTTTGGTTTCGACGCCTGCTGGCGCCTCCGGATGAAGTCCGCACGCTTGGGGCAGCTGCGGTCCGTGGCTTCATGGGCTCCAGAGCAGTTGGCACACCGCTTCGGCTCGGCTTCTTGGACTTTGCACTCGTCCGTCTTGTGGGGACCCCCACAGTTGTTGCACCTGCCTTTCAGGTGACAGTTCCTGGTTCCATGACCCAGCTGCACTGCACTGGGTCACGTTCGACCGCTTGTTCCGGTAGGCCTTGTAACCGTTGGTCACAATTCTTGACGAAGGAAAGTTTCACTTCAGTATTTTTATTACCATCTCACTACACTTAACAGTGGGATGGGGCAAATCTATCAGTGTATGCGAGGCTGAAGCCCACCAATTTCCCGGTGGGGTGTCCTGACAGCGCAGCTGTTGACACATTGGGAATTGGTGGGAAAATGGACTCGGGAAAACCAAAAAGAAAGCTCGATCTGGGGAAGATCGGCCTCTTGTATTCAGGCTTCCGAGCGGACTGGTCGCGCTCCAAGTGGCGGTAGTCAAGCGCCCCCACAACGGCGGAACCCGGAGGTTCCGCGAGTGCGAGTCCGTTTCGGATTGGTCGGCCTGGGTTGCGTGAATCCCATGTTGGTAGCTTCCCACGTCTAAACGTAGTAGGACCACCCCCGTCGTCTGGCGCCTCCCCGCGCCATCAACGCCAAGGACGACAGCTCTCAGGCCGCTGGCCTTAATCGTTAAGGAGAGTCCCCTCTCGGTAGCCCGAATCAGTGGACTCTGGGGCTGCCGATTCGCCAACGAGGGAAGAAGCCTGCCCGACGAAGCCAGCAACGCCTGCTGTGCGTCCATCCGACCCGGCACGAAGTCCGGAGACCACCGTACCGGCCGTGAAGGCCGCAGAATCGCTGCATCCGGCACCGAAGACCGGACAACCGCAGCGCAGAACAACAAGCCACCGTCAGCCAGCAGAACAAGCCCCCCCCCCACGAGCGGGACAGTTCCAGCCGCGGAGTGTGAGCGAAGGAGCTCCTCCGGCGGCGACCATCCGGCACGAGAACCAGCTGAGCTGCGCGGTAAGAGTGCCCCAAACCACCTACACTTTACACAACCCACACCCACACAAAACATTCACCCAATAAAGTGCTGAAGTGGAATAGAAATCGTGTTTTTTCTGTGTGATGAAAGTCTCCCTTGAATCTGCCTAGTAGTAATGCCGACCCTGAGTGATGAGTAGTCAGTAGCTTTGGTCTACGACTACTTGGGAAACGGTCTCAGCCCTGAAAAGGACTTGAGCTAGCCTAAAACCCCTTGATACTGAAGGACAGTTAGTTTCAGCCTCCCACCGGATGATAGTGCTTGCCGCAACTTTCATTGCAGAGAGCTTCTTCAGATTGGTGTATCCCTTGGGGAAGACCACAATGTACGGAGTTTCGTCCACGGTGGACTTTTCCTTCCGCTTGATGATATGCACCTCCAGCGCGTCCAGCTTGAGATCCCTTTTCAGAAGGTACTTGACCTCGTCCGGTTTCAGTTCATCAGGAAAACCACGAAGAACCACCCGATGATTTCGTTCGCTCCGCCGATCGTGGGTGTAGAATTCAACTTTCTTCTTCTTGAGTAGCTCTTGCACCTTGTCAAAATCTTTGACAGAGAAGCAGGTCACCTTGGTTCCAAATCGGGTTAGTTTGTAAATCGGTTTGAAACCTAATTTACAACTTTCCACTATCGCCACGAGCTTGTAAAAATCCGTGGTGTTCTTCACCACCAAAGGTGGTTGCTTTTGTTTACCTGCCGACTGGCCGGGTGGTGGAACCGCCGGGGCGTCCCCTCTTCCTGCTGGGCTGGCATTGTTGTTGTTTTTGTTATCCGCTAGCGGGCTGAACTTGTTGTTGTTGAGCAGGGTCTTCTCAACTTTTTCTCCTTCGATGCCGATTCCAGTGACCTCGCTGGACTTCTTCCGCTTCCGATTCCCGCAGACGGGACGAAAATCTTCCTCCTCGGAGGATTCCTCCACCTCCATCTGTCAAAAACTTCCAAGCACGCGAGATGACAACACGAGCAAAACACGTCTTAACTTGTCGCTGGCTGGCGACTGAGTGTGTCCACCACTCCTTGCGCCGAACCAATCAGGCTACAGAAGAGGCTACAGTACCACGACGGCCTTGTCCAAAGTGGTTCACGACGTGTACAGCAATCTGGACGAGAATCGGTGCACAGTGATGGTCCTCGTCGATTTTTCACTCGCCTTCAACTGTGTCGATCACCGGATGCTGAAGGACAAGCTGCGCAACGAATTCCGCTTCTCTCGAGCTGCCTGCGACCTGATCGCCTCGTACCTGAGCGACCGCACTCAAGTTGTTCGCCGCGGTAACGCTGTGTCTGCCGCGATGCAAGTCCCTGACGGAACCCCCCAAGGCTCGTGTCTCAGCGCTTTGCTGTTTAGCCTCTACATAAACAGTTTACCTAGAGCGCTAAAATGTGGATGGCAGCTTTACGCCGATGACCTACAGATTTATCTGCCAGGACCCATCGTGAACGTTGACCAGCTAGTGCGGGCGGTCAACGAGGATCTCGCCGCGATTGCAAGCTGGGCAAAAGCTAACCGTCTGTTCCCGAATCCGAAGAAAACCCAGGCCATTATCTTTTGCAAGACTGGCGCGGTCACGCCGACGGAAGACGTAGTCTTCGGCAACACCAGCATTCCATTAAGCGGTCATGTCACGAACCTCGGGATCAAGATGGACACAAACTTGACCTGGGAACAGCAGGTGAATGACGTCTTGCAGAAGGCCTACAGTACACTTCGCACCTTCCGCCGGTTTGGTCCCGTACTGTCAACGGAAACACGCCGCAAACTGGTTCAAGCTGCAGTGATACCATTCTTCACCTACTGTGACGTGGTATACTATCCTGGACTGGCCGCTGCACTGCGCGAACGGCTACATCGGTGCTTCAAATCGTCGATTCGCTTCGTCCACAATCTCCGTTGCCGAGACACAACAGCAGCAGTTCGAAGCACAATTTTAGGACACGATCTCCCCACGAACTACAAACTTCGAATATGCTGCTTCATGAAGCAAGCATACGAGGGTCGACTGCCGGGCTACATCGCGCAACATCTGCAACGCGGACAACTCGAACGTGCCTCAAATTTCATCGTTCCACGACACACGACTTCCAGTGGAAAAAGCCTGCTGGTCCAGCCTAGGGCAAAGTGAACACTTCTACAAACCTTTTTCAACTGAAATCCGGGTTCAGCTCGTTTGAATTTACCATTTAAAAAATCCGAAAATGATTTCGCGACAGAGTCAAAAAAAAATTTACAATTATCTTTTGGCCACCGCAACCCCAGTTTAAGTACGCGTAATGCGGTATGCTGATCGGAACACGGTGGGTAAGAAGGGGATTATTATGCAACTTGCATGCATCTCGGAAATTCTTTCTGGAGGTTGTTGGGGGGATTATTCTGAGTCAGAAAAATCAACTCCCAAAATATTCTGTCGGTGAAAACTGATTTTATCTCGATTTGAAGTTAAAAAACCTAATATTTCATCTAAAAACTCAAAAATACGTCTAAAAACTCGGTCTATCTCTGGACAAAGATGTACATTTTCATCTAGATATCAATTTTTAGTTCACAAAATATATTCCTGACATAGTACACCATAAATCGATCCATTACTTGAGTCGCAGCGTCATCAGGAGGTGTAAAATAATGTTATTTCTAAAAACTATTTTCAATTTGCTCTGGTAAATAAACTGTCATGTCTGACTTCAAAAACTAATGTTGTAGCATTGTTGGAAACGAAATGAAGGACAATTTTGCAGAAAAAAGTATGACATTTTATACATTTACAGTAAAGTTATGTCTATTTTAGTGGAAAAATTTCTGACAATTTTCAAAATTCTTCGATTTTTAACCTATTCCTGCTATAAACAGCTACTATGATCATACTCAGAAGGATGTAACAAAATATATAATTTGGCGGTCATTCAGGGGCTGGTTATGGTGGGCATACTGAGCTCAAATTAGAAATATGAGCTTGATTGAACTTAACAGGTGGCGTTTTGCATTTGAATTTTTAATGAGATTTGACCCGTAGAAATCACTTTTTTCAAAAAATGTAGATTTTTTAGTCGCTTTGGCCACTGAAGCGTTTATTTTCAACATTATTGGCGTGTAAGACACTATATGAGGAATTAGTTGTTAGGCACACTGATCTATTCGGGGAGTGAAATAAGTAACTCCATCGATATATTCATTCGATTTTATTTTTTGTTATTCAATTAAGAGAAGAAAGAAAAACAATTTCTGAAATAATTACAGCATTTAAAATAAAGAAAAAGGTAAAAATTCATCAAAGTTTTGTTACTGCAGCTTTGTAACGATTTTTTTAATATTATGAGAACATTCACGTTTTTGCAAACGTGATCGGATAATATAACTTTTGTCGCGCACGTACAAAAAGAACATATTCACTTTATACTTTGCATCCCTCGTAAGCAACATCCAATCTCTGGCAGATTAGTTTGAAATTTCCTGCAAGGCATTCGCGATTCGGCCTTGATACTGGAGTATGTCGGTATCAGAGAAAACGGCACTCATCTGCTCAAATGTTTCGCGCAGAAACTCGTCGCGTTTCTGCCGGGTCCGCAGCATCCGATCAATCTCTCGCTTCACCCTTTGCCTTAGCCGGTTCTTGACCTTTTCCATGGCCACCCGGATGTCTTGCTTGTTCATTCGTCGTCGTCGGTTAAGCTCTGCGTTTCGCTGCCTCCGGAGTGCCTTCTGTTCGGGGCTTTCATTTTGTCGTTTGATGCGCTGCTGCAGGGTGTGCCGTGCCCGGCTCAACGCCTTGGTGGTCAATTTCTTCTCCAGGTCCTCCGGCTTGATAAGGCCTGCTGCAATCCGGTCCCGTTCCTTTTCCTCTCGCGGTCTCTACTGTCTTCTGCCGAGGATTGACTGCTGACGCTG